>NC_090937.1:1250207207-1250832207 GCF_040938575.1 Ambystoma mexicanum | reverse complement strand
CCAATAAGTTGCCCCCATAGGCAGACCCCAGTCAATAGAGCGGCCGGAAATCCCAGAGGTGAAGCAAGAGGAGCAGACCTAGGAGGCCCTGAATCCGAAGGAGTCTCAAGACCCAGCTGAGGACACTTGGCAGAGTCAATAACACATGCGGAGCTCTGCGGAACAGAGAAACAAGGGAACCACCGGTATCAGCACAGCACACTCTACGAACAAGCCAGAGACAAGTTCAACCCCGAAACGGCCGCGGAAAGTGCTCCCTGCCTCCCGCCCCACTCAAATATGTCCAAGCAATCCGCTAAATCGAAAGGGGGTGCATCGGGAGACATCAAAGCGATGATGCAAGAGGCGGAGACTCAAAAATGTGGCCAGATCCAAGCTACTGCACAGGTACACCCCTCCCCAATCGAAGACCCAGTCGAAACGGCGGACCCGCCAATCCGGAAATCGGACCTCCTGGCAATGCTTCAAGAGTTGAAAAAAGACATTAAAGAAAGCCCCGCAGATTTAGCCAAGTCGATAGCGGATCTCAATAAAGGGGTCATGGCAGTGGAAAGAAGGGTGGATGAGGTGGAAACCACGTTAGCCGAACAGGGACAGGAACATGAAGAACTAACCAAAAGAGTAAAGGAGCTTGAACAACAGATGGAGCGGGTTCAGAATAGGCAGGAAGATGCCGAAAACAGGTCTAGGAGAAATGACATACGGATCCGGGGAATTCCAAAATCCGTGACAGATCCTGAACTACAACAATATGTAATAGACTTGTTTCAACATATCCTGGATACTGGAGAGGACAAAGACATGGTGCTGGACCGCACGCACAGGGTCTACTCGACATATCAACTCAACAAAAACTTGACCCCGGATGTCCTAACACGAATACACCTATTCCAGTTGAAAGAAGACATCATGCGTGCACAAGGAAAAAATAACCCATACACTTCAGGTCCTCAACCATTCAACTATGCCAGGACCTGGCGCAAGCAACCCTCCTCAAGAAGAAATGGCTGAGGGTCGTAACAAACTGGCTGCGGGCTAAGGGGGTGCGCTATTACTGGGCATACCGTACCGGACTCTGATTTGAATGGGAGGGCCAACGGTACACGATTACTAAAGAGGAATAAATGGAGAGCCTTATGAGAGGCAAAGAAGATAACAAAAAATCTGGCACAAATGGCTCCTCATCTAGAGACAAAAGGAGGGTGGACTCATCCGAAAAGGAACAATGGAAACCTGTGCGCCCCCGTACAAAGGGCCGCAATAAGGACACCAAGGTTACGGATCCTTCGTGATCGACCGACCTCGAGCCATTAATAGACATATCTAAAGAGTGGTGCCAAGTAGCAAATGCCTGATCTCGAACTATGATAGGCACCAACAAGAAGGAGTGTAAATATGAAAGCTGGGGACAAGGGTGGGTAAGGGGTGAGATGCGCGGAACTTTCTCCAACTCAACTGCACGGGAGATCAACAAGCGGATTCCCCGTTGTCCTGACAGGATGCAACTACAATCAAAACATGATCGGTGCAGGGGACAGTTAGTAGCATTACGGGCGCATACTTGGAAATCCTTACAAGAATCAGAATCAACGGTAAATGGTTGTGGGGAATGGGGGACCGGACCCTAATTTCTCGGGTATATTTGTACCTGGTGATTTGTTGTGGTAAATCCACTACAGGTGTTTATAGAGGAAGTTGCAGTTCGGGGGTTAAGGGGTTAAAGGGAGAAAGTTTAAGTTTAAGGATGATTGTGAGGCATCATACGCAAAGAGTACTCAAAGACATGGAAGGGTTCCAGGAATTTAAGAGAAGCAAAAGTGTAAGACACGAGAATGGCTAATTTAACATTTGTCACACTAAACGTCCAGGGGCTTAATTCCGCAATCAAACGCAAATCCATGCTATCTAGACTGGGAAATATGCAGGCCTCTGTGGTTTGGATGCAAGAAACACATCTGCTTAGGGAAGATGAACACAGATTGAAGCACAGGGCCTTTCCCATGCAATTCTTCGCCTCTAGTGGAACGAAAAGACCATGTTTCCATGTGAACTAATTGGTTGACTCATTTCTTTACTTTGATAGTACTCTCACATTTTGTGTAATGGATCCTCAAAGGAACTTGGCAATCCGTTAGAGTGATAGCAGTAACTAAAGAACACAGATAATGCATAGACCTTGCATTAAGGACTAGGAGACTCAAGCTTGTCCCCTCCTCTATGCCTATGGCTATGGTTTGTTTGTGAGTGTGAGGTAATGTGTTCCTGCAGGGACTTTATAACAGCAAAACTGCTCAAGTCAGATGCAGCTGAAATGGCCAGCTACTTAAAAAGATTCACCACAAATGCAACAGTGAAGTAAGACTGCCTGTTGAGGCCTTCATTATTCAACTGATACAAAACACCAACATCCTGCTGGCCAAAGGGGTCATCTTTGAAAAACAATTTGTAAAGAAAGATCTGGAGGGCCGCTACCTGTTGGTGAGAGGAAAATTGATGGGGCAACAGGTAATGTTGGTATCGATCTATGCCCCTAACGACGGACAGGACCGATTTCTGATGGAGGTGCTCCCGATCATCGTGCAGTGGGGGATGGGTCAGATTCTAATGGGGGCGCGATTTTAATGGATGCCGATATGGACAAAACTCTCCCGGCTTCCTCTAACGACCACACGTACAGACAGGCCCTGGCAAAATTCCTCAGAGATCTACATCTAATTGAAACGTGGCGCTTCTTTAACCCACAAGATAGGGCATGCAACCGTTACTCTGTGGTACATAGAAGCCACTCCCGGATTTACATGGTACTGATCTCGGACTCACTGATCCAACAAGTGACGGGAATAGAGATTGGAGTGAGGTGCCTGTCGGACCATGCCCTGGTCCTCTTAAAGTTGGTTCCCCTAAGCCCACAGTACCAGCATCGCAAACCATGGCGCTTAAATGAAGTAATCTTGAAAGATGGAGCCCCCAGAGCAGACATAGAGCAGACATAGAACAAACCCTGAAGAATTACTTCCAAGAAAATGTCACCCCTGGTATACACTGGGACACCATTTGGGATGCAAGTAAGGCTGTGGTAAGAGGCGAATTTATAGTGCACACAACAAACTACATTAAAAGAAAAGAAAGGGTGAGACGAGATACGGAGAGCCAAGTGGCAGAAGCAAAAGCAGAGTATCAAAACTGGGGCTCACAGAGAGCATGGAGGGCAT
Source organism: Ambystoma mexicanum (assembly GCF_040938575.1). Taxonomy (NCBI): domain Eukaryota; kingdom Metazoa; phylum Chordata; class Amphibia; order Caudata; family Ambystomatidae; genus Ambystoma; species Ambystoma mexicanum. The sequence continues at coordinate 1,250,828,995 of NC_090937.1, read as the reverse complement.
TAAAAAAGTTAGGGCAGTCTTAGAGACACACCTGGCGGACGAAGCCGCGCTTCTTCTTGTACGAACCAAACAATCCTACTATATCAAAGGGGATAAGGCAAATCGATTCCTCGCCGCCAAATTGAAGCAGCGAAAAAACCGGAATCGCATAACCCAACTCCGAAATCCGAAAGGGAACCTAGTACGGGGGGAAAAAGCACTAGAGGAAGTGATCCATTAATATTATACCAAAAACCTAAAAAGGGAGGACCTGGTGAGAGAAGATCAGACCGCATTCCTTAACCAAATGACCCTGCCACAAATCAGTGATTCAGACAATGCTAGAAGCCCCCATAACAGAGGAAGAGGTTGGAGAGGTAATAAAAGCACTAAAAGCGAACAAAGCCCCTGGCCCAGATGGGCTTAGTAATGCATATTACAAAACGTTCAGAACCACCCTGATAGGCCCCCTAACGAAACTATTTAACTCCATTCGGGACTCCGCTAGGATCTCTGGGGACATGAGCCAGGCAACCACAGTACTGATATTAAAACGGGATTGAGACCCCAGTGAATGCGCAAGTTACCGCCCTATATCGCTATTAAATGGGGATGCAAAAATCTACTCAAAGGTGCTGGCCCGTAGACTAGCGGAGGTACTGCCGGGGATAATTCACCCTGATCAAGCAGGTTTTGTACACGGGCGAAACACACACAATATCCGCAGAGCCATAGACACAATTGAATGGGGTCGCAGAACAGGACAGCGATTTTCCGTTCTGGTGTTAGACGCCCCCAAGCCTTTGACAGTCTACATTGGGGGTTCTTACAACTGACTCTGGAAAAGTTTGGGTGTAGCCCAATTTTTACCCGCATGGTAATGGCCAATTTCGCACACCCATCCACATGGCTAATGGTTAATGGACGGTTCACAGATAATATCCTCATTCAGAAGGGCACAAGACAGGGGTGTCCACTGTTGCCTCTGATCTTTGCCATAGCCATGGAGCCGCTGGATCAAAAAGCCCGCGACGACCCAGGGGGTAGAGGTAGGAGCTGGAGGGCCCCAAAAATAGCTCTCTATGCGGATGATATCCTCATGTTTCTCAAAGACACAACACACTCACTACCAAAAGCATTAGACATACTAGAGGAGTTTGCAAAGGTTTCCGGATTCCATATCAATTATGGTAAATCCAGTGCGCTCAGTATTACAGAGAGAGCGGAGCAAGTGACAGAATGGGAAGACAGGTACCTGCTGAAGTGGGAATAGAGTGCGGTAAAATACTTAGGAATACAGTTAACCTCCAAATACGGGAAACTATATGGGGCCAACATCCCGGAACTACTGAAGGAGCTAGCGGGGGACCTAAAATGCTGGGAGGTGCAATAACTGTCATGGCTGGCAAGGATAACGGCCGTGAAGATGACCCTGCTCCCCAGGTTCCTCTACGTGCTAAGAGCCATACCAATACGCATCCCAACTCCAGCAATTCAAAAATTACAAAGGGAGATAATGGCATTTATTTGGAAAGGGAAAAAACCAAGGGTCCCAAAAAAGGTCCTGTTTAGACCACAAATGTTGGGAGGGCTGGGAGTTCCCGAAATTCGCAGATACTTATGGGCAGCACAGATAGCCCCCGTATTGCAATGGTCACCCAGAAATAATCAAACCGGTTGGGCGGCCCTCGAAAGGGAAGTAACCAGAGCCCCCTAGATAGCCTTCCCTTTCTTGCTGAACGACACAGAAACAAAGAAGGTATATGACTCGAATCTACCAAGGACCTTTGACACCAGTAGACCACAACCCAGACTTCACCCCCGGAATGCGGCCTGACTTCTGGGTACAATGGGGAGGAAGTGAGAAAACATTGACAATGGGAGACCTTTACGAAGAAGGTACACCCCTAACCTTTGAGAGATGCAAGGCTAGATTTAATATACATGAAACTGAGAGGTTCCATTATGTTCAACTAAGGCATTGGATTTCTAACAGGAGGGTCCGAGAGGTGGCAACCCGGGATCCGGTGGGATTAGAACTCACGATAAAAGAAGGCCAACCCGGGAAAGGGGTGTCGAAACTGTATAGCTTAATGGGAGCAGTAGACCCTCCTATATATGCAAAAATGGGAGGCAGACGTAGGGAAACCAATCTCTGGCGAAACTTGGAGTCAAATATGGCAAAGAGCTGCTAAAAGCTCCAAATGCACCTCTATCAAAGAAGCAGCATACAAAATGTGTTTGAGATGGTACATGACACCTGCACGCATGCATTCCATTAACCCAGTCTACACGATATCTTGCTGGAGATGCTGCGAACAACCTGGTAACCTAATACATATGTGGTGGTCCTGTCCAATATTGGAAATATACTGGAGGGAGATCCTAAACCACATCAAGGAGATAACAGGGGTACAACTGCCATTCGATCCAATGGTGGTCCTACTGGGGGAGGCGGTCGAGGGGCGCTATGCAAAATCTGGGTCGAAAGCTCACCTCATTACCCATATGTTAAGTACAGCTAGAAATACCTCGGCTCACACTTGGAAGAACAAACAAGGACCGATAGTGGCCATGTGGTGGGTAAGACTATGGGGGGTGATGGCCATGGAAAGATAAGCGCACTATCCCACGGCTCTTACAGAAAATATTTGGACACCTGGATGCCACTACACGATTTTACAGATGATAGAGAACAAATGTATTTTGAGCCTAAATTATTGTGCAGTATTCCTGTTACTTAAAAGCACATACTCTGAACCAGCAGAGTACTTGATCCAAGAGACTCAGACTGTTGAAACATGCTACACCGTCTCCAAATGTTGAGATTGTTGGGGGGCTGTGGGGAGGGAATATTTTCAAATGTTTGTAATTTATGCTTTTGAAAAAACAAAATAAATAAAGTTGGTAACAAAAAAAAAGATATGCACCCCCTGTTCCCAGAACCACATAGCTATTAGACTGCTGTCCTGGTAGCAAGTTATCAAAAATTGAAGTGGCCAAAAGTCACTTAGAGGCCATGTTAGGCAGAATTATATGCAGTACCCTTTGGGAACGCCACACACAATTTGCTAGGGGGTCCGGCATTTCAGGCCCACTCCCTAGACTTGGATTCTTTAACAACTTTTCAATCAATTCAGTCTTTTTGCCTTTGGCAGAGAGTTTCCTTTCTTTGCACATGTTTCTTAAATAATCAGCAGTGTAACTCAGGAGGGTCTCCTGACTGTGGCTTTCCATATTAGACATGATTAATATTGCTTTTGGTGATGTTGTTAGCCTTGTGGTTAGTTGATCCAAGGTAATAGCAGTACTCTAAGTGTAATTACTGTACTTTGATCCTCACCACCTTACACCATTGTTAGGCACAATTATATGCAGTACCCTTTGGGAACACCACACACAATTAAGACTACAAGTGACAGTACAAATTCACCTTTGGTACAAGCCTGTACTACACAGTAAAGTGGTAAAAATGGCTGAGCAGCCAGACGTATCTCAAGAGTAAGTGAGCAGTATCACATAGTTACACAAAGGACAGCAATTACTATGATTCAGGCAAACACTGACTCAAGGTTTTCAAGTAAAAGAATATACATATATTTCACTCTTCAGTTGTATAACATTACACTATTATACGCAACTATAAAATCACACTCTTAATACACCACACCACTTCCCTTAAATCCCAGACAAGTTAAGCTCACAAAATGAAGTGGGAGCAAAATGGCACTCCAGCAATTTAAAAGTGAGGGAAAGACAAAGTTAATAAAAATTAACCACACCAACAGGTAAGTACTCGGGGCAATAGAGCAAGAGGAACTACAGTGATAGAATCAGGTAGAAAAGGCTTAGGGCCAAAGTCAATATGACAAATGTCTTTTGCTCAAGATCACACGTTTCAGGGTAGTTTGCGGTAAAGTTCGTGCCATGGATTTCAGACGAGGTTGGTTGGTAGAAAAGTTAGTTCAAAGAGAAGAGAAGGACAAGCCCTCGGATTGGAGAAAGATTTCACACACTTTCCCCGCGGCTGAACGAAATGAGCAACCGGGTTTGCACAGTACCTTAAAAAGGAGAGGAAGCTGTAGCTGAGGCAGACGAACCTAGTAGTTCCTGCAGGCTCATGGTTCCTGAAGCGACTGTCGGACTGACACAAAGTAGGAAGACTGGAGGGTCCTGCACTACCCAGGGAAGAAACCAGCAGCAGAGCAAAGCAACAAATAAAAGGCGCGCTCCTTAAAACCCAAGCAGGGTCCGACCTTCCTGGCTATCCGGCCCACTGTAGCTCTGTACAGCGAATTCAACCAGAGGAGGGGTCCTGGCTTGCAGTTTGGGCGAACTGGTTGGTCCCACCAGCTCAAGGGAAGACGTTTCCTGGAGGATATTCTCTGTCGTCGGATTCTGAAGATTCGGACCTGCAGGAGGGCTTCACCAGGCGGTTCAGTCGTTGTAGGGGTCCTCTTCCATCAGCTCCTCATTTGTTCTTTCGTTCCAGTGGCGACTCTGCCTTTCCAGTCCCAGAGACCTGCTTTGTATGCAGTTTTCCCCCATTCATACAGCCTGGCTGTCAATCACACAGCAGGGTGGCTGTCCTGGCAAGGACAGTGCCCTTAGCCAATCAAACAGGAGTGCAACTTGGGTTACCAAGGGAACCCATGGCAGGGGTTTGAAGACCCCTCCCTCACATCCTGCCTACCCAGACTTTCGGGCGCCTTAAGGAGGGCTTCTGTGCAGAAGCCGGCAAAAAGACGGCGAACAAAGGAATCAACCCTGGTTTGCACGCAGAGAAGAACACGAGAAAGACTTTAACCAAAAGAAATGGCGAATAAACCCAGCCGGAGCCAAAATAAAATGTATCTGGTCATGCGGGTTTATGTTCGAGGCTAATATAGAAGCCTAAAACAATACCATGGTTATATAAGATAACCGTGGTAGAAAAGTCATGATAGTTACCACTGCCACCAGCCAAGTCTTGATGTAAAGGGAGGGAAACAGTGCTCCAAGAGGCACAGACCAAAGGGATAGGAATTAACCCTTTCTAATACTCCATGTAAGATGGGGTGTACTGGGTCTGTAGTTTAGAGAGACTACATAAAGTTAATGGAAACTTTACATGTTTTTGTTGGGGACAGTATTCGGTCCCAGAAAAATTGAGTCAGAGGGAAGTCTAAAAGACAACCCTGTGTTACTGCACTGAAAGTGCTGTGTAACACACACATAAATGGTGCTCATGGAGTAGGTGAGGCTCCAGAGTCCAAGATCACACAACTGGTAAAAACACACACAGCAAAACACATGTACGAGTGGGGAAAAGGCTCACGCTCTTACCAGGTGAAAAAAAAATACTAGAAATCCAGCAAAGCTGCTGAGGGACTCATTAGGTAAGGGAAATTAGCCATTTATGAGAATTGTCCCTAACAGGCCACTGCGCTTTGCAAGTTAAATTAAGCGTCACACAGGCAGCGGGCAACTGTACTTAGCCTGAGTACTCCAATTGTATAGTAGATTAATGCATACACAATCACACTGCGCCAGTTGTAACAATTTTACTGGTGCTTAAGTGCCACTTAAGCACCAGTACAATTGTTACAACCTGGCGCAGTGTGACTGTGTAAGCATTCATCTGGTAGCAAGTTACACTGTAAATATAAGCCATACCTGAGTTTAATGAATGATTGCCAGCATCTCTCATAGTTATCCAAGCCACATCAATTTGATATGACACATGTCAGCCCTGTGGGACCAGCTCAGCTGCGAAAGGATTATGTGTATTACAACCAGACAGAGTGAACCTTGCGACTACTGGCAGGAATGTAGCTTTGAGGGCTTGCCACTCATTGTTCCTTTTGTGAGGGCAAGTAACCCCTCCCAGAGACAGCCACACCACGGGAGGATGGCCAAGGAACATGAATGAAAGGGTGCACCCATTCGCAAAAGGCTAAGCCTCACACCTGGGTGCTGCATATCTAAAGGCCTTTGGTTCTATTGAGAAGGGAAGGGGGAAGGGTTAGTGCATTCAGGGGAAGCTCTGTACAACGGTAGGTAGAGTCCACCATCTTGTTTCTCTATGCCTCTATCTCTTTGGGTGTGATGTGAGAAGGCAAAGTCCAGTTCCTAAAACATAGTTTGGATGCCTAAGCAGGCTAGCTTTAGTTAAATCCCCTCAGGACATTTTGCATTTAAGAGATGGGGTTTCCCACCACTTATTTGAATCATCGTTCAGACTTCAACCCTCAAAGAAGATTTTGTTGGACCCTGTTGGGAGAGCAGTCCTTTCCAAAGTCTTCTAGTTGTGAGGTAGAAACAGGTATTCCAGGGCAGAGGCAAGGTTGGCCCCTAACCATTCCCAGGGACCATTGGGGGTGGACCTGCTGCAGGAACAAGACCTGGGGCTCTGCCAGCCACAGCAATACGCAAGACCACAGCGCATTGAAGGACCCTGGAGTTGTTCGCCAGCCGCCTTTTTGTCTGGGATCCTGAGAGAAAGTATCCATCTTGTCCCTGAGTCCCTCGAGCGAGATTCACAGCAACCTGAGGAGCAACCGGCTGCTGGAGCAAGACCTACCTCTCTGCCAGAGAATAATCCATTCTAGAAAATCAGGTGGATACTTTGCCACCTTGAAGTGTGCAACCAAAGGTTTGGTTTCATCTCTATTTGTTCCCCAGAAGCAGTTCTTAGTAGTCAGGTTTGCTGAACTCCCATAGTATATGGTTTTAAATTATTTTATATATCATTTCGCTTAACCTAAACCTTCGCTATCAACACAGGGAAATGCATCAATCATATACAATAATGAACAGTAAAACCCACCACAAAACTAGTCACACTACTCCTTTAAACACTTATTTTAAAACCTGTCTCTCTAGTCAAACTGGCATAAGTGGGGGCTCATTAAAAATCTCTAAAAACATAATTGATGCTAAAACCAAAGGCACTTTTTCCCCAGCTAATGCAACTATCCACCAATTCTCTGCAGTCATACTATTGACACCATTCTCAATGCTTCCAAAGTGCAGAGTGCGTTTATCAGTTAAAAATGTGCAAAATAGCAATACATGTTTAAGCGTTGTAATTACTCCCTGTTGTCTACACAGCCTACAAGTCACATCCTTATTTCCTTTCACTGAGCGAGCCAACAACACTTCCTTTGTCAAGTATAGGTTCAGGCGCAACCTTAAGAACTGATTCCTACAGAAGGGACTCCCAAACTTCCTGAAATATCTAGGTAGCGTATTAAAAGCTCTAATCTTGTGCTTACATTGGTACTATAGCTTATACGATTTTGCTTCCTCCTGAGTCCGAATCCAATCCATCCTCCACAATTTAAAGTTAACAGCTCCTGGATTGTTCGCCAGATCCTCCTCCATCAAGTCCAAACTATCCAAAAAATCCATACATGCTTGTTTCCATTCTACTCGTATTTCTTTCTCTGGAATTCATTATAGACACTGAGGAGGGTCTCTCCAACATACATTTCCGAAAAAAGGACAGAATTTTCCAGCACACCATTGCATATAGGGACAAGAGGCCAAACACATACCTAATGACCTGAAAAAGCACTCCCTTTGGAAGAGGAAGAATTCTTCCAGAGAACACCCACCAGAAATGGCCATATCCTAAAAGAAAGGCTACATGAACTTTTTGCCCCATAGGTCAATATTGCAACCACCTTTTGTTTGTAGAAATGTGGTACTGGCAGCATCGAGAAACGCCCATACCGCCCCAGTGTAACGCGCCCCTTGCATCGCTTAGTTCGCAGCTTTTGCCTTTGGACCTAGAGCACATGGGGTATCTGCTAAACTTGAATCAATACAAACTCCCAGGTACACAAAGCGTTCTACTCTTTATAGAGTTTCATTATTTAAATACCACCTATAAACGAGCATTCTCTTTTTGCTGGCTGTGAAACTAAAATATCTTTGATTTTTTTGCATTCCCAGCCAGTCTATTCGCCTCCACATACAAATACAGGGCATCCTGCTGAGACTGCAGGCGTATAAGGGTCTGGTCTAAGTGGACCAGATCATCGGCATCCAGCATCCAGCTGCATGTCCTCCCCTCCAGAAAGAGGCAGGAAGATCTCGCTCTCTCCAGAGTATCACCCAAGTCCGAAATGAATAAATTAAAAAGGGCTGGAGGTAAAGGGCAACCTTGTTTCAGACCCCTATTTGTTTGTATTTCTCTTGACAATTTCCCCTATAAATTCAATTTAACTCTCAACGTGGTATCCGTATACAAGGCTTTCATTACTTTGAGCAAGCGTCACGGGCAGCCCCATTTCAATATCTTTACCCTATCTACACTGTCAAATGTGTGCCTAAAATCAATAAAAGCACGGTAAATGTTGGTATGCTGCATCAACATTCTGGTTTTAAAAATATTCAGCATGAAAACGGTCAAACTGATGCCTGTCCCTTTAAAGAAATCTTTCTGGAAAATAGCTCTCCCATTTGCGCCTTCTGTTCACATCATCAATCAAGAACCAGAGTGGAAAAAATCTTACCAGGTACATCCAAAAGGGCGATAGGGTGGTAACTTTTAGGGTCCACCCTATCATTTTAAATATTGGGACCATAAATCCCATTTTCCAGGAAGATGGGACAACATGGGTTTTCTCAACTAGTTCCAACAATATCCACAAAAAATCAGCTCTAATCTCCAACTGCTTCTTTAAAACTATATCTGACAGGCCAGCTGGGCCGGGGGCTCTAGAGTGGCTATATTTTTTAATCAAATAGGCAGGTTTCTCTTTGTCATGGGGGATAGCGCACTCTATTCCAGATTTCAATTCTGTCAATTACAATCAGGACCTCCGGCTGGCAAACATTGCCTCATAGTGCTCATCCCACGTATCTTCCAAGACTGAGTTCAACTGTAAGGCAATTGCGGAGTGCCTATATTTCTTAAAAGCTGCCCGATATCCCCTGTGATTCTTGGCCACTGCTCTTAACATATTTAATGCATGTCTCTGTAACATTGCAGACTTGCGTGAACGCAGCCATTTATTGCATTCTTGTCTCCTTTTTTTACTTCTTCAGTTATTCTCTCATTAGACAGAGGCGATATGCCACGTGGTGGCGGGCCCACCCTGTGGGTAACGGGCCGCCGCCCATGTTAAGGGACCGAGTGAAGCTAAACTAATAATCTGAAATGTCTGCATTTCCTGGAATACTTTCCTGTCTACAACAACTTAATCAAATATGCCACCTGTGATCCTCAGGTCCATGTTATTCCTGCAGGAATATCCCCCTGTACTTTGTCATTACCTATATGGAGATCTCTCAACTCCATTTCTTCTAAACATAAAATACTGGTTTTTGTCAAAATTAGTTATCCGTCAGCACCTCATTCTTTCTATTTAAACACATAATATTTAAATCCCCACAAATAAGAATACGTGAGGCAGAATTATTTGCATGTTTTTCACCAATTAACTTCATAATCTCATCTAAAAAGACTCTATTTTCAATTGCCCCTGGGTGTCTGATATAAATCAAACACTATCTTTTCTCTACTATCTCTTATCTCTACTATCTTTATTCCGACTCCATTTTTATTGCTATCAATAAACACAAAGAGGATCGCCCTTTGCCCCTTAATTGCCAGATTTAATACAATCATGGAACCATTTAAACTCCTGTAGACATAAAATATCATAATCCATAAACCTAAAATCTCCTCTGCTGAACAAATGGGCAAACCCCTGTCTATTCCATGACCGAAAGGTTGTACCTTGACCCTCCTCTATACAATTCAGCTAATTTAACACTGTTGGTATTAAAGCATCAGCTAGCCATGACCATGAGTCCTCAACCTTCGTGTTTTGTCAGTAGGCATAAATACATCTCTTGCCATACTATTCATACCTCCGCATGTCACTCTAATCAGGCGATTTCTATCATTTTGAAGATTCCCCAAACATCTCTCCATTTTCCTCGCTACGACATCAATATCTACAATATCCTTCTCTTTTACCGAATTTTCAATCACTTGAGATGCTACTTTTCTGTTACTAATTTCATTACTAGGTTGACCTGTTATGACCTTATGATTATCAATGTCAATTAAGACAAAACCCAGTGGTAGTAAACATGCTGCCACTTCAAGTAAGGTTTGCTTTACCATGCATGATTCCAAGTGCAGTAGGACCCCGTCCAATCGTGTTTCACTTACAAATTCTACTATTGATATATCACTCGACCCGATTGATCTTAACTTTGGCACAAGATGCAACCAATGTAATACATTTCCCTGATTCAATATCAAATCATCATCTGCTGTTAACAGTCTTTCTAACCACAGGCATTTTTCGATTTCCATTTTATCACTACAGACAACCCCTACATGCTTATTCTTATACTTCTGATTAGTAATAGGAAACGGGGGTCTCTCTCTTTCTAGTTGAAACTTCAAATCCTTGATCTCCATTTTTCTTCCAACATCTTATCACAGGGGAAAGACTCTGTTTTGGAATTTTAACCAGTCTTTGAAGAGGGGCACACATTCACTCCCATTATTATCTGTAACTTATCCCCAGATTCTTTGACCAGTCCATCTATCAACAACCTTGGTGAGCAATCCTCATTTACAGAAGGCTCCACAGAATAAACAGAGAGTTCCTTCAGAGCCTCCTGGGCATTCTTCTCCTCTTCTTGCAAATCTAGAGGGGGCTTTTTTCTCTTAGGCTTCTAGCTCTTTCTCACAAACACCGACGACTTTTGCTGGAATTGCAGGAATTTGCAGGAATTTGTGCAAACCATTAGACTTTACCTTCTGTGGTTGTTTCTGGTTTTTAGATGTCTATACCTGGGTCCGAACTTTATTTCCTTGCTTCTTTCTCCTCCTCTGACAGAAAATGGGGTCTTCTTCTTGCGATTGAACCTCTGCATCATTTGTGTCAGAATGAATATGTGGAGTCACATAATCTGGGGGGGGTCAAGGAGTTTAGATTGCTCATCTGCTAGGTCTCTCGCGCCTTACTCTTCCACATTTTCTGATTGTTGAACGGACTCTTGATCTACTGGGTTGGGGCCCATCCCCTTCTCACAAACCCCACGCTTAACACCAACCTTCCTGGTACAATGGGTCGGGGTTTGAGTCAACGGTACCAGTATCTCCATTATTTCCTCCCTCAGTCTATGTATTGCCTTGGAAGGTAGTCCACTAGAGGTCTGTTGGTCTTTATACCCCTCTCCTTCAGGCTCACACACCCAGGTTTGCGTTTGTTGGGCCGGAATGCCATTTCTTTTTTCGCAGTTATAAATCATTCAGTAAAAATAATTTTAGAATGCAACATTGCCAATAATGTCACATGATTCTTGAGGTTATCATTAATAGTCTCACATAATTTGAGGAAAGGTGCAAGTGTAATTGTGAGAGACGACATTGTATTAAAATGTTCTTACTTCAGCGGTTTCTATTTCTGATAGACCTCATGGTTCTCGTAGAAGGGCCATGACTTAGTGTGTTCTCTCCAGATGAATTTGTTGAATACTAAGAGTCAGCGACTTGATCACCCTCATTCACCCTTAGATCCTCTTCAGCCACCAAACTAAAATGCTGCTGCTTTAATGCCGCCTGGTTTTGATTACATTTCAAAACTGTTTGCGTCTCTCTTATTTGAACTTGCTCATTGTCACTTCTATCCACCAACAGCCTTGATGTACCCGCCAAATCTATCATGTGAGAAAGGCGGACAATGTCAGATTCTATTAATTGTGTAAGAGTATCATCAACATTTATACACGGCGTGCTAGCCTGCAATGTGCGAAGGCCCACAGATCAGAGGCCACCTCATTCTCCATGGGCTGCTGGATGTTCACCATTGCACCTTGCAACAGCTCCATGTCAGCGGGATCTCGATTCTCCCCTACAGCCGCCATCGCCTCGTCTACCATCATAGATTTCTTTTAAAGGTAGGTGGTAATTTTAGACTCGTCAGATCTTACTGTCTTAACTGCGATCTCCCGTTCCTCTCTCGTCACACCTCGTACATCATCAGCTGGTACGGCTGCTACATCTGCTATGTCGCCTGCAACAGGAGTAATAGGAGCCAACTCAGAGATATACATCAAAACTGTCCCGGGAGCCACCACCCAGGGCTCCTCCTCTGTCATTTCATCTCAGCCATTGACACTCGAACCGATTTCAAACTGCAATGACGCTCTATATCCCTTGGTGGCATCAAGACCCTCCCAATAGTTCGTGCACTCCTCACTCACTGGTCGATCAGAATGTAGTTCCTCCTATTGCCGCGGTTGCATCTTACTTTGCAGAGCATAGCCGGACTCCATTCTCAGCAATAAGTTATTGTGCAGCGCTTCGTTATTGTGCAATGCAATCTTCATAGGGTTCTCCCACTTCAGCAGCCTAACTGCAGTCAGACTGCAGAAAGCTGTACTTCCACCGTAATTTCACGCTGGCGCTTCATGCCAGGCACTGGTTTTATAGGCACTGCCTCCTGGAGTGTGAAATGGATAGCTCTTGCTCCACACTGCCACAGAGCACAAGGAAAACACGTCGAACACCACCCCCTCTGCAGAAGACTGTACTTCCACTGTACTTTTGCGCCCAGCGCTGGTCCTAGGCACTGCCTCCTGGAGCGTTAAAGGGATAGCACGCTCCACACTGCCACAGAGCCTAAGGAAAACACATCCAACATGCGTACCATGTTTTTTACATCTTGTGAAAAAGTGATAATAATCACAAACCAAAAAACACAACTCTTCTGAACAACTTTGCAGTGGGACAGTACACTGTGTGAACGGACCAGCTGTTCAAATGGAGGAGCCGGCACTTATTTTGAAAATGATGCACTAGATATATTCTCGCTGTCTCATTTAACACAGTCTTATTTAACACTCAGATTTTTTTGAAGAAACTGTAGAACGAACACAGAGGGCCTGATTCATGGAATACTTTGCAGATAAAATAGGGACTTTGCGTGCAAACCCCCCTTCGTCAATTCATGGAATCGACTTTCTGGGACTTTTCCGGACATTGCAGGGACTCCTCTCTGGTCCGGCACGTCACTGCGTGCAGTCGAGCACAAAACTCCTCGCTAAGCGTGGGCGGGGACCTGCACAGAGACAAAAATAGGGGGAATATGCATTTGCCCCATTTTCCATGCAGAATGAGGAATAATGTGTTGAGGGATGAGACATGCAAAGCGATGGCATGCCCAATCCACCGCAAACCCAAACAAATTCATGGATTCCAAAGTGCAAAAATAACACGCAAACCCAGTGAACCAACTGCCACATGATAGCAGACATAAAGTTCAATGTGCAAGGGATCCAATGCGTATAAAGCACGCAATACACACCATACTAACATTGCACAGCCATGATGAATGCTGCCATAGTGGGAGCCATTGTCCATGGACACAGAAGGAGGATTAGGATGCCCAGGCCCCGGATTTTTGCTACACGTACCACTCTGTTTGGGATGCCTGATGACCAGGTGTATGCCAGGTCCCGCATCCCACCCCATATCATCCTAGATCTTGTCAGGGAGTGGGAGCAAGAGCTAGCATTACCCACCATCTGCTCCAAGGCCCTTAGCCCCCTTGAAAATGTGCTGACAGTACTACATTTCCTCGCCACTTGCTCCTTCCAGCGTACCAGTGCCATAGTAGGTGGGATATCACATGCCACACAATCCCGCTGTCTCCACCAATTCTTGGCCTGCATTACATCATGTGCATGTCTGCGTAGGCACATATATATGCCAAGAACACTGGAGGAAAGGCAGAGAGTGTGCCAGGATTTCTATGTGGTTGCACACTCTCCACGTGTACTTGGAGCCATAGACTGTACATATTGGGCCTCATTACGACCCTGGCGGTAAGTTACCGCCAGGGCCGTGACTTTACCGCCATGGTGCTAACTACGTTAACGCCATGGCGGTAAGGGGATTTACCGCCCCATTCCGACCTTGGCGGGGCGGTAAATCCCCAATCCCCATTTACCCTTCCCCATTCCCATTTTTGCCCCATAGGGCATAATGGGAGTGGGGAAGGCGTTAATTACGCCACCGTAAATTACGGTGGCGTAATTAACACCAAGTTCCCTTACCGCCATGGTTTTTTACACCCGCTAAAAGCAGGTGTAAAAACCGCCATGGCGGAAAGGGAACTCGTAATTGGCGGTAAGGGGTCGGCGCAGCTAACGCTGGCGCTAACCCCTTACCGCCAGGGTCGTAATGAGGCCCATTGTGTGTGATGGCCCCCGTCCCGAATGACAGAGCACATACACCACAATCACATGCTCTGGCATTCCAAAAATGTGCAGGTCATCTGTGTTGCAAATGGAGTGATCATGCAAGTCAATGCTAATTTCCCAGGCAGCACGCATTACAGCTACATTTACAGCCAGTCAACACTCTACTGTGCCCTGGCATCAGGAAAATATGACAACACCTGGCTCAGTGATGAGAATGAATTGGCACGCACACCCATGCATGCATGCACGTCATACACCGGACAGCAGACCATGACAATAACAACCATGTAAAACATTCAGGGGACATTGCATACCCGCTATCACCGTTCAGGATGACGCCATACAAGAATCCTGCACACCAGCTCAGGTAAGATAAAATGCTGCACATTTTATTTTATTTTACAATGTTTTATTACACCCCAGTTACTCGATGAGCATCAGAGCGTGGTTCACATAAACACAAAAAAACAAAACAATACACACGAAACAAGTATGAAGTCCTGCACAAGGAGATAATGAGGCTCGGATTGTTTATTAAAATAGGTGGGTTTTCCAACTCTTTCAAAAGGATAGGAGATTATTTTCGAGACGTAGGTTTGGTGGAAGGGCATCCCATGCCTGGGAGGCCCTATTGGCAAAAGATATTCCATTTCCTTTCATTCTATTAGGGCAGGCACATGTTAAAAGCAGGGTGTTGCTTGATCTTAAATTTCTGTTAGGCTTATAGAGAGTATTCTGTCTTTGAGGTAGTCTGGGGGATTGCCATAAATTGCCTTATGTACAAGGACTAGAATCTTGAATAAAATTCTGGCTTTGATAAGCAGCCAGTGAAGTGTTTTCCTTTATTCAGAGATATGTTCTCCTCGAGGTACGTTCTTGATGATGCAAACTGCATCATTTTGTACTCTTGGCAGGATCTGTAGATCCTTTTTTGGGGGCACCCGAACTGGTTGTTACAATATTTGATAAAGTTTTGCAATTTCTACCTGAAATTAAGGGTCTGATTTTTGTTAAAATATTTAAATAATACTGAGAGTTTTGTACTATTCCAAGGATCAGCAACTCCTGGCAACATGTGACCACAAGGGGTATAGTGGAGTGCACATTCGAGGTGCTTAATTCACGTTTCCGCGCCTAGACCACTATGGGGGGTATTGCTATATGCCCCACCAGTAGTCTCTAAAATCATAGTTGCAGCATGTGTACTGCACAATGTAGCCTCACATCATGACATACCAGTCAATATACAGGTGGGACATCGCCCAAAGGGCACAGGAAGAGGCTGCACGCAACCAGCTGGTGCAATCATACTTTATGTGAAAACCTGTCCCTGTGGAGCACACACAGTGAGGCCACATCCCTGGTGCCATTCAATGATGAATTGGGGCATATTCTCCGTGTACATAACAATACCATGAGAATTTGTTTCTGCGAGAGGCAAACTGTGTGTGTCCACGCAACATAATATAGCATGTACCAAACACCAAAACAGTCATAGCAAATGGAAACAACAGAATCCATTTTGTTGTCAGTAAGCAGGTTCAGATTCCAGCCCCACCCAAATGAATCATATCGTGGAATGAACAATAGCATGTGTGGATTGCACACAGGTTAGGGGGAATCATGTGGGTAGAGCTGACATGTGGGAGACGTGTATTGCAGAAGCACATACATATTTAGGTGAAAAGAACCACTTGCTATACAAAAGTGTCACGTACAATACATTGCCTGTCGATGATATACAGAACATGAACCAACACTGTATGTGACAGTAGGCATCAATTCTCGCATGCTGTGTTTGAAACACAGAACAACAAGGCCTTTGACTATCACATCACAATCCCCAGGCAATTCTGTGAACACACACATGCACACACAAACAAATACATCAAGTTACAAATGTGTACAATTAGACAAGAATGCGAGCAGTCGAATGGGAGTAGGGCTGTTGCTGTTTGAAGGTCATACCCTTTGGATCCAGGGCAGAGGTCCAGAACTGCCCAAACATTAGCTGAGATTTCAGGACACCAGTGCTTCCAGGTTAATGGTCATCCCATTTGAATCACCAGACACCCAGGGATAAAGATCATAAATCCATTGTGAATCAGATGGATCATTGGGACATGCAGGAACTCCAGGCCTACCCCTTGGGAGGAGTACCAGACAAAGGGGCCAACAGAGAACAATAAGGCCTGTAATTTGTACCAGGGAGAGTGAAGGGCGATGACATCAATAAGATTGAGGTGGAGAGGCCTCATGGGGGCGCCTGTGTGTCTGGGGTGAGAAACCCGTCTCCTTGTTTGCAAGGACCAGGCTGACCCCAAAGTAATCTACTGATCTCATGTTGATGGCCAAGTGCACATCACACGGTTAGAACCCAAAATAGGGTGGAGTAATTGAAAGCCTAAACAATCATTTCACAGTGGCCCAAGGTGAAGAGATCGTCACCCATTTGTGTATAAACAGGAGGATAAGATGAGGCGGCCAATGGGAGACTGAAAAATATGTGAATATGAGCATGTAAACAGGCGGTAGACAATGAGGGTATTGGATGAACACTGTATATGAAATGCGTCACACATGATGGCGTGGATGGTCATAAATTGCTGCTTGCTAAGAATAAGAGAGAGAGCTCTGTGGCGGTGTACTAATAATACCCTGTGGCCATTCCCATATTTCGTACACAAAACAAAGCTCATGTACGTCACAAAAAAGGTGGCACCAAGCCTTTTCCCCCAGGGGGCTGTCAATGCAATGTCTGTCTGTTGTGCGGTCACCCTACATTGTCCACAACAAAGCTCACAACACAAGTAACAAAGTCCCAGACCGCTCTAGCATGTGCCTCACTGAGTGCCATGCAACAAAAGCAAACAAGAACTCCCCAGCCTCCCATCACCATGTGTCCCCGCACTCCTGCAGTGACATCCACACACCTCTGTCAAATGCAATCCAATCACCCCACAAAGTGACACTTTCCCCAGCTAATGATGGAAAGTTCAAGACGACGGATTGCAAACATTACATCATTTACAGTGAAGACAGGATCTGGCACAAGGCAGCTGGTCAAAGAGGCAGCATTCCTATAGGAAGGCAGGGCACAGAGGCAACTGGCATACAAGAGACAAGCAGACAAGAGAAATGAATGAGAAAAGGAGGCCAAGGAGACTGCCACACAAAAGGGAGTAGGGAACAGGCAAGAGGAAGGCAAGGCAGAGTTCACATGGACTGGACTGAACGGGCACTAATGTGTTCACTAAACTGTAGGGAGTGTTCAGAAGCACTGGGCAGCAGTCAACAGACAGCAAAAATATCTTGCTAGTGTGAAGTGCATAGAACATGTACCCATGGGAAAAAACAACGCAAGGCCAATGGTGTATGCCTGGTGTCTATGATGAACATGGCCTCCCCCAAATGGCTTGCAATGCTGTGCTGAGTGTAGATTTGTCTCAAGACAACACCCCCAGAAGGGGCAGAAGTACCAAAAGTGGACTTCCAGTGGGAGTAGACATGACAAGAACAGCTGAGTGAATGGGAAGCTGCATGGCAGGCAACATACATGCAGAAATTGCAAGCAAGCACACACTAGACTCCCATCACCATGTGTCCCAACACCCATGCAGCCGGATGGGCCACTCTCATGACAACTCACCAATAAACGGCCTACAGGTACAGCCTCCCTCACAACAATCCTTCCACAACTAGTGCCCACCTGATTGACATGCAAAAACAGCAAGCATAAAACCACCAGCCAACCAACAGCATGTGTTCCTGCACCGACAAAGCCAGACCTGCTCACATCAGTACAAGGAAACAAAAGAAAAAACCACACAGTGCCAGACTCGCTGCCACCAAATACACCACAACAAGTGCCACTATGAGTGCAGTCAACCTACCTGCACAAGGTACCCATCTGTCTGGCATCCACAGCATCCCACGGGAAACAACGTTCTGACCTTGCAAAGACATGCATTGTATCAATGTAAAGACACTGGACGGCCATGTCAACTCCTGTATGGAACACGAAAATAGCCATGGACCATCCACAGTGTCAACGTCCTGAAGTACAAAAAACCAAGCATACTCAACTGTCAACATACCACCAGAAAAACTCATCAACAGAGAAATCACTGGCAGCGAAGGAAACAGATTACTAGCACAGAATGGCATGCACCCTGGTAACAGGTGTCAGTCCCCTCGTGTTGCGGCCACAAGTGGGGCACTGTTTTCAGGTATACAAGTCCTGCACACCCATTTTCAGGTGTCACGTGTGCCTTTGGCTCACCCATGGATGCATGGGAGGAATATGACTCCAAGTGAGGAGGTGATGGTCTTGGGAGTGGAAGTACAAGTGTGGTAACGGATGAGAAGGATTACAGAGGGCAAGGGTGAGACCGGACAGAGAGCTATGAATGTATAGCAGTGAAGTAGAGAGAGAGAGAGAGAGAGAGAGAGAGAGAGAGGGATCATGGAATCTCAGTACAGGAACGTGTCTGGCTGGTGGGAAGACGAGGAGAGACATGTAGTACATTACTGTGGTCAAGGCAGAGAGAAGGTGGGCAAGAGAGGAAGACAGACACAGAAACACATGAATAAAGAACAAGCATGGTCGGAGAGCCTGGAAGCCACATAGATGGAAAAGTAGCACATGTTGGGGGAGAGGAAGGACAAAAGTGGGTGATGGGGAAGGGCAGACTGGAAAACTAAGGCCACCTGACAAATGTCAATCAGCAGCTTCATTTCACAGAAACAACATGCACAAATCACCATGCCATGTTAATCTGAAAGAGACCTATGTCCACAACATCCCCGCACATAAGTGCCTCTAACTACATGCCCATAACCTGCAACAATCCCCCCCCCTCCAGTTGGACACCACTTTAAATGGACATGATGACAATACGCAGCTGTTCAATCACCCTCCAACAGACCACACACGATGTCCCAGTAAATGTACGTGGATCATAGGGTACACTGGCAACACCTACAGGGTGAACAGATGAACAGAAGGTGGTGGGAGTGGACGATGTCCCACATGCATGTGGAAAAACACACATCTGCACTGAAATGTTCTGTGACTCAAACCTAACACCCCCCAGGAAGCAAATTTGTGAGAATGCATGCATATATTGTGGCGACTACTAATACAGATATAGCACGAGAGACTGTGCTCATACTTACCTGCTGACAGAGCTGTCTTGATGGGATTCCCTTATCACCTCCACCGTAAACTGTACCTCAACATTTGTGAAAGGAGGGCCAGTGCCTAGCAGGGGGCATGGGGACTAGGGAGGTGAAAGGTTGCAAGGCAGAGCCCGATGGATTGCAGTCACTGGATGAATCAGGATCACTTCAACAACATGTGACATGGTATGTCACCAGCCATACTACCAAACAATGCATGCAGCACATATTTGGAAAAAGTCCATCTACCCATTGTTACCTGCACACGTCATCCTGTTGTTCTCAAGGCAACCATGGCAGTTGACACCACTGTGCATGGCTGCATCTCCAGTACTGCACTCATCAATCCCTTGAGAGGACAACAGCACATCTCTCAAGAAACAATATAAAAAATCCATCTTGGAATAGGGAAAAAATAAACATTCCTCCATCCTTGACAGGGGTATAAAAAAATAAAGAAAAATGGGTCCTTCCCCATCAAGCGGTAATGAAAAACAAAAATCTGACCACAGCATTCAGGTAAAAAAAAATACAAAATGCCCATCCTGGACTGGGCGTAATACACATGTCCATCCTGTAGAGCGGAGGGGGAGCGTGCATGTCCAAATCCACATGAGTGGACAGAAAAATTGGACATCATGGCAATGTTGGTTGGGGAGGCATGGATGTGCTGTGCCTCCCATCCTGCGATTGATCTGCAGGTGGTTGTGGTGGTGGATCCAGTCCACACAGTGCCAATGCCTGATCTTCCTTATCCAGGGCCATCCATAACACTGAAGCATGCACCAGCATCCCAATGGCTGTGAGGTCATGATGCACTTCCTCACAAATAGCTGCAGAGTCTGTATGCACGCTTACTCATCCCATCAAGTTGCTGGGATAGTGTCTGCCTCAAAGCATCCATCCCCTCATAGAGTTGTGTCCTTGTGGCTGAGAGTTCATCATGCAGTGCAGTCCTCAAGCTCTCATTTTATGGCAAATCGATTTACGAGATACCAACTTTGGCCTTTCTATGTGCCCGAGCATCTGCATGCAGGGACTCCTGCAAACACCTCAGATCAGCCCGTTGGTCCTTGAAGTTGGCCTCCATGCCCATTCTGTGGGAGCGGCTTGAGGACCGCATGATCTGCAGCCATTGTGCATCCTTGGCCGCTGGTGGGGTCACGTTCTTGGCCAGTTGATCCATGCCCTCTGAAATTCTATCCAACACATTGCTTTGTCGGATGGCGTTATGCAACATTTGCTGCTCCAACGCTGTCTCTCCATCCTGCACACGTCCACCACGTGTGCAGGGCCACCAGCGGTGTGATGCAAAGGACCAGGCCCATTGCTGTGGTGTCTCCGTCATTGACTGAAGGTCTGAAACCCTCCGTTGGTCATCAGCCCCAGAACCTGACAGCAACTCATGGTCGCAGGTGGCCTTGCAGCCGTAACCACCCCAGAAGTGGGGCCACCACTGACTGGCCTTGTGAGGCCAGCTGCTCGCTGCAGAACCAACAGCCCATCTGACCTGCTCATTGGGGCACTCACGTTCTCCCTCAGCGAGTCCATCACGTCTGGTTCTGCATCCGAATCAGCAGAGTGTGAAGAATCCAAAGAGGCCGGGGCATGGCTGATAATGGCCTGTAGCACCTGTATGTTTTCACAGTGCAATACATAACAGCCTTGACTGGTGGACTGGTGTACCACCTCCTATTCTTCCTCCTTCTCCTCCTCTGAGTACGCTGCATCATCACCTGAACATGTACAGAGATTAACATTTGAAGTCATGTGTGTCCTCACAAACATACACGTGTGCATCAAAGGGCAGACAGACACAAAATGGCAGGACACCCTTGCATCTGACATTGTGACCTGCACTGTGAGCTGTATGGCACCAATATTGGCATTTGCTGGCATGCAGCACCACCCCACCCCTGGTCCAGTCCATGCTGTTAGTGGACAAATAGACATACTAAAGTGGCGGACACAATGATGCAAGGGATAAGGCATGTGTTTGTCATGCATCGACTGATTGACACATACAGGGCTATCCTGTCAGACAGGTGCCAATATTTTGAACCATATGTACAATCATGTACATTGACCATGTACCTACATGACATGCAATGCAGACAAGCACACTCATTGGCATTATTCATACCCCTGGCCTTTTGCATGGAATGACTACAGTCCTATCTATTGCAGTATACCTGACTGGCCACCTTGCCATGAAGACCCACCATCATCTATTATTCACCATGTTATGTCTAAAGTTGCTTGTTGCATTACACAAGTGAAGTATATTCACATGACCTGATACACAGGGCAGTGGTCTGTTGACACTGATTCCTCGGCAGGCTAGTCACACCACACAGTACCATGGCAGGAAGTTCGGATATGCATCCTGACTAGGCATCCTTTAAGAGCAGGTGACAATACAAACTTTAAACTGCAGCAAATCATGTGTGTGGTCATCATATTTCACATGTACTAGTTTACAATGCAATGAGACAGCCACCAAAACTGTGTCAATGAAAGATGTATGTGGATGTGGCATTGTTTGGCGTGACACAGAGGTGTGCCTGTCAGGGGTGCATGTCATAGGGTATTACAATTTACACATGTGTCAGACATGCAAATCCTGCATGCAAGTACTTGTGCGACTATGTAGGCCACCAGACAGTGATGTGAAATGTCAAACTGCCATGTGCCACACATGTGGACCACGCAGGAAAATCACTGAACATAGGCCATGTGACAGAAGTGTACACATTAGTAAACATGCACTGCCAAGGATGGGTGACAACTGCAGCCAGCTGTACAGCTACACAAACATGGGTTGCTCAACCATGATTTTCCACACATACTATTCACAAAAATTCCACACCTTGCCCCTGCTCAATGCTGATGGGGTGACTCGTGGCCTCTTCCAATGGAGGCAGCTCCTCCTCCGCTGGTCTCCCTCCAGTGGCGTTGAACAAAATTGTGACTCATACGAAAATGAATCGCCTAATTCCAAAATCGATGAAGAGTGTAATCAGTTAATCACAAAAGAATACTCCTGTTGGGTGAGATCAAGGCCATCTCTTCTTTACTTGTAAATGGTGTGAAAATTGAGATGTTAGTAGATTCAGGATCACCGTACACCATGATATCACTGGAATTATATGTGAAAAGTTTATGAAAAGGAGGCGTCAACCCTCAAAGCCCCCGACATCAACCCTAGTGCTTATGGGCAAGTACCTATCAAAGTTCTGGGGTATGAGTGGGCATTGAATTCAAAGGACGAAGTACAGTAGAAAAGTTGTATGTTACGCACAAGGGTGAGAGCGTCCTTGGATGGGATGAGCAAGCAGCTCTGGAAATTGAAACACGCCCCATTAAGGCTATTCCCATGTTGAGTGTGGAGGCTGTAGAGTGAATGAGGCTGTAGAGTGAATGAGGGTGGAGGGGAGTGTATCAGCGGACTACTTAAGGAGCAAATACCCTACCGTGTTTTCAGACAAGTTAGGCATGTGGCATAGTTTTCCCCATAAGAGTTTGCTTAAGAGAGGGGCAGTGCCCAAGGCCCATAAGGGCAGAAAGGTACTGGTGTCGGCCAGAGAGGGACTAAAAGATGAATTAACCAAATTTAAGGACGCATGGATAATAGACGCGATTGAATCCTCTGAATGGTTGTCTCCAGTGGTTTTAGCACACAAACCGGATGGAGGTCTCAGGATGTGTGTCAACCTCACGGAGCTCAATGTGAGCATCTGAATAGATCGCCATCCCTTGCCTAATATTAATGAGGTCATGCAGACCATAGGACAAGCAGCATGGTGTTCCACTTTCAACCTCCCTTCGGCATAGCATCATATAGACCTCCACAAAGCGTTGGAATGTGAGATGTCCACTCAGGTTGCATGTGTTCTTCCGGCCATTGACAAGAGTGAGTGGGAGAAGGAGAGTGCAGGAACACGGAGTTGAGATGGATTAAGGATGGTTTGCTGGACAGCTAAGAAAATGTGGATGTCCAAAAGGGTAGGCCTATATGCATATTTTGGGCAAGTTGGCAGAAGGCCTCTGGGCCATCACTAGAGGCGACAGTTTGAGGCCCGGGCTTGTGAGCTGGCGCATGAAGGGCATTGGGCTAGGTCATTAACCAAAAGAAGATTGCAAGAGTCATACTGGTGGCCGGGAATGGACAGGGACATGGAGATGATCGTGAAGAAGTGTATGCTTGTGCAGTAAGTGACAAAAGTAGGATGATCGTGAAGAAGTGTATGACTTGTGCAGTAAGTGACAACAGTAGGATGCTGCGTCAGCAGCCCGTTTATCCAGTGGAGGTTCCGGGTGAGGTGTGGTCAAAATTGGCTTTGTACATCATGGGCCCCATGGATGGCCTTGTTGGAGAGTTGAGGTTTGTTGTAGTGTTGGTGGATTACACAACGCGGTGGGTGGATGCCGCAGCATTGGAGATGGAGACAACTGAGAACATTATAGAGTTTCTTAGCAGGGTGTTTGATAGGGAAGGCATACCGACTAGGACAACGGGGTCTAGTTTGTTTCTCTCTGCATGCAAGAGTTTTTGAAGCATCTGGATATCAGGCATCATAGGATGTCTTTGTATAATCCTTCTGCGAACAGGTTAGTCGAATGTATGAACAGATTTGTGATGGGGGCTTTACAACTGGCAGTTGCCAATGGATTGGTTTGGAGTAGCATGGAGTCGGAAGCATTGTCAGCCTATGTGCATATGCCCTCATCTGTTACTGGTCGTTCACCGATCGGGCTTATGAGAGGTATGAATGCCGGTTCAAAGTTGAGGACAGCAGCCCTTGGAAGGGGTGATCTCACTGAAGTTAATATGTCGGAAGTGTTGGAGAGAGTGCGTGTTCGCCAGGAGAAAGGATGGTTGCAATATGCTATAGGAAACCCATTGGAGTGAAGGTTGGTGATTTTGCGGGTTAAGAACCCGAGATTTGTGTCCAAAGGTGGAAGTGTGTTTATGTCTCTGCAGACAGTAGTGAGGGTGGGTGCTGGATATGTGGTTCTGGAGGATAGATCGCGATGGAGCAAGAAGGGAAGTGGTGGTTGAGAGTGCAAGGCCTGTGGGGCCAAAACTTGTGTTGAGGGATTTGATTTCACATGGAACCCTAATGTGAGTTCCAGTCCGCATTTGGTTGTTGAAGTATGTGAGTGTGTAGGTGAGGAGGGAGTTGAGTGTGGAGAGAAAGCTGCATGTGTGGTGGCAGAGACCGTGGAGCATGGGGGCAATGCTCTGGAGTGTTATGATGGTGCGGTGGCAGAGTCTGCAAGTAGTGTCCGTATTGCTAGAATCAGGTTGCCTCTGGTCAAATCTTTATGTCTTCAGCAATGTTCTCTTTTCTCTTCTGCCTTCTGAAGTGTCTTACATACACTTGGCACGTTATACAAATTAAATAAACAAATACAATAGCATTTTTCATTCTTCTGGAAGAACCTAGAGCTGGCTGAGAGATCCTCACGTTTGGCACAGGATGTAGGTACTGTTAACGGCGGCAGACCTCTGGGCAATGACAAGATGTGTGTGTCATACAACCTGCACCGTATGTGGGTGCAGGGTAAATGTATAAGGTGGGAAAATGAGAATATCTATTACAGATCGATGTTGCAGGTGCTGGATAACTGCATGAAGGCCTGTACATGTAAGAGCCTGTGATGTTGTTATTTTCCTGAAATGCCTAGGGGACATCTGTTACAGTACTCTCTGATCTACTGGCTTAAGCCAATACTTGTCTTCAAGACTCCAATAATGGGACATGCGCCATACAGAGTGCAAAGATCAGTAGCTTCTGAGTTGGAGGGCATGGTTGGGCTGGCTCGAGTAGTGAGTTTCAATGGGATACTGGCAGTTCTTGACTTGCAAGCAAATAAACTGGACCTGATTTACCCATTTCCATGTGAACTAATTGGTCGACTCATTTCTTTACTTTGATAGTACTCTCACATTTTGTGTAATGGATCCTCAAAGGAACTTGGCAATCCGTTAGAGTGATAGCAGTAACTAAAGAACACAGATAATGCATAGACCTTGCATTAAGGACTAGGAGACTCAAGCTTGTCCCCTCCTCTATGCCTATGGCTATGGTTTGTTTGTGAGTGTGAGGTAATGTGTTCCTGCAGGGACTTTATAACAGCAAAACTGCTCAAGTCAGATGCAGCTGAAATGGCCAGCTACTTAAAAAGATTCACCACAAATGCAACAGTGAAGTAAGACTGCCTGTTGAGGCCTTCATTATTCAACTGATACAAAACACCAACAATATTATGGTGGGTTTAGAAAATGCATGAAAAAAAACATTCCACCGGAAATTTTAGAGTAGAATAGGCCATGTCAGTTAATAAATCACAAGAGCAAACGCATCAACCTGTAGTCAGCCCTGGAAGTTAACCATCATTTCACAGCCACTGAGCAATGCCTTGTGGGTATTCGAACCAGCCAGACAATGTGCAGTTTTGCTCCAGAAAAGTATCTTTGTTTTATAGAGCAGTGCTATTTTAGACACTGCTTTGTCAACCCAAGACAAACAGCTCTCACAGATACAAAGATCCACATGTACGTTTCCCCCTCGTTAGGCATGAGCATGTGGTACACTTTGATATCCTTGCTATTGGCTCATTGGGGTATGTTTAGCAAACTTAATGATCTTCCGAACGCTCTCCTAAAAAGCAAGCAAGGCCATCTTAAAATAATATAAAACAATCCTTTTTATGCCAATGACTCATCTCTGCCCCCTAAACTTCCAATGCACTCCAACACATACTAAATACAACAGGTGTGTGTTGCAATGAAAGGAAAATCAAGATGAGCAAACAAGCTCCAATGTAGTCTTCTGGGCAAGCCTATGACCTAATCACACAAGAAGATAGTCTTTCATGACTGCTGGAATTATATTGTTTGCTAACAAAACCTGGAATGAAAACCATGCAAGGCAGCAGATGAAGTGGATCAAGTAGCCAATGGCAATGTTTGGTTCACTAAAATCTCTGGCGATGTCCTGCCAAACCTCAGCCCCCAAATAGCTGAGGCTATGAGTAACTCAATAATAAGGCACAAAGTCAAAATGTTGGTGGCTAAAGTAACCTAAAAATAACTATGAATAGTATAAAACTGTGCATTTGGAAGAAAATTGCCAACATGCCACATTCCTTCCTAACAGCATGCCTTGAAGCAGACTGGGGCATGGAATAGGGATTTGCCAGGCACTGCCATAATGGTACTACCTGGCCATAACATGGAAAGTTTGTGAACACCTGAGAAGTGCATATCTGATTCCTATATACAAACAAATCGGTTGGCTTTGCCAATGCATGTTTTGAATAAGATTCAATGCTGATAAATCAGTGGTTATAAATCAAGTGGATGAAGGCACACATTCATACATCCTTTGTATTACACAACAGTAGCACATTTATATCTGCAATTAAGCCATTAACTCTCAGAAGATGTCTTTGGAAGTCGTTGGCAATCTCACTAAAACGCAGAGGATAACATTACTGCTTCATAGATCTAGCTCAAAGAGATATCAGGAGGATGCTTTTTGCTTTGTGTGTGGAACGGCCATAGGGTTTACTATGGCCATGGGCAGTCAATGGGCGGTTACATAAGCAAGAAACAACAATAAGCTGTTTTCTTCCTCACATTTCACCTCCCGACTGTACTCCAAAGCAATAGTTTCCACTTCTAAATGGTGCTGAAGCACATGCTTATAGCCAAAACTAAAAAGGGGTAGCATATCTGCTTAATTACATTGCATGAATCTGGCTAGAACACTTTATTAATTCTGATGCACATGTATGCTCATCTGGCAATCTTACTCTGGTTACGTTGTATTACTGCTCATTTGTCTACACTATTTCCAGATATCCTAGCCATGCATCAATTAGATCCACTACCTGACATTAATTATTTCTGGCTATGCTAGACAACATTTTTGACATTAGTATTTAGACATTTCAAAAATGTCTTTCTTGTTTTACATAATGTGCTTTGTACTTTCTAAATACAATAAAAGGCAAGAGAGGCTAAATTTGAATACAGTATGTATCCTTAGTTGGAGCAAGGCTGCAGACTTAGGGAGAATGTTGGTTTAAATTAATATAAACGAATTACAACACCCAACTACACCTAATAAGTGTTGCATCTCTCTCTTTCCGGCCTAGTCCCTTCATCTATTGAATTCCTGATTGGCAGTGGCAGCTGGAGAATTTAACAAAAGGGGTGTGAATGTTTCCAATAGCTATGCGAGAGCACCCGAGTGTAGTGAGGGAGGCCAAACCAACCAAGGCAGGCTCGGGTGTCTTTTCCCCTTGAGAAAATGTTTAAGAAAATGGCTTCAAAACGTGCATTTTACAGACATTGGTCCTCATTACGAGTTACCTCCAAACTCGTGTCCGGGTCCGGGTACCGAAAAAAGGGAAAAAAGGGAATTACCGGGCCATTCTGACTTTTGCAGGCCCGGTAATTCCCATTTTCGGGACCCGGACCCTGTATGTCCCCATTCCCATTGAACCCCATAGGGGCTCAATGGGAATGGGGAGGATGCTAACAACGGACCCGTTACTGACGGGTCCATTGTTAGCATCCTGGTATGCGTTTATAGTGACTTTTTCAGATGCCATATTTTCGAAATGCTATTTTGTCGGCACAAAATAGGCGGAAAAAACAATGTCCAATGTTTTTTTTAAATTTTATTTTTGAAAATTATTTTTTTATTGACACTTTTTAAAAGTTACGAAACAAAAAAAAACATGTAAAATAAAAAATAATACATTCGAAGAAAACACATTTTGGCACATTTTTTTCGACAAAATCGTATTTCGAAAATATGTTTTCGAAAATATAACCGGATACCCCTGGTTTGCTCACGGGGGCCGGTATGCACGTCTGGCCAGACTAGACATGCATACCGGCACCCGCGAGGAAACTCGTAATGTGGCGGCCCGGTATGAACAGTGCCGGTACCTTAACCCATTGGGCCTCATTACAAGGTTGCCGGTCTCATAACTATGGTACCGGTATGCTTGCCGGTACCGCTGTTACTGGACCGGCAAACTCTGAGTTGTGCTTGCGGGTGCCTTTCAGACTGCCAGGCCGGGCCTGGTGGAATGAAAGGCACCCGCAAACACAGGAAGCCTGTAGCACCGGCACCACTATAAACGGTGCCGGTGCTACAGGCATCCCCATTCCCACTGAGACCTATGGGGCTCAAATGGGAATGTGGATATACTGGCACCTGCGAAAGGGCAATTACCGGGTCTGGCGGGGCCGGAATACCCCTGTAATTGCCCATTTGCGGGTGCCGGATTTTCTTGCAGGTATGTAGGTAGCCTTGCCGGTAAAACCGGCAAGGCTACCTCCAACCTCGTAATGAGGCCCATTTTATGTGAAGAATTCCAATAGATGCAAGTCACAAACAGTGCACAGGAATTTTCCAACTCATTTTCATGATGCCTTGGACCACAATATATGGCACTTTAAAAAACATTTTTCATGCTGGTTGAGGGCATACATGTCCAGGCAGGTCGAGCCAATATATGTCACTATTACCATATAGGTACTTGCTCCAGATGATGCTGCCAGTAAAAAATGCCATGGCACAGTAAGAAAATATGTCCAGGCTGGCAGTACCAATGTAGGCTAGTAAGGCCATGTTAGAACACTCTTCATGTTTGCTTTACCCTTGATGTCAGTAAAAAATGCCATGACAAAGTAAGAAAATATATCCAGCCTGCCTACACTAATGTAAGCCAGTGTAGCCACGTAATAGCACTCATCATGTTTGCTTTGCCTTCGATGCACAATAAAAAATACTGTATGCCGTTCTAGCCACCTAATCAAATATCATGTTTGCTTTGTCCATGATGCATAGTCAAAAAACCTGTTGGCAAACGGACATAGAAACAGCCACATAACATCATTTTTGATTTTCCCTTGATGGCCACTAAAATGTTACATGTCACAGTAAGACAATATATGCAGTCTGGCTGTACCAATGAAGGCCAGTCTAGCCATGTAATAACACTTATGTTTGTTTTACCCTTGATTCCCAATAAACATAATTCCATGCCATAGTAAGAAAATATAATCACAGTGGCTGTACCAATGTAGGCCAGTCTAGCCATGTAACACTTATGTTTGATTTACACTTGATGGCCAGTAAACAATTAAATGCCATAATTAAAAAATCATGTTCAGACTGGCTGCACCAATGTAGGCCATTCTAGCCATGCAGTAACATTCATCATGTTTGCTTTAGCCTTGATGCTAGTATAAAATGCCATGCCACAGTAAGAAAATATATCCAGACTGGTTGCAACAATTAAGGCCAGTCTAGCCACCAAATAAAATATCACGTTTGCTTTATCCTTGACGTCGAGTAAAAATATGCCATGCCACAGTAAGAAAATATATCCAGACTGGCTCCACCAATGTACGCCAGTCAAGCCACATAATAACCCTTACCATGTTTGCTTTACCCGCAGGACCCAGTAAAACACCATACCACACTAAAACTCATTTATTGCTTATGTTGTCAATAGAATATTTCCATGGATATCGGCTTTAGTTATACGGGAAGTAGGAAGACTTTTCCCAGAATGGCACTGAAAGAATACAGGGTAATATGCAGTTTCACCATAACTATGAATGTAGCCTTTGACCACAGCCTGCTTACTCGACCTAGCCTAGAGGGACATGTGGGCATCATCCCCTTAACTGCCATACTATAGGTCGGCGTAAAGGACATTTGAGTCTTTAGTATTATTGTATCATGTGCTGCAAAATAATCTTACATCTCCTTAAGCTGTTTAGTAGTCCAAGAAAGTGCGGAACACCTTAGAAAACCTAGTGTCACCCTGAGTTACTTGGGGGCAACCAGACGTGGACTCCCTGCTCACTGTGCTCAGAGAGGCACAGCTTCACCTCACTGATGAGGCCCAACAAGGCTGAAACACGTGTATGGGGTTTCTGTTGGTACTCTTGTTCAGAGAGGAATTGCCATAGCATTTCGGTGCTGGACTGCCCATGTGGGCGGGACAAAGACTGATATGCAAATGGATGTTTCCCATTTGTGAAAGGTACAGTGAGCAAAAAGCGTGTGCTGCAAACTCTCATCTCAGAACAGGTTATCATGCCAAGTTCTTTCTGGAGAGGAGCGCTTGCTACCTTTTTTGAAATATTTGCAAGAACTTGGGGTTGGTCACCCTGAGTTACCTGGGGGCAACCAGACATGGACTCCCTGCTCACTGTGCTCAGAGAGGCACAGCTTCACCTCACTGATGAAGCCCAAAAAGGCTGAAAAACGTGTACTGGGTTGCTGTTGGTACTCTTGTTCAGAGAGGAATTGCCATAGCATTTCGGTGCTGGACTGGCCATGTGGGCGGGACAAAGACTGATATGCAAATGGATGTTTCCCATCTGTGAAAGGTACAGTGAGCAAAAAGCGTGTGCTGCAAACTGTCATCTCAGAACAGGTTATCATGACATGTTCTTTCTGGAGAGGAGCGCCTGCTACCTTTTTTGAAATATTTGCAAGGAGCTTGGAGTTGGTCACTTTGAGTTACCTGGGGGCAACCAGACGTGGACTCCCTGCTCACTGTGCTCAGAGAGGCACAGCTTCACCTCACTGATGAAGCCCAAAAAGGCTGAAACACGAGTATGGGGTTGCTGTTGGTACTCTTGTTCAGAGAGGAATTGCCATAGCATTTCGGTGCTGGACTGCCCATGTGGGCGGGACAAAGACTGATATGCAAATGGATGTTTCCCATCTGTGAAAGGTACAGTGAGCAAAAAGCGTGTGCTGCAAACTGTCATCTCAGAACAGGTTATCATGCCATGTTCTTTCTGGAGAGGAGCGCCTGCTACCTTTTTTGAAATATTTGCAAGGAGCTTGGGGTTGGTCACTTTGAGTTACCTGGGGGCAACCAGACGTGGACTCCCTGCTCACTGTGCTCAGAGAGGCACAGCTTCACCTCACTGAGGAGGCCCAACAAGGCTGAAACACGTGTATGGGGTTTCTGTTGGTACTCTTGTTCAGAGAGGAATTGCCATAGCATTTCGGTGCTGGACTGGCCATGTGGGCGGGACAAAGACTGATATGCAAATGGATGTTTCCCATCTGTGAAAGGTACAGTGAGCAAAAAGCGTGTGCTGCAAACTGTCATCTCAGAACAGGTTTTCATGCCATGTTCTTTCTGGAGAGGAGCGCCTGCTACCTTTTTTGAAATGGAAAACCTATTGTTCTGTGTCATATCAACATTTATACCCTGCTACTCATCAGTCTGAAGGATACTGGCCAACTATTTGAGTTCTGAATACTGGCATACTTAGATGGATTGGAGTTGAGACCTTGCTTTACAGATTTTGCTATTGGGAGAAGAAAATACAGACACAAGTCCTAATGCGTATTTGTTCATTTGACGAGGACGACAGCAGTAGTAGGAGCAACTTCCAGTTTTACCTAGGCATGTTTCAACCAACCTCTGGAGTAAGTTCACACAGCATAGGCATCCACAAATTGACACCAAAGAGACTTGCCCTGGGGGTCTGCCCTGAAAACACTGGAATTAAGGAATCCTTCAAGAAAAGCAAGCTATCCGAACACCATGTGGAAAGGGAAACTTCTCTGATGGCACAGATGATTTTCCTCATTTTCCTCCAGGTCACCAATTCATAAGAGAAATCCACCCAACAGTATCTGGTACAGCACATCCAGAAGGAAATCCATCCCTGGATTATATGCTCCCAGGTTCTTTCCTTCAACTGAGGCAGAAACGATGTGCCCTCCAAAGCCACCAGCAACTTGAAGCAACCATGATCAATTGACCAAATTCTGTGTGTTCTAGATTCTATATGGATTTATCAGCATCAATATTTTATATTCTCAGAAAATAATCTTTCACCACTTAGCCAATATTTAATCATTTCTCATTCCTGCCTGCATTCTTTGCCATATGTAATGTTATTTTATGTTAAGTTGATTTAGACCGTGCATCGCTGTCACCCGAGTGCAGTCTCTTGCAAACATCAATCATTGAGTTTATTCTAAACCGGTTAATTTGCATCAGCTGGCATGCTTTTGATTTTGTTTAATTCTTACTATTTTTTAATTATCTTTCTGGTTTCTAAATTGTATTTCTTAACTGATTGATAAGTGTTGTTCATTCAACTTTACAAACACATCCCCTTTTGAAGGGATGATTTGTACTTACTCTGCTTTTGGAAAGTAAGCAACTGCTGCTCTAAGAAGCTATTGTACAGTCAATTAATGGTTTTGGTAGAGGTTGGGGTTAAGCACCCATAAGACAGCTCTTTACCTAATGCTGTGTATATTACAACGTGGGGTTAAATCATTGAACCCCTGCTTCCTTTATCTTGTCCTTCCCATCTCTATCCCGTGCTCCCGATATGTTTTTCAAAATTCCTTTTACATAAGCAACACGTATATGTTGTCCCCGGCTGTGGAAGCCTCCTTCTCTAGAGCATTAAATGACATGGTACATCCAAGCAGTGACCTGGTCAGCCATGCCTTCACATACTTAGAATAGCCCAAGCACATCTCCAGCACCTCATGCATCCATACAATGCATTTGCAATGTCATAATTTTCAGCTCTCCGATTACTCTTCCC
The DNA here is from genome assembly GCF_040938575.1 of Ambystoma mexicanum. Lineage (NCBI taxonomy): Eukaryota > Metazoa > Chordata > Amphibia > Caudata > Ambystomatidae > Ambystoma > Ambystoma mexicanum. Next base: position 1,250,795,979 of record NC_090937.1, on the reverse strand, counting down.
CCTTTTCAACTTCCATTGCATTCTTCCTCTCCTCCTTTCTTTTTTTTCTTTTTTTAAAATTATTTGCATATGGTTTATAGTAATCTTTACAAAAATCTTTTTAAATATATATAAAATAGTGCAGTATCAAAAGTCCTTAAAAACAAACAGTACAGTACTAATTTCATACATATCCGACAAGTCTATCAAATATACACTACTATGCAAGTTCTACACATTTCTGCCTTTCCACAATACACTGTACATGTTATATTGTCTGATTTTAATCTATTTTACAAATTATTTTTAGAAATGATAAAACTCTTAACTGTAGTGATATTGAGTCACCATGTAACATAGTTAACCAAAACTGGCTTTGTTGAATACATTCCGTATTTACAAAACCTTTAAAATACTTTATCCTATTAGACAACAGTTCTGGACAAAGCAATAATAAATTAAACACTTATTCAGTTTCCAGAGGGTTTTTACATGTCCACATATCCCATTTGCCCCTTCCCTTGAATTGTGAATACAATGCATTTCATTTGTTGATAAGACATTAAATCTAAACCTCATAATCCTCATTTTCCCCTTTCTGCTGGAGTATTTACTAAGATAGGTCTCCATTCAGCCAGGAATATTTTGTGGGGATGCCACTTGGGCATAAATCCGAGAGTCAAGTATCTCCAACCTATTCCTCTCCCAATCCAAGCTCTTATTGATATTTTTTATCTTAGTCGGGTTGGTTCATAGTGTGTCCAGAGAGAGACCCAGATTCTCAAGAATAATACCACCCTCTTCCCTAAGACCCTTCATATAGCCTGCCGTATCATTTGTTTCCAATAATGCATATAGTGTCTAATCATGTAAGGTTTCACACTTTCTTAGCAGGCATGATTTTCTCCATGAGACTATACTAACAATGGACTGCAGACCAATCGCATAATGTATTACCTATAACGGAACAGATTTAGGCAGAAAATTAAGGATAGATTGCAAAATCACACTTTCTATGCCTCTAAATTCCGACTCAAAATCCTTTGGCCAAAATTCTAGGCCATAACAAATACTTGCTAGAACTTTGCTGCTATAAAATTCCCTGCATGGTATAAACAAGAATTTACCAAATTTCCGATCCAATTGCCTCATTTGGTTTATCATTCCTGTTACTTTTGATTTTAAATAGTTTTTGTAGAATTTTTTTTTATCTTGCCACAATTCAATAACCTAGAAATTGCAAGTTATCCTTTATTGCCAACTCACTGTTTTCCCAGAAACCCTTTTGTACTTTTTCTCCTTCCCTTTGCCCATACTCATAATCACTCTTTTTGCAGGGTTTATGTTTAATTCTATTGATCATATGTTCCCCAAAAGCTACAATAAGTCTTTGCAATCCTACTGGTGTGGAGTCTACCAGCAAGAAATCGTTGCCATAAGATGCCCAACTTAATTTTAATGCGCCCATTTCCGCAGAGGCCAATATTTTTTTATTTAAAGCCTCGCCTACATTTTTACTTCCTTTGGGAGTAACTCCTCAGAGTTTAATCTGATCTTTATTTTCGAGTCTTTATGCAGATGCATCACAATGCCCAATAATTCCCTAGGAATTCCGAAATTGTCTAGTTTTTTCCATAGTAAATTTCTATTTACCGTATCGAACGCCTTGCTTAGATCCGTTGAGGCCATAAAAAATAAGAAATACGGATGGATTAGCCAACGTAAGTATGCGTAAGTATACTTTTATATAGCCAATGAGGTCCAATGTAATTTATGGTGCTGCAAGCTGAAAATCACACCATAGAGGGAGGTCAATCCACGAAAAGCAGCAGCAAAACTCCAGGAGCAAGAATCAGAACAGCAGGCCAAACAAATATTCCTGGACACTTCTTGTGCGTGCCCCCGTGCCTTTTTGTGCTGTGGTATGGGACTGGGGGGCGGAACTTCAAACATAGAGGGAGATCAATCCACAAAATGCGGCAGCAAAACTCCAGTAGCAAGAATCAGAACAGCAGACCTCCACGCCAAGCAGGCACTACCCGGGCACTTCTCAGTGGTGTGTGCTGGTGTGCGCGCGTCGGTGCACACGCCCGTGCCTTTTTGTGCTGTGGTGTGGAACTGGTGGGCGGAGCTTCAACCATAGAGGAAGTTCAATCTACGAAAAGCGGTAGAAAAATTCCAGTAGCAAGAATAAGAACAGCAGACCTCCAGGCCAAACAGGCACTTCCTGGGCACTTCTTAGTGCTTTCTATACCTCATCCACCTCTATTCCCCCCATTTTCCATTTTGCTCCAGCAGGAAAGAACAGGCAATCCGTGGGTGGAGACAAAATTTGACCTTGAACCTTAAACAAGAATAGCACTTTGACATCCTACAGTGGTGATTTGTTCAATACAAAAAGGTTTTATAATTAATTAATATGTGTCCCTAGCCTTTCCTCTTTTGATAGCAGTAACGAGAAACTCCACACATCATGCATTTGTCCACACATCTGTAAATGTAGATGTTGGCAATGGATGGGGGGGGGGGTCTAACTTCCATTGTGCTTGGTCAATGAAGCAAGCGCCTTAGTATTTCCCAAGACAGTGGGATGGGCATCCTTAATACAGGACAGTTTCACTCTGTCTGTTTGTGATCTGTGGACCTGTTGCTGCAGGGGATCCAATAGAGTAGAGGGTAGTGGTCTGCAAAGGGTAGATTGGGGAGGTGCTTACCGTCCACTGAAGCATTCTTGAGAAAAAAAAACAGCTTTGATGTATCAGCCTCCTTAATGCAAACTCCGTGGCAGGGCATGTTTCTACCCTCATCTACATGAACATGATGGATTTACCATCATCTACATGGACATTTGAGCATGCCAGAATCAGAGCAATCAGAGCAAGGGTCGCTTTTCCTCTTGCACCATACAGAGGGTGCCACCAGGACATGGCTTCAATTTGGATAGACTTGATGTTTTTGGGGGGCTATAAGTCATTCTGGCATCACAGGTGACATCATAGCGTGCAGTGCAGCTATAGTCTTGCACTAACTGTGGGAAACCATAAGGGAACCTTAAATCAATATGGCATCTGGCCATTATTAGGGTATGTAGCAGACAACCAGGGGAATATAGCAAAGGTCTGTTATGGAAGAGATCATTAACAGTAACTGCCAATTGTATATGAAAAAAGAGATAAATAAAAAGAGCAAAAGGAAGAAAATTGCACAAAGTCATCAATCCATCTCATCTGATAACTTCCCACGTTAATCGTTCGCCTCCGCCCTTCATGGTGCCAGACTATAAAGTTGCATGTTTGATACTCCAACAAAACCAACTCTTCCTTTAATCCTTTTCGGGTGAATACAGTGAGTACTATTAAATTGGAGCATTAAGTATTAGAAGGGGCCCCTTTCCACATCATGTTAAATTTGACAGGTGGGCAAACCCCTATGTGTCCTTAATCCTGCCCCTTTTTTATATCAATTTGATATGCCCCCCAGATAAATTTGATATAAATTGGAAGACTGTCCCAAAAATGTATATTGATTTTATATAAAGTGTATATTAAAAAATAATTTTAATATAAATTGAATATAAATGGTTGGAGCAGCCCCTGGCCATGGAGCCTGCTCGAGCATCCTTGAGCGAAGTAAGCTCTGAAGACAAGGACTAGAAATCTAGGGTTGTGCAGAGGGACAGTAATGATGTCGGTCAGTGATCCTGCCCCACTGATGGGGGCCAAAGGGGGAAACAAGGGGCACCGGGTGGTGAATCCCCTATACATTTTGCAGTTACCAAAAAAATCATAGTTAAAGTAATGTAGGGAGGGGATAAATAGTTGCAGATTATTAAGGGTTCAGCTTACATTTGATATAGAATTGATAAGACCCCTGCAGTCGGTATAGATAGAGTTGTAGCAGACCTCCCTTGAGAGCACCCAAAAAACCATAGTTAAAGGGCCTCATTACGACTCAGGCGGTAAGGGGTTTACGGCGGTGTAAACAGCGCCGACCCTTACCGCCTGATTCCGAGGTCCCTTAGCGCCATGGAGGTTTTAACACCTGCTTTTAGCAGGTGTTAAAATCCATGGCGCTAAGGGACCTTGATGTTAATTACGCCACCGTAATTTACGGTGGCGTAATTAACGCCTTCCCCACTCCCATTATGCCCTATGGGGCAAAAATGGGAATGGGGAAGAGTAAATGGGGATTGGGGACTTACCGCCCCGCCAACCTCGGAATGGGGCGGTAAGTCCGCCAACCACCATGGCGTAAACGTAGTTTACGCCATGGTGGTAAAGGTACGACCCAGGCGGTAACTTACCGCCTGGGTCGTAATGAGGCCCAAAGTAATGGAGGGAGGGGGTAATCAAGAGTCCAGTTTATATTTTATATAAAATTGATAAGATCCTTGCTGTGGGGTATAGATAAAGGTGTAGCAGACCCCCTATACATTCGAGATCGCTTTAAACAACCGTTGCCATCAAACCGGTGGACCTTTCCCAATACCTATAGAAAAGTATAGACTGCTGGCTTTTTCAAAGCTTGTTCCTTAATAAACTGCACTGTTGTTTTAACAAAGGGATCTTGAAACATGTTGGCACCGAGTCCAAACCTTCACCAGAAAAATTTGGACCGGAAGCGCATTGCCCCATGCCTACACAAAACCCCACCAGTTGAATTTGACAAAACTTGTTTCTTTTTAAATAATAAAAACAGAACACTCATTAAACTCTGCTTTCGCCATACCTATTCAAAAGTTTAGAAAAAAGGGGGGTGAGGTGCGCACTCTAGTTCCCAGATTTGTGTACCTTATACAGTTCAGTTGCTCCTCTCCTTCAAGCGCTTTCATGCCTCTTGCCATCTTCAGGGAGGCAGTCTGTTCAGGTGTTGCTGATTAGTACCAATTTTGTCCTCAGGGAATTCTGGTAGCTGTAGTCAATGCTGGTAGCCAGGAACCAACTCCCCTCCAATTGCACAATATAAATCCCACGGTGGGGGGAGAGGGGAAAACCAACATTATGGCTCTCCTAAGTGGGGCATGGGTCACCCCGGTGCTGCGCCTCTGGAGCCCGGGACTCCCGAATCAATATTTAGAAAAAAGAGGGAGTGAGGCGCGCACTCTAGTTCCCAGCTTTGTGTACCTTCTGCAGTTCAGTTGCTCTTCTCCTCCAAGCGCTTTCATGCCTCTTGCAATCTTCAGGGAGGCAGTCTGTTCCGGTGTTGCTAATTAGTACCAATTTTGGCCTCAGGGAATTCTGGTAGCTGTAGTCAATGCTGGTAGCCAGGAACCAACTCCCCTCCACTTGCACAATATAAATCCCACGGTAGGGGAAGGGGGGATAACCAACATTATGGCTCTCCTAAGTGGGGCATGGGTGACCCCGGTGCTGCACCCCTGGAGCCCGGGACTCCGGAATCAATATTTAGAAAAAAGGGGGGGTGAGGCGCACACTCTAGTTCCCAGCTTTGTGTACCTTCTGCAGTTCAGTTGCTCTTCTCCTCCAAGCGCCTTCGTATATAAAAGCCCGCCAGTTTGCTTTGGCAAAACTTGTTTCTTTTTAAATAATGAAAACAATTTGCATCATTAAACTTTGCCTTCACTATACTTATCCAAAAGCTTAGCCATCAAACTTTGATCTTACCCTACCTATACAAAGTCCCACCTGTTGGCGTTGACAAAACTTATTCCTTCTAAATAATGAAAACAATTCGCGTAATTAAACTCTGCTTTCCACTTTACCTATACAAAAGTCCAAACTGCTGACTTTGGCAGTGCTTGTGCCTTTAACAAATTGCACTGTTATTTTAACATTATGACGTTGAATCTTGTTTACAGCAATGCAGCTCGGCTCCTAGCATTAAGTTAAAATCTATGCATTTTAGACAAATTGTGACTAGTTAGGACATTTTAAAACTGTGCATGCAATACAAAGTGTCATCTCATACCATATTTTGAACACTTCAGAGACGAAGTCTGATGCACGGCTATGGGGCATGTCTGCTGGGTGCCCTTGAATTAGGGCAGGTTAAAAGATTTGGGTTTTTTATGGTTGCAGGACGCAGCTTGTAAATTGGAGCCTCTGCTTTGATTAGGGGCTCAAATCCTTCAATAATAAGACCTACTGCTCTGTGCAGCTCCACTGCTTATAGATGAGCAAAAACCAATTGCGTCCTTTCCGTTAGAGTAATTAAAATAGATGTGTTTAAACAACATGCGCTGGAGCACATGGGGCTTCAATGGAAGCAATCTTTGCTCAGGCGACTGGTCAGCAGAAGGTCCCATGCCTGTGCAGCATGGTTAATAGCTGTGAAAAATGGGGTATGTCACAATGGCATCTGCGGTGGGTCCCGGGAGACAGGATGCTGCAGCTGTGCCACTGCCCGTGTTTCCGGTCATACTCAGGGCTTTAAAGAGTCGTTACAATGGCTGTGGAAAATTGGGATTGTCACAATGGTATCAGCTGAGTGTTGCATGGGACATGGCCTGATCCCCATTGTAAAACGGGCAACTTCATCTATAAAAGAGCCCTGGACTACTCCCGGCTCCTGTTAGAGCTCTTTAGATCTATCAATGGAAGAAGACAGAGACAGATCTTTTATCAGCCAGACACTGTTGACGGAGCGAGCGCAGGACAATGCTGGAGTCCATGTGGAGATAATTAGCTAAAGGGGACCCAACCCCAGACTCAGCTTCTCTGCAGGACACCGCTGGCTGGGACACCACTGGCTGGGACACCGCCAACCACATACAGCCTTGTCAGAGCACATGGAGATCTTTTTTTTAATGCAAGCGCGCACTTCAGCTAACAAGGACACCGTCCCCCAGGCACAAGTTCTCTGGAGGAAGCAGCTTCCTGCAAGACTCACTGGGGCCTGGCAAGGATTTCCACTATTCGGTGTCAATAAGGCAAGCTTTAGCATGACATTGTCTAGGAACAAATGCCAAGTTGTGTCTAGTGTTTTCCTTTATACAATGAAGAGGCATAACATTGTATATAAAGTATTATGTAGATTTAATCAGGAGAGCCCCCGAGCGGGCCATTTCACCAAAGCAACATCTTCGTGTATGATGCCATCAACATTCTGGAATCATACACGAAGCTGTCACCATAGTAACAATAACATAACATTCTCACATCTCCCTACCTAAACACAAATAAAAATATATAATATTATATTTGAAATTAACTAAAAACACTTTATAGTATAAAAAAAAATAACATATTATCTTAACATTTCTATACCAATAAAGGATACAAAATCTTCCAGATTTTAGATACTCAGCCAGTCTTGGATCATGTCACAATTTGTGAACTTCTCAATAATATACATAGTCTTGTTTGTAATTCCATATTCTTTTCCTACATCTAGATCCTGACTGAACACTGTCATTTCTTCCTTCAATTGAATTCTCCTGTACATCCTTCCCTTGTGACCTTTCTTTGACCAGTACACTGGGTTCATCAAAACCACTCTTAAAATTCTCGACTTCAGCTGAATCATCTCCTCCATATCTCATCACTTCCTTCTCCTTTGCCAAAACAACATCATCACATGACCATTTCTTGCCATCCTCTAGTATCACAGACTTTCTTGAGCAATCCATCACTCTCTGAGGAGCGCGAAACCTTGACTCCCCTTTCATCACACGTTTTGGTTCTCTCACTCTCACCAAATCACCTTCTTTTATTTTACTCTCTTGGACATTCCTATGTTTGTCATAATAACTTTTATACTTCTCTTGTTTTCTTTTCACTGTGTCAACAATGTCATCCATGTTATTTTTTTTACTTTCATTGCTCATCATCCAAGCAGGCCTCAACCTATTTGTGAAAAGTCTTCCTCTCATCAACGTGAATGGTACTTCCTCAGTTATTGAATGCGGCGTGACTTTATATGTAGCGAGAGCTTCCTTAAGTGTCTCCTTCCATGGTAAACCATTCACACAAGCTAACTGTATAATTCCTTTAATGAAACGGTTCATTCTTTCTACAAGACCGTTACTCATTGGGTGGTACAACACTGTAGTACTGTGTTTAATCGATCTGTCCTTTAGAAATCCTTGAATTTCCGACGACATGAACTGAGCTCCATTATCTGATACAATTTCTTGCGGGTCTCCTTCTCTACTAAAAATTTCATCCAAGAACTTCACAACTTTAACAGCTGACACCGACTCCTCTACGATGCCACACTCCACCCATTTGGATGTATAGTCAACCAACACTATAAGATAGATCTTTTGAGACTCTAAAGATTCATATGGACCAGCTATATCAATAGCCAATTTTGTCCAAACAGTAACCGGAATGTTCACAGGTTGTAATGGAGTCGACCGTATGGATTTGCTCTTATCGCTTACAGCACAAGCGGTACAATTCCTAACCAGGTTTTCCATATCACCCCACATGTTGGGCCACCAGTAAGCCTCTGTTACTCTTCTTTTAGTCAACATTCTACCCACGTGGCCCTCGTGGGCGATGTCCATGATCCTCTTCCTTAAAGCTGTCGGGGGTATTGTATGGTCTCCTCTATAAACACTTATTTCATCACTAGACAACTCATCCTTAAATCTTTCCCAGGACCTTGACTCATCATCAGTATCTCTCCAACCAGATTCAATAGCTTTTCTCAGCATTTCCTGTTCAATGTCACTGTCCCTTGCTTCTATCCATTCTTTTTTCGAGAAGCTAGGATGTACTTGAGCTATAATACAATACATATTCTGTTCCTCCATTAACACTTGTCCATCTTCACAGTCATTTACAACACCTTCACATGGTAATCTGGAAAAACAATCCGCAACCACATTGTTCCTTCCCGGAGTGTACTTTATGGTCACATTAAATTGCATAATAATCAAAGTCCACCTTCTTATGCGCGGAGACATCATGTGAGAATTTTTCGAGTTCAAAACATGAACAAGAGGCTTATGGTCTGTTCTAACATCCACAGGAATGCCCCAAATGAGACTTTTAAAATGCTCTAATATCCACTTGACTCCAAGAGCTTCCTTCTCTATTGTCGAATAACTTCTCTCAGCACCTCTTAATGTCCTTGATGCAAATGCAATGGGAACAACTTCACCATCTTGGACTTGTTCTAAGACGCCACCTAAGCCTACATTGCTCGCATCAACTGCTATCCTTGTTCTGGCACTCGAGTCAAACATTTTCAAAGCCGGTGCTTTATTAATCATATTCTTTATCTGTTCAAATTCCTTTTTGCATTCTTCAGACCATTTAAACTTCATTCCTTTACTCATTAAATTCCTCATACTTTCGGTGTTATCAGAGTAGTGATCAATGAATTTGGAATAATATTCTGTGAGTCCCAAAAAACTCCTCAGCTGGTCTTTATTATTTGGTTCTGGAATTTTGAGAATAGTGTCTACCAATGGTTCTTTAGGCATGATGCCCTTGGCATTTATGCAATGTCCCAAATATGTCATCTCATTTTTCTTTACTTTGCACTTTTCAATTTTGAGTGTCATCCCTTTCTGCTGTAACACTTGCAGGACAGCTAACAACTTTGCATCATGCTCCTCTTGAGACATTCCTGACACCAAAATATCGTCCTGGAAGTAATATACTCCTTGTAAACCTTCAAACAGATGATGCATTAACCTCTGGAATACAGCAGCAGCCGAAGCTAACCCAAAAGGCATTCTCTTGTACCTAAAGGCTCCCAACGGCGTTACAAAAGATGTCAAATGTCTAGATCCTTCCTCTAGTACCACCTGATGGTAGGCCGACGACAAATCCAGAGTCGTAAAATACTTTGCAGGACTCATGGTGGACAACATCTCTCCAATATTCGGTAAGGGATGTCGATCTACCCATATGTTAGCATTTAAATCTCTTAAATCGACACACATCCTGATAGATCCATCTGTTTTTTTAACTAATACAATAGGCGATAACCACTCCGAACTCTCAATTGGCTCAATGATATCTTGCCTGCATAGTCTCTCTAGTTCAACCTTTAATGCATCTCTGGTGCCGATGGGTATACTTCTAACTTTATGTACAACAGGTGTCACACCTCTTTTGAGAATAATGCGATGTTCAAAGCCTTTGAGTAAACCAATCTTGTCATTGAAAACTTTTGGAAAAGCTCTTGCCAAACTCTCTGCATTGTCACAAACATTCTCAGAAACGCAAAGGATGGGTACACTCTCTCCTGGATGAATCTTGATATTCAAAGAAGCTTGCTCCCACCATCCTACTATTGAAAAACCATTCTCCGCCACATACAGTCTGCAGTAGGTTTTGCGCCCTTCAAATTCCAATTTCACCCAAACACAACCTACAATATTGATAGGTGTCTTTCCATAACCTGTTGCTCTGGTGTTTGTCATCTGTAGGTCTTCCATCTTTTTCTTTAAAACATTGACATAAGTCTGTACATCGATCATAGTATATGGAGAACCTGTGTCAACCATCACTTGTAAAGTTATACCATCAATATCCATATGAACCCAAGATCCTACACCATTATCTCTTGGTGTGACTGTAAGTATCTGAACCCTATCTTCAGTCTGATCCGTTATTGCTATCAAGTTACTGGGACCAGCAATTTCCTCCACAGCTCTCACACCCATCGTAGTTGCACCTCTGCTTCTATAAAATCGACCAGTATTTCTACCGAATCTGCCATTATATCTGCCTCTCCCTCTGTTGCTGCGACACACCTTTCCAAAATGACCTGTATGTCCACATCTAAAACACTCTGCCGAGACTGCCGGACAATCCTTTTCAGTATTTTCATGTTTGTACCATCCACAATATGTACATCTATTACTTTGCTTGAATGTACCACCTCCATCTTGTCTGTATCCACTAGATGCATCTGACTTGACCATCCTCTTAACCATGGCAATCAATTTTTCTTCTTGGGTGTTATGCTGTTCCTCATTTATCTCTTGTACTGACTTAATTCCAGTGTGTTCCAGTTTACTTTGAACTTCTCTCATACATTTTTCACCCATTTCAATTGACCTGGCTATCTCAACAGTTTTTTCTAATGTAGGGGGGTTCTTCGCCTGCCATAGGCGTTGCTGAATGCGCGGATCGGCCACATGCAACACTATCTGATCTTGCAAATATTCATCAGTAACCCCGGTGAATGCACATGTGGCCATTAATCCTCTCAATGCAGCCAAATATGAATCAATACTTTCCTCTTTGCCCTGTTTTCTTGTGAAAAACCTGTATCTTTCCAATACAATGTTGGACTTATTTCCAAAATGTTTATTCAATTTAGCAACCGCTATATCATACTTTCTAGAACCACTTGATGCTTCACCCCATGTTTCCTCATGATGCTCTAGTTCGGGCAATGACCTGAATATTCTCAATGCCTCCGTACCAATGCAGTGCAAAAGGGTTGCTTCCTTCTGATCATCATTAAATTTTGCTCCTCCTATTGCTCTCAAATACACTTGAAAATTGTCTTGCCACTGCTCCCAAGGGCATGTTGGATTCCCAGGTGCCGGTAAGAATTTTATTGGAGCAGCCGTGTTTTGCATGACTAGAGCTTGATGTTGATTCGTATGTAATGTCCTCCTCATATGTAGTATACTTCACTAGATCGTTTGTTCCTTTCTTTATATTGATATTTCATTTCCTATTCACCAACAGTTTTCACTTAATATTTCATAATGTCACTTAAAAACTCCTCGAGCATCCATCAATATCACAACTGTCGAGAGAACCAATTCCAATGCCTCCGTGCAGACGCGTACAAGTGTTCATTTATATTTCACATACTTTGTTTACATAGGCCCAAACAGCTGTTCGTCGCATTCATGAAACGTAGGACATCGGCCTTGTTCATCCTAAAATGGCGGCATGCATAACACGCTCGAAGGTCCTTTTCTCTAATGTCCAAGGACGGTTGATCCAAACTCGCGCACAGCCCAATGCAGCTTTTGCCAGGTGATTTCAGCGTTTATATTTCTCCTCAATGTCATACCGCTCACCTGCCCTTCGTCCATATGTATTTTACGCAAACGCTCGTAGCCGCAGGCTCACAAACTTCACCACACGCATCGATTGACGGTTATAAACAGCATTCTTCATAATCGTATCCGGGGGCTCCCTCCACGTAGCTAGCTCCTCGTTGCCAATTGTAGTTTTTTCCTTTATACAATGAAGAGGCATAACATTGTATATAAAGTATTATGTAGATTTAATCAGGAGAGCCCCCGAGCGGGCCATTTCACCAAAGCAACATCTTTGTGTATGATGCCATCAACATTCTGGAATCATACACGAAGCTGTCACCATAGTAACAATAACATAACATTCTCACATGTAGTTTTCAAATTGTGTTTTTGGTAGCTGAGCAAAGTGCTTTTAAAACGTAAAACTTCTGTGTTAGGCCTAGCCAGTCTACATCATTATCCCTGCAGGGTTTCTGAATAAATATTAACTCTTGAGGCAGCAGCTTTTAAAGCCCTGTGTGCTAGTAGGTATTATCAGCTTCCCACTGTGTGAAAGATAGCTTCAGGCCAGAAGTGTGACATTTGCAATTTAAAGACAAGTTTCTCTCTGTAGGCTCTGCTATGTCCTAGGATTTTTAGAGGCTTTTGCGAGCTGCAACGGGACAGAGTTAATTACTAGCCAGTAAACGAATACAGTGCAATCGCTTTCAAGCAATGGGTGTGAGAATATTTTATTTTAAATATCCGTAATGTACTTTACAGTGCTCTATTTCAGTGCACCGGCCGCAAGGATTTCTGTGCTAAACAAGTCAGTTGGCATTGTTCACCAAACTTAAATATCACACGGCAAGATATTGTATGGGTTGCCGATGCAGCTGTAAACCTATCGCCTGTCTGTTGTTGACAAGCACATTCTACTCTGATCAATTTATCCTGAAGTGTTATCATTGTTCGCAGTGATCTACATAGTTTGTACATTTACAACGACACAGCCTCTGCAGCGTTCTCATATTTCATGCAGTGATGTATTGAACATGTGCAATAGTCAAAGCTGAAATACAGTTTGATAGTTTAGAAGATAGCTCAGTGTGTTAAGCACTCACTGCAGAAAGCTGTTTTCATATGCATTATTACAATAACAAATTCCAGCAAAAACCAACACAAACTTGAAGTTGATAAACCAGAATGTATATATGCTTTGATTTGTAACACAGTTGGCGATTACCATTATCAACGTGGTGCAGGTCTAGAAAATGTTTTCGTTTTATGGTAAGCATTGGAAATTGAAGAGTGGGAGCAAATTTCAGAAACACTTTTTAACCTATGTGTGATTCTGGGCAAAGCGTTGTTCAATGATTTTAAAATAAAATGTGTCATACCTTGCATAGATGTTGAGCTGATAATGAAACAGAACACAACTGCACAGTTGCTTTTAATTATGAAGAAAAGCATGAAAATTCTGGTATGGATTTTTTCAATTCTGTAATATATTTATGAGCAGGCTGTGCTAAAAAAACATCAGGTTTTCCAAATAGAATCGTGGTATAGCAGCCATCTGTTCAATTATTACCTTTAAATTTGATTCCAGGGGTCTAGCGCAGCAGGCACTCAAAGATGCTCATGAATCACAGACTGATTTTGAGCCGGTTTGACAGCAAAGTTGTGATGGGCTTTCTGAACCCCGCCGTTGGCCGGCCCTACATGGTGGGATTCAGTATTTGCCACATGATCACACACTTTAGCTAAAAAGTGTAGCCAAGATTCTTTCGCACAAACTGCTTGAAATATAGAATTATTTTAAAAACTGTATTTAGTGTGTTTACCAGAGACCCGAGGGAAATGTAGCGAGGAACCAGCAATGTTTCAAATGTACATGGCTAGTGCAGTGAAGGGATTGGTGTTGTGTAAAAGATCTCAAATTCTGATTCTATATTCTTGTGTTTTTAATTAGAACTTCCCTGGAGCGCAGAACCTAGGAGGCAACATACCACAGAGTTATGGATCTAGGATTGCCCATGGATGTGGACTGGGACCGTCGCAACCAGCAGACACTGATGACATGGATCTAGGATCGCCTGTGCATATGGCTGATGGGTGCTCACACGCATTCAGGATGGCTGTGCATCGTGAGGATTTGCGGAATGTGTCACTGGAAGGGGCTGTTTTTTCAGGGGTCTTCAAGCCACAAATGCTTGGGGTGGCCACTGACAATGGAGAGTGGCTTTTGGGTACTTCAGGGGCCATCGGCAACTGGCATCATCGGAATGTCACAGAACGAGCAAGGTTCTTTTGGACTCTGTCACTATCCGCAAGCCAGAGGTGTAGCGGGATCATGGCCCCCATTGCTTTGTCATTGCAAGGGCGGACACAGTGGAGGAGCTATGGCTACCAAGGCAGCAGGTGCCCAGCCAGTCTTCTCTCGTGGAACCTGATCGACTGGTTTGATTCTGCACATGCAGATGTCTGCACTTTGAACAATTGAGATTCATGGCCCTTTTCTCACAAAATACTGTATTCGGGTTCTTTTCCCACACACAACACCTTTGGGCAGTTCTGGCCAGTGTTTGGTCTCAGAGCTCTATGACAGATTTGTGCGCATACTGCTCAAAATATTTCACCCCACACTCACCAACTTTTACAAGTGGTTTTGACTATGACGTTTCTGGAAGAAATCCTTTTTATACCTGAAATACACGTTTTCTTTTTCATTTAATATTACACGTTATCAAAACCATAATGATGAATTTGGGTATGGAGAAACCTTATTTTCTTTTTTGAAAGACTTCATAACCCTATCAAAATGTTTTTAATACATAGTGGGAAGGGCAAATAATGATTTTTATTGTTATACTTGTATTGTATTCATTATTTATATAGTGCCCTTTCCCCGTTTGTTTGTGCTTTGTGGTTGGAATGCCATTGGTGACCGCAGTCCATGGGTAGGAGGTGGTAAGAGTTTAAATTAAATGCTTGTGTGCATTTTTGCAGGGTTTGGACTTAGGTGGGCTGGCTAGGCTCCAGTAAGTGGCCTGGAGGTCAGGCACGTGGGTGGGTGCAGTTGATTGTTTAGGATAGAGTGCTATTGCTGAAGATTCGATGTGTGCCCAGCTAAACCAATGTTTTTCATAATTTGTCGCTGTATACTAATGGCAGAGGTGTTGAGCTATGTCAGGGGTTTCAGTGGGGACGGCTATGTGTGCTGCTAGACAGGGATAGCATAGCCATAGATGCAATCTAGGGTGCTACAATCTAGGATACATGGATGGGTGGCCGTGCCTGTGGCCTGTGTCCACAGACTTGGTGTAAGGTATACATACCATAGGCTTGGATGGAGTTCGACTGCAGTGTTCTGCTTCTTGATCTAATGCGATTGGCTGGTCTCGCTATTCATGGTCTCCCTGGAATGGAAGTATGAGCAGTGGGAGAGGAACCCAGAGGGATGAGGGGGTGGGAGGTGAGGGGAGGATGACAGTTTTTTACAGTGTGCCTTCGCAAAAGCTGCCGTCATCCGTGTGGTATTGGTGGGTAGGAGTGTTGTTGTGTTTGAGGAGACTGATAGTTTGTTACGGTGTGCCTCTGCGAACACTGAGGGCATCCGTGGGGTATTGGTGGGTAGGAGTGCTGTTGTGTTTGGGGAGGACGAGTTTGTCAAGGTGTGCCACTGCGAATACTGCCAGCATCCATAGGGTGTTGGTGGATAGGAGTGTTGTTGTGTTTGGGAAGGCATTTCTGCGTGCCTATTGAAAGTATAGAGTGGGAAGGGTTTCAAGAAGAGGGAGGGAAAAGTCAGGTTTTGAGGGCCTTTCTGAATGCCAGGTGATTGGCAATATTGTGAATGTGCGGTGATAGGGAGTTGCAGATGATTGGTGCTTGGACAGAGAAAGAGGATCCACCCAGTCTGGAGGAGTTGTAATGTGGGACCACTAGGAGAGATGCTGTGTGAGATCTGAGAGTTCTTGAGGGGTGGTGGCGAGTGACTTTGTCTTGAAGGAATTCTGGCCTGGTGTTTTGGGTTATGAGCATGGCTTTAAAGGTAGTACGTCGACCAATAGGGAGTCAATGGAGGACGCTTGATGTAGGGCTGATGTGTTCTCTGGGAGGTAGGTTAATGAGCTGGCGGGTTGCAGCGTTTTGGATTCTTTGCAGTTTCCTAAGCTAAAACGCTGGTGTGCCTAGGTAAAGGAATTTTGTGTAGTCTAAGCGGGAGAGGATGATGGAGATGATGGTGGAGAGACGGTGAGCATAGGAAAATACTGATAAGGATTTGTAGGTGGAAGAAACCGGTTCTTGAAACGGAGTTTATGTGTTGGGAGAGGGATAAATCTGAGTCCAGTGTGCAACTGAGGATTTCACTGAGGTGGAGGTTGTCAGTGGTGGTTTGGGGGGGGGGGGGCTAGGAATCGCAGCCAGGGAATAGGTTGGGGGAGGAGCAATGTATTCCCACAGACTAGGACCAGGAATGGTGATGAGGTGGTTGGTCATCATCCAGTAGTCAAAATCCGAGAGGCATGATGACACATCTGGAAGGTTGGGGCCTGGCGATTTTGAGAATTTAAGGATGATCTGGGTGTTGTCTGCATAGTTGTAGCAGGTAAGATTGTGGGAGTAGATGAGTGTGGGCAGAGGGGTCAGATAGACGTTAAAGAGCAGGAGAGATAGGGATGCTTCTTGTGGGACCCCTTTTGTTACTGGTCATCAGGTGGAGGTGAGCGGGTGAAGGAGAATGATTTTGAACGATTAGAGATGAAAGAGGAGATCAAAGAGAGGGCTGTGTCTTTGATTCCTAATGAGTGTAGCATGTCTAGGAGGATTGTGTGATTGATTGTATTGAAGGTGGCACAGAGGTCAAAAAGGACGAATACAGCACAGCTTTCTGCATCAGCTGTTCTTTTTAGGTCATTCCAGAAGAACAGCAGGGAGGATTCTGGTCCTCTGGGCTGTCTGAAACCAGATTGTGCAGGGTCCACGAGGTTATTGGCTTCAGGGAAAAGGCCAAGCTACTTGTATGATGTGTGGTCCATGTGTTTGGCCATGAAGCGGATGTTGGAGATTGGCCGGTAGTTCAGGGGGAGGAGTGGATCGAGTGCAGGTTTTTTGAGGAGTGGTTTGATGTAGGAGGTTTTTAGGGTTACTGGGATGGGTCCCTGTGTTAGGGATTGGTTGAGGATTGAGCGTGCAATGCTGCCTGCACAGGTTGAGGCTAGGATGTTTTTGGAGTCGGGTGGGTGGGCAGGGGTCCTTGGCGGAACCTGATGGGTGGCTCTGTGCTAAGAATGAGAGGAACTCCTGGTGTGAGATTGGAGAGAAAGAGGTGAAGGTTTTGTATTGAAGTGGGGTTTTGTCAGGGGTCAGGCAGTGGGTGACTAGGGGGGGCATGTGTTCCAATTTAGAGATGATGGCGGAGTGTCTGTTGATAGCAACATTGTGGAAGTGTTCTGATAAGATGTCACATAGGGATTTGGAGATGGGTGGGGTGGGGGGCTTAGAGCAGGCCGGTGCGTTGAATTTGGAAATAATTCTATGCAGTTCCTTGCTTGGGTTTGCAAGAGTTTGAGTTTCTGTTCCCATAGAATGCTTTCTTTGTTTCTCTGATTTCCAGTCTGTATGCTCTGGTTTGTCTTGCTGGGGCGGTTTAGTTCTGGGCCATAGGGATGGTTCACCAGGATTGTTCCAGATAGTGCATGAGGGTTTTTAGTGATTTGAGGATGGCGGTGTACCACCTGGGTGTGGGTCCTGATTTCTGAGTAATCCGTTTTGTAGAGGTGAGGTGTGTAAGGACATTTTGTGAGCCACAAGTCAAAGAGTTTGGTGGGCGGTGGCGCTTCCTGGAAGGATAATGTTTCTACAAAATGTGAGGAGGGAGTTAGCTATATCTGAGGTGAAATGACTTTATTCCATAGTGGTGTGAGAGTTGTGGGGGGTGGTGATGGTCGGGCGTGACCTTGGACACAAGCCGCAGTGGTCAGTGGTACAGAGAAGGAGATTGCTGAGTGATCAGTCCATGATAGGTAGGGTGGGGGCAGTGTGGATATGTTTGCAGTGCTGAAGATCACATCAAGGGTGTGACCTCCAGTGTGGGTGGTTGTGAAGATGCATTGCGTCAGGTTTAATGCTTCATGGTTGTCTGTGAGAGATCGGGTCATAGGGTTTGAGGGTGAGTCAAACCAGATGTTGAGATCCCCAAGGATGGTAGGTGTTGGGTGGGGGCTGAGGTTGGTTGTCAGAGCATCGCAGAGCGTGCCTGCAATGTTTTTGTTATAGCCAGAGGATCTGTAGATGAGTAGGAAGCTATGCAAGATGGAGGGTGAGAGTTGGAGTTTTACCAGAAGGGATTCTTAGTCTATGGAGTTGGCTGAGGTGTCCTTAATTATTAGTGGAAATTGGTGTTTATGTAGTATCGCAAGTCCTCCATCCTTCACGATCTGTTCCAAACAGTAAGGTTGTACCCAGGTGGGAAGGCCTTGTGCGCAATGGGCTCATAATCTTCAGCATAGGGCCAAAGGGGTGGGCGGTGGAGGGTGTGGGGAAGGAGTGCCAGGGAGTGGAGGTGGACCAGGGGGGATCAACAAAGAAGGGAATAGGGCTAGGAACGGGTTGGTTGCCGGTGAGGAGGTTTGGGCCCTATAGGGAGGTGGCAGGGTTTGGGATCTGGGTTGGAGGGCAGGAGATGCTAGGAGGGGCCTGAGGTGGCCTTTTTCTGGGCTTTTCCTTGATTTTTGGGGGTCCATGGGGCATGGGTGAGAGTGGAGGCCCGTGGAAGTTGTGATTTTAGCCGGGGATGCTCTTGCTGCGCTAAGAGAGGGGAAGTGTGGTTTGGTGGCAGGGGTGCTATGTTGTTCGGGAGAGGTATGAGCAGAGGGTGCAGTTGAGTAGCAAGCAGTGTGTGAAGGTTGTTTTACCTGAGTCGCTGGGCAGTCCGATATGTTCCGGGGGTCAATGTGTTCTGCTCCCACTCTCTGTCTTGCCGCTCTTGATTGAGCGAAGAAAGATCTACTTGGAGGGTGTAGCAAGTGGGAGGTGGAAGGCTGGGTTGATGGGATGTGTGTTGGAGATGGCTGGGTTAGGGTGTGGTGGGTCTCATCAGTCCTACTGGTGCACCAGCATGGTGTCTAACCTGTAGGAAGGGTATATCAGATTATGTGATTGAGTAGAGAGGGTGCGTCCAACTGGGGTGCAACACTATATGTGTACTTACCTGGTCTTGGGGCACCTGGTGAGAGCAGTAGGAGTGGGATTTGAGACACCTAGATGGAAGGAGGTGGGAGAGGTGGCCCCTAAAGGGGGTTCCACAGTAGACAGTAAAAGGTGGTAACACCTAGATTTAGGACGCATGGATAGTGGGAGAGATGTTTAAATGGGGGTTGCAACAGTAGACAGTAAGTTACAATAGCACCTGGATTTCAAATACCTGGATAGCGGGGTAAATGCCTAATGGGGATACAACAGTAGGCAGTAAAATACAGTATCACCTGGATTTGGGACACCTGGATGACGGGAGCAACGCCTAAATGGGGATACAACAGTAGACACTAAAATACAGTAGCACCTGGAATTGGGACACCTTGATAGCAGGGGAAACGCCTAATCGGGTTCCAACAGTATACAGTAAAATGTAGTAGCACTTAGATTTGGGAGACCTGGATAGAAGGAGAGACACCTAAATGGGGGTGCAACAGTAGACAGTAAAATATATTAGTACCTGGATTCGGGATACCTGGATAGTGGGAGAAAGTCCTAAATGGGCATACAACAGCAGACAGTAAATTAAAGTCGTACCTAGATTTGGGACACCTGGAAAGACAGTGTAATGACTAGTTGGGGGTATTGCAATGCAGGCAGCAGCTATAAAGTTTGGAATACCAGGGCAGAGGGGAAAATGCCTTTGCTGTGAGTACAACAGTGGACAATTTGCCTAGATGTGAGATTTGGCTGACTAACACAATCTATCTAGATGTCAGATAGGGCTGACTAAAAAAATCTACCTACATGTGTCATATGACGACTAACACAATCTACCTAGTTGTGAGATTTGGCTGACTAACACAATCTACTTAAATGGTAGATATGGCTGACTAACACAATCTACCTAGATGTGAGCTATGGCTAAGTGACAGTTGGCCTAGGCGTTGGATGTGGCTAACATGCAAATATGCAACTAACTTCAGGCTTTTAGAGACAGACAGTCTAATGGGAGCAGTAATTGCTGGTCCCCCGGTCCAGACCGTACTTACCTTGTCAGTCGCTGCAGGTTGCAGGTGCTACAGGCTAACACAGGCCAACACAGTCTGGAGCTGCTTCTTTGGGAGCTGCCCTTTGCCTCAGGGCCCTTAGACGAGTGCTGCCCGGGTGGGGGGCTGCCCTGGGAGCTGGTCCTAAGAGGTTGAGCGGACCAATCAGGGGCAGCTGGCGGGATGAGAAGGAGAAGTAAGGACGGGAAACCAGGAAGCAGGGAAAAACCACAAGAAATGGCTCGCAGAGTACGATGGAAGGCAAAATGCTTTCAGATTTCAAAATACAATGGGGGTCAGCGAGAGGCGTGCCAAATTAAAAAACTCACCACACACAGTCCAGATGGTGAACGCTGTGCGCTCTTTAGAAGAGCTGTGGGGCAAGACCCCTGCTAGAGGATGAGTGGACCAATTAGGGGCAGTGAGAGGGATGGGATGGGGGAATCAGGAAGGGAAACCAGGAAGCCGGGCAAGAGCACGAGAAATGGCCTGCAGTTGCGATGTAAGGCAAAATGCTTTCAGATTTCAAAATCCAATGGGCGTCAGTGAGATGAGTGCCAAATTAAAAAAAACTCAACACACACGGCCCAGGTGGAGAACAAAGTGCGCTCTTTGGAAGAGCTGTGGGCGTAGACCCCTGTTAGAGGATGAGTGGACCAACTAGGGGCAGTGGGCGGGTGTAAAGCTCAACTTAGCTCTGTGGGAGCACCTGGAAGACCTTGTCTGCTAGGACTCTCCACCCTGGATACACTGGAGGAGCGGGCTTCTGATGGTTAAGGACTCTCTACCTTGGATACACTGGAGGAGCAGGCTTCTGAGTGTTATCCTAAGAGTACACAAGAATGCGTAAGTGAGGGGGTTGAGGAGTGGAATCTACCATCCACCTGCACCTCCCAATTCTACCAGCCCCTGCAATCCCTTCTCACCTGTGTTAGAAGGAAAAGAAGCTATCCATCCTGTTGTGTTCTTAACAGGGGTGCGTTCTTGGCTGGGACCAGTTACATCACTGGCCGTGCGGGTTCCGCCCAGACCTGCTGTGGAATTTATAAGTTCTTAGTTCTTAATGTTTCTTGTGAGTTTGTATGTGTCCTAACCCACGTAACAATAAACTCCTTGTACGCATGCTTGCAATTGTTCTTAAGACCTATGCCTGAGTTTGGTGATGATAGCATTAGCAAGAGCGCCACGAAGGCTGAAACTGTCCTGGCGCTGAAAGGCTCTTGTTTTGCCTTTAAGGTCTTAAGTCTTAATGGGCTATTCTTATAGCCCCTTTGTTTTCTTAACTTCCTTGAGTCAAATGTGCCTTACAATGTCCTGAGTGGCATAAGCACTAACCTCTTGTTTTCTCTTGCAAGTGACAACAGCGGGAAATAGACGAGGTGCTGTTCGTCGTAGTGGAGGTGCGACATTGAAGAAGTCTGCAATCCCTGTGCGTCAAGCGGTGGAATGCGGCTGACAGTAGCAGAAGAATGCAGTGAGCGAATGTCTGGAGCAGCTGTCGCCTGAGATGAAGTCGCGTGAAGAAGAGAGTTCCGGGAAGCCACCGTCGTGAAGAAGGGCACGCTGCACGTGGAGACCTGGTAAGTGCTGCTAGAGATCGTAGAGTCATTGGTTTGTGCAACTGCTAACAGCTTTCTCTTCTTCTTTCCAGAGTGAGGCCGGGAGCGTCATGCTGCGAATTCAGAACAACGCGAAGCAACGAGCTGGGCTTGGGTGTGGCTTTAAATAGTCAGACAAACCCAGCCACGCCCTAAAAGACTGGCCTGCAGCCTAGATTGCATTTGATGCCTCCATGTTAGGGGGAACCAAGGGACGTAGCGAGGATGGCTACCAGTGAATATGCAAGGAGTCTTACATTAACCTCTGACTGCCTGGTTCTCATTAACCCATGAAACGCCTACTAAACCATGAGGCCCTGCTTCCATTAACCCATGAATGCTGTATGGCGCCAATCCCGCCATGCCTGTACCCACCTTGCCCCTGCTTGTGACTTAACCCAGATTCCCTTGTGGTATTTGGGAGCCCCTTGAATATATGTCTGCTTTGGTACTAGTGCAGTAGGGTTGGGGCAGGAAACCATGGTTGTGACAGTGGTATGGGAGGCGGGAATCAGGAAGGGAAACCAGGAAGCAGGGGAAGACCATGAGAAATGCCTCAGAGAGCACGATAGACGACAAAATGCTTTCAGATTTCAAAATACAATGAAGGTCAGTGATCTCGGTGCCAAACTAAAATACTCACCACAAGGCACAGATGGAGTACGAAGTCTGAATTCCACAAGCCCAGGAAAATGTACGATACCACTTAATACATTTAGAACATTAACAACTATTTTAATGGCAGTGAATAATTATATGAGATTCCAAATATGTTTCACAAATATTTATTTTACAAAAATACTTATTGCATTTTAAATGTTCTTCATATTAAATTTTAGAGTGTCTACATTACATTTTGCTGTTTCAAATCGTATTTATGATTTCCTTAAGAATTATTTCTTCATGAACACACACTCCCTTCCTTTTTCTGAATGTCACTGCATATGGGACCTCGGAGTCTGTGTAGATATGCCCCAACAAAATGTAGAAATCTTGCTGATAAACTGAATAGATATGGTAATGGATGGAAATGCTACCAGACCACCTCTGCCATCCCTCCTTCCAACCAATTCATTTTATTTGCATAGCCTTTGCACACCATGAATAGTTATTTTATGACATCCATGCCTGATCCTTTCGCAAGTCCACACACACAGCATGCCCTCCATGAGGACTCACTGTATTTTATCAGAATATGGAGACCGAAAGCTACTTTAATATCTCACATTAAGATTGCTATTTGAGATTTTTGGCTCACTTTATACATGGAACAATCTTCACTGACAGCTTTCCTCCTTTCCCTTCCAACATTTTCCCTGCACACTGATGTTGACTTCTGCTCGTATTTTGCATCTTTTATCGTCTTTCCCATCAGTCTTTGTTCTACCAATAGATGCATCTATGGTCATCCAAAAACCAGTTTGCAAACTGGTTATTGGGTTAACCCTAATTAGCACCCTGGTGAGTGCGAGCAACCAATAGGTTGCTCAGATCGCAGGCTTTACCAGCAGATGCATGCCTCTGCTCTGAGCAAACAAGTGGCTGCATACCACCTCTTCCCTAGAACACCAGGTCCTCCTGCATCACTTTCCTTCCACTACCCTCTCCTTCCGCATCAAACTTCCTCTTAAATTTATATTAGAAGACACTCTTAACTCATCCCTTCCATACCACCCAGGTTGCTAAAGGCGATGAACTCATCAGTATTCGCCCTCCCTTCATTTTGTGCTGTTACGGTGTGATACACTCGGCGTTTACATTGATGCCTCGCTAACCATGTACAGACAGGTTAGCGCCTTTGCCTCCTCAGCAGCTTATGCAACCAAAGTCCTCAATGCAGCTAGACCCTTCCTCACAAAATACAATTGTTTCACTATTGCCCGGGTCATCATTGGCTCCAATATAGGCTATTGTAACATCCTCTTTGCAGGCACAGCCACAAAGAATATTTAAAAACTGCAAATTATACAAAATAATGGCCTGAGAGCAGCCCTGAATATCCCCAAACGAGAACACATCTCCAATGCCAGAAGGGAAGCTCACTGGCTGCCCATCCAGGAACGTATCCACTTCAAAACATTGTCCATTGCCCACAAGCGCCTTCTTACCTTACACAAAGAATTACCAACCACAACTCCTCGAGGCCCACCGGGATCCCTTACTCTGACAGACTCCTCGTGCCGAAAGTGAGAAGATATGAAGCGGGAGGCTCCATCTTCCCCCTACTGCGCTGACAAACTCTGGAAAGACCTCCCCCATCCCTGAGGGCTGATAAATCCTACTGGATCTTTCGCAAAGCCCTCAAAACACAGCTCTTCTCCTAACCCTCAACCCGCCCTTACACTAAAGTTCAGCTATTCTGCGACACCGTACCTCAGTAGGCTCAGTATGACCAACATGTATGTATGCACTGCCACCATGTAACCAATGTAAACCTTACCTATGCTCCCTGTCCTTCACCAACTCCTCACTGTATGATTAAATGGGCTTCCCTTATCTGTACCTGTCTTGTACTTGCAAAAGTGCCTCAATGCCTCCGGGTTGTATGTGCTCTTTACAAATGAAATAAATAAATTAAATACAGCGCATCGCTTCCGAGTTTGTCATCTGTGTTTTTGCTATGGCCCCACCCATCTAACATCTTGATGCAAGGAGTCTGTTACACTTGTATTCTGCCAGGTACCTGTTTCTAGGCAAAAACGAGCATAGTGAAGGCAGAGTTTAATGATGCAAATTGTTTTCATTATTTAAAAAGAAACAAGTTTTGTCAAATCCAAGTGGCGGGGCTTTTGTATAGGTAAGGGGACGTCAAAATGTGATGGCTGGGCTTTTGCATGGATATGGAAAAGACAGAGTTTAATGACGTGTGCTGTTTTCATTATTTAAAAAGAAAAATGTTTTGTCACAATGAACTGGCAGGGTTTTATGTTGGCATGGGGCGATGTGCTGTTGGTTTAAAGTTTGCTGGTGAGGGTTTCAACTCTGTGCCAACATATTTCAAGATCCCTGTGTCAAAACAACAGTGCAGTTTATTAAGGAACAAGCGTTGACAAAACCGGCACTCTGTACTTTTGTATAGGCCTGGGGAAAGATCCTGCCGCTCTAAAGTTTGAATGTGAGAGCTGGTTGGAGAGATCTCAAATGTATAGGGGGTCTGCAACATCAATATCTATAGCCCACAGCATATATCAAATGTAAACCTGACACTTGATAATCTGCAGCCATTTACCCCCTCCACCCATTATTGTAACTATTTTTTTTGGGTGCCATCAAGGGGGTCTGCCACATCTCTTTCTATACCCACCACGGGGGTCTTATCAATTTTATATCAAATGTAAACCGGACCCTTAGTAATCTGCAGCTATTCACCCCCTCGATCCATTGCTTTAACTATGGTTTTTTGAGTGACAACAAAATGTATAGGGGTTCACCACATGGCAACCACTGTTTCCCCCTTTGGCCACAATCCATGGGGCGGAGTCACTCACCAACATCATAACCATGTCACGCTGCACGACCCTAGATTCACAGTCCTTGTCTTCACCACTTCCAGGGGCTGCTCCAAACATTTATATCCAATGTTATACACAATTGATATTAACATTTATTTTTAATATATATTGTATACATTTTATATAAAATCGATATTAAAAAATTTGGGGGGCCATCCAATTTATATCAAAGGTATCTGTGGCTAATCAGAAATATTGGGGGGGCTTATCAAATTTATAGAAAATTGATAAACATTTTGGGGTGCTTATCCAAGTGATACCAAAGTGATTGGGGGTTTATGAAATTGATATAAAAAAGGGTCAGGACTATGGACACAAACGGGATGTAAGAGGATTCAATTCAGCACTACAGCCAAGTCAACGCCTAGTCTAGAATACTGAATGAAAACCCTTATTGATATATCTTTATGTCCAGTTCATGCGTTCTGGATGACT
The DNA here is from genome assembly GCF_040938575.1 of Ambystoma mexicanum. Taxonomy (NCBI): domain Eukaryota; kingdom Metazoa; phylum Chordata; class Amphibia; order Caudata; family Ambystomatidae; genus Ambystoma; species Ambystoma mexicanum. The sequence continues at coordinate 1,250,770,298 of NC_090937.1, read as the reverse complement.
ACCCCTATATAACACCCCTCTCTCAGAATCCCCCTGACCCCACTGAGCCAAGAAGTAGTTCTGTTTTGCAAGTTAAAAGGTTTATTTGAGAAGTAAAGCAATATATATCTATATCACGCTTTATAATAAATTAATAATTGGATATCACACTTAATCTGGTATGATAAAGATTAACAACGGAGAATCTGGCACTAGCACACTTCTTGATAATCACTAAGGAGTTGACATGAAATGGATAAGATAGCAACAATACTTTTATGGTTTCAAATGGATGCAATGTGGAATGAAATGCAGTACAGAAAATAACTTGATAGGATTTCAGCAAAAGACAATGTAATCACTTTCTTGGACAATTCACCCCCCCCCCCTTTTATGTAATGCAAGGAAATGAAAGGAAGGCACACAGTTCTCAGAAATGCAATTAAATGTGATTCAGTTCACCCCAGAAACTTAGACTACAGAAGTTGAAAACACAGGCCCAAATGCTTTTAAATGTGCTGGAAATGAAGTGAAAAATATGCTAAAATGCTTTTAATTCCCTCTAGAAGTTCAGGGTGAGAGGTATCTAGTTAATATTAGTCCAGGCTCACACTAGCAATGATTCAGGGATGATTAGCAGGTTAAACGAATTTCTGGCAAATGGAAGGCAAGCAGCTTCTGTTTTCACACGTGAAGAAATTTGCAAATCGCGGCAAAATTCGCGAATGCGTGTTCCGCGATTGCGGTAAAACTATAAGGGGTAGGAATGTGGTTCTTGGTGCGATTAAAAGCTAAGATTCTAAGCTTTCAGATGGTCGTTAGTGAAGGTCGTTTTTGGTTTTGCAAATTTTAAACGCAACACTTTTTCAGCTTTAAAAATGATGGCAGAATAACACAATTGCTAAGCTGCAGTTCTACTTAGATTAAAAATGGATTGAATTATATGATTTTAACTAAGAGATGTGTTCTGAGTTTTGCTGAGTACTCACAAGAGATTTTGAACCGGAAAGTGACTTGGTCACGGACGTCAGTCTGGTCAGGTCTTCCCGAGTTCCGCTCACAGCGCCTGGCCTCTGGAACTGCTCACAGCATCGGGGTCAGCACTCTGGATACAATGGCCTGGTCTCTGCTAGGCACCGGTTCTCTGGGTCGGGTCCTGCCTTCTCTTTGGATATTTCTGTCACCGGGTTCTTGCAAAAGTTCTTGGCAAAATTCAGACGGCGTCAGCCGGCTGTCTGAAGAGTTCAGTTGCAAAAAGATTTTCAGGCCTGTTGACAAATACTCTTGCTGGCAGTGGCCTTTTTGGTTAAGGTTCTGTAGTCTCTGTTTATCTTGGAGTCTAAGTGTTGGCTCCTTGAAGGTTGATGGAGGTAAGTATGGATTTTTCCGGCAGAGCGTCCCGCTGCAGATGGAAATGAATGTCTCTACCTAAGTTTCAGTGGTCCATTTATATGTTCTGCAAGTGGGTGTGTGTGTTGGTCATAACTAAACTTGCCCCTCTCACTTGTCATTGGTCCAGCTTTCATTTCTCCCCTGATTGGGGGAGCTAAGTTGTGTCAGAGTGATGTCAGCCATTTATGATCTCTTGAAAAAACTCCCCTGTCATCTGTGCACCCAAATCTATATATGATCAAAATACATATTTCACAGTTACACAGTTGTTTGAAATTACATACCCATGTCACATATCACATGAGGTATACTCTGTCCCAAATCTGCTGTTTCTAAGAGCTTGCATTCAAAAATGGCAACTTTTAGCACTTTTTAATGTGCTAAACAACATTGGATCTTCATTAAATATTATACAACTGTTCCTCACATATCTACCCACATACCAATGCATATTCGTTTGTCTAGCTGAAACAGGGAGTCTGTAATATTAATAAACAGCAGGGTTTTGTCCCAGAATATCCCACAATTTGGAGTTTAGGCTTGAATTAAAGGTACATTTTTTAAATTAAGTCTCTCAAAGTTATACATTTCTGTCATTTGATTACAAAGAGTTATCAGTGTTTTTGTAAAATATATATTTTACTTTCAATTCAGTCCTCAGAGTGTTGGAGTCCGCCTCCAAGACTTGGGTGGGTCAGTCACATGTCTTCTGGCAGGCAGGCCTTTGTTGACAGTAAAACAGTAAAAATCAACATATTCCTTTCAGAGGAGAGGGGCCATTGTGTGGTCTCTGGGAAGCTGACATCAGGAGGCCAGGGAGCCACTTTGCATTTAATTAACAGAACCCTGTGATTTCCTGGCTTCTTGTGTTGAGTTCTGAAGTGTCAAGAGTTCTCAGGACAGGCAACCCCTTTGAACTTTTGATGAAATGAGACCCCTTTCTTTGCACTAGACAGTTTTGCAAGACAGCTCTCCTGTCAGAGTTTAGACCGCCAGCGCCACCCTCAGGATTTTGCGGTTACTGCATCCCTCCTTGGGATTTTTTTTTTAGATTGATTCATTTCTGCAAGTGATATTACATGGAGTATATTGTCCATGTTCAGGACATGGCATTGGTGTGTTTCTGAAGTAAAGTAATTCTGTGCCCATGATTTTGCCATATTTGACATTCAAGAAAAATGAATTCCCCACAATTCTAGGTGGCTTTTGGCAATCAGCATTGCCATTCCCAATGGTTTCAGACTACTGTGCGGGTAGTCCAATGGTGGTTTTAGGCAGTGCCCTTCTGTGCCCATAACATCGGCAAAATGGGTGGCAGCCTATTCTTCATGCACTTCCCTGGGCATCTTCTGGGAAGTTCTGGCCATCATGATGTTTTCAGCGCCAGTACTGCCCAGTTTTTGAGGTAGGGCTCGGATGCATGGGTAAAAACATCCCACAAGCCCCCCTCTTGCGATGGCCATTCTGTTTCCTGATGGGACTCGCAAGACCTGGGATGTTTCCTCATCTTCTTCCAATAGATGGCACAGTTCAGCATCTTTTCCTCCATCCGGTGGATCGATCGGTTCTCCTCGCCGGTCCTGATGGGAATATTGGGCGGTACCCCGGCCCATTGCGTCTCTGCTCCTGGTCTCCGGATCATCCTCCTTGGCCCGTCTCCAGGTTTTCTTTCTCCTAGGACGACAAAGGAAGAGCGGCAATACCTACTCATAGACGTTTTTCCACCACTGTTGAGATAGTGGGGCAGCATATGCATTTCATCATAACGAAACATTACATTCTTATTTTGATAAAAAACAGTATAACTAAGAGACAGTTTCATGCAAATCACAATATTTTAGAGACTAGATGTGGTATGTTTTATGATTGGAACTGAATTAGTCTGAGACAGTACCCGCTAGGATTCCAGAGGATTCCTCCAGTTGTTGCAGAGCGTGCCTGGGATGGCAACACTTCAACTGGTTTATGTGGATCCACTTGTCTTCCCCCGCTGCCAAAGGACCTTTGGGGATGTGGATTTTGTAGGCCACAGGGGAGATCTTGTCGATGATCTCAAAGGGTCCCTTCCATGTAGGCAAAAATTTGCGCTGCTTGGCCTGGTTCCTTTGGAAGTTGTATAGATAGACCCGGTCTCCCACCTGATATTCCTTCCTGGAAGTTTTCAGGTAATAATGGGTCTTCATGCTATCAGCTGATCTTTCTAGATTCCGCTGAGCATAAGCAAAAGCCTGTTGAAGGTGTTTCCTTAAATTCTCCACATACTCATGAGTTGTGGAGGCATTTATCAGTGTCTGCTCTTGGGTCCTGTAGAGCAAATGCTGCGGAAGCACCATCTTGCGCCCAGTCATCAACTCAAATGGTGACATTTTGGTGGCAGATGAAGGGATAGATCTGATGGCCATTAGGACCAGAGGTAATCGGATATCCCAACTTGGCCCAGAATCTGCCACAAACTTCTTTAACATGCTCACAATGGTTCGGTTATATCTCTCTACTGCCCCAGAAGAAGCTGGCCTGTAAGCAATATGCAACTTCCTTTTGACCCCCAGTATCTCCCACATCTTTGTCATTACTTCACTGGTGAAGTGGCTACCCCTGTCTGACTCAATCCTTTGAGGTAGACCAAAACAAGAAAAGATGTGGTTAATCATCAAGGCAGCTGCCGTTTCTGCCTTGCAATTTGGGGCTGGGAGACATTCCACCCACTTGGTAAACAAGCATGTCACAGTCAACATGTACTTATTTCCCCCTAGCAGAGCGAATCACAGGGCCTACAAAGTCGATTTGTAAATCTGACCATGGCAGTGTCACCCCCCTCTTTTGGAGAGGCGCACGGTGCGTGAGGGAGGATGGCTGAAATTGTGCACACACAAGACACCCCTTCAAGTATTGGTCGAGGTCCTGCCCCATGTGTGGCCAGTATGCAACCTCTCTTAAGATTTCCAGTGTTGTGTGAAACCCCCTATGACCGGCGGTGGCCGCATCATGGGCGTGATTAACATCAGGCTTCGGAATGAGGTAGGAACCACCCACTGATCGTGGCCAGCTTTGGATTTCCTTACCAACAAACCGTCTTGGATCCGGAAAATTTTTGGACACTTCATCAACACTCTTAGGTCCTCTTTCCCAATGTAATCGGTATCCGTCAGGGGAAAGTTCTCAGGGTCCTCAAGGTGCTGGTAAAATTTACCAATTATTGGATCCCCCTTCTGAGCGGTAATCAAATCAGCATCAGGGGTCTCCTTACTCCATTGTGCAATTGAAAGGTCGTTGTGAGCATTTGTCTGGGACCTAGTGATAGCAGTGACCTGGATTTCCCCCAACAGGGACTCAATCTCAATTAGATCCCCTTGGATGGCCCCGGTTTTGGCCAGCTGATCAGCTAAGTCATTTCCAGTTTTGTCTGGTCCCTCTACTTCGGAATGACCCTTGATCTTTTTCCAATAGATGGTCATCTCATTTGAGGTGACCAGATCATCAATGTTTTGGATCAACTTCCCATGTTTCAAGGGTTTGTTATTAGCACATAACATGCCTCTGGTTTTCCAATTAACCAGGTGCTCCACGAACCCGTTCCGTACATAATCCGAATCTGTGATTAAGACCAGTTCGTGGAGTTGATGCTGGACAGCAGTGAGGATGGCCTGATGCACAGCCATCAATTCTGCCACCTGACTACTTCGGGGACCAATTTTGTATCCAGCGGAGGGTTCTGGGGACTCATTCACCCATGCATTCCCTACGCCGGCCACCAGTTCTTTCTCCCCGTTGTTGTCAACATGGTAAGAGCATCCATCCACATACACAGTGGGCATTCCCTCACACTTGTCTTCTTCAAAGACTTTGTGTGGGGAATTAAGGTATGCCTCCGTGTTGTCCTTGACTTTTAGACTTTCGTCCTCGAGACAGTTTTCTCTCGCACGACCCAACAATTGTGGACTATGCTCTTGTTGCCAATGGAGATTTTGAGCATACACCTGCTTGGCAGGAGATGTTTGGAATTAGGTGCTTCCAGGTCCATTTCCCATTTGTCTATCAGTTTGAATGTGGGAATGGCTGGATCTTTTGGGAGTTGGTGGAACATGGCTTCGCTGATGAAGCTCTTACCGTTGTTCACACACACTCGAGCGAGAACAGAGTCCTTCCCATCATTTAACTGAACAGGGATGAACAACTGCTCTCCAATTTGATGAATATCAGCCAGGCTCTGAGCTGATTTCACATCTTTCTGGACTATTGGAGTGGGAGTTTCTGATTGTGGATTAGTATAGAATCTCAGAGTGTTTCCTTCCAGCGTGGAGTACCACTTTAGACTGGAAGGAAGGTTGATTTTCAGAAATAGAGAGGGCCCTCCATCACCAGTCTGTTGTCCTACTGCTATTACTGTCACGTCTGGAATTTGGCTATTCTGGAAGTGGAATTCTACTTGGTCAGGTTTTTGTTCAACCATGTGGCAGGTGCCGTTTAAACTAACATGGTTGACACTCTGTTTTAATTTTATTGGTCGGCTAGTCTGGGTCCAGAGGACCTTGTTTACGCAATCTATTAAGGGTGACAACCTCCTCAGGAGGTCATTCCCTAGTAAACAAGGGGTGCCCTCTGGGGTCACAACTATGACCGGGTGTTTCAACTTATGTCGCCCAATTTTTATGTCCAAATCTGCCGTCCCCTCAACGGGAATTTCCTTCCCGTCGAAGTTCTGGAGTTGTCCAGGAAGAGAGGTGAGAGGAATTTGGTAATTCTCTCCCCTTCCTGCATTCAGTTCGTAAAAGGCCCTTCTGGACAGAAGGGTAGCTTGAGATCCAGCGTCCACCAGTGCCAAAATTGTACCTTGCCCCTGTACTTGTACCGGGGCGTAGTATCTTCCCTCCTTCTCCTCAAGGGGGCACAGATAATGCACATTTTTGGACAACTGGTGGGCTAACTTTCTGGTTTTGGACATCGCTAACGAAGAGATTTGGGCGGAATTCTGTGGAGAGCCTTGGGAATCTGAAAGAAAAATTTGGCAACTGGAGATCAGAGCCATTGTGGGTTCCCCTGGCTCCGGTTCCGGGCCGCCCCCCCCTTTTTGGAGGCAGTCACCAGGATGGGTTTGAACCAGGGGATTTTCTTGCTGTTGGTTCTGGGATGAGATGGTGGGCGGCGGTAGCTCAGTCTCCACATCTCCCCAGTCTGGATTTGCATCCCTAGGGGCCCATTTTTCTTTGGGAGGAGTTCCCCCCTCTCTGAAGGAGAAGATCCCTTTCCCAGGATCCTCTGAGGATCCCTCTCCCTCAAATTGGAAGATCTGTACCTCCTCCTCAAACTGAGTCTGTTTGGGTCTTTTGTTTCTCCTACCACCCCTCTGCTCCTTAGGAGGCAGACTTTCAGTGGCAAGAGACTTTGTTTCCGGTTCCTGGGTTTCCAGGGGCTGTTTACAAGTGAGGAAGGAAGCTTCCTCCAAGGCTTTACACCCCCCTTCCCCTTGTGCCTCCTCCCTGGGAACCGGTGAGTTATCGGGGTGCTGCCCCCGTCATTGTTCTGGAGCACCAGGTCCAGAGTTGGGTGCGTTCTGCGCCGGCATGCCGATCTGAGGGTTCTGCTGAGCCCTCAGTATGTGACCCAGATCCTGCGCCATGTTTTGAACCTGGCGCTCTAACTGGGAAACCCGCTCAGGCTGATACGGGGCCCTGTTTTCTCCCCTGGGCTGATCCTGGGAAGGGTAGCTGTCCCTCCTCTGGTAATACCCCGGGTTGGGAAGATTTGGGTACCCCTCCACCCTTGGCCTCCCCTCTCCCGGATTAGGTTGTCTGGGCTCAGGGAATTGGGGAAAGAAGGGTGGAGGATTTTGGGGCTGGAAATTGGGTGGATACCTGGGGAAAAAGTTCTGCCCAGGATTCGGAGAATTTCTGCCCTCCGGTGGGAAGTTAGGAGGAAAGTTCCCTGGGTTAGGTTCTTGGCTGGATCTCCCCCCTTGGGCTGGAGGAGTCCACACATAACCCAGGATGGGTCTGTTTCCCTTGTAACGGGGGCTTACATAATCAGGAGAGCGAGGGACCCCATTTGTGGGGCTGCCTCCCTGGCTCCCTGTCTGTGACTGGCCCGAGGACCTTCTGGGCCTAGCATTATTAGGTGCAGGTAGGTTTTTAGGCCCCCCAATCTCCAAAACTAAAACGGTGGTGACCTTTACCTCTGCCACCTTGGCAGCAGCAGGGGTGCTGTTGGCTTTGGGTTTTTTCTGGGCATTACTTTTGCTATCTACCGGTTTCTGCACCTCATAGATCCGGGTAGCCTGTTCAATGACCCAGTCTAAAGATCTTTTCTCGTGAAAATCCCTCACGAGCTGGGTCATTATGTATTTGGGCAAGGCATGGAAAAACGTATTAATAAATTCTCTACTGTCTGTGCGCACCCTTCTGGTGGTCTGCGCAAAAACACGTTTCAGTTCTTGCACAAATTCTTGTGGGGCCTGATCCTCCCCACATTGCAAATTGTAGGCTGCCTTGCGAGCCTCTTGAGGATTTCTATGAATGGAAAAATGTTTCAAGATGGCCGCCTTATAGGTGGACCATCTTAAATGATTTTGGTCCTCCAGCCCCGCAAAGAAACTGGAGTATTCCGGGGAGAAGGTCCACTTTACATATTGAATACAGCTTTGGCTGTCCTTCAAATGGAAAGTCTCCATCATTTGCTCAAACAACTCTAAGTGCTCCCAAACAGAATACTTAGCGTTCTTATGGTAAGGCGTGATGACGCTCCTGATCGCCTTAATCTGCTTTAAGGGGTCCTTAAGCAAGGCCCTTTTTGCCTTATTGGCCTTTTTGGTTCGGGTAACCCTTGTCCATTCCTCCTCTGACTCAGAGGCACTGCTCCCAGAGGTTCCTGTCTGCTCTTCCAGGTTTTCCCGGATTCTGCGAGCCTGGGAATGGCTGGCAGAATGTGGGGACCTGGTCTCCTGTGTCCTGCGCAGTTCAGAGGAGTCTTCAGATTCCTCCTTGCTGCCAGGATTTGATGGGTACCCCCTCCACTGACCTAACTGGGCAGAGGTTTTCAGGATGCCCTTAAGGGGCCTACTCTCCTGGGGTTCCCCATTGAACTGTACTGTACTTGGGTGCCCATACCCGGATGCCCGCCCCTCCATACCTGGGTGGTACTGGCCTATGAGCCCCATACTTTTGTCTGGATAGTAGTCTGCCATCCCGGTGGCCCTGTGCTCATGTGCGCCAGGGGACATGGGGGTGGTAGAGTCCAGGGACTGGGAGAGATGAAGGCCCCTGGTGTTAGGGCTCCTGAGGTTATGGTCAGGAGTCTCTCTTTCCCAGCGGACCTCATCTCTATCCGCCCCTGCTCCCTGTTGCAATGCAAGAGCCTGCATTTGTGCTTTCAGTTCCTCAGTCAAGGCCTTACTAGACTCTATCAGTCTCTCCTGCATCGCTACCTGTTGTTGGAGCCTATCATTGTGTTGACAGAGGGCCTCATTTTCCCTCTGTGCTTCCTGGTTGGTCCTGGAGAACTGGGCCAGTCTTTGCTGCAGGAGGTTTACCTCCTGAATCCCATCCCTACTGGCCTGCTCCTTTCTTGCCAGAGCATCTTCCACCCTTCTGGTGTGCTCTACCAAGTTCTGGTTTTCTTTTTGGAGGTCACCCAGCCCCTGGAGGGCCAGGTGATTTTCTTCCATTTCCTTTTTTAAGTGGCAGACTTCCTGGCCTAAAGTGTCTCTTTCCTGACTAAGAGCCTGCATCTGTGCCGCCAGGTCGTCCCTTTGCCTTTGGAAGGCACCGACTTTCTGGCGCTCCTGATCAAACTCTGCCTGGGTATCCAGGTCTTTCAGGATCAGTTTATTGCTCTCCTCTTTCTCTCTGTCTAGTTGGATTTGCAGGGTGGCTACCTGCTCTGTGCATGCCCTGTTGAAATTGATCTGTTGCTCCAGCTTTTTCTGGCTCTGCAGTAAGGAATCCAAACTGTCTTGGTGCTCCTTCTGCAGGGCCAGAAATCTGGTATCCTGGTCTGTCTTTTCCTGTTGTAGGATGCCCATATCCTCTTTTATTTTAATGATATATTGCCTACTATCATTTTCTGACTCCTGGCTCCTCTGCAGCCTCTGCTCAGAGGAGGCCAGATCAGATCGGGCCTTCTCTACTGCTATCTGTTGCCTATTTGCCAGATCTTGGCTTTCAGTGCATTTATCCTGCATGTCTCCCATATATAGGTACAGGTATGCTGCTATCCTGGCAATCTTATTGTGTTCATCTTTGGCTTTAGGAGCCATATATAGTTCACTCAGGGCCACATGTAATGGACCCTGATCTCTCCATAGGTCTGACCCTGTTTCAGTGACCTGTCGCGTGATGGCCTGCAACCAGGCATCCTGGCCCTGTTTAGTCCATTCACCTCTCACAAATAGTTTATGTAAGAGGTGCTCTCTGGCTATTTTCATGTCTACTAAGGTCGTCATTCTAGAGATTGGTCTCTGTCCTGACTTACAGAAATTTGTATTTTATTTTTGCAAAACAGACCTTTTTCTTAGAGCGTTCCTATGAGGAGTGCTTTACAGCGTAACACAGCGTGGTGATCCGACCGGATATGTGTATCTGGTCAGCTGGCACGCTGTATTAATCTGCACAAATGGTAATTCTAACCCAAACGTCCGGCACGAGCCCCCAATTTGTAAGAGGATTCAATTCAGCACTACAGCCAAGTCAACGCCTAGTCTAGAATACTGAATGAAAACCCTTATTGATATATCTTTATGTCCAGTTCATGCGTTCTGGATGACTACCCCTATATAACACCCCTCTCTCAGAATCCCCCTGACCCCACTGAGCCAAGAAGTAGTTCTGTTTTGCAAGTTAAAAGGTTTATTTGAGAAGTAAAGCAATATATATCTATATCACGCTTTATAATAAATTAATAATTGGATATCACACTTAATCTGGTATGATAAAGATTAACAACGGAGAATCTGGCACTAGCACACTTCTTGATAATCACTAAGGAGTTGACATGAAATGGATAAGATAGCAACAATACTTTTATGGTTTCAAATGGATGCAATGTGGAATGAAATGCAGTACAGAAAATAACTTGATAGGATTTCAGCAAAAGACAATGTAATCACTTTCTTGGACAATTCACCCCCCGCCCCCTTTTATGCAATGCAAGGAAATGGAAGGAAGGCACACAATTCTCAGAAATGCAATTAAATGTGATTCAGTTCACCCCAGCAACTTAGACTACAGAAGTTGAAAACACAGGCCCAAATGCTTTTAAATGTGCTGGAAATGAAGTGAAAAATATGCTAAAATGCTTTTAATTCCCTCTAGAAGTTCAGGGTGAGAGGTATCTAGTTAATATTAGTCCAGGCTCACACTAGCAATGATTCAGGGATGATTAGCAGGTTAAACGAATTTCTGGCAAATGGAAGGCAAGCAGCTTCTGTTTTCACACGTGAAGAAATTTGTAAATCGCGGCAAAATTTGCGAATGCGTGTTCCGCGATTGCGGTAAAACTATAAGGGGTAGGAATGCGTTTAAAAGCTAAGATTCTAAGCTTTCAGATGAAAGTTACTGCAAGTCTCTAAGACAAACGGTCGCGGAGATATGAGCGATTTAGGGAAGGTCGTTTTTGGTTTTGCAAATTTTAAACGCAACACTTTTTCAGCTTTAAAAATGATGGCAGAATAACACAATTGCTAAGCTGCAGTTCTACTTAGATTAAAAATGGATTGAATTATATGATTTTAACTAAGAGATGTGTTCTGAGTTTTGCTGAGTACTCACAAGAGATTTTGAACCGGAAAGCGACTTGGTCACGGACTTCAGTCTGGTCAGGTCTTCCCGAGTTCCGCTCACAGCGCCTGGCCTCTGGAACTGCTCACAGCATCGGGGTCAGCACTCTGGATACAATGGCCTGGTCTCTGCTAGGCACCGGTTCTCTGGGTCGGGTCCTGCCTTCTCTTTGGATATTTCTGTCACCGGGTTCTTGCAAAAGTTCTTGGCAAAATTCAGACGGCGTCAGCCGGCTGTCTGAAGAGTTCAGTTGCAAAAAGATTTTCAGGCCTGTTGACAAATACTCTTGCTGGCAGTGGCCTTTTTGGTTAAGGTTCTGTAGTCTCTGTTTATCTTGGAGTCTAAGTGTTGGCTCCTTGAAGGTTGATGGAGGTAAGTATGGATTTTTCCGGCAGAGCGTCCCGCTGCAGATGGAAATGAATGTCTCTACCTAAGTTTCAGTGGTCCATTTATATGTTCTGCAAGTGGGTGTGTGTGTTGGTCATAACTAAACTTGCCCCTCTCACTTGTCATTGGTCCAGCTTTCATTTCTCCCCTGATTGTGTCAGAGTGATGTCAGCCATTTATGATCTCTTGAAAAAACTCCCCTGTCATCTGTGCACCCAAATCTATACATGATCAAAATACATATTTCACAGTTACACAGTTGTTTGAAATTACATACCCATGTCACATATCACATGAGGTATACTCTGTCCCAAATCTGCTGTTTCTAAGAGCTTGCATTCAAAAATGGCAACTTTTAGCACTTTTTAATGTGCTAAACAACATTGGATCTTCATTAAATTTTATACAACTGTTCCTCACATATCTACCCACATACCAATGCATTTTCGTTTGTCTAGCTGAAACAGGGAGTCTGTAATATTAATAAACAGCAGGGTTTTGTCCCAGAATATCCCACAATTTGGAGTTTGGGCTTGAATTAAAGGTACATTTTTTAAATTAAGTCTCTCAAAGTTATACATTTCTGTCATTTGATTACAAAGAGTTATCAGTGTTTTTGTAAAATATATATTTTACTTTCAATTCAGTCCTCAGAGTGTTGGAGTCCGCCTCCAAGACTTGGGTGGGTCAGTCACATGTCTTCTGGCAGGCAGGCCTTTGTTGACAGTAAAACAGTAAAAATCAACATATTCCTTTCAGAGGAGAGGGGCCATTGTGTGGTCTCTGGAAACTGACATCAGGAGGCCAGGGAGCCACTTTGCATTTAATTAACAGAACCCTGTGATTTCCTGGCTTCTTGTGTTGAGTTCTGAAGTGTCAAGAGTTCTCAGGACAGGCAACCCCTTTGAACTTTTGATGAAATGAGACCCCTTTCTTTGCACTAGACAGTTTTGCAAGACAGCTCTCCTGTCAGAGTTTAGACCGCCAGCGCCACCCTCAGGATTTTGCGGTTACTGCATCCCTCCTTGGGATTTTTTTTTTAGATTGATTCATTTCAGCAAGTGATATTACATGGAGTATATTGTCCATGTTCAGGACATGGCATTGGTGTGTTTCTGAAGTAAAGTAATTCTGTGCCCATGATTTTGCCATATTTGACATTCAAGAAAAATGAATTCACCACAATTCTAGGTGGCTTTTGGCAATCAGCATTGCCATTCCCAATGGTTTCAGACTACTGTGCGGGTAGTCCAATGGTGGTTTTAGGCAGTGCCCTTCTGTGCCCATAACATCGGCAAAATGGGTGGCAGCCTATTCTTCATGCACTTCCCTGGGCATCTTCTGGGAAGTTCTGGCCATCATGATGTTTTCAACGCCAGTACTGCCCAGTTTTTGAGGTAGGGCTCGGATGCATGGGTAAAAACATCCCACAGGGACGCCCCCACCTGTAAAATTCATAAGGATGAGGAAAGGGGGCCCCTTCTATCACTGAACTACAACAGCAATTATTGCCACGCTTATAAGCGTTAGGAATCTGAAATGAAGTGCGATTCAAAACCCCGATATTACCATTATTAGTAGTTTTATTGATGGCTAAGATATCATGGAAATGGCACCAGTTACACTATATAAATACTAATGACATCTCTTGAATCCGACCTCAGAGAAAACATTGTTCCATCCATCTGCCGTTGTCACTTGTGTCACCTTAGATGGATTGGCACAAAGAGCTGAACTCTCCAGGGACATTAAGATCCAAAACAAATGCCGAAAAGTACACAGGAAAAAAGAATATGTGTCCACAAACACCAGCACCAGTGAGAATCAGCATAGACACATGATGGAGGGTGAGCTGCGCCTAACAAAAAGACACATCGTATCAGGCATGAAATCCTGCTAATGATTTGAACAGGAGTTCACTATATGTAAGTTAAACAAGAGTTTGCTTTTTAACATTTTGCTTATGACCTTCGTACTCCTTTTATACACGACCCCCCGCTCGGACTGGCCTATAGGGCAATAGGCCCATGGCTGAACCAAAAACGCAAAATGCTTGTGTGGGCCAGTTTTTTGGGTCAAAGTGGGCCAGTTTTTTGGCCAATGTGGGCCACTTTGATGAGTTACTTCACTATGCGGCTAATCATTTTGACCAATGTTGCTGAATAAATATTCTTTAAAATGCACAATTTGTATCACAATTTTTCAAAAAACCCTTGGGTAAAATTCAAACACTTTCACAAAAGGAATGAATTCCCATTTGCAACTGTGGGCCACTCTTTTGTTGCTGCCCGAGACAATTTTATGCCCCAGTCCGACCAACAACTCCCTCAGAAATAGATGAACTGCCCACATTGTAATATTGTAGGAAAATCGGAAAATCTGCATCATATATTGGTGGAATGTCCAACTTTAGTGACATTAAGAACAAAATATTTGGGTCGGTTTTTTTTGTATCTTAAATTAATTTGTGAACCTAGATGATTTGTGGAATCGTATGTGTGCGGGATCGGAAGAATTCCTAACGCATGCCATTGTGCAAATGTTGGATGAACTGGGTTTACTCAGATAGAATGGATGTTATGTATTTTATTTTACTGCATGGACGGCAATTTTAAGTTGTCTGTGTTTTAATCTGTGATTTGTTTAATTTATTGTGGTTAGCTTGTTTATTTGTCTGTAAGATCTCATTTCTGATCAAGTTCACAATAAGATTTCTTTTAAACTCTGAGTTCTTAGAATGAAAGGCCGCCATTTTCTCTCAGGCCTGACTTGTCTCTAAATCCTTTTGGTTGTAAACAGATTGGCTGGACAAGCTAGAGCGCTGTTTTTGGACAGCGTCATATTTTTGCGGGCATGGGCTTTGCAGATGTGCCAAAAGCATTGAGATATTTCTGAGTGTTCTTCCACGCCAGCATGCGTTATGGAAAACTGCTACTATAGTAAGTGTCAAAAGAGGAATTTAAATGAATGCACTATTGAAATGTCTTTCCTCAAACTGAAGAGAAGTGCTGCGGGCACAAACTAATGAGGAGGGTGTTCTGGAAGAACAGGAAAGCAAAAGTGAAACACATTAAGAAATCATTAACTATGATTGCAAAACCGCCCTGCAAACTACAGACATAATAAAATAATAACTGCAAATGTAATGATGCTAATTATCACTGAGCGGAGTTGATTTTGTAGCATCTCTCTTTTATTTCCACTTTGACGAGTTAACACATTGGAAATGGCAGTAGATTGGGCTTCGGCATTTTAATTGGTGGTTGTGCATAGTTCCATTTAAAAGCAGATTAGTCAGAGAAAGGCTCTCGGGTTAAAACATGACTGCAATGACAGCCAGGTGGATGACTGACAAGAATGGCGTGTCTGACTTTGGGGTCGCCATGGTAGCAGTACATCTCTGTAGCTGTCGCTTTACGATTCAAGTAAATAGGCTGACGCCCTTTAGGGATCACCTGGGGTCGCAGTTCCAGACTCACAGCTTTCACATGGGCCGTTTCCACAGGTGTCTTGCACCCACGGGAGGAGAGGGCGGTGTTTCTGTGCACCATGGCCCCTTCTTCTGCAACAAGCAAGGAACTGTTTGCAAGCATTTTGAGGACTGTAACGTAAATGCTAGGGGTAGCGGAAGTGTCATCACACGACCCTGGGCCCATTGATGACATCACAGGAAGTGATGTCAAGTGACCCCACCCCCAAGTGACATCACTGGAAATTATGGAAAACGACCTTCAGATTTTTCAGATATGTCTAGCACCCGCGTTTCCAGGCGCTCTCATTTCAACCAGATACAAGAACTGAGACACAGAGGGAGGCGTGATTTGTCCACGTTCACACGTTTGGGGAAAGTCATTTTCCATATTCGACGTGTGGTTTATATGTAATGTAACATAATGCAGTACTTGTAACAGGGTAACTGAAATCTCTAACGCAGGCTACAGCTAGTGTATGAAACATCTATAGATCAATGGACACAGAAGTACTTATCTGTGGCGTTGCTGTGTTAAACAAGCAAAAAAAGCACTGACTTGGGGGGCGTGCACTGCTATTTACCCAGGAGCCAAATGCTGCACGCGCAAAGCCTGAAAATGAAATCATTGACCAGGATTTAGTATCAACAAAATTCCCTGGCTATAAATGTACATATGAGTTAGCCACCACTACATAGAAGAAACCTATTAGACTGGTCTGTGTGAACACAGGGAGTGCACGTGATAATGTTATCTTTGCTGGAGTCTAATACTTGGGAAAGGTTCTTTCAATATGCCCAAAACCCCCCTTAGTTTTAATTATCTAAGCTTAATATTGGGTGCCAGAGGCATTAAAAAGCCCTCACCATTTAATGTAATATCATTACTGCACACATAAATCCACACATTTATTTTAAATTGAAAACACCCACGAGTTGCTTCTCACCTGGAGACTCACTGGCAGACTTCAAGGGGGGCAGTGCACACTCTCCGTTTGCCAGACAATGGTGTAGCACAACATTTGGGGAGCCCTGTGTGAGCCATGCTGTAGAGGCCACCATTGCTCCTTAACAAAGGACAAGGTACGACATACCCCGGGCCGGCCAGGAAACCACTACATGTGCGCAATTTCCATGATGATTATGCCGCTGCAGGGGCATGCACTACTACAAGTGAAATAAGTGCATATGTCTTTTAATCATAGCTTAAATATTTCAAGTAGCATAGAAAAAGGGGGCAGTGCCTGGTCCAAAATATAACAGCCACCAGTGGTGGCTGGTGAGTTGTTTTTTGGAGGGTGTAAACATTTGCTACAAGAATGAGATTGTGACTGAGTGCAGTGGGGGAGCCCGAATTAGCGAAATTGGGTTTTGGGGATTAAAGGGATTCTTTCATGGACATCATTTAGGGTCACCAGGGGACGCACCTGCGACTCCTGAGGTCTCCCTTGCTACCCCTGTGCTCTCCCTTGCTACCCCTAAAAAACATTTTATTTTTTAAATTGAAGCTCCTGGACTCTGGCTATTGCCATGTGGCTCTTTGTTTTCTGGAGTGGCTGGATTTCTTGTTCAGGCCTCTTAAAAAAACAGGGGGGTCCACAAGTGTAACACTTTGATCAGTTATCCTAAATAAGAAAGAATAGGAATAACACATAATTTGTGTTTCTGGAATTCTATACTATAATTGCTAAACTCATTAACGGTTTATTTCAGGCACACTTCAGGGAGTGATTCACTGATTTAGTCTGTTCTTAAACACCTCAGATTTACAATGCAGACAAAAACTTCCAAAACACATTTAGAGTAGAATAAGAATCCATTTCGGACTATGTATTTTGCTTTTTACAAGTTATAGCATGTTTTTTTCTGCTGTTGTCTCTGTTTCGATCATCACAAGACATTCCATCTTGGTGTACTCAGGCACTTGACAAATTCCTTGTGCCTAAAAGCTTGTGTACAGTGTAGAAATGTTTCGCCATAGCACATAAAGTGGCCCTTGATTTCATTGTGCCACAAGGAATGCTTTGGTGTAATGTGTCTATATTTCCTGTTTCCATGGTATGCTGTTCAGGATGTTTGTTTGAATATATGAGGTAACAAGTGCCCAGAGTATGGGATGCTGTGAGAGCATTGCTTTCCCTGTGCTACTCAAAATTCTTTAATACAGTTATGAACCCTCCCAATGGTATGTATTTAGCTAACCTCTGAAGCCTGAAAAGTAGATCCACGCAGCCTTGGCATGTGGCAAACTTTGCACCAGACCTGCAGATGTACTGGCCTGCAATTAAATCTCAGTTACCAGTTTAATGGAATCCGCTACAGAGTGTAATTTGCTTTCTGACTCTGAGAACATTCAGACATGTAGTTGCTAATTTTATTATAGCCGGTAAGATAGCTCAGTGGGTTGAGCACTTGCTGTTGTGAAGGGTGTGTGATCTGCAGGTTACAGGTTCGAATCCCGGCAAGGCCAACTCAGCCTTTCATCCTTCTGAGGTTGATAAATGAGTACAAACACAGGTTGGGTTATATTATATGTATATTTGTTCTATATAAAGCGCTTAAGCGTCAGTGCTAGATTATAACAAACGATTATCATTTGGCATTGGACGTCTGCTTGCATTGACATTAATTTGGTAATATGGGCCTAAACACACTGACATCAATGATGTAACCATATTCTTTGTAGTATACTTAGGAACAATGCTATGTGATGCCACTTCCTGATTTGTCAAGGGGTGAAAGATCGTGTTCCATCGCTTCCCGTGATGTCACTTCGGGGTGGGGTCAAATGGCATCACTTCCTCTGTTGTCATCAGAGATCAAGGGTCTTGTGATGTCACTTACGCTACACCTGGCACTTTGGGGAAATTACGTCCCTGGATTTTACCCACTCCACTGAGGGTAAAAGGCCAACATTTGGGTAAAAGGCCAACAATCGGTTTTGGATAGTGTAGGGTAAATCATGAAAAAAAGTACAATAGAGGCAAATTGCCCAGGGCATTTCCCAGTGCATTATCATGCTCGTCCCTGCAATATATGCCAGTATAAAAAACATGTTTATGCTGGCTTTGCCCATACATTTCCATACTTGCTCCACCAACACATGCTAGTATTCCCATATAAGACCATACTCAGGTTTGCGTCATGATTTTTCTAATAGTATTCTTGTCACTGGGCAAAAAACTGGCTCTGCCAATACATGCCAGGACTCCTATGTGACAACATACGTCCGTTGGTTTGGCCATTAAAAGTGACATGTCACAATATGAAAACCTCTCCAAACTGGTTCCAATGTAAGCCAGTTTATACCCGTAAGAACACTTATCATGCTTGATACATTATAGATGCTAAGTTAATAAAAAGTCATGCTACAGTAAAGAATATAGAGTCTAGCGAAGTAACACTACTTATCATGTTTGCTTTTTTAAAGATGCTGAGTAATAAATGTAATGCACAATAAGCAATAGCTAGACTAACTGCGCCAAAATGCCAGTCTAGCCAAGTAATGCCACACGTGAACTTGGCTTCATCCGCAAATACCAGTAAAACATGCAAAGTCAAGAAAGGATGTGTCAAAAATGCTCTAGTGGCCCCCAGTCTCACAGGGCCTTACAAACACATGCACACATGCATTCCCTTTCACCCACTGGTCACTCACCCATACATCCCCTCTAACATTCATTCACACTGCATTCACCACACAGGCACACACCCATCCACCCACAGTGTTCAAACACACACTAACATACTCATATTAATTTGCCTACAAGTCACTTACTCACACATTCTCTTACCTCCACCCATTGCATTCTCTACACAGGCACACACCCACCCAACAGGAACATTCAAAAACACACCATCACATTCATACTCATTCACCCCCAGTCACTCGCACCTTCTCTTATATCCACTCATTGCATTCTCTACACAGGCACACACCCACCCACCCAGAGCATTCAAAAATACACCATCACATTCATACTCATTCACCCACCAGTCACTCACACCTTCTCTTATATCCACTAAATGTATTCTCTACACAGGCACGCACCCACCCAACTAGAACAATCAACAACACACCTCACATCACATTACTTCTCATTCACCCACCATTAACATACATGCATCTGACATGCACTTCACACATGCAATATACACAACATATTTCTTTTAAAAGCCTTCTTACCTTTTTCTTGCAGCTTTGGTCAATCCTTCCAGGCCACCCTCCACTCCTGTGTGCTGGGCACAAACAGGAACAAGGAAGCTGCGAGAGCTAAAAGAGAAGGGGCTCAGAATAAATAACTTTTTATAGGTGTGCAATTCAGGGTTTGAGGTTGTTTGGGCCAAGTTGACATATCTTTGGGTCCCCCAGCTTGTATCAACTAGGTTGGATCCTACTTCGAGACCATATATAATGGTACAACAGGAAGGGTCTGACACGGCTGTGACACTGTTATTGTTATACAATTTGTTTAAAAGTAAATTGAGGGTTTGGAAAAATGCCTCCCTGCCCCTAAACTCTTAGAGGGGTTTCCCTGCCAAAAAAGAAACGAGTAAAACTGTCATGATGTCAACATAAAACTTCGGTCCCCATCGTGTCACAAAACGGTACTTCTGACCTTAACACTAATAGCATAATTCTAAAGTTTAAGGATACTTTGTTCTGAAAAGGGTGCTGCTGAAACTCTGTCCTAAAAGGAAAAGTTGTAAATATCAGTGATAATATTAATCAAAAGAAATGTCCTGTTTCAAGTATGAGGTGTTCCAATATCTCGGAATTACTCCTTTCCCCTGGCTCTTGGCTTGCTCCAATTCACAAGCCCATAAGTAGACTTATGAGCAAAAATTAAATTTGCTTTACTTCTGGTTTCTAAATGGGTGCAGGTCCCAGACTTGTGGTATTAGTTGTAACCTACTTTGTTTACTCTCCTTCCAAGTATAATCCTTCTTAGTATTTCCTTTATGTCTCTCTCGGGGTCCCTAATCATCTGATTCTCTCTTCCAAATGTGGGTGCAAGTCCCGACTCACAATACAATTCTTTGACAGCCGGGTTCACTCTCCTGCCAAGGCTGTGTTTCGCATGTATTTACTTCCTTCTCTTTTAGGGTCCCTTTCCCTCTTGTTCTCAGGTTTAAATGTGGGTATGAGTCCCGCACTTGTGAAACTGTTCTTTGACATCCTGGTTCACTAGCCTGCCAAGGATGTGTTTCTCCTGTATTTCTGTTTCTTTGTTTTAGGGGTCCACAGCCCCCTTATTCTCTGTTTTATATGTGGGTGTGAGTCCCAGACTCACAATTCTCCTCTGGGATAACTTGGTTCACTCCCCTGCCAAGGTAACTTTCCTCTTACCGTTGTCTCACTGTTGACTACGGTATCTAACCCTATTTCTGTCAGTATTTCTCTCAGGGTGTAAGCCTGTGGGACTCTGTGGCTTCCAGGCTTCCCATCCCTCTCACTCGGTTCTCTCCATGCTTCTCCCGGCTTCCCTGTACCGCCTGTCCCTTCCTACCAACCTGCATAACTTTGCTTTCGATTTGTGTCTTCTGGGCCCTGGGGATCCCTTCCCGAGGCTCCGGTAGTATTCAGGTTTCTTTTTGTGGCGGTTGCCTGGCAGCAGCATTCCACATCCTTCTTGAGGTACTTGGCTCGGCGTTGATGTGGGCACCATGGGATTCCCCATCGTCTACTCAGGAAGCAAGTAGCACCTGGGTCTTGGGATACCCTCACTCTCTCTCCCTGCTCGGTAGACAGCGTCTCCGTTCTCTGGTTCGTGGTTGCCTAGTCTGCTTCCCTTACAGCTCTTGTCTGGAGGATATCTCGTCCAGCTTTGGTGTCCCTCTGCTATTTTGTATCTCGCTACTCTAATGAGATACTGCAGAGGACTAGACCGCTCAGCAAAGTTTAGCGGAATGATCTTCATGATCCTTATCATCTTCTTCCCAGTACCTGAGTTAAAGGTATAGGCCTGGAGAGACTGATTTTCCTGAGGCTTTTCTGTAATGGATTGTGCTAGCTGTACTGACATCACAAAAGTGCACATGTGTCATGGCTGGCAGTCTACATAAGAGGTCTGCTTCTGTGGGAGCAAGAAATGCATGCACATATGCGGTATACCTTTTTCTCTAGGGGTAGTCGTCCCTCGCCCCATAAGGGGCTTCTCCTCCCATGTGATCCTCCCCCTGTGTACCACTCCTTTTATTGCAGTGGGGAAAAATGTCAGGATGCATGGAGGATTTTCCTTCCAGGAGGAGAATGTTTTTAATTCCAACTAGAAGGGGCTGACAGTGTTTCTCCAATTAAAATCTTCTTTTGGGGTTCCCAAACATTCACACTACATTCAGACTAGTAATTTTCAAGAGAACACGTTTTCTTCCTACTACTCTGTATAACTGTGCACAGCACTTCTCTTATGGGGTTGTGTTATGAAAGACACATTTCTATGATGTCTGCATTGTGTCCTGGTAATATTATGACAGTGGTCCAATGAACTGCAGCATAGTCAAGTGCTATAATGCAGATTTCAACAGCAAGCAGTGCTCTAAAAAACATTGAAATAAATGCTTAAGTGCAGATTTATTCAAACAAAAGAGTTCAAAATAAGTAGTAGTACTAACCAATACCTGCAGGAGGTAGGTACTTCTTTTCTTCAGCGTTCCCATTCTTTAAATCTCGACACCTTGCATTGTATTGTATTGTATTCGCCATTTATATAGAGCCCTTTCCTCATTGTATGGCCTCAATGCACTTTGTGGTTGGAATGCCCTCTGGGACAGACGTCCATGTGTGGAAGATTCTAAGAGTTCTCTTTAAGATGCGTGTGTGCATATTGCCAGGTTAGGATTTAGGTGGGCTGACTGGGCTCCAGTAAGCAGCCTGGAGGTCAGGCATGTGGGCGGGTGCTGTCAGTGGTTTAGTATAGAGGGCTATTGCCGGAGACTCGATGTGTACCCAGCTACACAGACATTTTTCGTAGGTTGTCATCGTGGTAGAGGCTATTTGAATGGGGCTTTATGACTAGGTGAGGGATAATGGGGCTGGGATGTATGCCTTTACTTCTTCAGCATTCACTTTGCCGTACATTCACTTTGTCACATTTACCTCTGCATACCTTTACTTCTTCTGTATTTCACTTCACTTACCCACTGCTTTTCCAACCCTTATTCGTCTGCCTAGCTCCTCCTTGACCCCAATACTAACCTTACAGCTGACCTTGCCATACCCATTGCCACCTTCACGTTGTGAAGATGCAGATGAAGGAAAAGCAAGAAGAAGTAAATGGGATGAGTGTTATTGGCGATGGTAAGGTGGTGGTAGCAGGTGTATCAATATGGTGGCATGGATGTGGAATATTTATTCATTAATACTTGCTTCTCATTAACCCTTGTTCATACGTTTTCTGATTGAATAATTCCTGTACATAGATACCCCTCATTTTAACTGTTCTTCGTTTCATGGTTCACAGTCAGAATTATTTGCTTTCATATTCTAGGGTTTGGAACGCAGCCTTGCAATGCAGCGCCTTATCAATCACCCACTAATAATTGCATTGGCAGAGCAGCGCCAGGAGGACTGCCATACGTGGCAGGAGTTGTGATTTACTAGAGACATTACATGACATCGCATAGCAAGTGGATGCATGTCACATTTAGTTGAAATTATAAGTAGAGGCAGAGGGCCTTATTCTGAGCTCATGATAAAAGGTTTGTGAAAATATTACATTTTCCCCTCCAGTTTCCAGCACCATCATTCTGACCTGGGTGGAAATATTGGAGGGGGGATGCCATGTTTTCCAGCAGCAAAAGCTGTTAAAGTCACACGTTGTGGGGGAAACATGTGCTCCGGCGGCATTCCATCATTTCTTAATAGACTTAATAGTTTTAAAAGGTTTTCTTAAACTTTCATTAAACTAGAAAAGTGGTGCTGCAGTCTAGGAAATGCATTGGCCCTCATTACAAGTTCGGCGGTTCGGAAACAACGGTGCCGGTAAGCTTACCGGCACCGTTGTTTCCTGACCGCCAAACTACGAGTCTGCTGACGGAATGGCACCAACCAGCAGACTTTCACTGAAGCACCGGCACCGTCATTAACAGTGCTGGTGCTTCCGTGGTTCCCATTCCTGCAGACTCCATGGGAATGGGGATTAACAGAATTGCCGGTGCCAGATTTACCAGACCACCAGGGCTGTAATGCCCTGATTAATCTGGCAAGTCTGGCACCGGTAAATCAGTATGGGTCCGGCGCAGCCTGCCGGTTTTACCGGCACAGCTACCGCTGGACTCGTAATGAGGCCTATTGTTTGTAAAGGGAAAAGGGTGCAGTGGAGTTTAACGGCACCTCAAAGGTACCGCATTTTTACTCCTTTCTTTATCGTGCTAAACCAGTGCTGCTGGGAAGAGAATCCCCTACATGTGGCTGCCCTGCATTCCTGATGGCTGCTAGGGCTGTTGCCAAGCCATAAATCTGGCGTTCTGGCAGATCTGAAAAGCAGGGGAGCAGGGTAAGTTAGTAGGATTTAGCAGAAAAGGCTCAAGCGAGCTCTTTTGGCAGCTTCAGTTCTGTTTACACCATTTGCTGTGCGCGGGTGTGATTTATTTTCAGTCAGTAGCTGTCGTGTGCTGTTGTGCAAGGCTATGTGTAGCGTGTTTTGTTGTTGCTCCTTCATGGAGGTACACTTTCTTACATTTACACGCACCTCAGAATCGGCCCTGAGTCGTTGTGAAATGTCTCTCGCAAGTACTTTTGCTTTGCCTATGATGTTGGAGGCTCAGAAATTAACACATTGCCACTTGATGCCTATTGGGTTCATGAAAAGCAAACTTCAAGGTCATCATGCCCTTCACAACGAGAATGAAAGGAATGACAGAACCGGGCAGGCACAGTTCACGTATCATGGATTGTGTTTATGTTGGTCCTTTAATACAGTTAATCCTTTGTACTTTGATTTCAGGGCATGAAGCTGTAAACTCTCCTTTGGTGCTTCAACAGAGGTGGGTGGGAGACATGGGAATCATGTTAGCATCTGTGGTGACCCAGAAGAGGTTCACAAGTTGCGAGGCACAGCATAAATGATGGTAACCCCAAAAAAAGACTATCCTTTTTATGATGATGATGATTATTATTATTATTATTATATTATTATTATGATGATGTTGGCATTTAATGAGGGCAGACCTAGCTTTGAGAAGCAACGGAGCGTTTTACAGAGGTATACAACAATACAGATACATAACATGGTGCCTTTCAGAGGTGTACAACAGTACAAATGCATAACAGAGCGCTTTTTAGAGCTAACAACAGAACAGATATACAGCGGTGGGTAGGGTACAGAGGGGTACAGAGAAAGGTTACAGCTGTACTGGGTTGCGCGGAGGAGAGGGGCCGGCGGTGTCTAGTGAGTCAGCGGCGATCTGATGGCCTAGGTGTTAAACCCAGCATGACAGACGAAAAGTGTCAGATGGTTGCAGCCCAACCCCCAATGAAGGATAAAGCACCCATTTAATGAATGCTCCCTGCTGCCAAAAGAATTAGAGAACTTTACAAAGAGCAGCAAATTCTGACCTTTACTTCTGCTGTTGTGCATAGAGTTTAAACAGGGAGGGCTGGTGAATTTTTTAACTGGAGGGGTGTAAATGTATGTATCTAATATGTAGGAGCAACTGAGTGTAGTGAGGGAGCCCAAAGTAAACAAAGAGGTATCAGGGGTTTTCACCCCAAGAACATTTTTAAAATAATGAGTTAATATGGTGCATTTTACAGCACCTTCTGTGAAAAGAAATTGGGTAAAAAGCGAGACAGTTTGCAATCAATGTAGTATGGAAGCACTTGAAAAAACCCAATAGACTCAATTCAGAAACAGTGCGCAGGACCATTTTCCAAAGCATGTTCATGATGCATTCGCCCACAATATAAGCCAATGTGAAAAAGGTTTTTATTATACTAGCTTGCCCACACATGTCCATGAATGCTGCACCAATATATGCCAGTAATACCATATGAGGGCTCACAGCTAGTAAAAAAATGTCATACCACGGAAAGAAAGTAAGTATATCCAGACCTGCCATACCAGGATAGGCCAGTGAACCAAATAATCACACTTACGTTTTCTTTTATACTTAATGCAAAGTACAAGAATGTGATGGCACACAAGGAATATATGGCTAGATTGTAGCCACCAATGTGAGCAGTTTAGCCACGTAATAAAACTCATCATGTTGGCTTTACCCTTGATGTCAAGTAAAAAGTAACAAATGTCATGCCACAGAATTACAGTAAGTGCACACTGACATCATGGGCCAAGCCATCCAAGAAATAACATTTATCATGTTTTCTTTTCTCTTGATGACAAGTAAAAAATGCAAAGCCACATTTTGTGACCCTGAGCAAATCACTTTTCATCACTGTGCCTTGATTTCCTTAACTATCAGTAGGTAAAGTGTCACTCATATGAGTTTCAAGAGTGTTAATTCACAAATAATTATAATATTAACAATTTATATTATGTGAACTGTTGGGGGGGCATGATGCCACATGAGGGTCTTATGTTGTGAAGGGATAGGTGGAAAAGGTGCCAGGTATGGGTTTTGGGTGGTGGGGAGGCAGGAAGCCAGTTATAGGTCTAAGAGGTATTCTTCCATGCAAGCTTGTGTAGAGGAGGTGCCAAGCTCGATTCACACTCCAACCGGCCATTTTGAAGTACCAGGAATGTTCACGCCGAAATATGTGACGTATGATGAGCAAATAAACCAGCAGAGAACCGCAGTTGGGCTCTGTCCAGTACCTAGCAGAAGAACAGCACCTGTTGAAGTACCGACACCTAAGAAAACCTGGACAGTAAGGTACCCATTGAGAAAACAATATTGACAAATGAGACAGAATGAAGATTGTCAGAATGCAATACCTGAAGAAGCTAAAAAGATACTAAAGGAAGATGAATGGTGACGTAACAAGAGCCTGGACTGACTCACATATAGAAGATATAACGACCTGAGAATGATGAAAAGAGACGAAACACCATGGATGAATGCTATCCTGAGCCTAAAGTGAAATGATCAATGTCAAAGATGTCAGAAATGATGCCACGTGCACGATGAAGATATTCAGTTAGTTTAAACTTGTACATATGCAAGGAACCGCAAGAAGCACAGAAATCGTGAGGCTTGCTTATGCTTAGTAGTAAGATAGATTGCGTCAAGCACCACCTATATATAGCTACCTCAAAAGCAGCACTTTACATAAGTATACTTCCACTATGCACAAGAGCAGAATCAACCAAAGGTTAGTAAAGGTTTCAAGAGGAGAGCTTTGCAGTGAACAAATCGAGAATTAAAGACAGAGAGAAACTCAGACAAAGGCAAATTGTGCCAAGAACCCAAGGTTGTATCTGCTGAAATAGATAACAATGGATACAATTTATGAAAAGAAGAACAGAGTATCCTGTTCAGAAAGGTCGAGATAAGCCACAGATGGCAGATGGCTGGCAGAATTAAATCAAATACACAAATTGTATGAAGAGTAAGACAATTTCACACTGTCAGAATCACGTGACCAGATGAGCGAGAAAGGATTAAACTTTCACACCTACGCATAGACTTGTGCCATGCACAGATGTCTTAACTTTTCAAGACCAAGAAGCAGTCTCGAGGCCAACCACAAAGAAATAATTGACACATGACCTCTGAGGTGATGAGTGATTGTAGCAATAATTGGAGGGAAGCTGGGGGTGCAGACAAACTCCCTGCACCTGACCGGCTATTCTGCACACTGCTAAGCAAGTGGAAAAGTATGAGTGGGGTTGTTGCCAACCCAATCATAGTTGACCAAGTAATCTAGGGTCCTATAGTTAGTAGGACCAATGAGACGTCATAGTTTTAGTGACGTTTAGAGTAGCCATTTTGAAGGAAGGGCTTAGATGCCCCACCTGACAGTGTTTATCCAATCCCCACTCCCCGTTACCATATACAGTTATAGCACCTATATTAAAGTTACCTTCCTAGGACCAATAGAGTTGCATGCCAAGGTTTTTGAGAGTTACACGTCAGTGATGAGATTTTAGTATAAATGATGTGTTTTTTCTGAAATTAATTGGAGTTGAAGCAAGAAGGAAGATTGCTGATATTCATGAACTCCCAGTCTTTTGTACTTGTCATTAAATGGACTCCCTTTGCCAAACTATCGAGTTGTCATTATTGATTTGATGTGAGAGTATTTATCTGCATCCCCATCCATCTCAAGGGTGCTGCTGGTCATCTTAAAGTGCTGATGAGAAAACCCCAGCTCTCTGGTCCGGCTGGGGTCCTATTGCACACTTGCATTTGGCTTTTAGAGTGATGCCAGACTCCCTAGCTCAGCTATGGAACAGATCTATCAATGAATCCTCTAGCTTCCCCACCTCTTTACACAGGTCTAATTAGAGGGATTAGAGGAGATGTAGAACCTCATCATGAGTTGGGCGGTAGCTCCCGCATTCAAGGGTCCGCCCAAACATAAATCTGGCAGCATTTACCCCACCTCAAATCTGGTGGTAAATTCACCGGAAAAATGCCAATTTTCGGGCGCAATTAGCGCTGCACTATTAGGGGAAATACCCATTTCTGCCCAACCCTTGATCCGGCACTAATAGCACGGTACCGGATGACAGTAACGCTATTAGCATGGGTGTTATCCCGGCGGTAATACTGCTCAACCTGTGATGAGGCCCATTGTCTCCTGTCAAATTGCAAACTATGGGGGGTCATTACGAGTTTGGAGGCAGCCATGGTGCTATTAGCACCATGGCTGCCTCCAAAAGTCGTGTCCGGGTCCAGGTTTTCTGAATGGGTGCTTACCGGGTCATCCCAACCTTGGAGGACCCGGTAAGTCCCCATTCAAAAAACCCTTCCCCATTCCCATTCGAGCCCCCATAGAGCTCAATTGGAATGGGGAGGGAGCTAATAACGGGCCCGTTATTAGCGCCCTGGTTTTTGTTTTGTTTGTTTTATTCGTATTTATATAGCGCACAACAGTCCAAGGACATTGTGGCACTTGTTACAGTAAAAAGCTTAATTACTTAGTTACATGGTCATTAGCAATATATATACAGGTTGCAATATAGTTACATAGTCATTAGCAGTATATATACAGGTTACAATATAGTTATATTACATTTGTGTTATATTACAATATACATGGAAGAAGTGGAGGAGGCAGTCCTCCACTTGCTAGTTGAGGAGAGTGGCCTTGAGGTTGTTGCGGAAGACAGAGATGGAAGTTTCAGCTCTAAGGGTGGCAGGGAGTGAGTTCCAGAGTTTCGGTGCAATATAGCTTCTATAAATTAAATCTATAATATAAATTCTGGTTTTACCAGCCGGACTTAGTGGGACCCGCTAAGGGACCTCAGAATGCGGTGGTAAGGAGTTAACGTCACCGACATCCTTACCAATGCCGTTAACCCCTTACCGCCACACTCATAATGACCCCTATGACACAAGAAAACTTGGGCTCAAATTCTAGCTTTCACATTTCACCAAATTATACTATCCAGGTGAAATCGTTTCACTACATTTGGAATGTCAGGAGCTGCAATGGGGCCTGGGTATGCAAACCACAAACATAACTTAAAGATATGTTGCATAAAAAGGAAAGTAGTGTCAATAATGTCTAATGTATTTACTTGAGAATGTGTGGCTAGGGTAGAGGTTGGGTTTTTTCTTTTAGTTGTTCTTGAAGTTGGAGCTGCTTCATTGAGGGCTCGGATGACTGTGTCATGGGCCAGAAAATTGTACTTGCCCCACACATTAAATGTCGAATCAAGGCTTCTGAGCCTTTAAAGCAGTCCAATAGACTACACTAATTAAAGGGCGCAAATTGATTTTTCCAGATCTGGGGAGACATTTTTTCCCGGATCACTCATCTGATAAAAATGTGGCCCAATGCCAGAACCGTGTTTAGGCTTTTCCTAGACCTTCACCCAATGGAAACTGCCCTCCCTGATTGCAAACCTGTTCCACACAGATGAAAATTCCTGGAGGCTGACACACACATATGCACACAAACTAATTCACCAGCACATTCAGTCATCATTCAAACAACCCCTTGCATGCATGCATCCATTCATAAAAAAGCACCAACATACATGCATACATGCATGCAATGCATAAATATGTACACATGGTATGTTTTTTATACGTACCTTACTTTCATGCACCCTACCCTCTACATGCGCCCGTGCCGCCAGAGGGAGGGCCAGACGATCCTTCCCTGTCCATCACGTAAACACGCTGACTGACTGGAGTGGAGTCCTCTCCTATCAGTCAGCAACCAGTCAGCATGTTCACATTGTGCGTCTCTGGAAGGCGAATATGCTGATTGGCAGGAGGTCTACGCTGCTAGCCCAATGAGAGGTGGCGGGGTAAGTCTGCCGATGCCATGACACCTCCCATTATTATGCACTACATTTATGGCTAGCCAAAGAGCTCTGCAGCAAGCAAAAAACAATGCGTAGCAGGGGACGCACCCCTGTTCAGAGGTAGGCAGCACGGTCCCCCATGCAAGTAAAACACACAGGGGACTGTGTTGCCTGCCACTCAGGGGAGGAATAGGAAGGAACTGAATAGAAAGAGAACCAGACATATTCATGGGGATGGATGGAATGACACGTGTGTAACATAAGAAAATATATCTTCATACTGTTTAACATAATGTATGTCTGGGCCCAATCACTGGATTGGCCTCAGAATGGCATGTATATTTTTCAAATGTGTATGTTTAAAGATGAATGGCACTTGTACCATATACCGCAATCAAGAGTGGAAGGTTCGGCAACATTTTTTAACTTGGACAGCATTTTCGAAAGAACTTTAAAGGCAAGTCTATTTACTTTCAATGTCTATGTGGTGGAATTGGCGCTATACAGTCGATATGTACAAAACAATGCAATATAATGTACCCTAAACTAACATCTCCCCAATGTTGACAAAGCGCACTGGTTTGCTCACCCTTGCTTATCTTTCTTTTCCAAATGAAAATGTACTTTGAAGCATCCCAAAGGCAGCAATGAATCGCTGTATAAAACCCATACACAGATACGTAAAGAACTAAAGAAATAAAGGCATACTGCAAAAAAACACATTAACCTTATAAACAATTAAAATAATAGCATACTCATAGAGGTCTCTGAGGCATTTTTCATAGAGGTTCTGTGTGCCGACAGCCAGATGTCTGCGCACACAATGCCAAAGGGCGGACGACGACTTGCATAATGCATAATGCAGTAACCACGGAAACACTGTCCGAACACCATTGGGCCACAGGACAGTGCCATTATGATAGGTGAGAAATCGGGTGTTGTTTGGTCTGCTACAGAATGTTGACGGACTTGAGGGATTTCTGCAACAGTTCAGCAGTGAATGGACATAGATACGCCTTTTCATATTGCAATTTCTGGAAATGGAGCCCAGTGGACAATTGCTTGTAGTCAACCTTTCATCCCTCCAAGGTCATTATATGAGTACCAATGCATTTGGTAATAAAACATATTGGGCCTCATTACGACCCTTGCGGAAGGGGGTTTACGCTAGCGCTAACAGCGCCGACCCCTTCCGCCTTACTACGAGTTCCCTCAGCGCCATGGTGATTTTAACGCCTGCTTTTTGCAGGCGTTAAAATCCATGGCGCTAAGGGACCATGTTGTTAATTACGCCACCGTAATTTACGGTGGCGTAATTAACGCCTTCCCCACTCCCATTATGCCCTATGGGGCAAGAATGGGAATGGGGAAGGGTAAAATGGGGATTGGGGATTTACCGCCCCGCCTGGGTCGGAATGGGGCGGTAAATCCGCCAACCACCATGGCGGAGTTGGCAGCTTAGCGCCATGGACCATGGTGCTTATTGCGCCATGGTCCTCCGCCATGGTCGTAATGAGGCCCATGGCGGAGGACCATGGCGCAATAAGCCCCATGGTCCATGGCGCTAAGCTGCCAACTCCGCCATGGTGGTTGGCGGATTTACCGCCCCATTCCGACCCAGGCGGGGCAGTAAATCCCCAATCCCCATTTTACCCTTCCCCATTCCCATTCTTGCCCCATAGGGCATAATGGGAGTGGGGAAGGCGTTAATTACGCCACCGTAAATTACGGTGGCGTAATTAACAACATGGTCCCTTAGCGCCATGGATTTTAACGCCTGCAAAAAGCAGGCGTTAAAATCACCATGGCGCTGAGGCAACTCGTAGTAAGGCGGAAGGGGTCGGCGCTGTTAGCGCTAGCGTAAACCCCCTTCCGCCAGGGTCGTAATGAGGCCAATGCCTAGACCTGTTCAGTTGGTAAAGAGTGCTATCAAAAGAGTACTATTTTCAGGTTTTGCCTCATACACCCACTTGGTGGAGGCCAAACTAACTGTATATTGCAACATAGAGAGGAAAATGGCTTGGTGGATCTACACGGTGCTTTGGCTATGTGCTACATGCTTTATGCCATCTTTTGCAGTCCTCCTTTGTGCTTTTCAGCTGCTCTTTTAAAATGCTTTCATTTGGAATAGCATGCTTTGTTAGGTGGGATTTATTATGAATTCTATATAATCAGCCCTCCTCCTGCATTCAAGCTGGCAAGTCAATTATCTTGTGTGGAGAGTATGCTTAGAACCCAGATTTCACCGATCTGGATATCACCTATTCAGTATTTGTTTCCGGTTGTTTACAGAAGACTGGATTTCGACCAGTTGTCAGAGAACAACATTGCGCCGGAAAGTCAAGTCCATGTTGCCAAGCTTCCTTTTTACACACTTCTATTCTTTGGCCCCTGCTGTGCCAGAAAAACTATAAAATACATACTATTGGCAGTACAGAAAAAAATGGAGAAGAAAAAGAAGTTAGGAATTTAAAAACAAAAAGATACACAAGCAAAATGATTCATTCACCACAAAGGAATGGGACAGTATCACTCTACAATATAGAGGATAAGTACAAGGGATTGAAAAAAGAACGTAGGGTCAGTACTCAGTAGCAAATTGTCACTAGAACAGTAGGAAAAAAAACACTTGAATAGCATTGATCAGATTTGGCAGAAAGGTGAATCACCATGCTATAATGGACTAAGCAATTTGCCTACATGGGGGAGAAAAAAGGTGTGCCAAGGGATGGTATGATGGACCCACACAGGCACAAAAGAGAGGGTGGCCGAGGCTTTACGTTCAAAGATGAACTCCATAACAGGCATGAAGGAGGATTAGGTTAAAATCCTCAACACCAACTGATTAATTCAAGTAGGGGACAAGTAAATATATACATTGTTTTTACTTTAATAACACATCTGTTAGAGTATGAAAATATATACTTTTAAGGGGATGTCACATGAGAGGAAAGATAATGACACATGCAATTACGTCATCTGGAAGCTTGGTGGGTTTGGGGAGACTGATTTAAGTATCGGGCACGTGACTGAAAGATCGGTATGGCTGGAGCCCTGTCTGAAACATGTTCAGATCATCTTTAGAAGCCTGGAAGTGGTAGATCAGAGGCAGCCAAAGCCACATAACATGGCCACTGCACAAAGCATGGCATGGTATGCTTGTGGTAGTCAGAGTGTGGTTGTAGTAGGCAGGTAGAATCAGGCGTACATCAGACACCATAAATTGTCAATAAATCATCTTCATCCACACTGCCCTCAAGCCAAACATTAGTTATAATAAACTTGTTTAGAGGTGCCTACGATTGAGTCCTGCTTGATGTTAAATCAAACTTAGTTCATAGCAAAGTAGTACCAGGGAAAGTAGTTCCAGGCCTGCCACACCCAAAACACTAGACCGCATGGCTTAGTTCTTAGAACCAGTTCTTAGAACTAGACTGTGTGGGTGCTTCAATGTTGCATTTAAAGGCCCATGTACATAAATGGGACCTAGTTTGAACAGCCCTTCCTTCCAACATATGAACCTGGTGCCAAAGGCATCAGGACTGGCTCCAGGAGCCCTTTTGCAGTGTTTTAGGGCCCTCAGGGTTCTGGTGGGAGCCTGCTTGTGGCACAACTTGTGCCACAAGCAGTGGTCATGACAGCACTCCCCCCTCAAGGCCCCTCTCATGGTATCCTTCCTGTCCGGTCCGGGTTTGGTGGGGTTATCCAGGTGAAACCTCTTAATCAGACATGGTGCGTGAATATGTTCACTTGGTTCCCAAGTTCTGTCTTGAGGCCCGTACCCTTTCCAGTCCACTAAATAGTATACCTTAGATCTGGTACGTTTCGAATCCAGGATGTTTTTAACTTCAAATTCAGGCTCTCCATCAACTAGCACAGGTTTTGGTGGTGTTAAGACTCGGGTTCCTGGTTGTACAGGTTTTACAAGTGACACATGGAACACCGGATGAATTTGCATGCTTGGTGGTAAGGCTAACTTGACGGCCACCGGAGATATCACCAATTCGATGCTATAGGGTCCTATATATCTTAGACAAAAGGTCCGGTACCTTTTATGGGCACATGTTTTGATGCCAACCAGACTTCGTCTCCAACTTGGTAATCGGGAGCTTTCTTTCGATGCCGGTCCGAGAATTGTTTTTGTCTGTCTTTGGCTTGCAGTAAATGTTCATTTGCCCTTTTGAAGGCTTGGGTCATACTTGTGTGTAGAGTCTTTACCACTGGCCTTTCCAAGGTCGTGGGGGAGTCTAGTTCAGAGGTACGTGGATGTCTTCCTTATATTGTGTAGAACGGGCTCTGTCCCGTGCTGGTGTGTATGGAGTTATTGTATACATATTCCGCTATCCATTACAAGTCTTTCCAATTCTCTTCCACTTGATGCAGCATGCAACGTAGATACTGTTCTAATGTCTGGTTTGTTCTTTCTGTTTGTCCATCCGTTTGGGGGTGATGGCTAGTGGATAATCGAACATTGATTTGTGCCATGGTACAACATTTCCTCCAGAAGTTGGATACAAATTGGCTTCCACGATCTGAGATTAGGACGGAGGGGAAACCATGCAGTTTTATAATTTGTTCAAGAAATGCTTTTGCCAGACCGGTAGTGCTAGGAAGTCCTTTGAATGGAATTAAATGTGCCATTTTAGAGAACAGGTCTACAACCACCAAAATGGTATTAAAACCTTGAGGTAAGTCCGTAATAAAATCAAGAGAAAGAGTATGCCAGGGAGCCGGTGGAATATCCAGTGGTTGTAGGAGGTCAGCTGGTTTCTGTTTTTGTGATTTATTCTGTGCACATATCCCACAGGATAGAACAAATTGAGCAATGTCCTTACGCCAGGATGGCCACCAATATTTCTGTTTAACCTTGGCTAGAGTCTTAGCAATTCCGGGATGGCCTTCGATCAGGGAATCGTGATAACCAGACATGACCAATTCTTGCAGATCTTTACTTGGTAGATATAGTTGTTCCCTGAAGTAGGGTAATCCATCCAGAACCGTGAGATGTTCATTTTGGGAATTCCATTTCTGCAAGATCTCAGGGTACATTAAGGTTCAAATCTTATCTTGAAGTTTGCTCAGAGTCAATGTGGTGGTGAGTCCCAGTAGTTTATCACTTGGGATGATGGCAACAGGGTCCATGGAACTGTTAGTTTTCTCTTCAACACCCATACGAGACAAGGCATCGGCCTTCCCATTCCGAACTCCCGGTCGGTATGTTATTACGTAATCGTATTCTGCGAAGAATAGAGCCCACCACAACTGTCGTGATGATTGGGCTTTTGCTGACTTTAGGTATTGAAGGTTTCGGTGATCTGTGATTACTGTGATGGTATGTCTGGCACCTAATAGATACTGCCGCCAGGCTTTGAAGGCTGATTTCATTTCCAACAATTCTTTGTCTGTAATTGCATAGTTAAGTTCTGATGGTGAGAATTTACGTGACCAAAAGTCCACGGGATGTAAATGGCCTGTCTCTGGATCTCTTTGAGAGAGAACTGCTCCCATAGCTACACTGGAAGCATCAGTTTCCACTACATAGAGGAGATTAGGGTGAGGATGTCGTAAGATTGGCGGGGAGGTGAATCTTTTCTTGAGTTCTTGAAAGGCCTGTTCCGCCTCTTCAGTCCATTGGAATTTTTTGTTGTTTTTTCTCAGTAACAATGTGATTGGGTGGACTATCCATGAGAAATCTGGAATAAATCGGCAATAAAAATTCGCAAAGCCGAGCAAGCTTTGGGTTCCTTTAAGTGAAGAAGGTGACGGCCAATTAAGGATGGCATCTACTTGTGTAAATCCATCTTGACTCCCTTTGGCAAGAGAACAAAACAGAGGAACTCAACTTCGGTGACATGGAAGGAGCATTTCTTGAGTTTAGCATACAGTTTGTGCTGGCAAAGTTTTGCAAGGACTGAGCGAACATGCTCCACATGATCTCTTTCAGAGGAGGAATACACCAGGATGTCGTCAATATAGACCAGGGCACAGACATCGATTAATTCCGTAATACATCATTCATGAAGTATTGGAATGTTGTGGGAGCATTGCACAGCCCGAAAGGCATTACCTGATATTCGTACAGGCCATACCTGGTGCGAAACGCGCTTTTCCATTCATCCCCTTTCTTAACACGTACAAGGTGATATGCTCCTCTGAGGTCTAGTTTGGTGTAGATTTGGGCATCCTTGACTTGGTCCAACAGTTCCGGGATAAGGGGCAAAGGGTAGCAGTTTATTACTGTGATTTGATTACGTGTGCGGTAATCGATGCAAGTCCTCAAATCTCCTTCCTTCTTGGGTACGAAGAATAAGGGAGAAGCTGCCGGTGACTTTGATGGGTGGATAAACCCATTAGCCAGGTATTGATCCAGATAGGACTACAAGTGGAGATTTTTGGTTTCCGTAAGTGCATAACTCGACCACAAGGAACCTGTGTGCCAGGTATCAGGTCAATCTGACAGTCATAGGGCCTGTGTGGAGGTAATGTGTTAGCCTGTTCCTTCTGAAAAACATCTTGATAATCCTGATATTCTTTTGGTAAGGTATCAATTGGTTCCGCGATCCCCGATGCTATTCCTTGAACAGATTTCAAGTTTGGCTGTGGTATAGATTTTGGGTAGCAAGCGTGGGCGCAGTCGTCGGAAAAGGTCAGTCTCTTTGCACACCAGTTTATGTGGGGATTGTGAGTTACTAACCATGGCATCCCTAAGATCAACCAGAACTGAGGAGCTTTGATGAGGTCAAACGTGATTTCTTCGAGATGTCCATCCTGACACACAAGGGTTAATTCTGTTGTGCATTGGGTTACTGGTCCCCAAGCAATTTCTGTGCCGTCAACAGTAGTTACCTTTTCAGTTGTTGGATTTGTGCATAAGGGAAGTCCCATTTCTATTGCCAGATCTCGATCTATGTAATTATCAACTGCTCTGCTGTCTATATATGCCTCTATGGCATGCATCAGTGACGGTCGTTGGTGATTGATCAAGGTTACTGGTAGGGCGAAATGTGAGGACTGTGACTCATCCTTCTCGCTCAGCAAGCAGACTTCTACGCTTGCCGGGCCTGGTAGTTTTCCGATTCCTTTCCATCCTCTTCTTTCTCTGTAGCGCCTACCACCTTCCTTGGAGGTTTCACTGGGCATTCTTTGAGGTAGTGACCCGATTTACCACAGTATAGGCATAACTGTAGCTGTCTCCTCTTGTCTCTTTCAACCTTGGTTAAAGGGGGTCGTACTCCTCCAATCTGCATGGGTTCTGTGGTATTTTCTGATGGATGTTGAACATTATCTTTTGAACGTACGTACATGGCACGATTTTCAAATCTACTTCGGTCTGTTCTTCGATCCTGTAATCTGTGGTCCAACTGAACTACCAGGTTGATAAACTCTGCAAAGTCTTTAGGTGGGTCTACCACTTGAGCAAGAATATCCTTCAGGTCTCCTCCTAGGCCCCGATGAAACAACGTGGTTCTTTTATCTTCTGGCCACCCCGCTTCTACAACCAGTCTATTAAAGGTGACAATATAAGTCAGCAAATCTTGATTCCCTTGGCGTAGGGACAGGAGTTCGTTATCAAGAGCTTGTCCGTGCAAGTGTTGAGCAAATAACCTTTCCATCTCCTGTTGAAAACCCCTGAAATTCTGTAGTAATGGGTCATCCCGGCTCACTAAAGGTACCGACCAGTCTGCGGCACTTCCACTCAAATATGATAACAC
The DNA here is from genome assembly GCF_040938575.1 of Ambystoma mexicanum. Taxonomy (NCBI): domain Eukaryota; kingdom Metazoa; phylum Chordata; class Amphibia; order Caudata; family Ambystomatidae; genus Ambystoma; species Ambystoma mexicanum. The sequence goes on along the minus strand of NC_090937.1, from coordinate 1,250,733,208 downwards.
AAAGGCCACCCTTGCCTGGTCGTTTGGGAAAGCCCCAGGCCTACAAAGAAAATGGAGGCGGCACTGGTTCATGAATGTTGCGTACCTTCTGGGGTCTCCATTAAACCAGTCTGGTGGTGCCAGGGGTACTGCTCCCGGCAACGTTATCTGTCCTGGATTGACTGATGATGGTGTAGCGACGGATGGGGCGAATCCGGTCAATGGAGCCTGCCCTGCCTGTGTTTGTAGTAGCTGTTTGCTAGGTTCATCATTACGGTATTTTGTGACTATTAACTCTTGTCTTAAGGCATTGGTTTCCGGCCGGGTTGCGTGTACCTCTGCGCGTAATAGTCCCAAAAGCTGGGCTAACTGATCAGTTTCAGATGTCTCCATGAATCCCAGGTGGACAAGGTTTAAAGGCTTTGTGTTCCGTTACGCTCACCAGATATCCCCGGGGGCGTCTGGAAGGCTCTGAGATCTAGAACCCTCGATGTGTAGTTGCCCAGTGCTGAATAATGAATCTGCAATTACAGAAGGGAGGATTTGTGATAACTGTCTCTAATGGGTGAATCTCCCACCTCCCTCTGACCGATTCCCTTCCCACTGGATCATTTTCTCACCTTAGTTATTTGCAGGGTGAGCTATCCGTCCTGCGTTTCTTGTACAGGGGCGTTTGACGTTTGTTGGTGAGCTGCCCGAGTTGCTTCACTAGTGCAGTATGCCTTCCTTGGGCCCAGGCCCGCCGTGACCCCAAATCTGCTGGTAGGCAGGTAGGTTTGTTAATTGTAAGTCGTTGTTCTGTTTATGGTGGGAATTCGTTAATGTCTTTATCTCCTTCTTTTCAGGTGCTGGCGTGCCGAATGGAGAGGCACGTTTCTAGGTAAGAGAAAGCGCAAAGCACAGCGCCTTTATTGTCTTTTAAAGCTAACCTGTGTTTTCTTCTTATTCTCCTCACAGGCCGCTGTGGTGCTGCGAGTGGATTAGAGTGCGATGAAAAACAGGCCACCGGAATCCGTTATGGTAAGTACAGCGCTGTGCGGTTGTTTAATATTGAAAGCGAACCTGAACATGTCTCTTTTCCTTTGCAGATGTTGCTGTGGTGCTCTGGATGGAAGCGTGGCGTAGCGGGATGGAATTCAGGTAAGACTGATGGAATTCGATGTTTTGGGAGTGCACGTTCTAATATTGTATTTCCCTTTTTCGTTATTGCCGGTCGCAACGTTCGAACAGCAGCTGTGGAAGCGGTTCACCAGAAGTCCTTAAGCTAGTACTCACAGGTGAGTGATGTTTCTTCTTCTCTCGGGTTCCACAGATTGCAGCCCAGTTGAGATCCGGAGTGCTGGATGGTGTTTGCTCAGGTAAGACAGAATAATCTTGTTCTTGTTCTTGCAGTTTTACGGGAAGATGCTGAAGACTAGGAGCTGGACACGGTGAGCGTCACGCTGCTGGTTGCAGAATAACACAAAGCGTGTTCTGCAGTCAGGTTGTGGTTTATATAGCCCAGGTAAAGTAGTACCAGGGAAAGTAGTTCCAGGCCTGCCACACCCAAAACACTACTTTAGAACTAGACTGTGTGGGTGCTTCCATGTTGGATTTAAAGGCCCATGTACATAAATGGGACCTAGTTTGAACAGCCCTTCCTTTCTACATATGAGGCACCAGGACTGGCTCCAGGAGACCTTTTGCAGTGGTTTTAAGGCCCTCAGGGTTCTGGTGGGAGCCTGCTTGTGTCACAACTTGTGCCCCCTCACAGTGGTCATGACAATGACTCCTTAAGGTAGTGGATGATGGGCTACGGGTGGTATAGGGATGATCCTTGGGTCACCCCTCTTTTATTTTGAGGGATCAGGTGGAGGTGTGTTTGAATCATCAATAGAGGTTGGACAAAAGCACCAGGATATAGGTACAGGTATAGGTACGGGACCCTGATCTCAAACGGCGAACCCATGGTGGGAGAAGGAATGGGCAGGTGAATTAAAATCATGGAGGAGCAACACCAGGGCAGGAATAGAGAGGTGGTAAGAGGGAAGTAAGGACCGAGGAGAGTGAGGTCACAAAGCCACCTTAAGCTTTCCTGTGGAAACTGGAGAAGTCAAACCCAGTTGATCCAGTCTCAGCATCAAAGAGAAGCTTTGCTAATTAACTCTAGCTTGTGAAAAAGACACAGCAACATTCACTGGAACTACAAGGCACACTGGAGGTGGTTGTGTCCCGCCAGCAACCAAATTCAAGCAGGAAGCAGACAAGAGACCATTGAGTCTGTGAGTGATGGGGAAGTGCCCTGACCCATGTGAACCTTCTAAGGAAATACTGACATAGTTGGAACTGTTAAAAAAGAGACAAGGCCTGCACCTTACATTTTTTAGTTTTACCCAGGAGAGAAATGTTGCCTCATATATATGTGGTGGGTGGGTTACCAACCTAATATTGTAATGTCACTGGAAACCTTTAAAATCTTTTCAGCAGTAAATACATGATCCATTAATTAAAAAAAACAGCTAAAACCGATCAGGAGAATAGTTAGAGTGTATGTTGTTATAGCAGGGACGTGCCCTGATTAGATGAGCATGTTTATACTTACTTTCTGAATACATGTAGTAAGCTATGAGTGCAAAATATATTCAAATTGTAAAAGAAAATATACAGCTGTAGACTAAGTAGAATGGATGTTGTTGCGGGGAAGGGGCCAACCTTAATTGATGCCTTGGGTGTGATACGCCATGTATATAAAATAGAAAGCCCTCAGCATCAGTAGGAACCCAGTTTACTTCTTAAATAACCTTAACAGTATCACAGGTCTTTACTACACTGCTTGAAGAGGCAGTACTCAAGTACTCACTGCTGCAGTCCTCACCAGAGACCACCTTCCACTCCCGGCTGAACTTGCTATGATCTAAACAAAGGGATGGAAGAAGGATAACTTAGATGATTAGGAGGAGGTGTCAGTATTTGGCCCTATTTTGTTTTAAGAGTGGACTCTAATCGCTACCAATTGTCACGAATATCCACAAGTATCCAACGACCAAGTAGAAGTTTAAAGGATTGTATTATTTATTTTCAAAAGGCTTTCTGGTCCTTTTGGATGGCCACACTAAGAAGATGCTTACATCTTCCCTTAACTGCCATGTCAGCTGCCTTTGCTCTAACCCAGGAATTCCTGCTTCCTTTGATGATCTCCCAGAGGTTATCATTATTGAGTAGTGTCCGCTACTCTCTGGTCTACAGTTCTTTCTACAGGAGTTATGTCTAGTAGTAGCAATGCTGCCGCAGGTGCAAACAGTTTGTCCCTGTCAGTTCAGTCTTCTTTCACCAGTAAGATTTCCTACGCCTGTTGGTGCAGAATCTCTCTCTTGGTGTGGGGTTGTGTTCTGTTTACTGCGGGAGTTGAATGTTCCATGCAGCTCATGCAGCTCGGTTTGGGATAAACAGATTGTTTCCAAGGCCCAGCTCAGCCTCCTCTTGTTTGCTATCCGGGTGTTTCTTGAATATATGGTTCTGAAATACAAACACAAAAACCTGGCAGAAAGAGAGGCTGGTGGCAGTACAGTAGAGACAGTGGTGCCAATACTGTCACACATGTCCACACATTCTGAGCATCAGGGACTTAGTTCCCCTTCCACTACTGACCCCAAGTCTCCCACCGCCCAGTGTGAGATTTTTGGGTGTGCCCCACAAACAGTTTCAGGGCACACGTAGTAAGCCCACAATAAAATGCCATGTCACAATGAAAAACTGGTGCCATTAACATGCCTGTCTAGCCACGTAATAACACATACCATGCTTTCTTTATCATAGATCCTCAGAAAAAAAGTCATGCCACAGAAAGAAAGGGCTAGACTAGCTGCCACAAAATGCCAGTCTAGCCAAGAAATAACTCATACAATGCTTGGTTTATCATGGATACCCAGAATAAAAGTCATGCCACAGAACGAAAGGGATAGAAAAACGGCCCCAAAATGCCATGCTAGCCAAGTAATAACACATACCATACTTGGTGTTTCATGGATGCACGGATAAAAAGTCATGTCACAGTAAGAAAGGGCTAGACTGGCTTCCCAAAAATGCCGTTCTAGGCACGTAATAACACATACCATACTTGGTTCATCATAGATGCCCAGATAAAAAGTCATGTCACAGTAAGAACTGGCTAGACTGGCTTCCACCGAAATGCCAGTATAGCCAAGTAATAACACATACATTGCTTGGTTTATCCTGGATGCCCAGAAAAAAAGTCATGCCACAATAGGAAAGGGCTAGAATAAGTAATAGCACATATCACACTTGGTTTATCATGGACGGATGCCAATTATAAAAATGGCAGTGCCATTATGGCACTTCGCCCCTCAACTGGCAAAATCAGTTCATCTACTGCCGGCCCAGCACAAACACGCACACCACACATAGCCAGTCACACAACATTCACTCACTACACATATATTGTAAACACACAGTACAAATACCGAAACACATTAAAAAAAAATGTTTGTCTTACCTGCTCCATCTTTGCCAAGAAGGCCTCCACTGGAGCCGAATCGCGTGTTTAGCCAACTCCCACTTCCACTAAGCAGACAGGAAACCAGGAAGCAGGGAGAGCTTCCTGGTTTCCTGTCATGTGCAGTGGGGCCGGACAGAAAGTAATGTTCTACTACAGCTAGAACGTTACTTTCTGAAGTATGGGCGCTGCACTCTGACTCAAAAAAAGAAGTCAGATAATTTATTTCTGGAGTCGGAGAGCATGCACTCCGATTTCACATACCTTACCGGGGTCGGCCCAAGGGATGATATAGTGTGCCCCGGTGCGCTTGGCACCTCTGTGCATCCGCACCGCTCGATCGCTCCTTGAGCCCAGTCCCCTGCAGCTCCCTTCCTCCGCCTATGTGGTGCATCAGATTGTAGCAATGCCCTGATAAGATGACTACCCCAAGTTCAGAGGGGCCCTGCTCTCCTCAGACAGGGCTTGGACTCTGACCTTGTCACACAGTTCTAAGCAAGTTAAAATAATTTGCAAGTTATGGTTTTGCATGGCAAATGGAAGGCAATACCACGTAATTTATATCTTGGATTACATCATGAAAATGAAATATTCAATAATTTTGCCACGTTAAACTATCGAAAGAAAAAAAGACATGTTGCAGAAACATTAAATGTACACCTAGAGCATTTGCCATCAACATTTGTAACGTCGGGCCACTTAATATGCGCCCTTTATTGCAATGCGATGAACTACACATCGTGTGTAGCACATGGATTTATTTTGTTGTCTCCCGTAGTTCAGCCAAAAACAGAAGGGAAAACCTGCAGCACAATGGCTGCCATCTTGGAAAGTCAATTTCAACCGCTGTTTTGTAAAGCCTTAGTTAAGGTATTTACTGTATCCATTCATTTATTCCCAGACTATGTGAATTGTTAATTATTTGCACACATTTGCGTGGTGTTGGATTCTTTTTTTTAAAGAAGCAGCTGCCGATTATTTAAGCAACTGCAGCGTGTAAAATAGATGGTAGAAAGCACACCAATACATATCTGGTTACTTAACATCGGACCAAACTCTGCTCTCATTCGCAAAATGTTGCTTTACGTTTGTGAATGACTTCTGGAATGCAGGATTGTGACTCAAAAATGGAGAAGGCCACCCTTTTGTGTTTTGACTGCTCTGTACTTGGCACTTAGATGGCTGCCATCTTGATGAGGGCTATGGCATATCTGCAATTCAATGCCCAGTCAAAATCATCATTTTAATTGTTCTTTCTTAACTTGGGATTTGCTTGCCACAACAAGCATTTCCAGAGGGGAAAAAGAGTGATATATTAATAACAAATGGCATTCAGTTCTCCTCCTAAAACAATAAGATATAAAACAGCAATACATGACACAAAATAGGACGACCGTGTCCCTTTCCTATGGACACAACTGTAAAGGATCTCATACATCATAAAATCAGTAAAAAAAACAACTAATGAACTCACACTCATAAAAGAAGAAACTGCCAATATGACCTATCAAATCATCAGCTTTGATCTAAGCTTATCCTCAATAACTACCAAAACTTTGGTCAATTTCAGAACGAACTTTAAGCTATTACCCACATACAGCGGTGCCATAGCGATTCTCTTGACAACACAGTTTTTAAGTGCAAATACGTATCGAATGAGTTTACCCTCAGATCTTCAAATTGCTCACAGTACATCACAAGATGTTTCAGGGTTTCCACAACATTTGATATATTACAAAATCGACATTTCCCAGAGTCAGCAGTGATCACCTTTTTATCCCAAAATTGGACTCTTTTGTTTGTGGGATATTGGTTCAATTTACAACGCATATATAAATTCCTTGCACGCTCACACGGAAATTGCGAGATATACTTTGGGTGATCACCCCATTTCCTTCTGTATTTTGCACATTCATAATACGCTTTGTAGGCACCAATTCTATCAGACTGTAGACACCATTGATACAATTGAAATTTGCGTTTAAAACTCGGCAGTCATGCTGCCAACTCCTCCTTTGATACCCCAATATCAACCAACAGAGTGTTCATTTTGACAGAAAATGTTCACATAGATGGAGGCTTTTCCCACCATAATCACGTGCTTCAAATCTTTGTACATCGATTGCTTAGGCGGAACTAGCATCTTAGCATAATTATTCAACATACGCCAATGCCACTGGGCCGAAAGAGGCAACAGGCTAAGTTCATGTTGTATCACATCATTCGGTATGGACAAGGCTAAGCCCAACACTTCCTTCCACATTATACCCTGTAGCATATCCAGGAAAACCTGCATCTCTGTTACACATATGTCTTAAGCATATAAAATGATAGGTTTCACCTTTAACAAATAAAATTGGTCAATCGGCAACAAGGAAAATGTACAGTATTTATGGAAAATGATCGTCATTTGTGAGGTCAATGGTTTGATCTTATTATTCAAAGTCTCCTTCCACATAGCCACTGAATATCGGTCAGATAGGGTATAACCCAAATACCTAATTGAAGGCGTTGATTTAGCCTGATTCACTTGAAGATTATGTGAATCAGCAAAGCGAGCAAAACGATTCAGTTTATTCTGTCGACCAATTGGGGTTCTATCCAAAAATAAGAGGTCTTCAGCAAAACCAATCCAGTTAAGAAATCAAATTACCGAACTTAACTGGAAAAATATTTGCTGAGTTCCAGAATAGTTCGAGATCAGACATATACAATCGCGGCCAAAGAGCAGCCCTGTTTGAGGCCTATCGCAGTGGGAATTAGGTCAGTGGGGGCCTCCTCTTTATTCAACCGTATTCTATAAGTCGTAGTAGTGGGCAAAAGAGCAATAATAGCCACCAGATGGACTGGGAAGCCAAACTGTTTCATTTTGTCCCACAATACGTCCCTTATTACGGCATCAAACGCTGCGCTGAAATCCAGAGCAGCCATATACACTGGCCCTAAATTCGAGTGTTTTGTCTGATACTGAAGGTGAGCCATAATGGTTGCAATCAAGGGGCACCCCATATATTTTCTAAAACCAACCTGATATCGTGACAGGATTTCATGAGTAGCCATATATGAATGCAATTCCTCCAAAATCAAAAGACGAAACACCTTAGAGGAGGCATCCATCAAGGCTATAGGTCTGAAATTCCCTGGGTCACTAACCAAGCCTTTTTTATAAATGAGAATAATATTTGCTGAACGCCACGTGGGAGGAATCTGTCCTGTCAAAAAGATATGATCAAATTTATATTTCGAAATCGTCCCAGAGAGTTCTGCATCCAATTTTAAGAGGCAAGGCGAGATCCCGTCAGGACCAACCGCTCTAGAAGCATTTATCTTTGATATCGCAATTATTATATCTTCATAAGACCACGGAGACTGCTTCAGAATCAGATTACAATAGTTCCTGACTGGATAAGATACAAATCTCAAAGGGAGCCAAAATGTTCCCATGACATATTCAGGGCACACTGAGGCTAAGATCGCTGATTCTTTCTGTGCCTCAGTTTCCCCTATTAGCGTTCAAAAGTATCACCCAAACCTGTCCAGTGTCATTTTAAAATAAATTATGCATCATACGTTGGTTATCTTTTAAACAAAGATCATCCTTTATGCTTTTGATCTTATTTTTATAAGCCTTTTCTGGTAAAGGAACAGTTGAGTTGAGCTGTAATTTTCACAGCTGTTGTACCTTAATAATCTTTTCCTTTTTAAGCTGATGAATTAACAGACTAAATGGGTGGCTATGCAAGCTAGGCTTACTAACAGGGCTGGATTTCATTACAACAAAGTTAATATGGGATTGAATACGCCTATCAATCTCTTGCTCAACACTGACTCTTAACTGAAGATCCACAGTCTCCTTGGTGATTAAAAGTGGATCAGACCTAATCCATCTCATTAAGTGAGAACACATAGTAGGATTCCATCTAACTGAAATACGCGGTCTGTCAACTTCTATTAGCAAAAAAGAAAGATTATTTTGATACCGCCAGTTGGGAAGTTTCAAGGTCAACCAAATGGCCAAATGGTCACCAAACCCTACATCGCAAATGCTCACCAGCCCTATCTCGCTAGAAATTGAAGCAGATACAAAAAGATAATCAATGGATGATCTTAGGTTACCTCGGTCCATGAATATGGGAAAGTATTCGCTGCAGGGGGGACCAATTGGATATCCCAAGTCATAAAATACTCAACCCATTTTTCACCATTTCTCAATGTTGTTGGAATAGGCTATACTAGATTAGAACATTTATTAGGCATCAAGCCATAGCAGGTAGAATTAAAGTCACCTGCAACAACTATCTTAACATGTGAATTACGAACCAATGCACCTTCCAAGATCATATCTAATCGATCAGTAATTTCTCGGATCAAGAATAATGCTCTGTTCCAATATATACATAAAACCAGGACGCTCTCCATGGGCTCCTCATGTTGCATAAGTTGTAAAGTTAGGATAGAAGCATCCTTATAGATAATAGCAGATGATAATTTTCAGGAATTGTTGATTAACACTGCTAGTCCACCAGAAGGACGCCCCATTATCCCCTTGTGGCGACTTGAGTGTATACTACATGGCCCTCCACATCAAAGTGGGTAAGATGCATAGTTTCCTGTAGCATTATAACTGCAGGACGATTACATTGACCAACCTGATTAAACCATAAGAAAAAATTCCTTAGCCCACATGCATTCCAAGACATGACGCGAAAATGCGCTTCATTATGCTAAAAGATGCATATTCACCATGGAAGGTGGATTAACAGTAGGCACCATAGCACCCGTGATCCCACTAATTGCCGCAACAAAGGCAAGCAATTGTCTTATGGTATCCTCATTCATCTGAGAGGGCAATCCATTTGAAAGCACTCCCACTGGGGGCACAACGGTCTGCAATGGTGTTTCGACTAAGATAGTAGCATCGTGTTCATTTTTAAAAATATAGGGGGTGAGACCAATATGGACAAAATTCTCTCTTTTTTCTCATACTAGTTTCACAATAATCCGCGACTGATAGACACAAATTATTCAATTATTATAGTTGGTGACTAATCTTATCCAATCAAAATCATCAGAGCGTTCTTAAAGACGGGATGGCTTGAAATGCTCTCATCATGAAAGATCTATTTAAACTAGATTTCCCATTTATGGTGACATCGCTTTCCCATCCCATTATAGATGCCGTATCATGTTTCAGAGCACACTCTGGAGATAGAGACTCACCCACCCTCATCTGGAGAGGGCCACCCTCACCCTCATTCAAAATAACTAATGGGTAGTGTGGTTGCCGATCACAAATCCTGGGGTTACCCTCTATCCCAGGGTGCCCATCAGCATATAGTGTGCAGTAGCAACTGCCACAGGTGTAACAACATCCTGCCTCCCCCAAACCTCTGATCGCCCTTTAGCACCCGCATGAACCCCAGTAACTTTCCCCACTGCCTTGACATCCTTATAGGGCACACCCTCAGCTACGGATCCCACTCCTCTCACATTTCCCCTTTGAGCATTCATGCCAGCCATTTGACCTGGTTCCGGACCCTTGATTCTATTAGTTGCTGTTTTCGTATTGATTGCGGGATAACATTGTGATAACGCTGTCTGAGTGTGAGATGGTGCCATCTCGGAGGTGATTAGGCCAACTTGCGCAAATATGCAAAGTAATAATGTTTGTAATAAGCAAAGGTGCACACTTTTTGTGTGCTACTTCAGGAGTAACTATGAATGGATTAACCCCTATAATTTTATTTTTGGCCATTCCCTTTTTAGAAGCCTTTACTGCAGCCTCACAACCCTCATTTCTGATGTCCAGAAGTGCTTTTGACTCCTCATCAAGTTGGTGTAAATCAATAACAACATCATTGGTAGAAATATCACATAGCTCTTTTAAATACGTAGCATGATTCTCAACCTCATCACATTTTCTTATGGGTACTATTTTTTATTGTTTTTTATTTTGACATTTGTTTTTGCGCTCTCAAAGCTAATCGTTTCTCCCTACGAGTGAGCACAACTATTGGCCTTCCCATTAACTACTCTTGGAGGGGGCTCAGATAGAATTTGAACAGACCACACCTGACAATCTACCGATAAATCAATCAGGTCGGTCAAGGCAGTAGGACTATCCAAGCCGTCTCTATTGTTATGCAGAGCATGGGAAGGAGAGTTGACATCTGGCAATTGATTCTCTGATTCCGATAGTATACATTCTTTAATCGCCCTTATATCATCCCTAATTTGCTTTATGGCATCGGTGTAATTGGAAACCCTCTGAGCCAGATCCAAAACCTCATTTTCAGCGACTTTCACCTTTTTGGAAGTATTAGATGCAGCCATCACAGCAAAAGACTTTATATCTACACCAACCATCCTAAGGTCCCCTGGAGTTTGTGTAGCTTTAGACTTCATGGGTACCTCTTTTTTATTCCCTAGTGCAAGCGCTGCCACAGCCTCACACGTAAAAAGCAGACCTTCAATTCTATTCATTTTACCTAAGATCTCTGTTAAGCTTGCCTTCATAATGCCTATTTCACAATGAGTCTGTTCGTTCCGCTTGTCTAAAAAGTTCAAAATACGAGACATCACTGGGAAGTTAACTCCTAAGGAGGCAGCATCCAACGCACACATTTCAGCGGGAGAACCCAGTTCAGACATACTCAGCCTCCCATTATGAATCGCTCTGTCTGACTCACGGTCAAGCAAGGGCCTTTGCTCACATGGAGCACTATGCATAATCTCTGGAGTAGGGGAGCTAGACGTCTGCTGATAGAGTGCCTCTACTAGCTCCACCGGTATCCTGGCCCCCTCCAGGCCCAATGGTGATTTGGGGTGAAGATGCGCAGCATTACTAAACATGTGCACATCTTCAGCTCCAGTCCTCATTGGGTAACTGGGGTTGAGGGGCCCAGGGAAGGCCTCATGCGCTTCCCCAATTCTGCTTCAATAGCAGGTGCGAAAATTGAACAATCGGAAATTCTAATACTAGAAGGCTCTACCCGCATGTTGTGCATCCCCACAGCTTGAAAATGAGCTTCATCATCACTGTTTACCAATTCAGGGGGCCCAGCATGACCCATATCATTCAGCTCATGAAGCTTAAAGGTAGTAGGTGGTACTAAGACTTTGTTGGAGAGATTGGCCACAGCAGCTTGTGAGAGGTGCCCAGTTGTGAAACCAACACCCTTAGGGGAGGAGGATTGCATGGCACTATCTGGAGGTACTACTGAGGTACCAACCGCCTCCTGGGGAGGAGAGGCGTTAAGTAATACTCATTCTCTCTTTCCAGGTTGACAGAACCCATGTCTAATGGGACCGGGGCAGCAGACTGTGACACAAGTAATTTTCTGCCGCTTCTGAGCCCATTCACCATGATGGACACATGATACTTCTTGGGCGTTAGCACTTTCCCACCTATCTAAGCTTATCACATTCAATACATTCAAATGTTTCTCTATTTCTTTTCCTCACACCACTTCCTGCTGAAAATGGCAAATTTCAGAAATATACTTCTTTATTTTTAGAGTGAACCCACTGGAGGAAGCGCAACAATTTGCAGCGCCATCACATACAATGAAGAGAAAGGAAGAAGTACATTTCAGAAATGTTTTTATTTCTCTTTGGCACTTTCCCACCTGAAGTGGACGGAAATCTCCTGCAGGACTGCAAGATTGTCTTACTTTTTTTTTTTTTTTAAGTATCGCCCTTACCGTAGCATTAGTTCTCTGCCTAACAGCATTCGAGAAGTCCTTTAAAAAAAAATGGCAACATTCACCTACAGAAGGCCAACATAACGTCAGAAGTTCTCATGAACAATTATTGTATATGTCATTAGTGCACGGTTCCGTGTCATTTCACCTAAATCAATTACTTCGAGGTAATTTACTAAGGTGATTACTTCGAATGTTCTTGTTCTTTTTATTTGAGGGTCCCCCCATATCCCTCCTCCCCTTCACTACCATCCTTCCCCACCTCCTTTTTACCACTTAACCCACAATAACAGACGTATATCGAAGTAATTTCAAAGTAATCACTTCGAGGTAAATTACTTCGAAGTAATTACCTTCGTTGAAACCATGGGATATCTAATGCACAAAGAAGCCGTATATTTTCTATTTCTAGGCACACACAAACATTGCAATGTGCGTGTGTACACCTATATTGAGAGTGCCGCAGGGGAGTGTAGGAACCCCAGGCCTGTAGGTATTTTTTTAGACTTTTCTTTCCCTGCAGAAGCTGAACATTTTCAGCTGCACTTGGCATATTATGGCAGCACATACCTGTGCCTTGCATGTGGCCATTTGCCAGGTATGTGAGTCATTTGAGGCTGCAATTGGCATGTTGCTTCCAAGTATACACCAGCATATGTATTCCTTGTTCAGGGCGCAACACTAGGGATTTGATGGCAGCACTTGAACATGTGGGGTTAGTTATACCCTAGCATATGATGATTAGGCCAAGCATGTGATGCCAATATCCAGACATTTGAGGCGCGACTTGAGAGATGACTGTCAAAGGCGATTGTCTTTTGTAATGATTTATTTTAATATTTTCAATTTGTTCGTCAACCTTTGTTTCTTGGGGCACATTTTACAAATATGCAGTAATCTATCCGAAACGTGTCGAAACAATCAAATATGTACTTTTTCATGAATAACCATTAAATACGAGGAGTAATGTATTACTGTGCGTTTATCACTACATGGGTCTGGCCTTGGCCCAGACTATGAGAAAGTATATTGAGCAGAAATGTCTGCAGGCACTGTCTGCAGAGGGTCTCTACGTGATATGGATGTCAATTATCTTTATGGAATGTGTCGCTAGCATCAGTACCATCGCTTACGAGGCATTCCAAACAGCATCTGTCCATCACTGAGCTCCCGGAAATACACAGGCCTTGGTAAGGATTAGGGCATTGCTTGGCGGACTGGTGAAGAATGCCTTTCACATGTCACAATCTCAGGACACCTGGATTGTTGCATTGGGAAATGGGTGACCTGCCACTTCATCTTCCTGACCTTAATCAGTGCTTACTTATAAATTAACGATTAGGCATACTCTTACATTTTGTGACGTGTTGATCCTTTCCGCCTAATTTCATATTCATGTCGGCAAACTACTCGCTAATGGCAGCCAGGGCTTGCTACGAGGGATGCTTCTTGGACATTGATGTGAAGATGTGAGTTTCTTCAAGCAGTAGCTGTGCCAAAGCCTGGCTAAATTAGGTCCCTCCTCAGAATCTGATCAGAACTGTGTGTGTAATTGAGCTACTCTGATCTTCTGAAATGCACTAGCAAAGTATCCTTTTTGTCATCTACTTTATCTCCATCATCCTTGCACACCGCTGTTTTTGATGATGAGTGGTGGTGTGATGAGTAATTACTTCCTGGGGCACTAATCGAGCGTTAGACTAAGAGTCCCATGGTTCTTGACCGTCATCACTGTTGTTAGGCAGTCGAGTGTCTCATCTAGAAGATTGGATTTCCGCAAGACTTGTTGTATTTAATGCCTTGTCCCATTGCCGTGCTTTTTATTAGCTGTAGGCCTTGCAGCTGGTCAACAAGCTGGAAAGGATTGGTGACTATGATTACAAAGATTGCCTGTGCTTTTACTGGAACCCCAGCCTGTAAATCTAAGAAGTAGGTATTCAATGTTGTCATCAGAAAACGGCAAATGTTAGTTGTTAAGTATATTCGTGTAGCAATTGTCTGGTGAAAGGCTTGATTCGTCTATGGTCGTCCTGCTGCCGTATGTAATAAGGCCCATGACAGCCATGAATGAGGTCTCTTGTATCAAGTAATTGATCTTGTTTTCTGCCTCGGAATTCTCCTTTACTGCTTTAAAGAAAGCCATTTGAGCAATCATCTGGAGGAACAGATATATTCTCTTGCTGTATAAGCAGGCTCGCATTTTGTAAAATAACAAAAGCATTATCAGTCCATGGGTTCTAGGCTTAGTGTTCATCATTAACTTACATTTTCATGTACTTCACCACCTTCTTGAAATGTACCTTACAGCTGTGGGCACGTGACCTTTGTATGAATACATGTCATAAAGTGTTTAGGTTGTCAAGCCAAGATTTAGTTGAAGTAAACTTTGGCAGCGATGGAGCGGATAGACCCAACGCTACCTTGTTATCACTAATTGATTTATCAATTAATTTGCGTAATCAGAGTAGGAACTCTCCATCATGCCCCCTTTTTCTATGCAGGTTCACACCTGATTATATGTTCTCTTGTTTGGTGCATTTCAACACATGAGCACATCCTTCAGTGTATCTCAGTGCACGATCACACGCAGTGTCCTAATATCACCACCGCAGGTTCAACAATTTGAACAAGAGAACATACGATGTCTTTTCCCCCCCAAATGACATGAAGCAAAGGGCTCCCGGGGATACACATGATGGTGCTGCCTACATCTTGCACAGACTTCCGCTGCCTCCGCAGAGCTAGTCTCCTCATTTGATCTCTCTGGGCCTGTAATGGACTCCCTCACCTTACTCTCAGATGATGGGACATTACTTTTCCCACGTTTACATTCTATTTCTAGAAGTGGCAACGATTGAAAGTGGGAAGTGGCACGTTAAACAGAAAGCCATGCTGATAGCAAAGCCCATATTTGGGCAAAAGGGCATTCAAAATGCCTGTTAAATTTATCAAAAAAGCAAGCAACTCTGATGAGAATGCAGAAGTGGGGGCATTCAGATCGCAGGAAATGTGTACCCGCGCAATAAAAGTGCATGCAAGATTGGGGCAGTGCAGGGTTTGACAGGCAACCCAGGTTGCCTTTCATTGTAATGGGATCACCAAAGGACATGATCCTAGGGATTGAAGGTTACATTACAGCAGCTGCTGTAGCTATGGATACGATCACTTTCCTGCAGTAAGTGGCCTTTATGAGAGGCTGGATGGCATTCTTGATATGATATGATATGATATGATATATGATATGATATGATATGATATGGCGTTTATAACGCGCCTATACACAGGTGATTCAAGGCGCGACGTGGCAAGGGGGGGAACAGAGGGAGGACAGACAACGATCCTACTAGGCCAGGTGTCATTCAGATCGCGCAAGTGCATGGGAAGGGGGGGACTAGTGCGCGGGGGAAGGGAGAGGGGAAAGTGCAGTACATGGGAAAGCGGAATAAATAAGATAAATACGACAAATAAAACAGCCAGCTAGTGGCAAGTGCAAGGAAGTGCAGACATAAGTGCTGGTAGGGGGACTGAAGGGGTCCAGAAAATGGTCCCCAAGTTCAGGGGTTGCCAGGGAGGCAGTGCATATGGGCAATTGACGGGGCCTGGGCCAGAGATCAGAAAGGGTGGCCAGGTAACCAGTGCAGTTTCAGTCAGGAATTCAGCAGGGCAGGGGTGAGGAGAAAGCAGAAGCAAAGAGAAAGTTTTGAGGTGTTTCCGGAACTGGAGATGGTTCTCCTCGAGTTTCAGGGAGGCAGGAAGGCTGTTCCAGAGAGCGGCCCCTGCCGAAGAGAGTGATCTGCCACCAACTCGTTGCTTGGAGAAGCCAAGCATGAAGAGGCTATGAGCCAATTCATTCTACTGGAGCAGGTGCAAGGCATGGGAGGCCTGGAAAATTACAAGGACACATCTGGTGAGTGCCCAACATTGTGCATCCTGAGTACGTGAAGTAATGCATCACCAAGATGTATAATTGTCGTGCACATCTGGCTGCATTGGAACGACTGCCCCGGGTGAACCATGTCATTGCATGTACTGACTCCTGCCCAGTGTACACAAGAGTGGATACAAACTAAGTGTTGTACATCAGTTGAACATGTCTGTGTGACAGTACTCATCCCCCACTAGCATACCCCCAACATCTGCAACATGATACCACAGCATGCACAGTTGTTTGCTGCATCCTTGATGTAAGTGACTCTGCTCTGCTAGATATGTGCATGTATCCGAAATCCTAGTTGCACTTCATGCCATGCAGGGTATTGAATCTCTTTTCACACATGTACGTATGTGCTGCCATGCTACATAGAACATCCAAGATGACACTCAACAAGCCTTTTGGCATGCCCTACGTGAGTGTGCATATGCCCAGACTGTGCACATCCCTGCTGCCTCAATCACAATGACTCCTGAGGCAAATCGTTGTGAGGCCTGCTCGCTTTTAATCTCCCACACTCAGACCACACTCCATGGGTCCATGCCCCTCTCCCTCTTGTGGGTCACTATACCTTGTTCCTATCTACAACTCCATTGACTTACTCTCTCCACTTTACGGACCTTGCCTAGGTGGTATTCTTACAGCCATACACCACATGGGACTATTTCCTTTTTCCCAGACTTACGGCATTTTCCCATTGTGTACAGTCCCTGTACCAACACAACACTGGTGTGGCATGTGATAGATGCAGACTTGGATGTGGATATGTGTGTCTGCCTGTTGCCATGTGATGTAATTGCACGTCACAGAAGCACAGGTCCATGCCCATTTCACTGGTATTAACTAACCGTTTGCGGTACCATGGGCCATATTGTGCTTCTTAACGACCCTGTTGGTTGGCAATGTGTCCACTGGCAGCATGGCCCTAAGCAGGGAATTTTGTTGCCAGTTTGCATATGCCATGCTCAGATAGCTTGTTGTCCATAGTGTGTGGATGTGTATTTATTGTGGCAACATGCCCTGCATTTTGTTGCATGACAGCAATGTGATGAACATGTTTACTGTAGACACATTGCACATGACTCCACATGTCTTTTTCTGTCCATGTGCAGATGAGGATGCACCAGATGCAGAGGAGGAGGATGAAGAAGAGTCTGTGGTGCTTCAGATGACCAGTGGAGGACGTGGTGCGCCAGCCCGAGAGAACCCACTGGTGCTACAGATCATCCTGAGCCGTGCTGCAGACACTTCTGACTCTTTGGACCCAACTGGCTCTGATGCTGAACCGGATGTGAAGTCCTTAATGCTGGCTGAGATGAGTGCACCAATGGGTGGATCAGTTGGGGCCTGTGAGTCTGCAGTGGGTCTGGTGCCTTCACAAGGCCAGTCAGTGGTAGCACACCCGTGTGTGGTGGTTACGGCTGCAAGGTCATACTCCCATGTACTGGTTTCTGGTCCTGGGACAGATGTCCAAGGGAGTGTTGCAATCCTGCAGCCAAGGACAGGGCCTCACAGCAAGGACCATGCACCCTTGTATCAGGCAGGCGTGGGCCCCGCACACATGGGGGACGTGTGCATGCTGGTGAAAGTGAGTAGTCCCCAAATGCAACTCAAAACTCCCCAATGAGAGTCAATAATGGACACACCACAGGAGGGTATGAGACCAAGACCAAGTGTGGGTGAAGTTAAAAGTAAAGTTCATCTAAACCAAAATAGGGCAAGCAGAGGACTCTGCAAACGCTGAGAGCGCTCTGCCCAACATTACTCTGACATTACTTTAAAAAGGGTTACAGCATCATGAATGACGAAATTGTATAAGGTACATAAATGACAGTTCATTGGAGGAGTCGCAGATCCAGTATAGCTTCATAGGCGCCGCCTTGAGATGATTGGATAGTTGCTTGGCGGGAAGGTGGACATCACGTGCATCAGCCGGGCTCATCAGTGTGAGGTAAAGGTTATCTGGCTCCGGATAAGGTGATTAAGGTGATTGATACTAACTCTCTAATCTAAACATTACTTCAAAGTACGTAATAAAAGACACCCATAAAAAATAACCATTGACATCATGACAGTTGGGGGGAGAACCATATATTTCACAGGTTATATATACATACATGTGTCTTGTATCCCTGAAAGGGAGAAAGGTATGGAGGCCATCTTGTGTCAGGGGGCATGGGGGTGAACACTCCATGCGGGCCCAGTAGAAGGATGAGAGGATACATTTGTTGTATTAAGGCATCAGTGAGACATGGTCCTTTGGTTGCAGCACTATCATAAGGAGGAAAAAAGGTGGGGGCTGTGCGCTCGTCGTGCGCGGCACTGCTGGAGAGGGGAGAGAAGGCCCTATGACTCTTCAAGTTTGGCCTAGTTCGATTAGTGGCGTTATGAGTAAACCATTGGAATAGGGTTCGAACATGTTTACTGTGACTTCATTTATAACAAGTAAAAAGGAGTTTCTGCACATATACAGTGGTCACCGTGCTACAGAATTTCTCTATCTACATTGGCCCCGTAGGCCGCACCTTTTACATCACACACATGAGTCTTCTAGCATCTTAACACATTTGCAACTATGCACAATACTAAAAAACAATTAATCTACTTCATAGAACAAGAGCATGTGGGTTTGAAATATCATATTCATTTCAAAGGACGGCTTCATCACATGTTAACCAAGAAGGGAATTTATTGTCTCAGCTGGGATTAGCATTGTGGGTGAAGCAAGGTGGCATACAGTCGTGGGACATGCATCTGCCACATCAAACGGGTGTGAGGTTGGGGGGCTATACAGGTTATATATCTTATGGGCAACGTCTGAAAATAATGAGGCAGGTTTGTGGAGATGAATAGTTTTTTCCAGGCCCAGGCTCTGGCCCGGTCATTCGTAGGGCAGTGATGTAAGGAGGAAGGTGAGAGATACAGTGTTTAGTTTGTAGCCTTTTGTGCCCAGTCTTCTGTAAGAACAGGGCAGCTGCAGGGACACCAGAGGGGAGGTGGTGGGGGGAGTAGCTGGCTGACTGTTCGTGGCACCAGGGCAAAGCTGCAGGCCTGTAAACTGGTTTTGCTTTGAGGCCTGCCTGGGCATATTCAAAATGGAGTCGGGGTTCATTACAAAATGTAGTCGGTTATTAGTCCTTTTACAGATTCTGCACCTATGTGTCGACCCTAGGCCGCCCAGCTCCTTTGGCAAAAGGTGCTTGTTCAGCCGTGGGGCGAGCATAGAGTGCATGCGGGGAAGGGAATGAAGGGGACGGGGGGCAAAAATGACCTTCCCTTTTGTTACTTAAGTAACAAATATTATAGTTCTCCTAGCATTTGTCACTCATTTTCCTCCGCTATTGCATTATCCCCTGCAGGTGTTCTCTTCTGCAGCATCCAAGCCCTGCATTCCACCCTCAGGCTTCCTCCTGCTCTGGCATACTCATCAGGGGTGCAAGTCATATAAATTCAGCCCCCATCTCCTTCCAGGTCAACCCACAGTTCATCATACCATTCTAATTCATGGGACTCTTTAATTGTTGTGTGATACAATCTATCCACAATATACCCTGTATTATATATAGCCGCCATTCTGTATTTTGGTTCTGAGTCATCCCCTGTTTGTACTTGTGTCTCGTGTGTCATCTGTACCACTCCTCTCGCACGGCCCATTGTCACCATCATCATTGCACTGTCAGGTACTGCATTTGAGCAGCACCTAAGGCCTAATTGGCACACACAAAAAATTAAAAGAAGAAAAACGATGGTGGGTATTAATAGTTTGACAGTCATTCCGAGCCAGGACGGTACCCACGAAAACATGTTGTCAAACCAAGTGCTGAGCTGCACCCCTTCTTCTTCCTTCATGCGCTCGCCAAGGTTATGCACGGCTGCAATGACATGTGATGGAGTTCCATTGTCCGCGTCTGCAGAAGGTACGAAAGTGCAACATGCGCTCCTGCTTTTTCAGCAAACATCTCCATCCACAGCTGTCAACAGGTCTAGGACATATCTGTTCTGCATCGTCATCAACCACAGGGCCCTTAGCTCCACCTTTATCACGTTGAACCCTTCTTCTGTGTCGTTGGCCAATTGGATCAGTTCCCAGCATGTTATTTGGAGCCATTTTGCGTTGGCCCGTGCCTGGATGCTTGGAACGAGGGAGGCAACGAAAGTCTCAGTGGAGGTGAATAGTCGGAATCGATCTGGAATCTGAGCAAAAGTTCGGAGGATGCCTTGGAGATATAGTTTGACAATCTTCTTTTTCACGAGACTGTGCTTTTCAGCTTCTCCTCGGAGAGGGCGTATATGGGGGTGTCTTCAGTTGTTGACAGGGACTCCTGATCTTTGATTGTAGATCACCATCAGAGCGGAATGCAGCATTGCCATAGAGCACGCGCCCCTCCATGACTGTGTAAGGTGCAAGTAAACCTGTTTGCCGCAAAACTCAGTAAGTGTCCATTAATGCAGCCGTTCCTTTTTTCATGTCTGGGATGATGAGTGTTTTGCTACAGTTCTTGTTTGCGCCCAGTTTCACTTTTCTCTCTCCAGCTCATAGGTATCTCCTTTGGCAGTTTGAATGGCTTTTCGAGAGCTGTTACCCACGTGAGCTTCGTAATGTCTTGGGTTCATATCTGAGTGCATGTTCTCTGGATCCATTGTAATTTTTTATCTGACAGTCCTTGCAGTGCCTCTGCTTTGCATGCGATTTGCTCTTCTTACCACTTATTGTCCGAATATAATGTTCCTTTAATTACCAGAAAAGGTTCTTTCAGGGAGATCACACCTTGTGGTCTTGCGTAGCATGTCTTCTCATTCTGCAGCATTTCAAATGAAACAGTGTGGGCCTCATTACGAGGAGGGTGGTAAGGGGTTAATGACGCCGGTAAAGGTGCCGGAGCTGTTAACCCTGTACCGCCCTATTATGAGGTCCCCTAGCGGGACCCGCTCTGGACGTCTGGTTTTACCAGACATCCTTTGCGGGTCCCGTGAGGGGACATGCATGCTAACAACGGGCCCGTCATTACAGGGCCATTGTTAGCATGCTCCCCATTCCCCTTGAGCCCTATGTGGCTCAAACGGGAATGGGGATTCATTTTTACCGGGTCCAAGAAAAGGGCAATTACCCACAAATACCCATTTCAAGCGGCAGCCATGCCCTTAATAAGGGCACGGCTACTGCCAGGGTCCTAATGAGGCCCTGTGTGCTTAAAAAGTATTTTTTATTCTGCATAGTGCAAGATGAAGGAGACACTGTGCCTCTGCAGCAGGTGACTCTTGTGGTAGCAGCACTTTAGGAGTAACCGAGGCATGGGGTATCAGAGAGCACACATAGCAACTCTCATTTGTGGTTTGTTTTGCGGTGGTGCTCATATCTGCATACCATAGAGAGGGCTCTAGAGTGCCGACCAAGATGGGGGCTCACTACTGATCTCTGTGATGCTCCAAATTAATCCTGATCAATCACTGCTCTTTCGGTGGAAAATCAATCCAACCTATCAACAGATAACATCACAAAAGTTTGGAGGGTAAAGTACGGCCAAACACGCACCTGTGGAGCCCTCCCCAGCCCATACACCTGGACAGACGTCAGAGCGGGAGACGCAGCCACCACCACAGCAGTGGGCTGCAGTCAGAGCAGGAGCTGGCCGTGCCCCCCACAAACAAAGTGATCATCATGAGGTGCAGTGTCAGAGCGCGGCACCCCCAAGCTGCCCACCAACTGCAAATAAGTACTGTAGAGAACTCGCCCGGCGCCCTCGGCTGGGGGCAGATTGTTCGGGGGAGACACATCTTCCAGCTTGCAAAGCACATAAGCGGATCCAGCCCCAGAACCCCGTCTACAAAGACTACACAGCCAGCACCAGGAAACCCCAGCGGACATACAAATACTTAGCTTTCGCCTTCCTGCTTCCGTGGACAGCGCAGTGGCGAAAACCACAGGGCGGGAGGGTAAAGTGGAGCCAAAATCATACCTGAGGAGTCCCTCCCCAGCCCGTACATCTGGTTCGGCGTTGGGCCATGGTACACAACCGCCACAAATGCAATTGGCCAAGGGCGGAGCGGGAGCAGACTGCACCCCCCGCGAATGAAGGAAACACTGTGAAGTGCGGTGTCAAAACGCGGCACCCCTTATCTGCCCGCCGAGCATGACAAATACTGCAGGGAACTCGCCCAGCATCTTTGGCTGGGGGCGGATTGCTCGAAGGAGTCACACTCCTCCCAGCATGCAAGTTGCACAAATAGATCCAGCCCCGGAACCTCCCTTGCAAAGACTACATCCCCGTCAACACGAGACCCCTGCCGGCTCACAAGCACTCAGCTTCCACTCTCCCTGCCTTCGGGGAAAATGCGGCAGTGAAGACCCGAAGGAAGGGACGCATAATGAGATGGTAAGAGCTGCAAACGAAGAGCGCTGTGCAACAGAGGCTCCCGCCCCTCCCCGCCACATCTCCACCTTGGGGAGATCACAGAGCTGGTCCCCCGGCTCCACTACCAGATTATCGCAGGTATTCAACCTTACGCGACCGCAGCGCACACAGGGAGTGGAAGTCAACCCGGCACAGTCATAGACTGCAAACACGAACATTGACCCAAGCAGACCACTCAATCTACACTTGCGAATGACTGGCTAAACCAGACACCGAACTACACCAATGGTGCTCCTCACTCAATCCAGCAACTACTGCTGGTGCTGAAAGTATATAACTAGCTAACCACCCGGCGCTCAAAAACACTGTGAGAAGAGGAGCAGCGTATGCTGCACAATAAAGCACACGTAAAAGACAACGTTTAATATATCACAGCACCGCTGTCACAGTGGATACTGAACCCTAGCAGTCTTAAGAAATGGCAGGCAACGCCGCTCCATAGACCACGCATTCAAGCACAGACATACACCGACCCAGCTGAATGGTCCGAAACTGAAGGCCACCGACAGGAGGCGCAACCCAACACTCGCTGAAAGAGAACAGTCCCCAATTCCAGGCAAAAGTGAGCCCCATGCGCATAAGGTCAGGCAGCCAGGAAGGAAACATCACCCCAGACTCCAGGACGACACCCCACGGAGCCAACTACATTGCTAAAGTGGCCAATCTGCAACAACGTCCTACTCATAGGTACATCAGCTGCTCTCTTGCCACATCCCGACAACTTCGGGGAGACCGAACAGAACATGCACCAGGAGAAATCAGCCAAGGCAACACCTAGACACTGCAGACTGTCTTGAACGGCTGAACCTCAAAAAATCCAGACCATAACAGGATAATTACGGGCCTCAACCATAACTAACCAGCGCAATCACACCAACACCCCAGAAAGCACCGGCTGACAACAACCACCACTCAACTCCCAGTCCAAACACAGCACAATCACCAGCCCTGGCCGCACTTCATTTAGAACAGCTCCTATTACACCCCGAAAAAACTAAGCTCCTATCGGAGGACTGGGCTTTAACCTCTCCAGTCCCAACATGGGGAAAGCTGACAAGTCACAACGCAAGCTCAACTTTGAAGCTGGGACCATGTCAAAGACACCCAAGCCAAACAGCAGACCGGAATCCCCAACACAAGAATCATCACAGGAACAGGAACCCCCCCCCCCAATCCCTTGACATCAGGGAAATTCTACTCGAACTCAAATCTGGAATAGGAAACCTCAATTGTAAAATTGACACACTGGAGGTCATTACGACCTTGGCGGTAAGGGGTTAATGGCGCCATTAAAGGTGCCGGAGCCGTCAACCCCTTACCGCCCCATTACGAGTCTGCTAGCAGGAACCCGCTAAGGACGCTTGGTTTTACCAGGCGTCAGCAAGTCCCGCGAGCAGACCAGCATGCTAACAATGGGCCCGTCATTAACGGGCCCGTTGTTAGCATGCTCCCCATTCCCATTGAGCCCTATGGAGGCTCGAATGGGAATAGGGATGGGTTCCTGGAATGGGGAAATACCGGGCCCTTCAAGGTCGTAATGACCCGGTATTTCCCCATTCCAGGAACCCGGACCCAGTACCCAGAATGGGGGTAGCCATGCCACAAATAGCGGCATGGCTACCTCCAATGTTGTAATGACCCCCACTGTCCTCTAAAGTGGACCAACTGCAACATCGCCTCGACAAACACGAAGACAGATTGGGTGCTGCCGAACAAAGAATCTCCAACCTAGACGACAACTCAACAACACTAACGACCAGGGTGTCTGCGCTGGAGAGCCAGATAAAGACAGTGAGTGCCAAGAACGAGGACTTGGATGAACGCTCTCGCAGAAATAATATCAGACTTGTCGGGGTCAGAGAACAACAACTACGTATGAAAATGGAAGAACACGTCAAAAAAATATGCACCAAACTCTTTGGGATCGAAGTGCTGTCCCAGCTGTTTGTTGTAGAAAGAGCGCACAGAATCCCCACCACAAGACCTATTCCTGGAGCTGACCCCCGGCAGATGATAGCCAAACTGCTTAACTACAAGGACAGGGATACAATCCTGAAACTCACCAGAGAAAAGGGGGACCTTCAATTCGATGGTGATAATATTCAAATCTACCCTGACTTCTCCCCAGCTGTTCAGGCACAAAGGAGATCGTATGCGAGTGTCAAACACCGCCTGCAGGAGAATTAACTGACTTACTTGATGCTCTTCCCAGCAAAACTATGCATCCAACACGACGGGAAGGTCCCCTTCTTTAACTCTCCCGACTAAGCCAATTCCTTTCTCGACAGAGCTGGATGCAAGCCCCCAAATGATAACCCTTAGCCACTGTCAAGACACCGGGCAAGCAGAAACCCCCCATAACGCTTCAGTACGACACAGTGCAACCCGCTTGCTACACTAGAAATATCACCAAAAGACCATAACTCTTCGGCACGTAAGGAGCCCTTAGCGCAGTCCTGTTACTGTCTCTCGTTTTTGGCAAAGAGACCACCCCAGGCCAGTTGGGGGTTGCCCGAGCAAAGGAAGGTTTAATGAAACTGTTGTGGGAACGCGCCTCCCAAGACCCAATCCCTGAGCCCTCCATACCCCGTCCTTTCAACGTCACGGCCAAACACTTCACGGGAAAGGAAGAAGTGAAACCTGCACACAGCCACAGCTGCACTACCAATCCCTGCAACCACCATGGAATAAAACTATCGACACCATGTTCCTAGCCCGGCAAGTTCAAGGTAGCCACGTGGAACATTAGAGGGGGCAACCAGCCAGCCAAAACCTGCAAAATCCTGCAGTACATCAAGAGACACAAGATCGATGTGGTCATGCAGCAAGAGACCCACCTCCTACCAGAATCAGAACACCACTGGGCCCGAGAATGGGGGTGCCACAGATACTTCTCATATTCTTCATATGCTAGAGGAGTGGCAATACTAATAAATAAGAGAACCAACTTCAGCCTCATAAACTCTGAGAAAGACACTGAGGGCAGAGCGCTTCTGGTGACAGGGATCCTAGCAGGGAAAAAAGTGACTCTGATGAATTCATGCGGCCCCAACGTCGACGGCTCCGATAACTTCAATTGGATTCAATCTCACCTCGGAAAATTGACTCCCACGTCAATCATCTGGGGAGTGGATTTGAATACTCCACTAAACCCACGAAAAGATAAGTCTCACAACACGAATAGCAGGCCTTCCAAGGCAAGCTTGCAAGTCAAAGAAATTTGTCAGGCGCTCGATCTAGCAGATGTGTGGAGACAGTCTAACTGGGAGACCAGGGAATACACCTTCCATTCGGCAGTCCACAACACTAGTTCACGCATCGACTATTTCCTGGTGTCCACCCACAGCCCGTTCCAGTGGAGGGAATGTCAGATCCTCCCGAGAACATTCTCAGATCACTCCATGGTGTTGCTCAAATTCGACCTTCCCGACGCCGTACCTAGACCACCCCACTAGAGATTCAAACCAGGCTCTCTATCAGACCAGGTGTTTGCAATAGAACTTCAGGGTGAAATCGACACATTTCTGGAGATCAACCAAAACTCTGTCGACTCAGCAGGCACCCTCTGGGAAACACTAAAGTGCTTTGTCAGGGGAGTGTGCATAGCAAAAGAGAACGGGATTCTCAAATTGATCAGACGTGAGCTATCCACCAGCGAGGCCCAACTAAAAAAGCTTGAACTAGAATGCTCTGAATCAAATGACTCTCAGATCCAGGCAGATCTCAAGGAAGAACTCATGAAATTCAGGACTACAGCAGAGCGCAAGCTAAAGTTCCTTGGTCGAGGGCACCAGATTCGCCAATATGGGGAGGGTCAGAAACCCAGAGCCCTCTTGGCTCACCTGATAGCTGCTGATAGGAAACCCACCTGCGTCGAGAGGGTGCGCAACGCCCGGTGCTCACTGGTGCACATGGAGGAGGAGATTGTGGACACCTTCCACGCGTTCTACCAAAAATTGTACAGTTTGCGGCGCAACATCCACCCTGACGCCATGCAGACCTACTTAAATGAGATAGAATTTTACTCGGTGGAGGAAGATCTGCGAGAGCCCCTAAATGCGCCCATCTCACTAGAGGACGTTGTGCAGGCTATAAAACAACTCCCCAACACAAGAGCCCCTTGCCCCGATGGCCTCATAGGCAAATTTTACAAAGCCTTTGCAGGCACAGTAGCCCCGCTCCTTCTCTGTGTGTACGAGGAGGCGCTAGAACATGGAATCCTACGACCGACCCTCCGTGAGGCCAACATCATCCTCCTACACAAAGCCTGCAACCCCCCTGAAGAATGCGCTTCTTACAGACCAATCTCATTGATCAATCTTGATAACAAAATACTAGCGAAAATATTAGCTACTAGACTACTGCCCCTAATGCCAGGCCTAGTACTGGGAGATCAGTCAGGTTTCATGCCCGAACGGAGTACATCATTTGGCATTAGGAGGCTATTCAGCGTCATACAAGCCCTTGACCCCACAAGCCAGGCAATAGCAGTACTACTGGACGCAGAGAAGGCCTTCGACTCCGTTGAGTGGCCCTATATCTTTGCGATGTTAAAGCGACTGGGCCTTGGGAACTACTTTATCAAGCTTATCTCCCTGTTATATAACAATCCCCAATCGTCCATCATCCTAGGCACTGCAAAATCGGCATACATTGAGTTGCAGCGGGGAACCCGACAGGGCTGCCCCCTATTGGCTCTAATCTTCGCAATGATTATGGAACCCCTCGCGTCAGGGCTGCGCACCCGACAGCACCATCGAGGCCTCAACTTCGGCCCTCAGAGGGTGGTAATTTCACTGTACGCCGACGAAATGATACTCTATGTCCGTGATCCCCAGGAAAACCTGAACCCCATCATGTGCGAGGTCATTCAATTCAGCACCATCTCAGGCCTGAAGATCAATCAATCCAAATCAATAATATTTCCACTAACAAGAGACACCAAACACTTCATAGACGATTATGGGTTTAAATGCGAAACCTCACACATAAGATATCTCAGTATTTTCATGTCCCTCGACTACCACAAGATATATAAAGATAACTACCAGATGACGATAGGACTGTTGAACGAACGGATACATAGATGGAAAACTCTTCCACTAACGCTGTGGGGCAGAGCCTCGTTAGTTAAAATGGTGATTCTACCCAAACTCCTTTACCTATTTGCCAACACACCCCTTCTCCTACCACAATCCTTCTTACAAAAGATGAAGAGCCTGATCCTGGGACTGCTGTGGGGGAAGGGGGTGGAACTGGCTCGAGTAGCCTACATGACACTCATACTTCCAACAGTTCAAGGAGGCCTAGCTTTACCAGATATGGAACGGTACTACTTGGCAGCCCAAGCACAACATCTAACCTTTTGATATGCCACGCATTTTGTTAGACCCCATGTGCAAACAGAGCGAGCCCTCGCATCCCCTAATCTACGAAGAGCAGTCATTAGCGGACACCTGACAGTACCCCACGGTACAATGAATGTTGTTCTATCTACATACACCATCTGGAAAAAATAGCGCACAAGTGCAGCATACAAACCAGATACTCCCCCCTGTTACCAATTAAGTTTATACCAGGAGTTCCCTTGACCACCGAAAAAGTCTTTCACCAATGGGTGGATAAACTACACATCCAATCGATGGGTGACTTATTCCCAGTAGGAGTGTTCCTAACGCCCCAATCGGCCAGAGAAAGAGGAGGGGAAAGATGTCTTGACACATTTATGTATTTCAGACTCCGGTGTGCCCTACAGACGCTCTTTCCAACATTTCCACAACAGCCACCCACATGGCAACTCCTGCACAATGTGATTTTAGCGAAAGGAGAAGGCAGACTGGTCTCACTACTATACAAATCCCTAATAATGGACACCACACAACCAAATAATCGAACGAAAATTTGCTGGGAAAAATCACTGCACACCGTAATACCAGATGAAGGCTGGTCCTATATCCTAACACAAACACAAAAAGTGTCACTAAATACACGCTTCAAGCAAATTCACTTCAACTACCTTCATCAAACATTACACTCCAGCCATAAAATGTCGGCAACAACCTGATTCAGAAGCCGCATGTGAGAGATGCGGAATGCCAGCAGCAGGCTTTCTCCACCTTATTTTTATTGATGTATTTATTTATTTATTGATTGATTGATTGATTGATTGATTTAATTATTTATTTATTTATTTATTTATTTGGCGCCAAAACCCATAGACATCAAGGCGCATTACATAAAACATAAAAGGAACGAGAACAGACATAGTGGTCAAAAACAACTGATACATACAAAAGCACACTTAACAGTAGCCTAAAGTCTCTAGTCTAACTGAGCAGCGCGGTATGAAAATAATGCCTCTGAGAGATTATGGTACAACTAGGAGAGCAAAGCAAAACTGAAACAGTTAATCACTACTTCAATTCAACTACTTCCATTAGGAGCTTATAACCAGACTCTTTTGGGGACTAACAATGCCCAGAGAAGGGAGTTTAGAGTATTAATTTGCAATTTGACCCACCCTTGGGGATGTATTTACAATGCCTAAGATACGCAGGGAGATTGGTAAACCCGCATCCAACTAAAACACAGTCACTAGATGGCGCGGAACACCAGTTACTCAGGTCCACCCTTCGTGCAAACTTCAAGTCCAAAGTTCTAACCACTCCAGGTCCAGTTCGCTGGCGAAGCCAAGCAAGAACCTTGTTACGTAACAAGTCTCTAGTCTCTATACCTTCTGCTTTCCCCACATTGGTTATGACAATGTTCCTCTGGTCCAGTACAAAAGCTTTAGTGTCATTATTCTCAATGTTGGGCATAAATTGCTTCCTTGTGTGCGAAGAGCAAAAAAGAATTTGTTTAACAGTCAGCTCGACTGGCTTTTTGAGGGAAGTTGTACCTGGGATGGGAAGTGGTGATTCAGTAGCAGCCCATGGAAGTACTACAACCGAAATCGGAACGGGCAAAGCTAACTCTTTCTGCTGGGAAGAGCCAGTTGTAGAAAGCAAGCCACTGTCTGTTTGACAGCATTTCTGTACCCCATATGTAGAGGGGGAGGTTTGAGACATTTTTTCGGGACGGTCAGATGCCACTTGAAAAGGCTTTTGTTGCAAAAGCCCTGCTAGAGTGTGCTCCTTGGAGCAAGTGCGTAACATCCATCTGCGGAAATCTTCAAAGTTCATACAGGTTGTGATGTCTAACAACATCTGTTCCTTAAATCGGCACTAGGACAAGAAGCTCTGTGTGCTTCTGAAAGGCTAAAGCACCCTCGATATTATAGCCCTCAACATTGGTAGCATCCGCTTCAGTAAATTTAAGTGCTTTAGGTATAGGCGTGCAGGGGGAAGCACGGACACCGTGCGCGTCCTTTCCAATGTCACCAATAGTATTTTTTATTGTTGTCCAATATTTCAGAGATGGCAAGGTGCTCTAGTTGGAGTTTCAACCTCCTTTTTG
Organism: Ambystoma mexicanum; assembly: GCF_040938575.1. Classification (NCBI taxonomy): domain Eukaryota; kingdom Metazoa; phylum Chordata; class Amphibia; order Caudata; family Ambystomatidae; genus Ambystoma; species Ambystoma mexicanum. The sequence continues at coordinate 1,250,703,235 of NC_090937.1, read as the reverse complement.
CGCTTTGTGCAAGCACTTCTGATGCGTGTATTATTCCTTCTACGGGGAGTCACGGTAGAAGTGCAAGTCGGGGGCTCGTCCCTTGCTGCAACATCGGGAGGAAGGTTATGTCGACCCCTCCCAGGAGTAGCAGGAAATTCTTCATCCATAACTTTTCAGTGAAGACTATATATATAAAAAATAAAATGCCTCACCCGGAAATTTTGTGAGTAACCGGCTAAAAAAAGCCAAGCCGGAATAGCTATATCCTGCAAACCAGCCGAAAGGATATTTACCCGACTATGCTGCACGAGCTCGATTTTAGGACCCAAACAAATGTTGCGGCAATGTGGCAGCCTCTTATTAGAACCCAGCAGGAAGCCAGTGAGTCAGTTCTTACATTTGTTACCTTCAACTATAGATCACGGCAGCGTGCGGGAGTCCAGCAGCAGTATGAAGCGAGCATGAAGTTAGGGCAGCTGCCAAGGCAGTGCCAATAGCCTAGGAACATTTTAGGAAATGGTCTCTGTACTCCACGCAACCTCGCTTCTCACTTCTCGCTTCTCTGCTGCTCCTCTCTGCTCCGCCGAGATGAAAATCTGAGGAAAGGACCCTACCAGGAATCAGGAAGTTCAGCGTCAAGCCGCACCGCCTAGTACGGCCGCCTCCGACGCAGCTATGGGAATGGTGTTGGGCACTCTTCTCGCCTGGGACTGCCCCATGATAGCACAGTTCTGTACTCAGGTCCTACAAACCTCCACTGCAATCATAGGAGAAGATCTATCGCCCAATCCCATCGTAGCACTACTCGGACTGACAAGGTACCTATCATCGACAACAAGGAAACTCGCAGCTATTCTGCTGGTGCCTCGCACGCAGGAGGGTGGCAATCTCATGGGGCCATGGCCCTGACCCCACTCTGGCAATCTGGCAGAAAGACATACTATATTACCAAGAAGTGGAAACAGAATTTATCAGAACCTTGCCATTGTACGCACGCCCCCCCTACATATGGGACCCCTACATTGCATACCTGCTATCCACATCAGCCCCTTCAACCACACAATCACCAGCTCAACAGAGTCCATAGAACGACTATTGGATATCCTTAGTGCAGAGACACTCGCAGTGCAACAGTTTTTCACGCAGAGGAACTATCCTGTGTACAGAACGAGAGAGACCAGTTGGGGGGAGTGGGAGGGGGGACCGGAAGGCGCAATTGTTAATACACCCACAAGGTGGTAATTTGTTTGTACCTGTTTATACAATACTAAAAATAAAGTTTTAAAAAAAAAATAGCTGCATAACATTTATTAGACTGGTGTGGGTGCTGTGGTTCTTCTATTGTATCCAGTCCCAATCCGTGATACTCATCATATCTTTTCTGTCCCGCCCCCCTTTTTCTCCTTCTATTTCCCCCCGGGCCTCCCAGTGCTTTTCTTTCCCCCTCATATTGGATTGGAAATATCCTGCCTGCCCCCCCACTTTTCCCACTCATTGTATAGTGCAACATATTTTTCAACAGTATTTTATCAATATTTCTCACACTATTTGCGTCTGATGTGTGTTGTGCAATTGTGTCTGAGGTAGATGATACAGTTGGATACAGGTGGTCATGCAACCAGGGAAGTTCGGAAGGGTCCGGGTCATTCATGTCATAAATACTGAACTCAGATTCATTATAGCGGGCTATAGGGTTTGCTGGTACAGGAGTGCTGGTTGTATAATTGTCATTGTGCGAGCCATTTGTTTGGGTCCCATGTGCCCAGATCAATTTAAGGCCATCCGACATAAGATGGGTGCCCTGTTTTACCAATTTTTACCTCCCCCCTCATTCATATCAATAGATATGAATGCAATGGCCCAATACAACATAAAGCCAAACATCATTGAAAAGAAAATTACTGCACAACAAAAAAGACTGTATTCATACGAATAATTTCTTAAATTAAATTCTCAATTCCTATTTCTATCTAGGCTACTGTTGTTGACATTGGGGGCCCCCTACATTGCCATGGATACTCCTACAGAATGAGATATAAAAGGGTGTTAAGCATACATTAATCTAATTACCTTTTTTACCATTTTGACTTTTACCTAGAACTCTTTATACTTCATACATATTTTGTATGATTAATATCTTTTTAACCATACATAAAATTATTAATACAAAATAGTGAGAGAAAGAGAGAGTTTCGACCAATACTATTATTTCAATGCATCATTTCCTCCTGCACGTGAATGTTTTATAATACATTATTTACACATCATTTCATTACTTTCATTACTTTCATTATCATTTTTCTCCCTATATATCTGTTTTTCTCTATCTGTCATTTCCTTTTTCTTTTTGCTCTCACAGCTGTATTGCACTTCCTCTCTCTTTCTCTCTCTTATTGTGTTTGTGTTGCTCCCTCTGGCCTGTTTCCTTCTTCATTTTGCCCTACACTGTCGTATGCCTTGCGTACGTCAGACAAATGACACTACCTCATATGGGCTATTGAATCTTGGTGCATTCCACCGACGAACATAGCTTCTCACATATACATCTCCCCTGGCATCAGCTGGTAGATTGGGCTATCTGTGGCTGGTGTTACCATGTCACTTGCTGTTTCTTGTGTGAAGGTGGGTGCTAGTTGCTTTGCAATCATGCGTGCTGTTCTTGTAAGTTGTCTCAAATACTCTTGGAATTCTTCCCCTAATACTGTTGCACTTCTGTGTGGATCTGGCTGTCTTCGTAAGGGGGAGTGCGCCGTGTGCATGCATCTACCTTTCACTATCTCATGGGGGGACAAGTAGGGGTCTTTACTGGGCTGGTTTCTCAACTCGAATAGGGTCAATGGTAAGCAGTATACCAATTCTTTCTTTAATGTATGACACAGTTTAGACATCCTACTTTTGTCAGTTTATTTTTTCAACAACGCCATTTGATTGCGGGTGATAAATCATGCACAATTTGTGGGTGATGCCCAACATCGTTGTTACTGCCTTGAATGGGTAATTTACGAAATGTGTTCCATTGTTGGAACGTATGACATCACATATTCCCCAACGGGGAAAGACCTCCCTCACCAAAAATGTTGCTGCACATTTTGCGCCTGGGTGTGTGCAGAGACCTGCTTCCACCCACCTCGAAAAGGGTCAGACTACCACTATCAAGTAACATGATCCATTACATCTTTCTCCCATGTCTGCATAATCTATGTGCAATTCTCGAAAGGGTCAGATTGGTCTGGGTAGTGTTCCCCATAACGTTCTTAAGGTCATTCCGGAATTGTATGTTTGGCATGTGGTACATTCTATTACCATTTTTGATATCTGCCCCTGTAGCCCTGGTACAAACCAATTTTCCTGGATATCTACGGCAATGTGTTGTTTTGCATTGTGGGCTGGAAAGTGAAGCTGCTGGAATGCTATCCCTAGTAGTTTACTTGGCACTGCTAATTTACCTGTATTGTTCTGCCTCCAAAGAAGGTCTGTGGAAGATTGACTGCACCCTCTCTTTACCCCTAGTTCTTTTTCTTCTTCTGGTGCATCCTGCTGCAACTCTAGTTTTTGTGAAACTGACTTAGAGTTATATCCTTTCCCCTGTTCTTCCTCCACTTGCAATATGTACTCACCTGTTACTTATTTTGTTAGGTAGGACGCTTCTTTTGTAGCAGCATTCGCTGCCGTGTTGCCTAGTGAAATGATGTCATTCTTATTTGTGTGACCCTGGCATTTTACTAATGCTGCAACTGTTGGCTTCTTCAATGCCTCGGTCAGTTCTGCAAGTAGTTCTGCGTGCTGTACAGGAGACCCATCCGCCCTTCTGAATCCTCTCCTTCCCCATCGCGCTAGTCCCCCGTGTACTCTGGTGGTAATGTATGCTGAGTCAGTGTATATTGTTACTGCGCTTCCCTCAGCTGTATGTAGAGCTTCAATTAACGCCTCTAGTTCAGCTGCTTGTGCTGAGAAGTGGGCAGGCGATAGTTTTTGTACAATCACTTAATACTCTCCTTCCTCTAACCATACCACTGCCGCCCCCACGTTTCTCGCCTGTTTCACAATTTGTTGATGCTGATCCATCTACAAAATATACTTCTCCTTCAGTTAGTGCATCTTCATTGGCTGTGGGTGTACCATCATACTGCCCCCTATATGTGACACAATTGTGACTTTGCATATCTTCCACTATGCATGCTTCTGTTAGAAACGTGGCTGGGTTCACTGTTTTGCAACGCACTATGTGTATGTTGGCGCTCAATAATATTATTACATATGATGTTGCTCTTTGGGTTGTTAATGTGCTTTTTGATCTTTCAAGTATAGCGAACAATGAGTGCTCCACGTATAGAGATACAGAGCATCCCATCACAATCGTTGCACTTTTTTCAATGGCGAACGCTGCAGCTGCGAGAGCTTATTCGCTAGCAAAGTGTCCCTCCATCACTGCGTCTAGCGTACCACTGTAATACGCTAGAGGCTTGTGGCCCAATGATGTTTTTTGTGTTAGTACTGCTGTCATGATTGTCCCATCACAATGCGAAAATACATAAAATTTGCGCTCATAATCTGGTGTCGCTAGGACGGGCGCTGTAGATATCAGTTCTTTCAATGTAATGAAGGCTGTGTGCATTTCTTGTGTCCATTGTACTACTGTGTTTTCCCTTTGTGCTTCCTTTAGTGATTGTAGGAGAGGTTTTGTGTATGTTGCATATTCTGATATCCAGGCAAGGCAATAATTGCACATGCTGAGAAATTTCTGCATCTCTTTCACTGTTCTGGGTTCGCTTACAGCTCATACAGCTGCTGCTCTGTCTGGTATTATTCATTTGCCATCTTTTGATATCAGCTGGCCCCAATACAATACTTCTGTCAAACAATATTGCAATTTCTGTCTGTCCACCTTGTAGCCCTTATGTGCCAGCAATGTCAATAGTGTTACTGAATCCTGTCTGCACTCTTAATTTTTTCCCCAAATTAATAGATCATCCACGTACTGAATGATCGTATTCTTTGTGTCAATATTTCCAAGATCTTCATGTAGTATATACTTGGGCTTTCACAGTATCCCTGGGGCAATCTGCAATGCTCGTATCTTTTCCCCCGCAGGGTAAAAGCTGTCAGGTATTGTGATTCGGGATCCAGTGGTACAGAGAAAAATGCATTTTTCAAATCCACCACTGTAAAACATGCCGTGTCTTTGAGTATGCTGCATAAGATCGATGCGGGGTTCAGGACGAGTAGGAATTCTTTTTGTATGACATCATTGAGGGGGCATAAATCCTGTATCATCCTCCAAGCCCCTCCCTTTGCTTTTTTGATTGGGTAGATGCAAGTATTGCAGGGATAATTTGAAGGTACTATGATCCCTTGCTGCAGTAGGGCTTGTATTGTTTTTTTTATCCCTTCTTCCACCTCTCGTGACAGAGGGTACTGTTTTACCCGGGGTAACAATGCCCCTGGCTTGAGTTTGATTTTCACAGGTGTTACCTTGCGCAACAACCCCACATCATGTGGGCCAGTTGTCCACAATTCTGTTGGTACATGTTGCATGTCTTCATTGAAAAATACTGGTGGTGCGCATTACTATGGCCATGAGGGGAATTGGCAGTTGTCTGCTCTGAATCATTATGTCACATGGAATTACTATCTCCATTATTATTTCTGAATCAGTGAACAGGTCCTCGTCAGACAGATCTTGCAAGGCTGTGTTGGCGTTTATGCATAGCACTGTTCGCCATTCACACCCATGTATGTCTAGTCCAATCACTGCTATCCTTTGTGATGACACTTGTACCTCATGTAAGTCTAGGGACACCACTGACCCTGTTACTTTCTCTGGGCGTGCTATGGGGCGAAACACAAATTTGGATGGCACTCGCCATTTTTGGTGTTTTAACTCAGGCACAACTCATGCCAAGGCCTTTAACCCTTGGATGAACATGTCCAGATCTAGAGGTACTCCATGCACTTGCTGTGCCGTGGCTTGAGTGTGTATTACTAGCATGGCGTGCATTGCACATATCCCGTGAGTTGAACACACTATCCCTCTGTCTGTGAATGAGATGGTCATGTTAAGCTTGCTAAGGAGATCCCTCCCCAGTAGGTTTATGGGCGAGTCTTCATAATACAGTAGAGGTGCTCGCACTGTTTTTCCTCCCACTGTTGCATCCAATTCTTCTGTGTATGGAACCTCGACCACCGCCCCAGAAAGCCCCTCTGTCTCCATTTTATGATTGGACAACGGAAACCTGCCTTCTCTTAGGCACGATTTTTCTGCTCCCAATCTCCGCCTCCACCAGTGCTTCCTCAGCTTCGTTGAGGGTTGTGGATAGTACTGGATATGCAAGTGCTCTCTGTGGGCTGTCCTATGCTGAATATCTCTCATGGTCATGAAGTCAGGGGCACAGGCATACAGGGGTCGCATGCACAGGAAACAAACAAGAACATCCATTTAACACCAAAAAGCTTTTATTGTGGACGCAGCACTTCAGATGTATTAACCTTGAACATTCCATCCATTAAGCAGGATGCATTAATCTTGGAAATTCCATCCATTAAGCAGCCCCAAGTGTATTCTTGGGTGTGGCTCCTAATGGATTGCCTTTGCACGTGCTCACTCTCTAGGAGTGGCAGGGTGTGGCTGGTAAGCCGGCCCTAATGGGCGTGCCCACGATCTCAGGTATATAAGCTGCCCCGATCCTCAAGACAGACGTTCTTACCTGTACATCTCTTCGGCGAACCAAGTATTCATCTTTACACTTTCCGGAACGCCGATATCTTCATCTTGGCACCGCGGCACGACACGCTCCATCATCGACAGCAGCGCCTGCAAGGAAAAACAGAAGACAAGGTTAGACATCGAAAAAACAGTCAGTTTAAGGTTGCGCTTCGCCATACTTTGCGCTCTCCTTAAGCCATCACTTGCCTGCTGTCGAACATTGCGGTAGCATCCATATTCCATCCGGCCACGTCTCGCATCTCACAGCTGCATTGAGGCTGCATTTCCATCTAAGGGAAGAAAACAGAAGAGAGACATTATTGCGGGCATAAATAGGAGCAACATATAAAGACATTAAACAGAATGAACAGCATCACAAGAGCGCAAGAAAGACTTACCAATCATAAGGAGAAGTATAGTTGCAGCTGGACTGGACTAATCCTTATCAGGGATCAGTGAAGGAACTAGATCCCATTTGACGTGCCCCTGCCAGAAGTAGCAGGACTGAAAGCTTATCTTCCATAATTCACAGGAGCAGTATCACCACGTACCACCGCTCACAGCTTTTCTACTGAGAGAGAAGCCTGAAGGGGGTTATTCAAGTTCAGGGAGGGCTACAACCGTGCCCCAACGCCTCCGCAGAGACTAGATGAGCGTTACAGGACACGAAGTCTCTAATACTCTCTGCCTGGGCGTTATGGAAACTTCAGAAACAGATCAATAAGCCTTCTTACTAGGGGAATTACGGGCTAAAGTACATGCTTCAAGACAGGAAACCAATGCACTACGGAGGGATCTCATTGCAACTCGAGAAAGAACTGACAAATTGGCAAGACAAATGCTACAAGCACAAGCAGGACTGCCTCGAGTGACCGATTCTTCTCATTCTTCCACACCACAACAATCAACACTGGTTCAGGTCGTTCTTCCAGGAGCAGTGCCTCTAGCCACTACCGAACGCTTCATCAGCGACCCAAACAGGTTATGAACCAATGTCACCTTAATTTCTTGTGCAGACCAGGAGCCTTTCCTAATGACCAAGCCAAAGTGGCGTTTGTACTCTCGTATTTAGGAGGTAGTGCGGCGGAATGGTCTATAACTTTGGTAAATCAAGATGACCTTTTACTCCAGAACTTTGGGAATTTCCAACATGAGATGGAGAAATTGTTTGCCCGTCATACTCAAAGACAAGCTCTGGACAACGAGTTGTTGTCACTCAGACAATGGAGTCAAGATCTATTAACCTATATTGCAACCTTCAATCGTCTCATAGCCCAGACCAACTGGCCAGAAGAGAACAGGACTACACTCTTTTACTGAGGGTTACGTGGAGAACTTAAGAATGTGCTGGCGCAAGTGGTGAATCCCCCTGAGAGGTGTGCGGACTACATAGACCTGACAGTGCAACTCGATCATAGGTTGCAGAATCGTAAAATGGATTGAGCTAGATCAGAGGGACGGTCAGTTTACGTACGACCTTGTGAGAATCAAACTAAACCACATGAACAGTCTGAGCCAATGCAAATTGGTGGATTACAAAGTCCCCTTACCAAAGCAGAAATGGAAAAAAGAAGACAACACCCGCTTTGCTTATATTGTGGACAAGCAGGTCACTTCCTCCGTGACTGCCCGGTAAAACCACCCAAGAAAATGGTTGGGGCAACAGACAAAACTGATGAAGAAGAAGAACAGAACTCGGGAAACGCCAATGCCTGGCAAGTGTAGGGGTTCGCTTGTCGAGCATGAAAAAGGAATCCGTACAGACCTCACATCTAGTCCTTCCAGTGCTTTTGGTGAATCACAAGCAACCATCGAAAATACATGCCTTGGAGGCATATATTGATGTGGAGCTGTGGTAACTACATTGACCAAGATTTGGCTCTCCGAATAGGCCTTCCTCTCCGACAGAAGCAGAAATCGGAAAACGTCACTGCTGTGGATGGTTCTCAGCTATCATCTGACCCGGTGACATAATACAACGAGAAAGTCAAGCTTCTGAGTCAGGACGGGCACCAAGAGGACATTACTTTCGATCCCATCGGTGCTCCTCAGTTCCAGGTGATATTGGGAATGCCCTGGCTGGAGACCCACAATCCTAGGATCGACTGGCAAAAACGGGTTCTGGCATTTCCTCATGATTGTGCCGACAGATGTTACAAAAAAGATGACACCAATCTGAAATCGAAGAAAGGAATCATGTTGGGCCTCATCAGCTCCTTACCGCTTGAATACCAAGATTACCAGGATGTCTTCAAAAAAGAGCAAGCCAATGTTCTGCCCCCACACAGACCCTACAATTGTCAAATAGATCTTGTACCCGGAGCCCAGATCCCTTGCAGCCGAATTCACGCTCTGACAGAACAGGAAAATCAGCATCTTAGAACTTACCTGGATCAGTACCTGGCGAACGGTTTCACTCGCCCGTCCAAGTCACCTGCCTCTTCGCCCTTATTTTTGATGCCTAAAAAGGAGGGGACATAATAACTTATATCGAGTATAGAGCCATCAATCAGATCACAGTAAAAAATCAATATCCTTTACCACTTATACCAGAGCTCCTGGACCAAGTGAAACATGCTTAAATCTACACAAAACTGGATTTAAGAGGAGCATACCATCTTGTAAGAGTAAAAGAGGGAGACGAGTGGAAAACGGCCTTCGCATTAAGTACGGCCTCTTTGAGTACCAGGTCATGCCCTTCGGGCTATGCAGTGCCCCTGCGGCGTTCCAATTCTCTATGAATGATGTACTCCGTGAACTACTGGATGTTTGCGCTCTTGTTTACATTGACGACATTTTTATCTACTCAAATTCCATGGAAGAACATGTAAGCCATGTCCGGGCAGTCTTAGAGAAGCTTTGACAACACCAATTGTATGCCAACTTGGAAAAATGTTTTTTCCATGTAACCGAGGTTGAGTTTCTTGGTTTCATGCTCACACCACAAGGCGTACATGTGGATACACGAAAGGTGGATGCAATCCTCCAATGGCCCTCACCAACATCCACGAAAGGAGTGCAAAGCGTGCTGGGATTCGTCAACTTTTACTGTCGGTTTATACCTGGGTTTTCACAAATTGTACATCCAATTACCCCCTTGTTAAAGAAAAATCAAAAGTTCCATTGGTCGACAGAAGCTGAAGAAGCATTCCAGAAGTTGAAACTAGCATTCACTACAGCAACAGTCCTTTGACACCCACGACCAGACCTACCTTACATAGTTGAGACAGATGCTTCAAAAATAGCCAGGGGAGCAGTATTGTAACAACGACACCCTGAAACAGGACAACTACACCCCGTCGCATTCTGGTCCCGCAAATTTTCAGCCCCAGAGTTGAACTACACAATCACAGATAAGGAATTACTGGTGATTAAAGCAGCATTCAAGGACTGGAGAAATTACCTTCTTGGGGCGAGGCATACTGTCACTGTCATCACAGACCACCGTAACTTGCAGTACTTGAAAACCGCCAAAGCACAATCCTTGCGTCAACTTTGTTGGGCTCTCTTTTTCGCAGAATACAATTTTATTATCACTTATAGACCTGGAGTACACAATGGGAAAGCAGACACTCTATCATGCAGGAGTGAAGAAATAGAGGCTTTTACAGCATCCGACCCTGTGGCCATAATTCCTGAGGAAAGGATTCAAACCAGAATAGCTGCCACCACGTGTGTGGATGACCAGTTTGCAATCCCCGATGGATCCATCACCACAACAGGAATGGCTGTTAAAAGGTGACCAGTACACCATCGAAGACAATCTACCGTATTTCCAAGGACGATTATATGTCCAAGACCAAGAACTGCAAAAGCAAATCCTCACAAATGACCACGATTCATTAGTGGAAGGACACCCAGGAATAGCCAAAACTCAGGCTAAGGTAAAACAAAACTACTGGTGGGCAACCTGGCGAAAAGACATTGCCCAATTTATTGAAACCTGCGGTGTCTGTGCAGAACAAGTCTCAGAAACAGAACCCCGCTGACTTACTACATCCCCTAACAGTACCGCCAGCACCTTCGCATACCCTGTAGATGGAATTCATTACGGATCTTCCACCCTGCAATGGATACAACACCATATTAGTCGTTGTGGATTTATTCTCCAAAATGTCCCATTTCATCCCTCTGAAGGGACTCCCAACTGTGTCAACTCTCGCTTCTGTGTTTCTAGAGCAAATTGTTCGATTGCATGGATTTCCATCAATATTAGTATCTGATTGTGGAACACAATTTGTTTCTGCCTTTTGGAGAAAGTGTTGAACGATTGCCAAAATCGATCTCTGGTTGTCCACAAGCCATCACCCTCAAACTGATGGGCAAACTGAACGAACCAATCAAAATTTAGAGCAATATCTCAGGTGTATGTTGCAACAGTCTAAGGATACTTGGAAAAATATACTCTGGATAGCTGAGTATGCATACAACTCAGTTCACACAAGCACAGAGCAAACTCCATTCTACACTGTGCACGGAAGACATCTGAGGACATCAGTATTTGATCCACCCGATACCCTGGAAATGCCAGCCATAACAAACCTGCATAAAACCATCACTCAGGTCCTTAAGGAGGCAACAGAGCATCTGACCAAGGCTAAGGAAAGACAAAAACTGTTTGCTGATCGACATCAGAAGGAAGCTCCCGCCTACCAGATTGGAGAAGAGGTGTGGTTAGCATCCAAATATATTCCCCTGAAGGGGCCAAGAGCTTTCTGCCCAAGATACCTGGGCCCCTATACTATAAAGTCCATAATCAATCCTGTCGCCATGAAATTGGAGTTACCATCTCACATGAAAATTTAACCCTGTATTTCATGTCTCCCTCCTCAAACCAATCAAGTCCAATACACGGCTTAGTTCTCCGCCAGAGCCCGAAGTAATAGATGGAGAACCAGAACATGAAGTCAAATCCATCCTGGAGTCCAAGGTGGTTCGATCAAAATTGTATTACCTAATTGACTGGAAAGATTACAGACCTCAAGACTGAACTTGGGAACCCAGTGAATACGTCCATGCTCCACGTTTAATCAGACAGTTCCATCGCAATAATCCCCCCAAACCAGGACCGGTAGGAGAACCACCCTTGATAAGGACCTTGAGGGGAAGTGCTGTCATGGTCATGAAGTCAAGGGCACAGGCATGCAGGGGTCACATGCACAGGAGATCTGGGTGGACACTGTCCTGGCGCCTTTGGCACCAGGCTCATGATCAAAAGTAAACAAGAACATCCATCTAACACCAAAAAGCTTTTATTATGGACATAGCACTTCAGATGCATTAACCTTGAACATTCCATCCATTAAGCAGGATTCATTAACCTAGAACATTCCATCCATTAAGCAGCCCCAAGTGTATTCTTGGGTGTGGCTGCTAATGGATTGCCTTCGCACGTGATCACTCTCTAGGAATGGCAGGGTGTGGCTGGTAAGCCGGCCCTAATGGGCGTGCCCACGATCTCAGCTATAGAAGCTGCCCCGATCCTCAAGGCTTCGCGTTGTTCTGCACTTGCAAGCAGCGTAACGCTCACCGCCACCTGAGGTCAGACTTACCTTTGAAGATCCTGCTTCCTGGACATCCTGCTTCCTGCCAGAATACTTACCAACTGGGGGAATCTGTTCTAACCTCTACATCACTACTGCGAACCAAGTATTCATCTTTACACTTTCCGGAACGCCGATATCTTCATCTTGACACCGCAGCATGACACGCTCCATGGTCGACAGCAGCGTCTGCAAGGAAAAACAGAAGACAAGGTTAGACATCGAAAAAACAGTCAGTTTAAGGTTGTGCTTCGCCATACTTCACGCTTTCCTGAAACCATCATCTACCTGCTGTCGAACATTGCGGTTGCATCCATCTTCCATTCGGCCGTGTCTCCCGTCTCACAGCTGCATTGAGGCCGTATTTCCATCCAAGGGAAGAAAACAGAAGAGAGACATTATTGCGGGCATAAATAGGAGCAACATATAAAGACATTAAACAGAACGAACAGCATCACAAGAGCACAAGAACGACTTACCAATCATAAGGAGAAGCATAATCGCAACTAGACTGGACTAATCCTTATCAGGGATCAGTGAAGGAACTAGATCCCATTTGAGGTGCCTCTGCCAGAAGTAGCAGGACGGAGAGCTTATCTTCCATAATTCACAGGAGCAGTATCACCACATACCACAGCTCACAGCTTTTCTACTTAGGGAAAGTCCTGAAGGGGGTGATTCAAGTTCAGTTAGGGCTGCAACCATGCCCCAACGCCTCCGGAGAGACCAGGTGAGCGTAACAATATCTTGTGTTCTCCACACTGTCAAAAACATTACCTGTCACTACTGCTGTTCCTCTGAAAGGTGCGGGGGCACCGTTTGCTGTGATAACAAAGGGATTTCCACAAACCGGGGCAATGTGTTCCACCACCGTGGGTTTTGTTGTACGTTTTGTGGAGGGGCTCTGTGCTCATCTATGTACCTGGGATCAGGTTTCTCTTCTCTCCTACCACTACCCATAGGCAACCCATGTGGGCTTCCTGGGTGGGGGTGGCCATACTGTTGTTCATTTTGATAGGGACTCATGGGCCAGCTTTGAAACTCTCTTGAAAAATGTCCTCACCTCCCACAGTTCCAGCATGTCCCTTGTCCTCCTCCTCTGGGGCCTTGTCCTCCATACTCTCCATACCCGTACCCACCCACTCTAGACCTCCTGTACCCACCTCTTCCTCCACGGGCACTCCTTACTTGCCATTGTGGCCCTCCATATTGCTCCTCACCATTCCACTGTTCCTGTCCATTTCCTGCCCAATTCGCGGCCATCCTTGCTTGTATGGCTATCGGCCCTTCATCCTCCTCTCATTCTCTCTCTGTGAGGAGGGCGGCTACTGCTGTTGTGACCTTCACTAGTTCCATCTGAATTAATTTAGCCTCGTCTGCCAGTCTCTTTTGCGATATCTCCTTTTCTCTTTCTTTGATCCTTTTGCAATGGTGCACTATAATGCTCTGTATCTCTGGCCAGCCTTTGGCTTCCATCCTAGCTATTTTATCGAGAGCCTTCTGCACTTCCTTCGGGAGCCCTCTTTTAATTATAAAATAGAACAGGGAGGTTGATTGATCCCAACCCGTGCCTGTCTCTGCTCTCCACATCTCCTGCACCCGAAGAATGTAAGCCATCAAGTGTTCCTCCTCCCCCATTGTGCATTGCATTACAGACTGTAAATCTGGTGCATCTGGGAAAGTCTCTCTCAGTGCGTCCCATACTCCTGCTCTTACCGTGTTGAAAGATGCCCCATCATAGCGATCACAGTCTAGTGTTATTCCGGGGAATCCTGCCTTTGCCCACACCCTGTTAGCTTGATCACCTACTGTAGATACTAACAGGCTTTTGACATCACCTATCGCTAAAGAAACCCCCAGCAGTGTTTTTCTCAAATGCATATATCCACTTACTTGCCCCTCCCGAGTTTATCCATCTAAGCCAAGGTATATAATTGGGTCTTTGTAACGCTCACCTTGTATCCACAGGAACGCCACCCGACTGGTCTGGGATGCTTCTGAGACCGCTGCACCTTCCCCGGGGACTCGCGCTGCCAAAGGCTTGTTCTGGAAGACAGGAGTTTGGTTTTAGCTACAACACCTTCTCTCGGAGCCCACCTTCCCCGTGCTCCACTCGCGACCCCCCGTGGATCCTTTCTCACCTTTTGTTTTGATTAGGTGCGCTCTGCATCCTGCCGTGCTGAGCAGGGGCGCGTTGTAGATGGGCACCGATCCGCCGAGTTACTTCACTGGCGTGGCCCGGGAGTCCAGACCGGCTGCGACTCCACTCTTGAGGTAAGTCTCTAGTCTGGTTAGGAATGTCTGTATTTGTAGTTGCCCCGGTTCACCCCCACCTTCTCTCTTGTTGATGCAGAAGGGGTGATGGAGACGTCAAGCTGATATTGAGGGCTGAGCTCGAGAAGGTACGAGAAAGCACAGTGCGCGGCGGTATGAGCGTCCTTGAATAAGGCTAACCTGTGCTGCTTTCCTTGCAGGTCGCCAAAAGATTCCTGGAAGAGTGTAGCCTGATGGAAACAGGGCATCGGATGGAAGAGGCCTGTACGGCGGTAGACTTCCAGGAGAGCTTGGTAAGTAAGCGGAGTCCGGAGGTGATGGAGCAGAAGGATGATCGCTTACTAATTGTCCTTTTCTCTTCTCTCCTCTCTAGGATGTTGCTGAAGGAAGTTAAGGAACTCCAGGGAAGATTCCAGATTGACAGAGAAGCAGGATGCAGAGCAGGTAAGGATGAATAACATGGTTCTTCTTCTTCTCTCGCCCTTGCAGGCCAAAGATGCTGAGCAGGACCCAGTGAGTGTCACGCTGCAAGAACAGAATAACGTGAAGCGCATGCCTCAACTCGGGCATGGTTTAAATAGCCATCAGGTATCCCAGGTGTCTTAGGGGTGGGCCACGCCTGTGGATGCTAGACTGCATGCTACAGTTCCATGTTGATCCTTGTGGGGGCAGCCATGTTGATCCATTGCCAAATGGAAACTTCACCTGCCCTATGAGCCTGGCGCCAACGGCACCAGGACTGGCTCCAGGGTACTCGAAAGGGGCACGATTGGGCCCTTGGGGCTTTGTAGAAATACTGTGGCGAGGGCCAGAGGCCCCGGGTTCCCTGGCCAGGGTTTAAGGTCATGACAGTCTTCCCGCCCCTCTGTGTATCAATGGTAGTTGTAATTTGTTTCTTGTCTTCCCTGTACTTACCTTCACTCCCTTTTTCCCCAACACCACCATTCGTCCCATCCTATTCCTTAGCCTTCCATGACATTCTTCTTCCATCACCCTCCCCAAGGGAGACTGTTCTATTCCTACCGACTCTCCACCTGCCACACACCCCAACCTTCTCTCTTCTTCTTCTTGCTCTTCTATGTAGCACCAATATTCTTCCTCCCTGTCTGATGCCATGTTGCCTCCTTCTGCACCCATCTCACTTGCCGGTTGATCTATTTCTATTATGTATCATTAATGCGGAACAGTATTTCTTCCTTTTTCCGCCCCTCCTCTGTTGACCTCTCAAGTGGTTGGGACATCTACATCTGTTCTGCTCAGGCGGTAGGGGAGCCCCCTTGTTCACATATATCTCTTAATCTTGACAATTCTGTCCGGGCCATTGTTAATCGTGAGTCTAAATCTTGGGTGAACTTCTCGATATCTATTGCAGGGGTACTTACCTGTCCGCTTACTCCTCGAGAATCATATGGGGGTGGTGCTGGGGCTGTTGGTAGGGGCGCAGAGGGTGACGTGGGCTTTGACACATACACTGGGTCACTATACCCTTCTGCTGGCACCGGCTTTGGCAGGAGGGGATATAACTGTGTGACCTCTACCTTTCCCTCCTTCTCTTCCCTCTCCCTTTCACTGCTTCTTGCTGCCAGGGGAGATGCGCCCCGTCCTTTTGCCATGCGCAGAGGTATTTCCTTGAAAAGTCTCCATAAGTCTAATATTTCTCGTCTGTTCTGGACCTGTTTACCATTTGTATTTTACAAACAAACAGGTTGCTACCATGTCTAGAACATTTTTTATCAAACAAGCCCCCTTGGGGCCACACCTGGGATAAACCTTCCCCTTTCAATTCTGTGATCCATTGATCGTGGTATTTGGTGATCCTGTCTGCGTACCCTGGCAAACTCAGGCAAATATGTGACAGTGGTGTCTCCGCAACCATCCACCCTTATGAGTCAATATAACAATGCAGTTCACTGTACTTCAATAATTCACCTCTTCATATGTCACCTCCGTGACACTGTGTTTGGTAGACCACAATCCGTCACACTTACTTTGACAGAGTGTGTAACAAAACAATTATACAATATTGCTGATATCATTAATTATTCATGTAAATTACGCACAACAGACATAAATAATAGAATTACACAACAATGAACTTTAAAAATACCACATTTAACACTGAACATAAACCCTCCCTACCTGGCCCCTTTTATCCTTCACTATTTTCACTAGACATTCCAGCCCGTTCCCCTATCTTAGTCCCTTATACACTACCCCCTTCCCGTCTATGAATGTCCCCTTACCAAACAAAGAAAAAAAAAATGAAGCGTTTCTAAATACTATCCCGAGTCTTCTTCTTGTATGAGACTCCTACAATTTCCACTTATTTTCCTCGTTATATCATGTACTAGTTGAAATAGTACTATGCAGCGCCGCCTTCCACCCCCTTTCAGAGCTAGGTTCCCGTATCCCTTTTCACCTCATAATCTCGTTAACTGTCCTAATGGCTATATGCAGAAAGAAACAAATATATTAAAATCCAAGACTCCTCCCTCTATTAGATGAACTTTTCTCCCCTCTAGTTTCCCTTCATTCAATCCCCAATGTCCCTTTATCTGACTCGTTGAACTACTTTTTCTTTCCCCTCCTACTATCTTTTAATGTCCCTCGCACTTGATACTCACGTGTCCGTCTTGATCCGAGACACTCCGGACCCGGTCTGTCAAGCTCTAGCCCCGCACTCAATGGCCGTGCCTGGCTCCGGCGAGCGGTACGGTGGGTTTTTGCAAAGCCGGGACCCGTACACCCTCTCGCCCTACTGCGTGCACATGTCTAGGTTTACCGGTTGCCGTAGGCGGGCAGCTCTGGACGGGGCGCTCCCTGGGTCTCCGCTGTGGCCGGGGATGTTTCATGCTAGAAGGAATGTAAGGACGCAATCACGTCAAGGGGTCACCAAACGAAAGTGAGTAGTCCCCCAAATGCAATTCAAAACTCCCGAATGAGAGTCAATAATGGACACACCCAGGAGGGAATGAGACCAAGACCAGGTGCGGGTGAAGTTAAAGTTTATCTAAACCAAAATAGGGCAAGCAGAGGACTCTGCAAACTCTGAGAGTGATCTGCCCAACTTACTCTGACATTACTTTAAAAAGGGTTTAAAGCATCATGAATGATGAAATTGTATAAGGTACAGAAATGACAGTTAATTGGAGGAGCCGCCGATCCAGTATAGCTTCAAAGGCGCCGCCTCCAGATGATTGGATAGTTGCTCGGCAGGAAGCCGGACATCATGTGCATCAGCCGAGCTGGTCAGTGTGAGGTGAAGGTTATGTGGCTCCGGATAAGGTGATTGATACTAACTCTCTAATCTAAACATTACTTCAAAGTACGTAATAAAAGACACCCATAAAAAAATAACCATTGACATCATGACAGTTGGGGGGAGAACCCTATATTTCACAGGTTATATATATGTATACATTTGTCTTGTATCCCTGAAAGGGAGAAAGTTATGGGGTCATCTTGTGTCAGGGGACATGGGGGTGAACACTCTGTGTGGGCCCAGTGGAAGAATGAGAGGATACATTTGTTGCATTAAGGCATCAGTGAGACATGGGCCTTTGGGCGCAGCACTAACATAAGGAGGAAAAAAGGTGGGGGATGTGCGCTCGTCGTGCGCAGTGCTGCAGGAGAAGGGAGAGAAGGCCCTTTTACTCTTCAAGTTTGGCCTAGTTCGATTAGTGGAGTATTGAGTAAACCATTGGAATGGGACTCGAACATGTTTACTGTGACTTCATTTATAACAAGTAAAAAGGAGTTTCTGCACATATACCATGGTCACCATGCTACAGAATTGCTCTGTGTACATTGGCCCCATAGGCCGCATCTTTTACATCACACACATGAGTCTTCTAGCATCTTAACACATTTGCAAGTATGCACAATACTAAAAAACAATTAATCTACACAATAGAACAAGAGCATGTGGGTTCTAAATAACATATTAATTTCAATTTATTTGGTGTATTATTTATCGACTGTTCTGTTACATCTCATAGGGACGGCTTCATCACATGTTAACCCAGAAGGGAATTTATTGTCTAAGATGGGATTAGCATTGTGGGTGAAGCAGGGTGGCACACAGTTGTGGGACATACATCTGCCACATCAAACGGGTGTGAGGTTGCGGGGCTGTACAGGTTATATATCTTATGGGCAGCATCTGCAAATAATGAGACAGGTTTGTGGTGATGAATGGTTTTTTCCAGGCCCAGGCTCTGGCTCGGTCATTCACAGGGCAGTGATGTAAGGAGGAAGGCGAGAGATACAGTGTTTAGTTTGTAGCCGTTCGTGCCCAGTCTTCCGTGAGAACAGGGCAGCTGCAGGGACACCAGAGGTGGGGGGAGGAGCTAGCTGACTCTGCGCAGCTCCAGGGGAGAGCTGCAGGCCTGTAAACTGGCTTCGCTTTAAGGCTTGCCTGGGCATATTCAAAATGGAGTCTGGGTTTGTTACAAAATGGAGTCGGTTATTAATCATTTTACAGATGCTGCACCTATGTGTCGACCCGAGGCCACCCGGCACCTTTGGCCAGAGGCGCGTGTTCAGCCGCGGGGCGAGCATAGAGTGCATGCGTGGAAGGGAATGAAGGGGAGGGGGTGGTCGAAATGACCTTCCCTTCCACACACTGGGCAGACAGAGTGGGAGCATCAGATGTTGCGTTTCGCACACCTACAGGGTGCTGCCTTTGAGAGCTTGGCTGAGGGCATGGTTAGGGTCCATGATCCCCCCAGCAAAACAAGTGGAGCAACAGCTGCAGGTCATGCAGTCCAGATACCGCTCCCACAGGCTGCACATGGAGGCCAACATGAGGGGCCGATGGACAGATCTGCAGTATCTGCAGGCATCCCTGTTTGCAGAAGGTCGGGCACACAGGGATGCCCTAAGGCGTAAATTGTTGGCCCACAGGGCTGCAACGCATGAGGAACATGCAGCCAGCAGAAGACTGTTTTGCCAGGAGGTGTTAGCATTGAGGCACACAATCTCGGAGGAACTCTGTGCAACCCGTGAGGTTGTGCATAGTGACCTCCAAGCCATCAGTCTGCTGGTGCATTCATCAGTGTCATGCATGGTGGCTGCCACCAAGGACCAGGCCTGGGCACTGCATGGTGAGCCGCCAGCACCACTTCCACCTGTAGATTCGAAGTAGGATGCGGGTGCCAGTACAGACATGCCTCCAGGTCCACCATAGCTGTGCAGTCCGTGAGCCCATGGAGGGGGTTTTTAAAACTTTTTTGGGGATATACACCCATGTGGACATTGACATGCACCCTGCTCCTCCCACCTCCTGGGGCGACCCCTTCACCCCCTCCCTGGCCCACCAACTCCTTGTCCATGATGGGCTCTTTTTTCTCTCCTTTTGTAGACCCCAGCAGTTGCCCTTTCCAGTTTTATTTTTATTTGTTTGTTTCATTTTTTACTTGAGTTATGCAGTTGCCCTCTCAAGGTCATGTGGTGGACATGCAGGCATGCAGAGTGAGGACAACTTGCATGTTTGCATGGTGGTGCTCAGGATGGCATGATAGGTAACTATGG
Source organism: Ambystoma mexicanum (assembly GCF_040938575.1). Classification (NCBI taxonomy): domain Eukaryota; kingdom Metazoa; phylum Chordata; class Amphibia; order Caudata; family Ambystomatidae; genus Ambystoma; species Ambystoma mexicanum. The sequence goes on along the minus strand of NC_090937.1, from coordinate 1,250,683,201 downwards.
ATTCAGTGTATCATCACCCATGTATGCTGTGTGAATGGTACTTAACTATGCCTGTTTTAATGTCTTGTCCCATGTTGATTCAGTGATCCGTAATGAGGCAGTAACTGCAGTCCCAGGGGAGACACCCTGCACCCTTTGACGTCCATGCTCCCCATGCCCTCCGCCAGGTACCGGCCGTCCCCTCACTCATTCGGAGGCACAGTTCCCAGTGAAGGTGATGCGGGATTCAGAACATGCCAGCTAAGTCCACGGGTAAGCATGAGCACTGTCTTGTGTGTTCAGCATGCATCATTGTTCACCTTGTTTGCTGCATGTGGAAGTTTCCTATATATGTGCTTTGCATGCTACCATGCCAGAATGTTTTTTTAACTGGTACTCATGTCGCTATCTTTCGCCATCGATCAACTCAATTATGCCCGTGCCTCCTGTGGTGTAGTGCATGTCACTGGCCATCTCCGATAAAGGTGGCGTACTCCTTGATGTGTTTTTAACTTGGCCTTCCCTCTCACTGTCACTCTCGATCTGTTGTGCTACGCTGCACTCATGGGAAGATCACATTCTATGTCCTGTCACCCTCTTGCACCCTGTGGTCCTTCTGCAGTGGGTGGTCTCAGCATATTTTCATGCTACATTCATGTGTTGTCATGTCTGTGCATGTTCTTTCTGTTGTTACTATAAATGTCATTGCATTTAGGGTATGTGTCTCCTGGTGGGTTGCATCGTATGCAAGGCAGCTGGGTACCCTGTGCAGGTAAGTGAAGGGCATTTGCAGACACTTCTGTCGTGTTTGGCTGGGAGCCTTGCACTGTGTGTGATCACTTGGGATTGACTTTTGGGGCACTGGTACTACTTCATGGGTGCATGTGTCGAATGGTGTGGTTCTTGTCATAGGTCTGGGCATGGTGTTGTTTCTATGGATTGGTGGGGCCACAGTTTTCAGATTCCTAATTGTGGGGGTCCAACTGTGTGGGCCTTTCTTGGGTGGTTGGGAGTGGGTGGCAGGGCCAGCTGTGTGTGGCCTGTGACAGGTGTTGATGGTTGTGCTGGTGTGTGTGTCATTGCACTTTGCACACGTGTACTGAATGACAACTCTCATCCCTTGCAATGTTTATGGGGTAATGGTTCAACGTCACATTTGGCCTCTCTTTGTCAGCGTTCCCTAATTATGGTTGTAGCCCCAGTTACGATCCACAACCATGGAACCATTGATGCACTTTATTTGGATGCTAGGTTGTGAACTGGCACACAACGTTGTGCAGTGTTGGTTTTTTCCCTTGCATGTCCAATGCATGATGCACCATGATGTTTGCAGCATCAAGTTGACCGCAGATGGGTGCATGGTACAGATGCATTGAATTGAATGCACAATTGGACCAGTTTTATGCTGTCACAATGAAGTGTACATTGACCTTGCAATTTTCCATTGCATCCTACCTTTTGCGTGCATTTATCCGTCTGCTTATGTCTTCCATGGCAGTTGCCTCTGTGGACAGCCTTTCAGTCTGACATCGGCCTCTGTGAAATGCTGCCTCATGCATGGTCCTGCCTGGAGTGCAAGAGGTGAGTATTTGTGTACTGGCCTTCTTGTGCTTTGCATCATGTGCTCCCATGCCTGTGTTCACTCGACTTCCCCAATATTATGCTGGAGGTGGCATGCCTTGTCATGTCATTGCTTGTATTTCAGGGGTGTCCCTGCTTTTTTGGGTGCTCAATTATATGCATATATGATGTATTCTCATTGTCATGCAGCATGTGGACTACTGATGCATGTGTTGTGTATGTGCCATCAACTTGAGAATGGGGATATGTGACATGCACATTTGCTGCATGTCATCCAGGGGTCAGGCAGTGTGGGGGTTGTTGTTTCTCAGTGTGTGTGTTGTGTGTGTTAAATTGCATGCAGTGTGCAGGTGTTATTGCATGAGTGCTGGGAGACGTGTTGATGGTTGTCTTGTGAGTAGTTGTTTGGATGTGTTGTATGTCACTGAGGGGGGCACGTGGATCTTGAGTTTTGAGGTGCAAGGATGTGCTGGCTGGTGGTTTTGTGGGCACTCTGTTTCATTTTTTTCATTGTCTGCAGATCCTTCCATCAGGGAATGTTGGCTATTTCCTTGGATGAATTTTGACTGTCGACTGCATGCCCAGGGGAGTGTTAAGATGTGCATTTGTCTTGATCCTTATGTGGCCATTCTGGTGTGTTGCACTCTTTGTCAAAATTGTCAATTACCTCTTAGTCATTTGTTATTTTGGGATGGGGTTTATTGTGTTCATGTTGCCAGATTCTGTCACATGTGGATCGTTACTGCACTGCTTTTCAACGCCCCACGATAGGGACATGCTTGTGCCCATTATGCACATTCTAGGACATTTATGCAGAAATATGCCATTGTGCTTCTTGTATTTTGTGGACATGTTACTTTTGGAGGCCATGTATGGCTTGCAGCTCAGGCATGATGTTTGTATTTTTTCTGTATCTATAGCAGTTTACACATTTGAGGGATATGTTAGTTAGTCATATGGGATGGTTTTGGTTCCAAAGGGGTGATTTCATTGAATGGTTGGCATGGTGGTAGTGGTGACCTCCCTCTTCAATGCGTTTCTTTTTGAAACACAAAATGGAATGTCTTTTTAGTTCTATGGGATGCAAAATAATATGCACTTCCAAGGGCACTTTCTCAGGGTGGTTGTGGGCACAAAGGATTGGCCCATTGTCATCATTGAATGGCACCTGGGATTTTGCTGGATCGTGGGCACTCCACAGGGGAAGGATGTTAGGTGAAAAAAGATTGCACAAGCTGGGTACATGCAGCATCTCCACGTGCTCTTTGTCCAGCCATAGGCAATCAGTGTGCCTGTGGGTGTGGATGGTGTGCCATCACCATGTCCACCGGGATGCCACGCTGTGTTGCAACATTGTGCAGGATACATGCTGCGACAATGATCCGGCAGACTACTGGTGGTCCATATAGCAACACACCACCAGAGTGGTCACGGGAGCGGAAATGTGACTTGAGCACTCTGAATGTGCGCGCCACTATGCCCCGAGTCATAATATGGGCAGTGTTGTACCTTACCTCAGCAGGTGTGTTGGGGATGCATATGGGCGTCATCATGTATGTGTTCAGAGGATAGGCACTTCAGTCATGATGCCTGTTAGGGAGAATTCTCAATATGTGCTAATTTCCCTTACCTTTTGAGACCCCCAGCAACTTTGCTCGATTTCTAGGATTTGATTGTTTTACCTGGGAAGAGTGAGAGCCTTTTTTCCCACTCTTCCATGTATGTTGATTTGTGTTTTACTTTTGTGTTCTTTGGTTATGGAGTTTTAAAACAAGTCCATAGGCATCATATTTTTATGTGTGTCACACAGCACATTCAGTGCAGTGGCACAGGGATGTCATTCAGACTTCCCAAGGTTTAAATACCTTCTCTGGGACTGTCTGCCGTCTCCCAGAGCATGTAAAGTAAAATTGACTTTACCAGTCCCTTTAAATTTACTGACCCAGCACACACTATCTTACTATAGAGTGCTGGGGGTTGCCTCGCTTCCCCTGAGTCAAAACACTCATGTAACAGTCAAATGTTACCCTTTCCTACTTTAAATGGCTGGTGGCAGTGGTTTAGATCAAACGACCATGATTTTTTCCTAACCGCTAAAAACGGTAGCTAAAAATCGTGTCAGCCATGCTTTTTTCTATATGGCGCCCAAGACCTATCTGTAAAAACAGACTCCGGTCGACTTTTTTCGCCATTTCTTTTAGGAAAGGTCCTTCTTATGTTTGTCTCTGCGCGCCAAACCAGGTTTGGTCCCTTTGTTCGTTGGCCTTTGGCCGTCTTCAGTGCTGAAGCCCTTCTCTGGCGCCAGGGTGTCTGAGGTGGACAGGATCTCAGGGAGGTGCCCGAAACTCCCTGTGCTTAGTCTCCTAGGCGATCTGAAAGCACTCTGGTGTGATTGGCCATCTGGCTGTCCAGCAAGGACAGCCACCCTGCTGTTTGAGTGACAGCCAGGCTGGAATGAATGGGGGAAAACTGTTTAAAAGCAGGTCTCTGGGACTTGGAAAGCAGATTCGACCACTGGAGCAAAAGAACCGAAGATGAGCTGAAGGAAGAGGACTGCTGCAACTCCTGGACGACCGGTGAAGCCCTGCTGCAGGTCCGAATTGCCTGAAACTCCAGTCGACAGAGAAGCCATTCAAGGTTAACTTCCTCCCTGGAATTTGGTGGGAACAACCAACTCGCAAGCCACCTGGACACCATCCCAATCTGGTCAAATTTTCATCAGAGTGCTGTTGAAAACCGGATAGCCAGAGGGAAGGAAACCAGCTTGTGGACTTTAAGGCACTCACACCTTAAACCGACGTCTTGCTAAAGCTTTTGGCCTCATCCCTGGGCAGTGCAGGAACCTACCAACATCCTCCTTCTTGTCCCCACGACTGAAGCACAGGAACAGCGAGATTTGCTCAAACTGCCAGGAACAACTACCTCAGCTACAGCTCTTCTTCATTAACAAGGTACTGTGCAAACGCGGTCCAGAAGTCTTTTCGGCCATTGAGAAAGTACATGAAACTTTCCTCAACTACAAAGGCTTGTCCTTCCCTTAACATTCGTCAAACTTTTTGCCTAGTAAAATTCTTCTAATCTCAGTGGCAAAGACTTAACCGTTATCTACCAGAACTGTGCTATCCTATGCAAAGTCTCTGAGCCATTGACTTTGGCCCAGTCCTGTTGAGAAGAAATGCTGGTTGTATTTAACTGAAACCCTTTGCCCTGCCTATGAATGTGCTTGGGCTGTCCATTCTTATAACCTTGTCTTTTTACCCCTTTATTAAGTATTTGAAGTGCCATTTTGCTCCCACTTGACATAGAGCAACATGGGTGCAATCAACAGCACCTAGCACTTTTGGAAAGTGCACCACTTAATAGAAACCCTGGACCACTGCTTGCTTTTCGGATGGTTTTCTGGGCATATATATATGTCGGCAGACAGAAGGACATGCAGTTATGATTGCCAACCCCTGGTGTAAGCAACAAGACTGTGTGGCCTGGGAGATACCACATACTATGGCACTGGTCCATTGGAATGACCAAGTGGCCAAATAATGCAGAACAGTGAGCACCTTTTGCAAGGGGCTCAGTGCTTAGGATCACATGGTGGGTGATGTGAGGTCATCTTCCCACTCCCTGACCAGGTCTAGGATGATATGGGGGGGAACCTATAGCTGCCATAGACCTGTTCATCACGCATCCCAAAAAGTCTGGTCTGTGGGTGGAAGATCCTGGCCCTGGCCATCCTCCTCCTCCTGCGGTGTTCCTGGATGATTGCTGCAACAAACGGTGCATTCATCATGGCTGTATATGTGTGATTGTTGTGAGCGCATGCTTTTTGTGCATTTGTTAGTGTGCACGTTGATGTTTACTCCTGCTATCACATGGTGTAGGTGTTTTGGTATTTGCGCATGCTTTTTTGCAAAGCAGCGTTCCCTGTTCAGTTCCATGAATATGTTTGTTTTGCACGCGTATGGGCGGTGTGATTGTTTTATGGTGGAACGTCCCTCGTAACGCCCACATTTTCGCTAGTTCTTCCTTATTTCGCGTGTCATGCTCCCTTTTTAGGGGGCTGCGCAGACCCGGCCCACCCTCCTCTTGGAGTCTCGTGCAAGACGTTCGTTGAGTCGTAGTGACGTAGTGGACCGGCGCAGATTCCTCGCAAGTCACGGGTAAGTCCAGCGCATTGTTTTCCATGAATCGACGAACAGGAACTTGCACGCGATTTTGCGTGCAAATACCCTTTTTTCAGCACAGATTATTCCATAAATCGGGCCCAAAGAGAACAAATTAAAAGTTTCAACTGCATTTTTTTGATCCACAGTTACACGTGCAACTTAGTTCAAAACATTTTGCATTTGTTTTCAAAACCAAAAAAGCAGCAGGAAGGTGTTTAGTAAGGGTTTTGTTACGGGCTGAAGTAGGGAGTTGTGGGCTCTGGGGGTGCGAGAGTGCACCCCAGTGGTAGAGTGTACCAAAAAGTCGTTGTCGAACTGTGACCACAGAGGGGGTTAGAGTAGACAGGAAGGGAGCAAAGTGCAACACATTGTTCAAGGGTTGCAGCCATGCTGGTTGATAGCCAATTGAGTTGAAAAAGATTTCAGTGCTTCAGTAACTGCGATCGGGTGGTAAAGTGGAGAATTGTGCTTTAGCTTCATAAATAACAGTTTCGGAATGGTGGAAATGGTTGCAAAAAGTAGTGGAACTGTTAACACTAAAAAATAAAAGTAGTGGAATGCTGCTCCCGACCGTTCCCACTCACTTCGACCACTGGCCCCATTTGTCTTAAAAGAAGTATACTTAGAAGTTATCAGAATGACGTACATTTACTTCCTCGTTTCCCACTCTCGTGAGATTTGGATTGGGAATTTATGAATACCATAAACAAGACGTAGCTAGTACCCGGCTTCGTAACTATAAATATACAAGCTCAAATGACTTTTTGTTTTAATTTTTGCGATTGTTTGCTTTATGGAATGCGGACAACGTCCTTCCATTATGTACATAGAGGAAAGCAACGTTTTTGTTTTTCGAGCCTTTGTGCTTCGGCGTATTTAGCCACATAGTTTTCAGCTGCTTCATTATAACGTAGAACCGTGTATAATGTTATGCTATGTTATGTTACTTTGCATTTATATAGCGCCTTATGTACCATTGGTATAGTCTCAAGGCGCTGGTAGGTTGAACGCCCTCAGGAACCGAAGTTCAAGTCAGTAGAGAGAGTAGAGAGAGTCAACAGTGAGTGTGAGCACCAGATATGTGTGCAGCTGGTGTGATATTCATGTTGTAGCTGCTTCATAGCGGTAGGTGTGGTTGTCGAGAGATCAAGAGTATGTGTTCGCTCTGGTAGGCTTTATCCAGACTGGTGTGGCTGCGTTAGGCCTGAGGAGAACGCCTGGCTGGAGGGTGCGAAACCAGCAGTGTTTAGTTAGAGTGATGTGGGGTATGAGGCAGATGTTAGTATGAGAACAGCTATACCAAATGATGTCATAGTATCTGTGTGTTCTAGTTGAATGGTGGTGTAAGGAAGAGAGCAAGCATGGTGATGTGATATGATGGTTTACATGCTCTTTCAAACGTTACGTGCACTCCTACCCGTTCTATGAACGTTATGCACTTCTATGCGCTGCAGTCAGTTCCTTGCACTCCAGTCCGCTCCGTGCACTCCGGTCAGCCCCATGCACTCCGGTCCGCCCCATGTACTCCAGTCCGCTCCATGCACTCCAGTCCGCTCCATGCACTCCAGTCCGCTCCACGCACTCCAGTCCGTTCCATGCGATCTGATCTGTTCCATGTACTCCGATCATTTCTGTGAATTCTAAGTTGTTTCATGCACCCCATCCACATGTTTCACCCGTACCTTCCACATATTTCACCCGTACCTTCACGTATTACACCTTCCACATATTTCACCCGTACCTTTCACGTATTACACCAGTATCTTCTACATACTTCATCCGTTCCATCCACATATGTCCCCATTCCATCCACATACGTCCAACATTCCATCCACATACGTCTCGATTCCCTCCATATATGTCAGCTGTTCCATCCCCATATGTCCCCTGTTCCATCCACATACTTCACCCGCTCCATCTGCTTTAAGCACTCGTCTGCTCTACGTACTCGTCCGCTCCACGCACTCGTCTGCTCCACTCACTCGCCCGTTCTACCCTTTGTCCGCTTGAGGCACTCATCTGCTCAAGGCACTCGTCCACTCAGGGCACTCATCCGCTCCACGCATTTATCCGCTCCATGCATTCTTGTGCACTAGTCCGTTCTTGCACACTAGTCCGTTCTTGCACGCTCCTCTGTTCTTGCGCACTCCTCCGTTCTTGCGCACACGTCCGCTCTGCATACACATCCGCTCTGTGCACTCGTCCACTCAGCGCACCACGTCTGCTCTGCGCAACCATCCGCTATGCACACCCATCCGCTCTACGCATTCATTCGCTCTTATGTACTCATCCGCTCTTACACACTCATCTGCTCTATACAGTCATCTGTTCTACATACTTGTCCGCTCTATACAGTCGTCCGCTCTACACAGTCGTCCGCTCTAAACCGTCGTCCGCTCTAAACTGTCGTCCGCTCTACACAGTCGTTCACTCTATGCACTCGTCCTTACCACGCACTCATCTGCTTTATGTACTCATCTGCTCCACACAGTCCTTCGCTCTATACACTCATCCGCTCTATACACTCATGGGTTCTACACATTCATCTGCTCTGTGCACTCCTGCGCTCTACGCACTCCTCCGCTCTTACGCACTCATCTGTTCTACACGCTCCTCCACTCAATACAGTCATCGGCTCTACACACTCGTCCGTTCTACACGCTCGTCCACTCTATGCATCCATCCACTCTAAGCACCCTTCCATTCTATTCTCTACGCATTTGTCCGTTCTACACACTCATCCGTTCTACACACTCATCCGCTCTACGCACTCATCTGCTCCGCGCACTCATCTGCTCCGCACACTCATCCGCTCCACGCACTCATCTGCTCCACGCACTCATCCGCTCTAAGCACCCTTCCGTTCTACGCTCTACGCATTTGTCCACTCTACACACTCATCCGCTCTACACACTCATCCGCTCTACACACTCATCTGCTCTACGCACTCATCCGCTCTATGCACTCATCTACTCTACACACTCATCCACTCTACACATTCATCTGCTCTACACACTCATCGGCTCTACGCACTCATCTGCTCTGCACGCTCATCTGATCAACGTATTCATCCGCTCAGCGCGCTTATCCATTCCATAAGATTCATCGATTCTACCGATTTCATACGGTCCACTCACTTTGTTCATTCGTTATGCATTATCGGTTCAGGCCACGCCACTTAGCATACGTACTGGATCCGTTCCGTGCTTTCTATCTGTTTCATGTACTACATCCGTCTCATGTACTTGAATTGTCTATTCTGTACTTTCATTTATGCTGTGCATTCATATATTCCATGCCATCTGTCTGTGTACTCATCAGTCTCCAGTATTCGTCTTTCCAACCTCTTCACTTTATTCATTTCGTCCATTTTGTTCATTTTGACCATTGAAAATATTACATCGATTTCATTAGTTTAGGCCGCATTACTGTTCTCGTACGATTTATTCTTTTTATCCACTTCACTGCTTTGATCTACTTTACTCATTCTATTCTGTTTGACCTTTTAGTTTACATTAGCGGTTATTAGTTGTCGATTTCTCGCTTGGATCTGGCTGTTGTATTGTTATTATCTTATTTTTATTCAAGATCTAGTAGTTTGTTGAGTTGATGTCATTGAGATGTTGTTATTCAGGTTGAGTTAGTTTGAGTACGGGGTTGGTTTTAGGGGAAGAGCCAAGTTTTCAGTAATTTGCGGAAAGACATTAGATCTTCAGTTAGGCGGATGTGGGGTGGGAGTGCGTTCCACAGCGTGGGGGCCAAGGCTGAGAATAATGATTCCCTAACCTGACTGAGTTTGTTTTAGGTATGACTAGGAGTCCGGCTGAGCTTGATCTTAGAGTACGTGGGGGGTGATAGGGTTTCAGCTTGTCTTGAAGATATTGAGGTCCGGTTTTATGCAGTGCCCGGGGAGAAATGCATAAGGTTTTGAAGGTCGCCCTTCGGGCCACCGGGAGCCAGTGCAGGGTTTTGAGGGCTGGGGAGATGTGGTCTCTCGGGCCGAGCGCTAGTAGCAGTTTGGCTGCGGCGTTTTGTGCTCTTTGTAGTTTATTCAGTTGGTAAGCGTGGACTCTGAGGTAGAGGGGGTTAGCATAGTCCAGTCTTGATATAACAATTGATTGGACCGTGGAGAGTCTGTTAGGAAAGGCGAGGTATGGAAAGAAGCGCCTAAGAGCTTTAAGGTGGTAGTGGCAGGACTTTGAGACGTTGTTGACTTGGTGCAGAGTGTTAGGTCAGAGTCAAGGGTGCATCCAAGGTTTTTTACTGAATTAGAGGGAGTCGGTGAGTTGCCCATGGCAGATGGCCAGGGTAGTGGATGTGGAAGAAGTTCGGAGTTGCCACATACCATGATTCGGTTTTGGAGGGGTTTAGCAAGAGGTGGTTTCTGGTCATCCAGAGCTCTATGTCAAGGAGGCAGGAAGCGAGGTCAGGTTGGCAGTTGGGTTTTGCGTTCAGGAGTTTTAGAATTAGTTGAGTGTCATCAGCGTAGTTGTAACATAGGATGTTGTGTGAACGAATTATCGGTGAAAGGGTGATTAAGTAGAGATTAAACAGGATGGCAGATAGGCATGCACCTTGTGGAACTCCTGTGTCGACCGGTCGGGATTGGGAGGAATAGGTGGAGAGTTGCGTTATTTGGTACCTATCTTTGAGGAACGAAGCTATCCATTTGAGAGCAGTTCCACGAATTCCTAGGGAGTGGAGGCGGTCAAGGAGAATTGAGTGATTGATTGTGTCGAAGGCGGCAGATAGGTCGAGAAGGATTAATGCGGCACATCCCGCGGAGTCTGCCGTGATTTTAAGGTCATCCCAGATTGAAGTTAGGGTGGTTTCAGTTCCGTGTCGGGCTCTGAAACCTGATTGTGCGGGGTCTAGGAGATTGTTGGCTTCTACAAAGGCATTTAGTTTGGAGTAGGCGGTTCGGTCAATGAGTTTGGCAAGGAACCTGGTGTTTGAGATGGAGCGGTAGTTTTTGGGCTCGAGAGGGTCGAGGGAAGGTTTCTTTATTACTTTATTAGAGGTTTGACATGAACCGTTTTGAATGCGTCAGGAAAATACCTGAGGAAAGGGAGTCATTTATGATCGATTTTGCGTGTTCTCCTGCGCAGGTGGAGGCGAAAATTTCTTTGACGGTTGTGGCTGGGCAAGGGTCTAGCGGAGAGCCGTATGGTTTACGGGCAGAGAGAAGTTTGAGAAATTGGTCGGGTGATATTGGACTAAAGGAGTCGAACGTTGGTTGCGTAGTGGTCGCGGGCGGTGGGTTGGCCGGTATGGGGGGGGTTGTATGGTGGATGTAAGAGAGCCAGTTTGGTGGTTAGAGTGTTTGTTCTTTTGAGAGCCGCGACGTAAAAGTGGAGAGAGATTGAGTCGCACAGTGATTGTGAGGGGGTCGGGCGGTGGTAGTGCATGATGGTTTGGTGAATTCGGTGATGATTTTGTGAAGTTCTTTGCTGGGGTTTTGACAGTTTAGGATTCGGGAGTTGTAGTGGGCTTTTTTTGCTTTCCGGATTTCGGCCTTGTACTGATGAAGGTGCCGGGCCAAGGTGGCTCTGCTCTCTTGGGTTGTGTCTTTCCGCCATTTGCGTTCTAGGTATTTATATAGTTGTTTAGTGGTCTTCGAATCAGGTGTGAACCATCTAGGGAACAGGCCGCGGCAGGCTGATGGTTTGCAAGAGGGTGTGAGCCGCATTAGTGAGGTGTTGAGCAATGATTTAAAGGCGTCAGGGGTTAGTTGTTTATTGAGTCGGCAGGTAGGTGGAGGAGACTGGAGGAGTGCGTCGGCTAGGTCAGGAAGGATTATTCGTTTTTTCCAGCATTTGCATAGATTCTGAGGATCAGATTCGGGTACTGGAAGCGGGACGGGTGAGCGAATGGTGAAAGAGACAATGAAGTGATTGGACCAGATGATAGGATTGGGGGGTTTAGATGTATCCAGTTGTGGGAGCTGAAGATGGCATCAAGAGTGTGTCCTTTATAGTGAGTCGGGCCGTTTATGTGGGGTTGGAGGTTAATCGCGTCTAGACCGTCAACCAGAGAGTGTGTCATAGAGTTGGTGGGATGTCGAGCCAGATGTTGAAGTCTCCTAGAAGGGCGAGGTTGGGATGGTTTAGTTGAGTATAAGTGCAATGTTGTGTAATCTCACGCGCACAGTCCGGACATCAAGAAACAGATATTGATACCAATAGTGAAAATCAAACACATACTGACGGAAGGCGCATTATCTTCCCACAAAACCAAAAGATGATGACTGGAAGATTTTTAATCACTCTTCTCCATGGGCACGGCTAAAGGCAATCCTCCAGACCGTTGTTTTTCACCCTGCCAAGCAATTACAGAAGGGGAAAGACCATATGCAAATCAGACTTGGTCGCACCCTAAAATGAGCATTCCAGTCTGAACTGCAACATCACATTCCCTATGCACAAGGCCACAAGTAACCCTAGACATATTTTGCCTCATTGGGCATCATCAGTAAGGTGTAGATTGGGTCTGTAAACAGAGGCGTAGACATGGTAGGGCCTGAGTGGGTAAGGCCCACTCAAAATCTGTAATTGCCCACTCAGCAGCGCTGTTTTGGAATTTGCAGATGCTAATCTCATTTCAATGGGCCCAACTACATTAACTTCAGGCCCCACTTGTTAGACAATCATGGCTGCGAGTCTGTCTATAAGCCGAGTAGGCCTGCGACCTACAGCTGGGCATCTGGGCATATGCACGCCACTCTGACTGACTTATGAAAAACCAAAAGGTGATGGCTGAAAGGGTTTGAATCAATCATAGCCATGGGCACCACTGATCAGGGCAACCCCACAGACCAAAGCTTTTCAGCCTGCCAAGTCATTACAGTCAGGAACGACAATATGCAATTCAGGGTTGGTCCTGCCCCAAAAGCAGCAGTCCAGCCCAAACTGCTAGATCAGATCCCTTTCACACGAGTAGGACTGCTCTCTGCCAACGTGTTAATCGGTATGCAATTATGAAGAAGAATGGTCCTAATGAGGGACTCTGGGACAGACTACCACCTGCGTTTTAACATATTTGCAATGTCTGGGTGGGAAAGTGGATGCAGGTCTGTGAGTCAGTCAGCAGGAATATGAGAGGGAGAAAAGCGGGAGAACGAAGTTCCCATTTTAATGCTAAAAGTAAGTGCATAGCTTAGTGTGTGGTGACCGGAATGCAAAAATTGGTGCATTGAGGTCAGTGACCTATGACAAGAATCATGAAATGTATTTGGCATTCCAATTCTAAGGCATGCAGAAGATAAGAGCGGCCCAAAATGCTGTAGGCTAATAAACCTTTGTACAGACTTTGACCTTGTTTTAGCACAAAGTGCTGTAGTCACAAATTCTATCACGCAACCGACATATGAAGCAAGAGGGTCAAGGATAGCGATCAACTATATTTTGTTGTCTGTGGAAAGTTGGTCAACGTATGAGAATTTTGCTATTTGTGCCAGGGTACGAAGCAACCACAATGCTTTGTGTTTAACTAAGCGTTTAATATGCACTTAAACAATTTCAGAATATGTCGTCCCTTGAATTGACCAACAAAGTGGGGGCTAGGTGGGGACTAAGACTTGCAGAAAATACATCCCTGTGGCTTGATCAGGCATCAACAAATGCGGATCTTCAGGCACTACTTGATTTAGGCGGCCCTCTCCCGAACCTGGTCAAACAAATAGGGTGGGGATGAGAGAAGTGTATGAACAAATGATGTCCTTCCTTTTTCTACTTGTAACAAAAGAAAAACGAGCCAAGAAATGATCTCCTGACGCAAACGCAAATGGTTGGTTTGACAAGGAGTGCACACTTCTAAAAAGTGCAATCCAAGAAGCTGTGAGACAGGGAGGGGCGGGGAAAATATCACTCTGCTTAGGGAAAACGATAAAACCATGCTCACACAAAAGAAGAAAGAATTCCGGAACAGGAACTGCGAGAATCTAACAAAATCGGCAAACAATAACGTTTCCAAAGTTTTCTGGAGGGCTGTGGTGGTGGGTCTTGGGCAGTATAAATCTCTGTTGACGTCAATATATCTGAGGAGGAATGGGCTTCCCATTTCTCAATGATTTTTGGGGCAATTACAACTTACACCCCGGTGCCATCAGAGGCACAGCTTGTATATCCTGATAACGGAGGGATTAGACGGAGAGATGCACTGTTTACACCATCCGTGTCCCTAGTGGAGGCAGAAGGCCATAGAGAGAAACCAGAGAGACATGATGAAATAATATTTTTTTAAGAAGGCAAAATCTGCAACGCTATTAATCGCCTAACTAGAGGTAAGGCGCCTCGCCCAAACATAATCCCAGGCAAAGTCTTTAGGTATGAACGTGAATGGTGGGTGCGGATACTTAACACAGACTTCCCCTGCTTTGTGAGAATTGGGGTTTATCCCACATCATGGTCTAATTCCATTATAATACCTATCTTCAAAAATGGTACAACCCATAAGGTATGTTTCAAAAGACCAATTAGCCTCATGGACAAACACTTGTATATAGGCGCGTTATATGTCATATAATATCATATCATATCATTGCAAGATCTTTTGCCACATAACCCTTTCAGAACGAAATAGTTTGATAGAAGACAATTTCATCTTGAATTGCGCACATGGTGGCTTTAGACGGGGGCTCCCCGTTGTGGACAAGGTTTTTGTGTTTTGCCATTTGTCCACTACATATGTCCTGGCCAAAAAGATGCCGCTTCATGTAGCCTTTCTTGACTTCTCATCAGCTTTTGATATGGCGGTCAGAGAAAGGCTATGGATTAAACTGGCCAAAATGGGAATTAACAGTTTGTTGTTTAACATTATCAGGACACTGTATTTTAATACGTCCGTCCAGATTAGGTTTGTCCACATGGTTAGTTGACCAAAAAAGTACCAACAGCCAGGGGAGTCAAACAGGGCTACTTGCTTGCGCCAGTCTTATTTGGTTCATACATTAATGGCATGTCCAAGTGTGTGGAAGAGGCCGCTAACAATATCCCTGCTATTAATGGAAAGCCTGTACCGATGTTATTACATGCGGATGATGCAATTCTTTTTGCAAGAACCCCGAAAGCTCTTAGAAATCAACTTGAAGCAATGACTACCTATCGTATTAACAACCAACTACTCCTAAGTAAATCTAAAACAAAAGTGCTGATCATTAATATATATCATAAGAAGAAAGCAAAATGCAGCTTCATGATGGAGGATGAAAACATCGAGGTGTGAAACACTTTATATATTTGGGGGTTGTCATAACACAAAATCTCTCCCGGAAAGAACGGTTAGAGCATAAACCAGAAAAGTGGCAGCAGCAGGGACAGTGATTATTAGTTTTACTGTAAGTATAATGATACATTGGGCCCAGAAGGTGAAAAAATCCACCAAGCTAAGTTTGGAGGCATGGTAGTCTACAGAGCCGTGGTTTGGGGCCTGGATAAAAACGTTACCAGAGTTGGCATATGTGAGCACCAATTCTGGAAACAGCTATTACATCTCCCCAGAGGCTTTCCGAACTTTGCCCTGCTTGCTGACATGGGTTTTGCAGTCAACAAAGGAGTGTGATGGACTCAGCAGGTACATATGCGGTAAAAAAAAAAGTCACATCTCAGAATAATGAGCTAGTGAACTTGGCATGGCGAGAACATTTCGCCCAAGATTGTGTGTCCACATATAGGTACCAGCTGGAAAAAGATCTTGCATCACTGGGTTTGGGACATATCCTGGACCCATCTGATTGCCCCACTGACGCAAGTTGATGATGAATAGGTTAAAAACTCCCAATTGGCAAGAACAAGACGTACTGAAGAAGAGGGGCTGCGTGCCTGGATCACTTAGGATGGTCTGCCATCTTAGTACTAGCGGCGAGTGCATCAACCGTACCTACCCATATTGCCCAACCCCCCAATGAGGCATCTTTTTGCATTGGCCAGAGCAGAGATCCTCCCATTGGCAAAAATCTTCAAGAAATGAAATAGTTCTTCCAGAGCAAAGTACAAAATGTGTGAAGTAGAGGACGAACATTTGCAACACCTCTCACATGCCCAGTTTATGACCCCTTTAGGTCAAGATGTGTTTACCTATTGACGGAAGGTCTCTGAGAGAACGTAAAATGCAGCTAAGTCCCGTTTTCTCAGGGACTTTGACTGTGATATCACTAAGTCAGTGGCATGCTTAATTCATGGGGTGTGGCGTTAGAGATTAGCTTGGCATCCAACAAACATAGGTTCTTAGGCTGTCCCAGGGGCTGCGAGTAAGGATGCTTTTGTGCAGTATTGATAACCGACTCTTCCCTTGGAGCTGCTCCATCTCAATGGTTTGCAGGGAGACAAGGGGATAACATGATCATGATGACAATTTTTTGTATTAAATTTGAAATCATATTTGGTATTGTATTATAAAATATTGTGTGAAACCATTGCCATATTGCTGGCATATGAATTTTTTTTATTTTAACCTAACACTGTGATTTCTAATTGCTATTTACATGACATATGTTTTATTATTTTAAATGTTTGTGATCCTTGTACTATATATATATATATATATATATATATATATATATATATATATATATATATATATATATGGATTTTGTTTAAATATTTTAACCCTGTTGTTATGAAAGGCTAAATCAGCCGAAAATATTAATACAATCGAATCTGGTCTAGTGTGTGGTTACATTGCAACGAGTAAATGCGTGTGTGGCCAAATAGGCTTGCATTGTAGACACTGTGTCACATCTAGTGGCATGCCCTTAACAAAGCACACTTTTGGAAATTGTGTATAGGAGCAGAATGTGTGTGGGTGTGACTGTAGTTAGTGGCAATATGCCTGTGCATATACAACAGCATTTGGGATTGGTGTGGAGGTACCCACTATCACACGATTGAGTTTGACCAGATACAGTGCTACAGTAGATAATTGCCAGGGACCGAGTCCAATCCTGCCCCTCAAGCCACTGACCCCTAGAAACACTTGTTTACAGTCACGTTATAAATTACTTATCATATTATATCTAGGGTTTCCTGTTTTAGGGGTTTCTTATTTTTTACTTACGGGGGTGTTTTTTCAGTGTTTTCAAAGGGTTTCGGGGTCTGTGTTTATCAGTGTTTTCCCATTTGCCCACTTCAAAAAATCACAGATAACCTTTCCTTCCAGTGTAAACGCACACATATTCTTTTATTGTTTCATTGCATGCATAAGTAGGGTAATGTCTCTTAGAGAAAGATGTTATGAACACTTTCTGGACAATAAAGATGTCTGTGTTCATCCACTAATATCTAACATTTCAACAAGTCAAAGATATTCTTGTAAATTATGCCACACTTTTTCGGGGACTCTTTGCCCATCCTTACCCTTTCTTTTCTTCCCATGAAGACTTTGATTTGTGAAAACAACCTTTCCACATTGTACAGACTTCTAATTTTAGCAGATAAGGCATAGCATGATAAAATGATTTGCTGGGGAGCACTCACTTTGGTGGAGATAAGGATTATTTTGACTGTCAAAATAAATAAACTCCAAGAAGATAGTAACTGTTTATCAAGTGCTGCTCACTACAAAATGAGAATGGAGTCTCATTAATGTACCCCCTGAGGTTTGATTGCAGGGGGTGATCAGACCAAAACTGTTTGCCTGGTGTGGCAGTATCAGAGACTCCTATGGCAGAATTTTTCAAAGGCAACTCAGCAAGTTAGATGATTGTTGCTGAGATGTTACATGTTTATACCTTCCTGTAAAGCATACGGCTTTTGTCCTATTCCTGCTGCAACATGTGCTGTTAAAAGTGTTGTTTTGACTGGGGATGAGCTTGGCTCTCTTGCTTCACTCTGTGTGGGAACTTTTGTCCCCATAGCAAAAATCAAAAGCTGGCACCCATGAATATACGGACAGTAAGTGAGCATGTCTTAAAGTGAAATGTACACATGTAGTTCAATTGACCTTCCCCTCAGACGGGAGAGTGCAAGATAAAAGAGCATTGGACTTTTAAAAAAAGTAATAAAAACCAGAAAAATAACCTGAGAGAGGAAATGTTCCAATAAAAATGCTTGAAAAGTATAAAAGGTGCTCACCTGTTAAACCCAGTAATCTGTAGTGAAATATTCCCTGGAAAACAAAATCCCAATACTAGTGCTGGTTTTCTTGTGGGTCTGCACTGGGAACATGACAACCTGGGTAACATCCTGGTAGCCAAATACTTGAGCAAGCTTGCCAACCTCAAAAAAAACGAAAGGGTTACGTCTGCCCTCAAGTTACGCTGTCCACCCACATGTATCCCTTAAATGAGTCATCATTTATAAATCGCTCCTAATTTAAAAACTCTCCTTGAAGCAAGAATGTGCTAAGCAGCAATTAAGGGGCCTGCAGCTTCTGGGGGGCTGCTGGGTGAGGGCGCTCTAGAAAGCCACATGAGGTTGGGAGGTGACCGTGACACTCTGGCCTCACGCAGGCCTCGTATATGGAAGCCTCACACGGCTTTCCTTTTAACACTTTTCTGCTCTCCTCCAGACAGATACACATACACAGAGGCTCTCTGACCACAAACCGAGACCCTAACAAATCCATGTTAAACTATTGTTTGTAAATACAAATATTTGTCAGTGGTCAAGGACTATTTTGAGGAATTTTAGCCAATTTTAAGACGTGAATCGGCAACCATAAAAATGGCTGCAATTTGTCTACAATTCCTCAAAAATAGCTCTGACAACATATGAATACATTTTTCTTATGAAGAAAACAATCTAACATTGGATGTAAGGTGTTTTTTTAATAAGGTCAGGGGACAGGAGGGGAAGCAATGGGAGAAAGCAAACAAGAATTTGTGAGGGAGTAGGGCCCTTTACCTATTGTCTGCCAAGGCCCCTTTCCATCCCTTTCCATCCACCCCTTCAACTCCAAACTTCATCCCATCCCTGCTCATATTAAGGCAACACTGGGAAAGGGGAAATAGTGTTTTTCAGTTAAACCCTAGGAGGCACTTTTTCCTCCGTGTTTTTCCGGTGTTTTTCCGGTGTTTATCGGATTTCACTGAGAACAGGAAAGTCTAATTATATCATATCATAACCCTGAAACCCCTAGCTCATAGCAGTCTTCACAATGTTTGTGTACTAGTTCCATATAACCCAATGCCTGAAGATCAGTGTAAACATGTCACTGTATGTCCCTCATGCCATTGCCACTCTTAGCTTGATCAATAGCAATTGCAGACCCTTGCACTGCCTCTTTGCTTCACATCAAAACACTTTAAAGCCAAAGTTAAAAGCTCTAACATTTGACTGAAGATGTGTGGAAGATTTTCTGCCGGTTATGTGGTGTGTAATACTTTCAGTTTCAGATGTAACAATGTGGGTCTATTTGAAAGATACCTTGTTGGTCTATTTGCACAAATAGTCCATTTGATGAGACAAAAACCAACACCAAAATCTATTTCTGGCTGGACCTAGTGACAAGTGTGGAGGCATTGGTTTCAGCAGCTGCAGCAGCATGTGGGGAGGGCAAGAACCCTCGTCCTTAGCGCCAATAACACAATCAAGCAAGTTGCACCTGTCTGGAAATTGAGAAAGCATGGTGAAACTTCCTTTAATGATGGCTTTAAGCCCAGAAATGTAAATAAGTTCCATTGGTGTATTACCAATTCACTGAATGAAACCTTTCCATAGAGTGGAAAATGACCCCACCCAAACCCCATCTTAGTAATCATTAAATGAGTCTATTGTTTTGATGAATTTGGTCTCAGATGTCCAAGGGATACCATGACTTTCTGGCAATGGGAACAAAAGCAACAAGACAGCCTCTTGGAACATTTTCACATACAATTGGTATCGAAAAAAGGCATGCAAATGGGAGAAGTCGCCTGTTAACATTCATATTTCAGTTTGCTTGTACTGTGTTAGCCAAGGGTCATATTAATAGTGTCTATTCAATTCAGCAACAGGGTGATAACTTAGACTAACAAAGCTATTTATGTGTGAGCTTTCATAATTATCAGATTACTTCATCAAGCGCAGTAAGAATGAAGCTCTTGGGACAGCAGGGCAGTTTAAGGACTCAACACTGGAATGTCCTATCTGTTCATTTCTGTGTTTCTGATTTGTGTTTCCTTCAGAAAAAACATTGCACTTCAGCTGCTACCCATTCCAGTCTGGAGGAATGAAATAGGACACTGGAAACCGCCAAGGGAGGACTGGGAACCAAAAGAGGCCCTGGAAATTATTTTCAAAAGTGACCCTTATTACACATTTTCAGCATGCACAACCCTTTTTCTATGGGAAAATATGGAAATATCCGACAAAAGAGGCCCAGGGCGCAGATGCCTACTGTTACGCTCACCTGGCTCCCACAGGGGCGTCAGTTGGACCCGGACTGCTGCGGCCTCCACCCACGTGATGCGTAGTGCAGCGATGACTGACTGGATCTGCCCTCCAATTCTTGTCTGCTTGACCCGTAGAAATATTCTCCTACAAGTGGAGAGATGGATTTAGCCACTTGTGGATTCTAGTGATAGCACACCCACTGTCCTCCCCTCTAATCACCTCTGAAGTGCCCTCTCAGAAATCTCAACTTATATTCTTGAAGGATGAGCCCTCCATCCTGTGAAGTACGCAGGGGAGCATTGATGACCAGTTACTTCACTAGCCTGAAAATATTGGAAGAGTTGTAGACGAATACTAACTCCAAAAGGTCCTGGCGAAGAGATATAAGTATATAGTTCGTAAGAGTTCAAAATGTCTGGAATTCACTCCTGTCCAATTCCTCTTTTATCTTGCAGCTTTGACCCAATAGGAAGATTGACAGCTGAAAGCGCTCCGGTAAAAGTCTGTGTTTGGTAAATAATGCCAAGGGTTAAACTTGCTGCTTTCTTCTTTTCTCACAGGTGCGGCATAAGAAGATGTGGCGTGCTGATGAATAATACCTACGGCGGTAAAATCAGGTAAGCATATGGCGGCTAAAGAGATTGTCTCTCTCTGTTCTCTCTGCTCACCTTGTTGTTTCTTGTCCCCCTTAGGTGCTGGAATTCGGCGATGTAAAGATGGAGACAGCGCCGGATCGAAGAGATGCTGCGTGGAATGGTGAGTATGGCGCTGCGCTGCTGCTGGCTATGCAACACGTTTTAAACAAAGTCTTTCCTCAGGTTTGAAGATGCGATCAATCCGGGATCAGGTAAGAAATCAGTTAATATTCTTGTTCTAACCTTTGCTTCTTTCTTTCTTTCTAGGTGCTCCAGGTTCGAGGCGGGCGTGGCAGAAGGCTGGATGCTGCTGCTGGCACAGTGAACGTTACGCTGCTGAATGCAGAAAAACGCGAAGCGTGTGCTGCTCTTCGGGCGTGGTTTAAATAGCCTCCAAAGTAGTCCCAGGTAGGTATTCCTCCCCGACCACACCCGAGTAACAAAATAGTCCCTAAGGTAAAGTAGTCCCTTCCAGGCCTCACATGGGCTTGGATCTTCTTGCAGCATGGTCTGCATCAGGTAAGTGTGCACTTATGAGCCTGGCGCCTATGGCGCCAGGACTGATGTCCCATATGAACCTGGCGCCATTGGCGCCAGGACTGAACCCAGACAGCCCCTAGCAGAGGTTGCTGGGTTTTCTCAAGGCAACATGATGCCTGCTCCCGGGGCTAATGGACGTGGTCTGAATGCCCGGGGGTATGCATCATGACAGCACTCCCCCTCAAGGCCCCTCCTAAAGTCGTTCTTCCCCTTGGTCCTGGTTTGTCTGGGAAGTCCCGATTGAATCTCTCCACTAATCGAGGTGCATGAACGTGGTCACTAGGCTCCCATGACCTTTCCTGTGGCCCGTAACCTTTCCAATCGATTAAGTAAAAAAGTTTTGATTTAACCACCTTGGAGTCCAGGATGTTTTTCACCTCGAATTTAGGTTCTCCATCTATCAAGATAGGATCTGGTGGCTTGGTTAATCTTGTTCCTGGTTGAACTGGTTTTAAAAGTGAAACATGAAAGACATGATGAATTCGCATATTGGGGGGTAATTCCAGTTTGACGGCCACCGGGTTGATAATGGCCTTAATGGTGTAAGGTCCTAAATATCTAGGATTAAAAGTCTGAGTTCCTTTCAGAGGTATGTGTTTTGTAGCTAGCCAAACCTGATCTCCAATTTGGTACCGTGGAGTCTCACTTCTATGTAGATCAGCATTTTTCTTGTCTTTCTCTTTTGCTTGCTTCAAATGTTCTACTGCTTCCTTGAAGGCTTGTGTAATAGTAGAATGCAAATGACCAACTGCGGGCATTTCTAAGTGCTGAGGCAAATCGAGTTCTGAGGTTCGAGGGTGGTGTCCATATATGGTATAAAAGGGGCTTTGTCCGGTTCCTGAACGTACTGAGTTATTGTATGCATATTCGGAAATCCATAAAATATCTTGCCAATTACTTTCGTCTGTTTGTTTGTTTGTTTATTTATTTGATATAACGTGCACAACCCAGAGGTAGCAGGGCGCAACAGAGATCAGAAGAGTGTGTATACATAAAGACTTGGTTACAGGGTAGGAAACAGTTGAATGGTGAGCAGAGCATTACATTACTTACAGGGTATGTTAAGTAGGCACATATACAAATATACATACAGTATTGTACATTTAGCAGGTCAGTTTATATACATATATACAGTGAGGAAGGCTAGGTGCAGGGGCATTGTTCAGTCATGTGGATCGTTGGAGCGTAACCAGGTGAGGGTGTTTCACCTAAAACTGTATTAGTATTGGTCAGTTCTGATGTTGAGAGGGAGGGCATTCCAGTGTTGGGATGCCATGACACGGAAGCTGCTACCGCCCGTTTTTTTCTGTCTGAATTTGGGTACCTGTAGGCAGTATGCGTTGGTCATTCTCGTGGGTCTAGTGGAGGTTCTTTTTACTATTCTGGTTGCCAGGTATGGGGGGGCAGCGTTGTTTAAGCATTTGAAGGTGAGTGATGCTGTTTTGAGTGAGATGCGGTCGCAGATTTTGAGCCATTTGTGTTCTCTTCTTTTGTTGGATATGTGTTCCTTGTGTGGTAGGTTAAGAGCTGTCCTGAGTGCGTTATTTTGCAGAGTTTGGAGCTTGTCTGTAATGTATTTGTTGGCTCCTAGATACGTGGCATTGCAGTAGTCGAGCCTGGATAGTATTAAGGCATTGGCGATGGCGCTGTATCTGAGTCGAAGTTGCCCGAAAGGGGTATGAGAATCTGGGTGTCATCTGCATAGTTAGTGTATGAGACACCCAGTTTGTCCAACTTGTCAAATAAGGACTTGGTAAAGATATTGTAGAGGGTGGGGGAGAAGCAGGATCCTTGGGGGACACCGCAGGTTATTTTGATGGGGTCTGCTGAGGCTAGTGAGGAGAAGACTCTCATGGTACGATTGTCCAAAAATGATTGGATCCAGGCTATGGCCTCCTTTGAGAAGTGGGCAGCCGAGGCCAGGTGTTCACACAGGACTGTGTGATCTACCAGGTCGAAGGCTGCCGACAGATCAAGGAGGAGAAGCATGGCAGTGTTTCCTTTGTCGTTAATCTCATTAATTTGGGTTTTGAGGTCGATTAAGGCGGTTTCTGTGCCGTGTTGCGGTCTGAATCCGGATTGGCGGGCACCTAAGAGTTTGTTGGTTTCTAGATATTGCTGGATTTGTAGGTATGCTACTCTTTACCTTTAGTAGGAATGGCACCATTATAATGAGCCTGTAGTTGGTAGGGATAGCAGGGTCTAGGGTTTGCTTCTTGAGGAGTGGCAGAACCCAGGTTTGTTTGAGGTTGCTTGGTATGGTGTTGGAGGAGAAGGGTGCGTTGATCAATTTGGTTATGAAGGGAGCTAAGTCCCTGGCTGCGTCCTTTATAATCTGGGGTGGGCAGTTGTCCCCTTTGCAGTTGGAGGGTTTGAGAGAGGCGATGACCTTTTCTGTTTCTGGTATGGAGATTTTAGCGAATCTGAAGAGGTTTGGGCCTGGTGGGTTAGTTGTTTTAGCGGGGATGCTAGGTGGTGAGTAGTCGTTAGTGGTTATGGAGTCTTTTTTAGTGCAATTTTTGTTTGGAGAGTTTTGATTTTGTTGTTTAGGGCGTGTTGGACACTGGTGCACCATTTTTTGTCTTTGGTAATATTATCTGGAGGGGGTATGGGGGATTCCAGTTCTCTAAGGATTGCAAATAGTTCCCTGGTATTGGAGCTGGAGTTTTTGATTCTTTCATTGAAAACGTTCTTTTTGGTGAGTAGGATTTCTTTTTTGTAGTTGCTTGCGAGTTGTTTAAGCTGTAGTTTGTTCTCTTCTGTGGGGTATTGCGCCATTGAGTTTCTAGTTTCCTTTTTTGCATTCTTAGTTCTTTCAGATGGGGGGTAAACCATGCGTTGAGGTGGGCTTGTTGTTTACTCTTTTGCAGTTTTAGAGGGGCAATAGTGTCTAGTCCTGTCTTCATGGCATTGTTGTATCTTTCTACTAGGCACTCTGGGTGTAGGTTGTCGGGGAGAGCGTTAACGGTTGGCAACAGTAGTGGTAGGAGGTTGTCAGGCGTTATGTTTTCCTTTGCTCTAGTCGGCAGTGGTGGTGCCATGATTTTTTTTCCATTGACTTCTTTGTGGAGTGAGAGAGTGAAGTCGATGAGGTGGTGGTCCGTCCAGTGTTGAGGGGTAGTTTTGGAGATGGTGGTATCGCAGTTCAGTGTGGCAATCCAGTCCAAGGTCCTACCTTTGCTGTGGGTGGGGCTGAGCACTTTTTGGATTAGGCCATGTTCAGCAAGCATATAGGCTACGGCTTGTGCTGGTTTGTCATCAGGATCATTGAGACCAAGATTCAGATTGCCTAGTAATAGTATTTGGGAGGTTTCCTTA
This sequence comes from Ambystoma mexicanum, assembly GCF_040938575.1. Classification (NCBI taxonomy): domain Eukaryota; kingdom Metazoa; phylum Chordata; class Amphibia; order Caudata; family Ambystomatidae; genus Ambystoma; species Ambystoma mexicanum. Next base: position 1,250,658,676 of record NC_090937.1, on the reverse strand, counting down.
GTGTTGTTAGCTAAGAGGCTGGATGAATCTGCCTCGAAAGAGCCAACGGGGCCGGGTGGCCTATAGATCAGGTAGTTGGTTAAGGTACGACAGTTAGAGATGGGCAATTTGGCTGTGAGGAGTTCGCAGGATTTGAGAGAGGTTTGGGTAGATAGTCTTAGCTCAAGGTCAGTCTTGGCCATGATGGCCAGACTGCCTCCTCTGTTGATGGGTCTGTCCATTCTGATTATTTGGTAATTTTCAGGGATGGCTATTGAGAGTGCTGGGCCTGCTGCTTCATGCAGCCAGGATTTGGTAATCACCAGGAGGTCGAGGTTGTTGGTGGAGAGGGTGTCTGCTATTTCTGTGGCGTGGGCTACTAGTGATCTGGCGTTGATTAGGGCTCCCGATATAGTAGTTATGTTGGGTGTGTCCTGGATAGTTATCGGGATGAGTTTGGGTTGGGTGGAGCTATTTCAGTGTGTAGTTAAGTTAGGGCATGTTTTAGGGTGTCTTAAGGTAGATCTTATGAACTTGTTCTGGAGACTGGGCTCAAAGAGGCGGGGTAATCTGGCTCGAAGCCTGATGTTTCTTTCTGAGGTTGAGCAGGGTGTGTTTTCTGCAGGGAGCATTGTTAGAGTAACAGTAGAGATGGTGAGGTGTAAAAAGGGTATGAGGAGGTATGGTAGGGTGGCCGTTTGATTCTTGCTAAGGCGCATTGTATAGTTTGAGTAGGGTTGGTGTGGAGGGTGGGTATCTAGAGAGGTCGTTGGAGGTTGGCTGTGTGCGTGTATGCTAGATGTGATATTCGGGCGATACAGCAGGTTAGGTTAATTCCACATTAGAGTGGGTGTGCTAGGTGTGATATTCCAGTAATGGGGGTCAAGTGGGGCTAGTCTCGCACCAAGATAGCATTCAAGTGGTATGGTTAGACTCACATTTAAAACATAATATAGTGGCAGGCTAGGTGCGACTATCAAGTTGCAATGTGGTGGCAGGCAAAAAGCAATTTAAAACACAATATAGTGGCAGGCTAGGTGCGACTATCAAGTTGCAATGTGGTGGCAGGCAAAAAGCAATTTAAAGCACAATATAGTGGCAGGCATGGTGCGACTATCAAGTTGCAATGTGGTGGCAGGCAAAAAGCAATTTAAACACAATATAGTGGCAGGCTGGGAGCAGCTTTTAGAGGCAGTGCACTTTCAAGGGCTAAATATGTGTGCAACTGTGTGGTAATTTGATGAGTATGGCTAGCAAGGATGATACAGCAGATGGCTGGGTGTGGAAGGCAAATGGCAAACTTGGGCAGTGTGATAGAGGTTAGCCAGGGCCAGTGCTGTTAGACAGCAATTAATTTAGACTGGTGCAGTTATAAAAACCGTCATCTTGCGAAATGATCTCGCAATAATCAGCATAAAGTACAGCAGTGCCAGCGACCAAGAAGTCGTTAAGGCTGTGTGGCTGTTGTGCAAACACAAGTACATGCAATAAGCAGTTGGAGTCTAGCAGAGCGGCTGGTGTCACTGGTAGTTATGACCATGGTGTTTGGGGATACATGCACAAGTGTAGGTGGGGAGTTTAGCAGGTTGTGCACAGACACAGGAGAGTGTGACTTACGTGCTGCTCACGTGCTAGATCTGTCCATGGTGTTGTAGACTGTTTGTAGGTGGAGGTAGTCCAAAGTCCAGGTGCGGTCCGCGATTAGTGGGTGGCCCGTAGGGAAGGGGGGCGGGCAGCATAACTGGCCGACGTGCGGCAGACAGGCTCTGGGGTAACCGCACGAGAGAATCAAGGGGCGAGTGTCAGGTATAGAATCCTTACAGGATTTATAATGGCAGGGTATCATGGCCAGGTGGCCCGGCGGCACGGACAGGCACAGACAGGTACGTGCCTTGTAGTGTGTGCCTTTGGGGGATGTGCCGGCTCGCGCCTTCCGGCACTGTGTGGGGGAGGAAGTAGCATCCTCAGTCAATCGGCGGCCCTCAGCGTCGGGGTTGGTTGCTAGGCAACCGAGTAAACAAAGGGCACGGCGGCCATTTTCCAGAGGCTCCTCGTGTTGGGCCTGGATTTCAGTGCGCACAGGAGGTAAAGAAGGGTGCAATGGAGCCTGATGCACCGGGCTCCAGGACTGGATACAGAGGGGAAGCAGTGTGCCTGCTTACCCTGGAAGCTGAAATGTTTCCGTCGAGCGTCGCGGGCGGAAGGTCAGCAGAGGGAGGTGGAGGGCTGGGCTCCTGCCCACCCGGTGGCTGCTGGCTCTGGTAGTGGTGGGCCAAGGCAGGTACGTGCTTCATATACTGTCCCTTAGGGGATGTGCCGGCTCGCGCCTTCCAGCGCTGTGTGGAGGAGGAAGTAGCGTCCTCAGCCAATCGGCGGCCCTCAGCGTCAGGGTTGGTTGCTAAGCAACGGAGTAAACAAAGGGGACAGCGGCTATTTTCCAGAGGCTCCTCGTGTTGGGCCTGGATTTTGGTGCGCAGAGGAGGCAAAGAAGGGTGCAATGGAGCCTGATGCACGGGGCTCCAGGACTGGATACAGAGTGGAAGCAGCGTGCCTGCTTACCCTGGAAGCTGAAATGTTTCCTTCGAGCATCGCGGGCGGAAGGTCAGTAGAGGGAGGTGGAGGGCTGGGCTCCTGCTCACCCGGTGGCTGCTGGCTCTGGTAGTGGTCTGGTGAAGCATGCAATGTAGGTACTGTTCAAGGGTCCGGCTGGTCCCTTGTCTGACCATCGGTCTGGGGATGGTGACTGGCTGATAACCTTACGTCGATTTGCGCCAATTGGCAACATTTCTTCCAAAAATGGGAAATTAATTGACTACCTCGATCAGAGACCAATACGGAAGGAAACCCATGTATTCAAACGATGTTTTCGAGGAACTCCTTGGCCAGAATTGAAGCAGAAGGTAATCCCTTCAAAGGAATAAAGTGGGCCATCTTGGAAAAAAGATCCACGATAACTAGAATGGTGTTAAATCCATTACATGGAGGTAGATCAGTGATAACGTCTAAAGACAAGGTGTGCCATGGTGTAGGTGGAATAACCAAAGGTTGTAAAAGGCCAGCTGGTTTTTTCTTCTGACTTTTGTTTTGGGCGCAAATGCTGCAAGACATCACAAATTACTTTATATCTTTTCGCCAGGTGGGCCACCAGAACTGTCTCTTAATTTTAGCTTCGGTTTTTGCAATACCTGGGTGACCTTCCATCAGGGTATCATGGTAATTGGAGATGACAAGTTCCTGTAATTCCTTGTGTGGTAGAAATAGTCGTCCTTGATAGTAGGGTAGATCATTGATGACTCAGTAATCCGGGCCTTTCTTTACCCAGTTCTGCAGGGCTGCTGGATCGAAGAGTTGTTGGATTTTTAAATGAATTTCTTCTAGTGTCTGTAAAGTAGTTATGCCAAGAATTCTTTGTTCAGAAATTATAGGCACCGGCTCCGGGTTCGCATATGCTTCTTCCATTCCTATTTGGGATAAGGCATCTGCCTTGCCATTTTTACAGCCTGGTCGATAAGTGATCACAAAATCGAACTCGGCAAAGAACAATGCCCATCGAAGTTGGCGCGATGATTGGGCTTTGGCTGTTTTTAAATACTGCAAGTTCTGGTGATCGGTGATTACAGTAATGGTATGCCTGGCACCGAGAAGATAGTGTCGCCAAGCCTTAAAGGCGGATTTGATGGCTAATAACTCTTTATCGGTAACCGCATAGTTTAACTCGGGGGCCGAGAACTTTCTGGACCAAAATGCCACTGGGTGAAGTTGACCAGTTTCAGGATCCTTCTGGGACAGGACAGCTCCCATGGCTAAACTGGATGCATCAGTTTCCACTATGTATAGAAGCTCTGGGCGTGGATGTCTTAAAACAGGCACAGACGTGAATTTCGCTTTTAGCTCTTGGAAGGCCTTTTCAGCCTCTTCGGTCCACAAGAAGCGTTTGTTCTTTCGCAAAAGTGCTGTGATGGGATGTACAACATGTGAGAAGTCCGGAATGAATCCGTGGTAGAAATTGGCAAATTGAGAATTGCGTCCACCTTTTGTGAGTCCATTCGGACTCCTTTTGGAGTCAGGATAAAACCAAGGAATTCAACTTCCGTAACATGAAAAACACATTTTTCCAGTTTTGCATATAACTTGTGCTGGCATAGTTTCTCAAGGACTGCACGTACGTGCTTAACATGGTCTGATTCTGAGGAGGAGTACACTAGAATATCGTCTAGAATATGTATACGACAACACAGACGTCAATGAGTTCACGAAGGACATCGTTCATAAAATACTGGAAGGCTGCTGGTGCATTGCACAACCCAAAGGGCATCACCTGATACTCGAATAATCCGCACTTGGTGCGAAAGGCCGTCTTCCATTCGTCGCCTTTATTTACACGTACCAGATGATATGCCCCTCGGAGATCTAACCAAGTGAAGGATGCTTTTATCTACAAGCATCCTTCACTTGGTCTAGTAGTTCAGGGATCAGAGGCAACGGGTATCGGTTCTTAACAGTTATCTGGTTCAATCCGCGGTAGTCTATGCATGTTCTGAGGTCAGCTGTCATGATGCCTACCCCCGGAAGACCGGACCAGGCCCAGCAGCCCCGGAAGCAGGCATCATGCCACTTGGAGCATGCCCAAAAGCCCCAGTTAGGGGCTGTTTGGGTACAGTCCTGGCGCCTATTATGCGCCAGGCTCATAAAGATAAAGTCAGTCCTGGCGCCATGGGCACCAGGCTCATTATTGATAACTTACCTGAAGCAGACCATGCTGCATACTCACCTGAGGCAGACCATGCTGCATAAAGACTCAAGCCAAATGAGGCTTAGGAGGGACTATTTTACTGAAGGGACTATTTTGTTACTTGGGTGGGGCTGTGGAAGAATACTTACCTGGATCTTCTTCCAAGGCTATTTAAACCACGCCCGGACAGCCACACGTGCTTTGCGTTATTCTGCTTGCTGCAGCGTAACGCTCACCGTGTTTTCAGCAGCTCCAGTCTTCAGCCACGCCCGCTTCAGTCCTGGGACTCCTGAAAAAAGAAGACAAAAAGGATAAAGGTTAGAACAGGAGTTTTAACTTAAATCCTTACCTGAATCCTGATCCATTTCGCCAAGGAACTGAACGCATTTCTACGGCGCCGCGCTGAACTCACCTGCTTGGCGATACTTCAGCATTCCATCACGCTCTCTCCATCTCGCGGCCGCCCTCCGACACCTAAGGAGACAAAGACAGCAAGGTGAGCAAGGGGACTCTCTAAGGCCATACAAGCTACCCCCACAAAACTTACCTGATTTACCACGGGGGTCTCACCTCATCTCGGGTCGGCAAAGTCAACTCTGCTTCATCGCCGTACCCCGGCCCCAGTGCTTTAAGTGGGCCGGGGCCTGCCGGGGCCGGGCCCCGGCAGTCTCCAAAAAGTGGGGCTGAGCCGGGGCCCTGCCGGGGCCCCCGGCCTCACCACGCCAAGGCAGGACGCATTATCCCGCCGCGGCCGCAGCCGCGACGGGAGATGCGCCCGCCACTTTAACGTCAGGCAAGCTGACAGAAGTGCCAGCCAGGCACAGCGTTGCTGTGACTGGCTGGCACTTCCGTCAGTCACTGTAACTTTCTCTGATGACCCCTCATCTGAGGGGCCATCAGAGGAAGCTAGAGTCCCTTAGTTTTCCCTCGCCAGGTCACTGACCCTCAGCGAACCCACGGGCTCCGTGATCTAATCACGGAGCCCGCGGGTTCGCAGAGGGTGAAAGACACCTCGGGCTCTGTGATCTCTGCTCTAAGCAGAGATAACTGAGCCCGAGGCGCCTTTCTGCTTTGGCAAGGCTTTATAAAAGATGCCTTCAACTGTGTACGTTTAAGCCATCTTTTATAAACGTAGACATATTTCTATGTTTATAACAGACGGCTTGAATCGTACACAATTCAAGGCATCTTTTATATAGCTTTGTCGACGGACAAAGCCACCTTGGGTTTTGTCCGTCCTCAACGCTTTATAAAAGATGGCTACGTTTCAAGCCGTCTTTTATAAACATAGACATATGTTACAAATGTCTATGTTTTTAAAAGGCAGCTTGAAAAGTACACAAACCATAGTAAGGTAAGCACACAAGTGTGCGTAACTTACTATGGTTTGTGCACTTACAAGCCACCTTGTATAAACATACAAATATGTAACATTGCTATGTATATAAAAGAAGGCTTGAAAAATCACAAACCATAGTAGTACGCAAACAAATATTTAAATGCTCAAATACATTTATATATTTGTTTGCGCATCTTACTATGATTTGTGCACTTTTAGGCCACGCCCGCAATGGAAGCCACGCCCCCAAACGAGGGCGCCCCCTCAATTTTTTACCCCACTTAAAGCACTGCCCGGCCCCTAAGTGGAAAAACACAATAGACTTACCTGAATCTTACCGAGTGCCATTTGGAAATCTTCGAGTGGATTAATCGGCAACCTGCAAGGAATCGGACAGAGTGAAGAGCAGACATTTGAACTCTTATGAACAATTGGACTTTAGAGTCAATACTGGAACTCACCAATTCCTCTACGCCAGTGAAGTAACTGGTCATCAACGCGCCCCTGCGGTCGACGCTGGATGGAGAGCTCATCCTTCCAAACCATCAGGTGAGACTAAGGAGGGGACATCAAGAGTGATCAGTGGGAAGACAACGGGAGTGGGGAAGGTGGGTTGTCACTCAACTCCACGGGTGGTTAATTCCTCTTCTCCTTTGCAGAAGAATATTCTTGCGAGCCAGACAAACTAGGCTGAGCGGGCCAGTCCAGTCAGTCATCTCGGCGCTACACGTCACGCTGGTGGAAATAACAGCGGCCCAGTTCCGGTCGACGCCCCGTGGGAACCAGTGAGCGTAACAGAACGCAAAGCCTACCCACAAATACCCACCTGGGCATCATGGAGACCTCGGAAACTGATCAGTTGGCCCAATTATTCGGGGAATTAAGGGCCGAAGTGCATTCCGCCCGCCAAGAAACCAATGCCCTCAGGAGGGAACTGATAGTGTCAAAAGAACAAACTGATGAGTTGGCCAGACAACTATTACAGAGTCAGGCTGGACAAACACCTCTACCAGGACTTGGGGCAAGTCCAGCTTCTGTACCATCGAGTAACCCGATGCAGATAAATTTACCTGGAGCCGTTCCTTTGGCTCCGCCTGAACGTTTTGCCGGAGACCCAAAAGGGTTTTCAACATTCATGAATCAATGCCGCTTGCACTTTTTATGTAGACCTGGAGCTTTCCCAAACGATCAGGCCAAGGTAGCCTTTGTACTGTCATATCTCAGCGCCAATGCGGCGGATTGGTCCATTCCACTAGTTAACCGGATGACCCGATTCTTCGAGATTTCCAGGGTTTTCGAACAAGCATGGAAAGACTATTCGCCCGACACTCCCGAGGACAGGCTTTGGACAACAAACTTTTATCCCTATGTCAAGGTAACCAGGATCTTTTATCTTACATTGCAACTTTCAATAGATTAGTAGTGAAAACCGAATGGCCTGAAGCCAAGCGAATCACATTATTCCATCGAGGACTTCGAGGAGAACTCAAAGATGTTTTGGCCCAAATCGTGAACCCGCCTCAAGACTGTGCTGAATATATAGATCTAGTGGTCCAGCTCGATCACAGACTTCAAACCAGGATGGCTGACCGAACCAAGTTTGAGAACAGGGTGTTGGTTAAAACCCACGTAAGCTCCAAGGGAGTAGATGTCTCAGAACCAATTCAAATCGGGGGGGTTAAAGGACCCCTAACCCAAAAGGAGAGAGATAGAAGACGGCAACTGCAATTATGTTTATATTGCGGAACTACTGGTCATTTTCTTCGGAACTGCCCTGTAAGACCACCCAAGAAAGTTATAGGAGCAGCAGACGAAAACCATGTGAAATCTGACTCAGGAAACGACCACGCCCGGCAAGCGTAGAGATCCGCTTGCCGAGCTTAAAGAAGGACACTCTGACCTCGCATTTCACCATACCCCTGGTCCTTGTAGATCCAGAGCAGCCATCACGCATGCACGCGGTAAAGGCGTACGTAGACAGTGGAGCCATAGGAAATTACTTGGACTGGGAATTGGCTACCAGGATGAATCTATCTCTCACCCGCAAGACCACGGCCGATGTTGTCACCACTGTAGATGGAACGGAAATTGCCTCTGGACCCGTAACTCATTCCACTGCAGAGATGACATTGCTGAGTCAAGATGGGCATCGAGAGGCTATGATGTTTGACTTAATCAAGGCCCCACAGTTTCAGCTGATACTGGGGATACCTTGGTTGGAAAAACATAATCCCTGTATTGATTGGCGAGAGAAGAGACTAACCTTCCCAGAATGTGCTCACACCTGCTACCCAAGGAAAACTCAAAACTCAGTCCTGGCCCCAGTAATTCCAGTAGCCATGCAATTACCTGTTGAATACCAAGACTTTCAGGATGTCTTCCAAAAGGAACAGGCAAACACCTTACCACCTCACAGATCGTATGATTGTCAAATAGATCTTGTACCTGGAGCACAACCACCTTGCAGCAGAATCTATGCCCTTACGGAACCCGAAAATCTTCATTTGCGCCAGTACCTAGACCAGTACCTTGCTAATGGCTTCATTCGCCCGTCCAAATCCCCTGCATCTTCAGCTTTGTTCTTCGTACCGAAAAAGGAAGGCGACCTTAGAACATGTATAGACTACCGCGCACTGAATCAGATAACCATCAAGAATCGATACCCACTGCCTTTGATCCCAGAACTACTAGACCAGGTGAAGGACGCTTGCATATACACGAAACTAGACCTTCGGGGGGCATATCATCTGGTACGTGTCAAAGAGGGTGACGAATGGAAGACTGCTTTTCGCACCAAGTACAGACTATTTGAGTACCAGGTGATGCCCTTCGGACTATGCAATGCACCAGCAGCCTTCCAGTTCTTCATGAACGATGTCCTCCGAGAGCTTATCGACGCTTGTGTGGTTGTTTACATCGACGACATTTTAGTATACTCTTTATCAGAATCTGAGCATGTAAAACACGACCGAGCAGTCCTAGAGAAGTTACGCCAGCATAAATTATATGCTAAACTGGAAAAATGCATCTTCCATACTACGGAAGTGGAATTCCTTGGATTTATTCTGACCCCGAGAGGAATCCGGATGGATACACGAAAAGTGGATGCCATTCTTAATTGGCCTTCGCCAAGTTCAATCAAAGGAGATCAAAGCATGCTTGGCTTTGCCAATTTCTACCGCAGGTTTATCCCGGACTTCTCGCACATTGTACATCCCATCACAACGCTATTGTGAAAAAACAACGCTTTGTGTGGACAGAGGAACCCGAGAACGCCTTCCAGGTGTTAAAAGCTAAATTCACATCTGCTCCCATATTAAGAGACCCGCGCCCCAAGCTTCCCTACATAGTGGAAACAGATGCATCCAGTTCAGCCATGGGAGCAGTCCTTTCTCAAAAGGATCCCGAAACTAACCAGCTTCACCCAGTGGCGTTTTGGTCAAGAAAATTTTCAGCCCCCGAATTAAACTATGCCATAACCGACAAGGAGCTGCTGGCCATCAAGTCCGCCTTCAAGGCTTGGCAGCACTATCTACTGGGTGCCAGACATACCATCACGGTCATCACCGATCACCGCAACTTACAATACCTAAAGACAGCCAAAGCCCAATCTTCGCGCCAACTCCGTTGGGCATTGTTCTTCGCCGAGTTTGATTTTGTAATAACCTATCAACCAGGTTGTAAGAATGGTTAAGCAGACACCTTGTCCCAGATTGGAATGGGAGAAGCAGAAATAACTTTAGAACCCGTACCCATAGTTCCGGAACAGAGAATCCTTGGCCTGACATCCATACAGACACTGAGAGCATTCAAAACAAGATCCTCCAACTCTTTGATTCCGCTGCCCTACAGGACTGGGCAAAGAAAGGTCCAGAGTACTCTGTCATCGATGATTTATCTTATTACCAAGGACGGCTATTTTTACCGCAAAAGGAACTACAGGAACTTGTCATTTCCCATTACCATGACACCTTAATAGAAGGGCATCTGGGTATTGCAAAAACCGAAGCTAAAATTAGGAAGCAATTTTGGTGGCCTACCTGGCAAAAGGATGTTAAGTCATTTGTCATGTCTTGTGGCATTTGCGCACAAAATAAAGGGCAAAAGAAAAAACCTGCTGGATTATTGCAACCATTAGACATACCACCTACCCCTTGGCATACCTTGTCATTAGACTTCATCACGGATTTACCCCCGTACCAAGGTTACAATACCATTCTAGTTATTGTAGATCTTTTTTCTAAAATGGCCCACTTCATTCCTTTAAAAGGGATACCTTCAGCTTCAATCCTGGCCAAGGAATTCCTTGAAAATGTTGTCCGCCTGCATGGCTTTCCTTCAGTGTTAATTACAGATCGGGGCAGTCAATTCATTTCACATTTTTGGAGGAAATGCTGCCAACTGGCACAAATTGATGTTAGGCTTTCGACCAGTCACCACCCTCAGACCGACGGTCAAACGGAGAGGACCAACCAGACTCTTGAACAGTACCTCTGTTGTATGCTACATCAGTCGGAGGGGAATTGGAAAGACATTCTGTGGATCGCAAAGTATGCGTACAATAATTCCGTACACTCAGGAACTGGACAAAGTCCTTTTTTTACCAACTATGGGCACCATCCTCGAACCTCGGATTTGGACTCACCCCAGCATTTAGAGATGCCCGCAGTGGACCATCTCCACGCTGTTATTACACAAGCCTTTAAAGAAGCAACCATCCATTTGCAAAAGGCTAAGGAAAAATACAAAGAGGATGCGTATCAGCACAGAAGTGAAGCTCCTCAATACCAAATAGGGGACCAAGTATGGTTAGCCACTAAGCACTTACCACTCAAGGGGACTCGGACCTTTAACCCCAGGTATTTGGATCTTTTTCTGTCAAGGCAATTATTAACCCAGTGGCCGTCAAGTTGGACCTACCTGCTCATATGCGAATCCATCCCGTTTTCCACGTGTCTCTTTTGAAGCCAGTGCAACCAGGAACAAGGCTAACCACTCCACCTGAACCTATCCTCATAGACGGGGAGCCCGAGTTTGAAGTCAAGAATATTTTGGACTCAAAAAGAGTGAGATCAAAACTCTTTTACCTAATTGACTGGAAAGGTTATGGTCCACAGGAAAGGTCTTGGGAACCTAGTGACCACGTGCATGCACCTCGTTTAGTGAAGAGGTTCCATCGGGAATTTCCAGACAAACCACGGCCAAGGGGGAGAACGACTTTAGGAGGGGCCTTGAGGGGGAGTGCTGTCATGATGCCTGCCCCCGGAAGACCAGACCGGGCCCAGCAGCCCCGGAAGCAGGCATCATGCCACTTGGAGCATGCCCAAAAGCCCCAGTTAGGGGCTGTTTGGGTACAGTCCTGACGCCTATGGCGCCAGGCTCATAAAGATAAAGTCAGTCCTGGCGCCATGGGCACCAGGCTCATTATTAATAACTTACCTGAAGCAGACCATGCTGCATACTCACCTGAGGCAGACCATGCTGCATGAAGACTCAAGCCAAATGAGGCTTAGGAGGGACTATTTTACTGAAGGGACTATTTTGTTACTTGGGTGGGGCTGTGGAAGAATACTTACCTGGATCTTCTTCCAAGGCTATTTAAACCACGCCCGGACAGCCACACGTGCTTCGCGTTATTCTGCTTGCTGCAGCGTAACGCTCACCGTGTTTTCAGCAGCTCCTGTCTTCAGCCACGCCCGCTTCAGTCCTGGGACTCCTGAAAAAAGAAGACAAAAAGGATAAAGGTTAGAACAGGAGTTTTAACTTAAATCCTTACCTGAATCCTGATCCATTTCGCCAAGGAACTGAAAGACAGAAGTCTTTGAAGCATCGCTTTGCATTTCTACGGCGCCGCGCTGAACTCACCTGCTTGGCGGTACTTCAGCATTCCATCACGCTCTCTCCATCTCGCGGCCGCCCTCCGACACCTAAGGAGACAAAGACAGCAAGGTGAGCAAGGGGACTCTCTAAGGCCATACAAGCTACTCCCACAAAACTTACCTGATTTACCACGGGGGTCTCACCTCATCTCGGGTCGGCACAGTCAACTCTGCTTCATCGCCGTACCCCGGCCCCTAAGGGGAAAAACACAATAGACTTACCTGAATCTTACCGAGTGCCATTTGGAAATCTTCGAGTGGATTAATCGGCAACCTGCAAGGAATCGGACAGAGTGAAGAGCAGACATTTGAACTCTTATGAACAATTGGACTTTAGAGTCAATACTGGAACTCACCAATTCCTCTACGCCAGTGAAGTAACTGGTCATCAACGCGCCCCTGCGGTCGACGCAGGATGGAGAGCTCATCCTTCCAAACCATCAGGTGAGACTAAGTAGGGGACATCAAGAGTGATCAGTGGGAAGACAACGGGAGTGGGGAAGGTGGGTTGTCACTCAACTCCACGGGTAGTTAATTCCTCTTCTCCTTTGCAGACGAATATTCTTGCGAGCCAGACAAACTAGGCTGAGCGGGCCAGTCCAGTCGGTCATCTCGGCACTACACGTCACGCTGGTGGAAATAACAGCGGCCCAGTTCCGGTCGACGCCCCCGTGGGAACCAGGTGAGCGTAACACACCTTCCTTTTTGGGTACGAAGAACAAAGCTGAAGATGCAGGGGATTTGGAGGGGCGAATAAAGCCATTGGCAAGGTACTGGTCTAAGTATTGTCGTAGGTGAAGGTTCTCAGGTTCCGTAAGGGCATAGATCCTGCTACAAGGGGGTTGTGCACCGGGTATGAGATCGATTTGACAATCGTATGATCTGTGAGGAGGTAAGGTGTTTGCCTGTTCCTTTTGGAAGACATCCTGGAATTCTTGGTATTCTGGAGGTAGTTGCATGACTGCTGTGGTTACTGTGGCCAGGCCTGCGTTCTGATTTTTCTTTGGGTAACAGGTTTTTGCACAATCCAGGAAGGTTATTCTCTTCTCTTGCCAATCAATACAAGGACTATGTGTTTCCAACCAAGGTATCCCCAGTATTATTTGGAACTGTGGGGCTTTGATTAGATCAAACACAATAGTCTCTCGATGCCCATCCTGACCCAATAGTGTCATCTCTGTGGTGGAGTGAGTTACAGGTCCAGAGGCAATTTCAGTTCCATTGACTGTGGTGATGACATCTGAGGTGGTTTTTCGGCAGAGAGGTAGATTCATCCTGGAAGCCAATTCATAGTCCACGTAGTTTCCTATGGCCCCGCTATCAATGTATGCCCTTACTGCGTGCATACACGATGGCTGCCCTGGATCTACGAGGACCATTGGTATGATGAAATGCGAGGTCTGAGTACCCTTCTTCAAGCTCGGCAAGCGGACCTCTATGCTTGTCGGGCGTGGTCGTTTCCCGAGTCTGAGTCCATATGGCTTTTATCAGCAGCTCCTATCACCTTCTTGGGTGGTTTTACAGGGCAATCCCATAGAAAATGCCCAGACGTTCCACAATATAGACACAATTGCATTCGACGTCTCCTTTCTGTTTCCTTCTGGGTTAGGGGTCCTTTAACCCCTCCGATTTGCATGGGTTCTGAAGCATCTGCTCCTTTGGGGTTAGCGTGGGTTTTGACAAACACCCGATTCTCAAACTTGGCTAGATCAGCCTTTCTGTTCTGAAGTCTGTGATCTAACTGGACCACTAAGTCTATATATTCAGCGCAGTCTTGAGGTGGTTTCACGACTTGAGCCAAGACATCCTTGAGTTCCCCCCGAAGCCCTTGATGAAATAACGTGATTCGTTTTTCTTCAGGCCATCCGGTTTCCACCACCAATCTATTTAAGATTGCGATATAGGTTAGCAGATCCTGGTTACCCTGTCGTAAGGATAAGAGTTTGTTATCCAGGGCTTGTCCCTGTGAATGTCTGACAAATAGTCTTTCCATGCTCATTTGAAAACCCTGAAAATCCCGGAGAAGAGGGTCATCCTGGTTGACTAGCGGAATGGACCAATCCGCTGCGCTGCCAGTAAGATATGATAATACAAAGGCTACTTTAGCTTGGTCGTTTGGAAAGGCTCCCGGTCTGCATAAAAAGTGCAAGCGGCATTGGTTCATGAACACGGCGAACCTCTTGGGGTCCCCAGCAACGCGTTCGGGTGGAGCTAACAGAATATTTCCTGGTAAAATCACTTGCACAGGATTGCTTGATGAAACTGGGGCTGGATTCCCCCCAAACCCAGGTAGGGGTGTTTGTCCAGCTTGGTTTTGCAGCAGTTGTCTGGCGAGATCATCTGTGCGCTCCTTCGATACAATTAATTCTCTCCTGAGGGCATTAGTCTCTTGGCGAGTGGAGTGCACTTCCGCCCTAAGTTCCCCCAATAGTTGGGCCAGTTTGTCGGTTTCTGAAGTTTCCATAACGCCCGGGTGGGGATTTGTAGATAGGCTTCGCGTACTGTTACGCTCACCTGGCTCCCACAGGGGCGTCGGTCGGACCCGGACTACTGCGGCCTCCACCCACGTGATGCGTAGTGCAGCAATGACTAACTGGATCTGCCCTCCAATTCTTGTCTGCTTGACCCGTAGAAATATTCTCCTACAAGTGGAGAGATGGATTTAGCCACTTGTGGATTCTAGTGATAGCACCCCCACTGTCCTCCCCTCTAATCACCTCTGAAGTGCCCTCTCAGCAATCTCACCTTATATTCTTGAAGGATGAGCCCTCCATCCTGCGAAGTACGCAGGGGCGCATTGATGACCAGTTACTTCACTGGCCTGAAGATATTGGAAGAGTTGTAGACGAATCCTGACACCAAAAGGTCCTGGCGAAGAGCAGTAAGTTTATAGGTCGTAAGAGTTCAAAATATCTGGAATTCACTCCTGTCCAATTCCTCTTTTATCTTGCAGCTTTGACCCAATAAGTAGATTGACAGCTGAAAGCGCTCCGGTAAAAGTCTGTGTTACCCAATACTGTCTGGTAAATAATGCCAAGGGTTAAACTTGCTGCTTTCTCCTTTTCTCACAGGTGCGGCATAAGAAGATGTGGCGTGCTGATGAATAATACCTCCGGCAGTAAAATCAGGTAAGCATATGGCGGCTGAAGAGATTGTCTGTGTCTGTTTTCTCTGCTCACCTTGTTGTTTCTTGTCCCCCTTAGGTGCCGGAATTCTTGAGATGCTGTGTGGAACAGTGAGTATGGCGCGGCGCTGCTGCTGGCGATGCGACGCGTTTAAAACAAAGTCTTTCCTCAGGTTTGAAGATGCGATGAATCCGGGATCAGGTAAGAAATCAGGTAATACTCTTGTTCTAACCTTTGCTTCTTTCCTTCTTTCTAGGTGCTCCAGGTTCGAGGCGGGCGTGGCAGAAGGCTGGATGCTGCTGCTGGCACAGTGAACGTTACGCTGCTGGATGCAGAATAACGCGAAGCGTGTGCTGCTCTTCGGGCGTGGTTTAAATAGCCTCCAAAGTAGTCCCAGGTAGGTATTCCTCCCCGACCACACCCGAGTAACAAAATAGTCCCTAAGGTAAAGTAGTCCCTTCCAGGCCTCACATGGGCTTGGATCTTCTTGCAGCATGGTCTGTATCAGGTAAGTGGGCACTTATGAGCCTGGTGCCTATGGCGCCAGGACTGATGTCCCATATGAACCTGGCGCCATTGGCGCCAGGACTGAACCCAGACAGCCCCTAGCAGAGGTTGCTGGGTTTTCTCAAGGCAACATGATGCCTGCTCCCGGGGCTAATGGACGTGGTCTGGATGCCCGGGGGTATGCATCATGACACCTACCGGAAATCTCTAGAGTTCCCTATAGGCCAGTCCACCCCGGAAAACTGCATGCAAGCAGGTAAGAGAAGGAAACACTCTTGGGCTGCCGGTATGTTTTAGGCAGAGTCAATTGTGTGGCCAGTAGGTTTGCACATGCCATGACTGGTACTACCCCATCCCTTCATGCCTCTCTTAGAGCTGCGCAGCAGTGTGTCTTTCTCCTGCCTTCTTGCCTGTCGTTTGCAGTGCCGCATTTAAATCTTTCAGACTGGAACGTGTGGGGGAACATTTGAAGTGCAATACCCGTGTGAAGGAAAATCAGAAACACAGACACAAATGGATAAGACATTCCAGAGGCGAATCCTTAAAGAAATAGTGTGCTCAAAAATATTATTGGCCCAAAAGATGGGCAATAATCCAAAACATGCATTAAACATAATTTTAATGGAAGTTCCTATGTAAACTTTTGAGCAAAAGAGTCTCAAAGCGATTACATGTTAGCATGCATTTACCATTTCAGGTAGCCTGCTCAGCTCATGTTAAGGTCTGCCCTGGCGGCACTAAACAAGCAGCAAAAGCCCCCTACTGGGAGCTTTTGCTTACTGCAGCCAGAGAAGAGCTGGCTGCAGTAAGCAAAAGTTGTATTTAGGTTTGCTGTGGCTTCAGCTTTGAGTCTCCTGGGTTCCCCCAACCCGGGGGAGCCCAGGAGACTCAAAGCTGAAGCCACAGCAAACATAAATACAACGTTGTTGTATTTAAATATGCTGCAGTTTTCTTTCTACGTTTCTCAGGCTCTAAGAAACATAGAAAGAAAACTGCAGCATATTTAAATACAACAACGTTGTATTTATGTTTGCTGTGGCTTCAGCTTTGTGCCTCCTGGGCTCCCCTGACACCCGGGTCGGGGGAGCCCAGTAGACTCAAAGCTGAAGCCACAGCAAACATAAATACAACGTTGTTGTATTTAAATATGCAGCGGTTTTCTTTCTAAGTTAGAAAGAAAACCGCAGCATTTATTTTCCAGTGCTTTAAAAAAGAAATTTAAAGCACTTAACCCACAGCAGGTTGTGTTAATCTCTGCTCTCTGGCAATAATGAAGCAAAAGCCACCTGCTGGTAGCTTTTGTGTATTACAGTTGGCTGGCTTTTGCTTCATTAGTGCTGCAAGGGCAGAAATTAACACAAGTACAGGAGGCTCATCCATTTCACAAAATGGATGCCTCCTAGTGCTTTAAATCTGTGATGTTGAGCCTCGTTTGCTCAAAAGTTTACATAGCAACTTTCTTAATGAACATGTTTTATATATATTGTTGATGATGGCCCATCTTTTGAGCCAATACAATGTTTGATTGCACTACCCCTTTAAAGTGTCCTGCTATCCCAAGAGTTTCACTCTTCCAATGCCTAATGTAGTAATCTGAAGATCATGAATGCTTGCAAATAAATGACTTTGTTAGCCTAAATAAGATATCATCCTGTTCTCTTTTTTGGATTAAGACATTTTATATTACCCCTCGCTAACACATTACTTGCAGACTGTATATAGATATATATAGATATGTTTTCATGTATTTAAACAACATGATTACCAACGTTAGCCAGACTCAAATTCAAAAATAGGCAGTAGATCAGTACTAAAAATGTGTATTTTTTTGTGTCATGGCAACACAAATGCCTGACGCATTTCACCCTCTGCTGAGGTCTTGCGCACAGGTATTATATATATTGTAGGTCGGCAATCACTGCCTTATAGTTAAGGTGAGGCAGACTTCCATATGAATCCCAAAAAAATTCATTGCTGATAACATTGACTCGTGCTACAGATTTGGCCGAAATCTTGAAGTCAATTAGGTATACGGGGCCCCTCACCCCCCAGACTGCAAAGTTTGGTAAAGATTTGTTTAAAAATTCAAAATTTGATCCGCTAGGGCGTGGCACAAGATGGCAGCGGGATAATGAAGCTCTGACTGAATGGGGACGGAATCGGGCAAAAATGCATAAAATAAGAACATTGGGTTTCCATTAATGACAGATGATTGCAGATAGCCAGTCCAGGATCCAGAGGACACTGAGCAGCATCAAATTGGGCCACGAATAACAGGGACACCAAGCAACTGCTACCCCCAGGTCCACAGCACTGCCAAAAGCCTGCCAATCTCACCTGGAAAGAACGACCGATGGAGGGGCCGCTGCCGCCATACCCTGGGGGCAGTCCATGCGTGGGCCGGACTGGTGGTAGAAGACCCTCACCCACTCCTACTATGCAAAAGAGCAAACATGCCCGACACTGCCGGTGAACCCCGTAGGGATAGATCCACTGACAACGGGCAGATGCGGTCGCCAGAGGCACCGGAGTCCCCCCAGGTGCAGTGGTGGGCGCCGGGCCATCAGGGCAGACACCTCCACAACACGAGACTCCACTGCAATACAGCTAGCCGGACTAGAAAAGGGGCGACTGCCCGCAGGGCATGACCGGCATCCAACAGACCCAGGGAGCCAAGTAAGAGGGCACTCAATGTGGGGCAACCATTGCGGGACAGACGCTGCAAAGTCACGATCACCCCCGATGAGGGTAGGAAACCCCCCGGAGTGAAACGAAGGCAGTTAATAACATAGGAAAACATATATATAAAACAACCGCAGTGCGGCATCCCGATCCTGCATGGCCTGCTCACCCTCCTGGAGCTGAACCTGGCGCAGCATTAAACGCCACCCCGGAGGATCCCACAGACTGCACCTGCACGCCTTCCAGGCAGCTGCTCTGGAGGGGTAGCCCACCCCGCCACCAGCCGCACAAGGCCCGCAGTGCCAGACACCCAAAGAGGGGACACAGCGGACCCCTGGTTACAAAGGCGTGTCTGGGGGGCCGCCCAGGCCTACCTCCTCACTGGGGGCCACAGACACCGATGTCTCCACCGACCCCTGAATTGGGCCTACACCACCTCCAGCCACACCGAATAAACATTGCCTCGGACCTCACCATCAGACAAAGACCTTGAGAGGCCCAGCCGACATGAGAGATGAAACTCTGCAGGGGCTTGCGGAACAAAGTGCCTCAGACTGGGACACCCCCCAGGACACATCCATAAACAGGACCTCAGAGCGCCCGCATACAAGGGGCAAACCAGCGCCAGGAACCATCAACGCAACTTGGAAGCGCTACCCATCGGCTGGGGAAGCCTCTTGCGTGGCGGCAGAACCCGAGCCACAAATTAACTCCCCCCAATTCAAACAGGGGAGCACAGACCCCTTGCGTCTCAGCACCAAGGAGGCCCAAATAAAACTCCAACTAAACATCTGACAAACAAACATATACAAGCCACCTAGACACTCCTGGAGCGCCCTCACAGATAACACAGACATGCCGGGGGCAGCAAAATCAAAATCAATCCACGATCTAAGCCGCTCCAAGACAGAAATCTTGGCGGCATAGTCCTGCACCCGTCGTGGGTCTGGAGGCACACACAACAGACAGAGAAGCCGGATACACACCAAGACTAAAGACCCCGCCTAAAAATAAGCAGGACCACAACAGAACTATATCGGGCGACATCACAGCCCACCAACTCAAGCACCAGCTGCTATTGGACTAGCACCAGAGCCCAAGGCGCATGCAAAGAGAAAGCCATACCCCACAACCAGGAACGCCAACGATGCCCACCCCAGCCGGCCTGCCGAGGAGATCAATCAGAAACAAGGCGGAAATTGACGTACAAGCACAACTCCAAACTATCCTTGCAGAAATGTGAATCATTAGCCAAAGCACCCAGGAAACACATACCACTGTGCAAGACATAAAGCGCGACCTGCAAGATGTTCAAGCCCGCCTAACTGCACAAGCCAAACATATTACAGACAATGAACAACAGATTAGTGCAGTGGAAGACAATCAGTCAACTACTGGCAATAAACTGGACAGGGTCATCAGAGAGGTCCAAACACTGGGTGAAAAACTCGACGACCAGGAAACCGCTCCAGGCGTAACAACCTGCGAGTGGTGGGCCTGCCCGAGAACGTGGAGAGCGTGGACCTGGACAACTACATGTATAACCACCTCGGAGACACTCTCAAAATAGAAAACTCCCGGGAACTAACCATAGAGCAAGTACACAGGGCCCCAATCCCAAAACCATCGCCCGAGCAGAGATCCTCAGCTATTTAATGACTATTAGCTGGAGGTATCGTGAAGATGCCAAGAATTCAACCCAATATTCGAGGCCATGAAGGCCACAGACCATCGCCACTATCTCGAATTCCCCGCAACATGGTGTGTGCAAATCAGCAAGCAATGGCAGTCCTTCGAGGACCCAGAGTCAGCATGGCGCTTTCTCAGGCAACAGGACATAATTACCTCAGACCATGACCAGTCACCGCCCGGGACCCAGAGGTCAGACCAATCAACCCCTCCCAAACTCCGATGGAGCACAGGCAAGCAGGAAGTGGCAAAAGAACAGCCGGAGACCGAGGGGCTGAGGGACAAAGAGATGATTTTGACAAGCAGTGCATCAACAAAGACACCCAATTCCATAAGAACAGCAGGGCCAAGAAGAGGCCCGATCTACTAAATAGACTCTGGATCCTAGCAGCGGCCGCACTCTGTACATCTGCGTAAGAAATGCATCCAGACCAACTGAGACCCTACAACAGCCAGACCCAATTGAAAAGAGTAAGATGCAGCCCCGACAGTAGCAAGAAGAGGGCATAAGCACTTGCAGCCGGGTGTCACACAAGGCACGGGGGGACTCCCTTGGCAAGAAACCCCCCCTCACCTCGGGTAAGGGTAGTAATACCCTGTGTTGGGGCAGGGATATGGGTTA
The DNA here is from genome assembly GCF_040938575.1 of Ambystoma mexicanum. Lineage (NCBI taxonomy): Eukaryota > Metazoa > Chordata > Amphibia > Caudata > Ambystomatidae > Ambystoma > Ambystoma mexicanum. The sequence goes on along the minus strand of NC_090937.1, from coordinate 1,250,638,122 downwards.
TGCCCACCCAATGTTTGTTTCAAGTTTGTTGTTCGTATCAGGTTACTACAGGCTCAGGTTGGAGCCCCACTGAGTTGCAAGCCCTTAACGCAGATCGACACTGAATCCCCTTCACTCTTAAAGCAGGCACATGTGCACCAAGTCAGCAACGACTGGCCGGCAAGACTTATACAGAGGCCCTCTTACATAGACCATAGCTCCAGGTGCTACCTTTATAACATTAAAGATCTGAGGCCTGGGCCATCCTATCAAGCACAGGAGGATAATTACTAACATGCGGGACCTCCAGGGGGACGTCATCTTCCTCCAAGAAACACATTTTAACGCCACAGAATCAGGGAAACTCCAACGTGGATGGATGGGCTCAGCATTCCACTCTCCTCATCACGGGAAAAGGGGGGTCTCCATACTCATCAACAAAAGGGTCCCTTTCCGGGCCCAAAACAAAATAGCAGATAAAGAGGGCAGATACATTCTGGCCCAAGGACGTGTAAATCAACATCCCATTACTCTCCTCAATGTATACGCCCCCACCTCGGATGTCCCATCTTTCTTCACAAAGATGTTCGCAACCTGCACACAATATATGGGCAACCTTACAATCATTGGAGGCGATCTCAATATCACCCTAGACCCTTAGATGGACTGCCAAGGGGTGGCCCCCGGCGGCCCCATCATACTGAAGAAACAAGCAGCCCTACAGGCCTTAATGAAAGACCTCAGCTTAGTTGACATATGGAGAGCCCTTCATAGCCAAAACCAGGACTATACATACTACTCTCACCCCCACGACAGTTATTCCCGCCTAGATTACTGCCTGGCCTCTGCTAGTATAACTCACTTAGTTTCTGAATGCACCATCCTACCGACCGTCCTTTCAGATCATGCCCCGGTTCTCCTTCGCATAACCCTTTCAGGCACCCCGCGCAAGCCTCCCCCATGGGGTTTAAACTTACACATGCTCCAATACCCAGACCTATTGGAATACCTCAGAGCAGACTCAGAACACTTTTGGGTATCCAACTTGGTCCAGGGATACACAACCCACAAGTGCTGGGATGCGTACAAGGCATACATGAGAGGCCAGTGCATCTCCGACTGGGTGCACACACGCAAGATTTGGTGGGAAGAAATAGCATGCCTTACTGTGGAACTGGAAAAAACAGAGAGGGAACACAAGCACTCTCAGGACAAATGCCTCTAACCTCAACTGACCAAGCTCTGCGCTGAAATCGGGCAGCTAACGGCTGACAAAGCCCAAAAGTCATATAATAGTTGATCCCAAGCCTACTATGCAGAAAGCAACAAGCCCTTGAGAATGATGGCCCTAGCACTGAAGGAGCGCCAGGCAGTGCACAATATAATCATTATCTGGGACAGAAAGGGGGAACCGCTCACAGGGGACACCCTGATAAATACACGATTCACAGAATTTTACAAAAAGTTATACATGGCCTCAGGGACATCCACAACCCAAGATATAGACTGCTTTCTCGACTCCGTACAGATCCCAAAAATTCAACCTGACCATATACCCGCGCTAGAAGCACGCATTTCGACAACAGAAATAAATAGCGCAATAGCCGATCTTGCCGCGGGCAAAGCTGCTGGACCCGATGGGATCCCTATAGACCTGTATAAAGAGCTTAGCAAGGATATTGCACCCCAATTAGAAGAAGTTCTTGACGAAGCAATCACCTTGGCCCACCTCCCCCAATCCATGCTCACTGCAAATATAGTGGTCTTCCACAAGGAGGAGAGAGATCCCGAATTGTGCGGATCCTATAGGCCCATCCCTCTCATAAACACTGATGCCAAGATCCTGGCGAAGTGACTAGCTAAACGCATAGAAAACAGCCTCCCTCACATAGTTCACAAAGACCAGATAGGATTCATACACATTAGGCATTCCAGCGATTACGTCAGAAGATTACTGTATCTAATAGCGGGGGAGCGAGATCCAGAGGACTTGATCCTAGCTGTCGACACCGAAAAAGCGTTCGACAAAGTACAATGGGAGTTAATCTTTAAAGTTGTACCACAATAGGTTTTCCCCCGTACCTGGTCCCACTAATTAAGTTGCTTTATACAGTCCCCACTGCTGCTGTCGTGACCAACGGAACCACGTCCCCTGCCTTTGCGCTGCAATCAGGGCTGCCCGCTGTCACCACCACTATACCCACTATTAATTAAGCCCATAGCAATCAAACTCCGGGCAGGCAAGGGATGGTCGGGCATCACACAGGGGGAGGGGGAACACTGTGTATCCCTCTACGCAGATGATATGCTGCTCTACGTAAACAAAGGCCCCGCATCTCTCACACACATCCGATCCCTCCTGCAAGAAGTAGACCCAATGGCGGGGTACATAATCAACTGGAGCAAATCCAAAGTCATGCCACTGCCCCCAGATATCTTGTCGGACCCGGGGGGAGTTGCCCCATTTTCCTTGCAACTGCAGCACATCAAATACCTAGGCATTAACATAAGCGCTTCCCTAGATAACATCAGTGATCTCATCTATCCAAAGAAAATAGAGGGTATATTCCAAGACCTCAAAAGATGGGACACTCTAGCCCTCTCCCTGACCGGTAGAGTAAACGCCCTGAAAATGAATTCCTTCCCCAAGCTCACATACATAGCCACGATGATTCCGGCGAGCCCTACCCCTACCTCAATGAAGGAATTGGACCAAGCAATAGCCAAGTTCATTTGGAGAGAAAAGAAGGCAAGAATCCGCCTTCCAATCCTACAAACCGCCAAAGCAAACAGCGGGTTAGCAGCCCCCTCCCTAAAGGTCTACTACCAGGCAGCTCAGACTTGCTGGGTTAAGCAGTGGCTGGATTTGACTGACGAATCCAGCTGGGGTCATATGGAGATTGGGCTAATGAAGCCACTCAATCGAATAGAGATCATGGCGATCCCCCCTGGCAAGCTCCCCACACCACTCAAGAAGCACACAATAATCGGGCCCACACTCATCTAATGACACAAGCTCAGGGCAACACTGGTTCAGTATCAGGGCAATTCTCTCCTATGGACACAGCTACAAAATCCACCACAAACAAGACATAGCATGGGCCAAAACTCGCTTAATGGACATAAGTGATGAAGGACGGTTACAACCGTTTCAGGAAGCACATATCAAACTGGGCCTCAACAGCGGAGATTGGCTTACGTACCGCACCATCTGCGCCACCATTCGGCTTCACACGGCACAAAGTCCTCTCCCACCGCCCCTGACCCCATGCGAGTCTGAGATGGAAAAGCATCTAGACGCGCTCCCACACTTGCGCACCTACCAAATGGCGATACCCGGGAAACCAATGGCAAAACCTCTCACTAGCACATTCTTGGTCGGAAGACCTAGGAACACGATTCGAGGTCACTGATATCCTAGAATGATTCACAGCCATCCCCAGAATATCCACAAGCATAAAGAATTGAGAGATACAATACAAAATCATACAAAGGCTATACTTCACCCCTGTAACACTCCATCAGATGGAGATTGCTCAATCCAACAAATGCTGGAGGGAATGCGCCTCCTTAGGCTCAATGGGTCACATACTCTGGCACTGCCCCAAGAACGCTTGATACTGGCTGGAGGTCCACGGGCAGATCGGCGACATAGATGGGACCAGAGTTACATTCACATCTGAAATAATGCTTATGGGGGCAGACACTGATGAATGGCACTAGGACCCTTCAACCCGCAAACGAATCAGCCTGATGCTTTTCACGGCTAGAAAACTACTGATCATTCACTGAAAGGCCAACACCCCTCCCCCACCAGCCGAGTGGATGGCACTCCTGGCTAAAACATGCAGATACAAGCTGGCAGGGATGGCAAGAGGGCAGACACACAACCTCACTAAAGCTGAAAAATGATGCGAACTGATAGACAAATACGTAAATTAACTGAAAAAGGAGGATGGAACAACCTCGAGCATCTCCAGGCAAGTCACTCATGCCTGCACATGGACCAACGCTACCAGGGGACAGGGCTAAAAGTGCACCTAACTTCCACTCAGGAGCCACAGAGCCAGGGCGCAACTCTCTTAGTTATGAGGGGGTGGGGGAAGTTGGGGGGAGGTTATGAACACATAGGATTTCTGGGCTAGGTTGCTACCACTGAGGCCTGGCAGAGCTGGTAGACAACTGAACACAGTCCCATGGGGGGGGGAGTGGGCTCACACCCAACGAGGTGCTGGGATGTGAAGGAACACCGGCGAAAAGCATAATGATCTGTAATAATACGCACCTGTCAAAACAGACCAAAATTGTCTCTGATATCCTATGAACCGGTTTATGTTTATATGTTTGTGAAATGCCAATAAAAAGATTTAAAAAAAAAAAAAGTTAGTAAGAAAAAAATAAAAAAAAAATTGCTGCCTACTTCCCATTCATTTTCCTTTAGATGAAAAAGTAAAATGTTTGCCGGACTGTACAGCCCAAACCGCTGGACGGAATTGGACCAGGTCCTAAACAACTTGGGCACAAAGCATTGATTGAGGTCTTTTTGTGGTTTATGGTTATTACGTCAAGTAGTTTTTAAATGTTTGATGGAGAAGTGGGTGCACCCGTCTCATAAATAGATAGCTATATATTTGCTAAATTGCGGAGATAAATGAAACCCATCTTTGTTTCTTGCTCGATGCGAGAGATAGCTGCGACTATAGCCGAATGTATCAGAAAACTAAGCACAGGAAAAAAGGCTTTTGCAGGAAAACAACATGCAAATGCCATCAGTCGGTGTGGGTCGATAAGAGGACATTGTGTTAAATTTGGGAGTTGGAGGGATTCTAAGGTCTAGGGACTGAGTTTGCAACAGAAAGCTGTTCTGTAGCCTCAGATTTGTACAGAGTAGCCGAGAATAGCCCACATTTCAAAGCAAACTGCATCATGGAAACAGCATGCGCTGTGGGGGGAATGGGAGAGGGCAGGGGAGAAGAGGAGACCATCAGGTCAGTAGGGGGACCAGGTATTGCTGTTGCGGGCACTTGGTGAGGGCTTGGAAGAGCAGGAAATCATTTTTTATATTCTCAGTTTTCCCCAATAGCCGCGGCTATGAAATTACTACAGATAGTGTGTGGGAGCGAGGGGCCAATGGGCCCCTCTCTACCATTACTTCTCAGTACAAACCTTGGACCAAGTGCCTCTAGTGGTGGGTATGCCCCTTGCCCTTATGCGATACTAACTTCTGGTTATATTCGCGTAGATGGGACCACCGAGCAGGACACAGGGCATCCATTTTCTGTACCACCTTTCGACTCCATCTTGGTAGCTAGGCCTCACTGCGATAGTACAAAATGCATCCCTCCCCTTTGCCGCTGCCGCAGCTCGGAGCACATGGCCCCCACCCTCGTCTCCACACCAACTGGAAAACTCCGCAGCTCCATTCTCACGCTGAGGCTGGAGCTGCTTGCAACAAATAATGAATGTAACACATCCCTTTTCCTGTGAGATCACTGTCCTTCATGTGAACCGACATGAGCCAAGCACAGAGCTCGTCCATCTCCACAAAAGTGTCCTTGCCCTCTTACCCTCGCCAGTCGAAACTTATTGCCATTCTAACCTTGTGTCCTTGCAAGGCATCCCTTTCATGTGCCAGACTGCCAACCTCGTTATGAAGCCCACCCAACAGACCCCCAAGCTCACATTAGACCCCGGTGCAGTATATTGTGCCCAGTACTAACAAATGCCACATGCCTGAGATTCTTGTAAGACTAACCCTATAGTTCAATGACAGTATTATAGTGGTCAAGGCTCCTAAACCTGTGACCTGTGTAACCCAAATGTGTAGATGGTGTAAGCCCTTGAGTGATTTGTATAACAACATGATACACTACTGAGAGTCTTTTGATCAACTGTTATTTAGTGCATGTATTATTCAGAATGTATTTTCTTAGCTTAGATAGTGACCACCGTGTTTCACAGCGACCTTACCTTCACCCATCCGGAGCACAAATGGCTGACGTCAATCCTCCCGCCAATCAAGCAACCAACCGGGAGGAAGAGATGATGCCCAAACCTAAGTCCCCACCACGGGTGACCAATCCTGGTCCAACGTAGTATCATATGTTAAAAATGTAAATGTACTATATAAATGTGTTGTAACTTTGATGTGGTCACAGCGCTCTCAGGGATCTAGATAAACCTTCCTTGGAACTCCCGCAGCCTGCGCTTTTGTGCCTTATTCCCTGTCCAGGGAGTGTCTGTCTTATTCATTTTTACACGTGTTAGTCAGGGTGGGCACAAACAATAGCCAAGGGTATGTGTAGTTCTGTATGTGTAGCTATAGAGAAAACATTTTTTTAAAATATATATTTTTACAGCTTTAGTGATGTCGGGGTTGAAAAATCGTTGGCCCATGATACACATCTGGGACGCTCATCCATGCAGTAATCGGGACTGACCCTGTTTAGCCTCAAAGCGAGGAAGTGTCTGGCTCCCTCGATCATGTTGTCTAATAAATTAGCAGAAGTTACAAGGCCACTTAAGAGTAACATGGCCTGAGGGGGCCAGCCCCTTCCTGGTTCTCTCAGAGCTGTCTGAGAGTTCTAAGAGAAAATGTTGTTGCCTTTTGCTGAATTGCATTATGGTATTTGTAATCACCTAGTGAAAATGCGAAATAATTGTACAGTTGTACCCTTTTCTGCCTGATATAGTTCTATAAGGATTTATATATTTGAGTGACACTATGGTATGTGTACCTTTCAAGTTTCCTTTATAAATCAGAGTATTGTTGAAAGCTATATATGGGGCTGAGGAGGGGAAATGATGAGAGGGCAAGTAAGTCTAACAGTGTTGCAAAGATGTTATTCTATCCACAAGGAATGCGCCCTACAAGGCCGCGATCATAGACGGGCGCCTGGTGTGTATGTTATCTCACACTGGCCAAAGCATGACCCGGCCCATTCCCAGGCGACCACGAGTTATAGCCCATATAACTGACTAAACCTCAATATCCCTTAATTCCATGGCACCAGGTGCCCTTGAACACCAACCCAAGTCCTGAAATGTTCAAAGAGGACGGGCATTGCACGTCTTTGAACTACAATCGTATGATTTGTATTGCAAGATGCTGGGAGGGATAAATTATAGTTCAAAACGAGGATGGAGACTTTGGAGCCGGATGGCGCAGAAGGAAGTTAGGGAAATGTGTGTATGGAGGTCAGAGAACCCCAGAGCCTCCTTTGTGCCAGTCTTAAAGCCCGCCAGGTGCACAGTATAATGATAAAGTAGTATTGTATTGGGAGTGTAGTTAATTTGCTCGTTGTCCTTTTTCAATGAGAAGAAGATGATCTCCGTGGCACCCATGTGATGGAAGACGGCCGGACTGGGCTGCAATCAATGACCTGGTATCCCTTATGGGGCAGGTGGTTCCTGTATAGGCACACACCAACCAGCCGCATGGGTTTTTACTGTATGTATTATGTCACAATGACGATGTGTCTCTTTTTAAGCCTCTGCTTGTACTCCTTTTTGACAACACTTTCTTAGCAGCAGAGTTCTTTGCTGGTGCTCTCATCTGTGTGTGACATTAAAACGTGTTATCCTTACAAGATCGACTTGGGCCCTTCTTCCCTAGCGGGTTGTATTCTATCTGGTGTGAGCATTCAGGGACTTTCCTTCAATTCGTGACCCCAACATGATTCCAGCGCCCCCCTCTATTTGTGGAGGCTTCGAAGCCGCTTCTCCAGAAGGAGCTGCGGCCAACTACAGCAACCGGTCCCGAAAAAGCATGTGTTCCGAGTGGTTTAGTAGGATCCACTTTAAAAGAAGTCCTCTCTGCTCTTTGAAGGAGGGCGCAGCTCCGAGGAGAGTGCCGGTCGGTGTTGGAACCGCGTGACATAGGAATTCGAGAGAGCACGCACATGTGAGTAGACTCTTGTAAGTGATAACAAGTAGGGGGCAGATGCATGGGGAAATGTGAGAGGTGTGAGCACGTGGAGAGCGAGGCTGTTGATGTATATAATTTAAAGAAGGAATACAGAAATAAAAGAAGTGGTCTCACATAAGTAGCAGGCCTGTTATTTCAGTTTATTGTATTTGTGTTTTATTGGATGAAGTACAGGCCGCATGAGGGGCAGTAATTGTGTCTTTCGCAGCATGGTATGGCATTGGATGGTTTGTGAAGTAGTGTGTGTGCGTGGGGCAAGGGGGACAGAAAAGGGTGGGGGTGATTTTCTTTTTTTGTGTCGATTGCCACAAGCAGCAGCAGCACGTGCGGTGTGTTAGCGGGGCTTTGCGGGTTTAGTAAGACATAGACAGCACTAGTATGGGGGAGGAACACCAATAGAGTATTTGTATAAAGCCCTGCCAATATATCGTGATAGGGTGGAGAAATACCATAAGCAGTGGATCGCAGAGACGGGACGAGGGAGGATGCCCTGCCTGTGGCCAGAGCAGGACTCCCACAATAAAAGCATCTTGGAACACATGTCCACATTTTTAGTAGCTAAGTTAGTAGCTAAGTTAAGGGGAAACAGCTATAGAAAAGAAAGATGGAAAGTGCCGGACGGAAGAAGGAGAGGGTGGAGCATCAGCAGAGCACAGGGATTATATCCATTGGCAGAATGTCCCACAGACGGGTACATAAATCCAGGCTATGTACCCACTGTAGTAGGGACCCCTTCAGCACCAGTAACACCAGAGGCTACTGCTCCCCACCCCATACGCACATCTACCTGAAGTATTGGCATCCGTAGGTGTCGGGTCAAGAGAGTTTGGAGATAGGTTGGCAGAGTTGCTTACAGAACTGAACAGGATACAGGCAAGGATCTGGAGAATGGATATCAGGGGAGGTGCTGATCAGAATGGATAGTGAACAAATAGGCAGTGTATGTGTTGAGAAGGATGGAAGCAAAGGTTAGTGGACAGTCCTTGGACAGGCAAATACAGTGTTGGAAAACGATGAGAGGGAGGATGACAATGACACGTTTGATGAGGGACAGGGTGAAGAAGAAGGAGGGGGTGAAGAAGCGGTTCAGAGTACTCCCCAAGTAGAAGGCTCATGGGGGGGGCATGTTGAGGAATAGGGCAGGCCAGATGGCATTGGCAAGAAAAAGGGCAAGCATGAAGAAGGGTGTGGTAAGTGGGGTGAAGATGCAGATGCCCCTCATACATAAGGGGTCAGGGAGGACACAGTATGAGCCCTGGCCCCAGATGGATATAAACAATTTGATTAAGGCTCTCCCACAGCTCACAGCAGGGGTGAGTAAGTGGATAGGATCACTTAGGATGGGCTGACATCTTGGTACTAGCAGCGAGGGCATCAACCATACCTACCAACATTGCCCAACCCCCAAATGAGAAGCCTTTTTGCATTGGCCAGAGAAGGCACCCTCCCACTGGCGAAACACTTCAAGAAATTAAATGGCTCTCCCAGAGCAAAGTACAAAATGTGTGAAGAAGAGGACGAAAATGTGCAACACCTCTCACATGCCCAGTTTATGACCCCTTCAGGTCAAGATGTGTTTACCTATTGAAGGAAGGTCTCTCAGAGAACAGAAATGCAGCTTGTCCCTTTTTCTCAGGGACTTTGACTGTGATATCACTAAGTTAGTGTCATGCTTAATTTACGAGGTGCGACATCAGAGATTATCTTGGCATCCAACAAACATAGGTTATTAGGCTGTCCCAGGGGCTGCGAGTAAGGATGTTCTTGTGCAGTATTAATAACCGACTCTCCCCTTGGTTATACTCAGGTATTTTATATGAGCTGCTCCATCTGGATGGTTTGCAGTGAGACAAGGGCGTAATGTAATCATGACAATTTTTTGTATTAAATTTGAAATCATATTGGGTATTTTATTATATTGTGTGAAACCATCGCCATATTGCTGGCATATGAAATTTTGTTTTTTAACCTAACGCTGTGATTTTGAATCGCTATTTACATGACATATGTTTTATTATTTTAAATGTTTGTGATCCTTGTACACTATATATATATATATATATATATATACATATATATATATATATATATATATACAGAATGTGTTTAAATATTTGAAACATGGTGTTAAGAATGGCTAAATCAGCCGAAAGGATGAATAAAACCGAATCTGATCTAGTGTGTGGTTACATTGCAACGAGTAAATGTGTGTCTGGCCAAATGGACTTGCATTGTAGACACTGTGTTGCATCTAGTGTACTTTTGGAAAGTGTGCGTAGGAGCAGAATGTGTGTGAGTGTGACTGTAGTGAGTGGCAATGTGGCTGTGCATATAGAACAGCATCTGGGATTGGTGGCTCTGTGTAAAGGTGATGATTGGAACTTTGGAAGGTATTTAAAGGCCACACTGCAGTGTAACAAACGAGTCATTATGGCACAATCAACTTTGGCAGGTTCTTACAGTCGGACACTCACTGATTATTTCAAGCAGCAAAACCAGGGCTCCAGGAAGCCAAATATGTGTTGCGGTGTACCTTATCAGCCCTCTGCCCACTCACTTCTTATATGGGCTGAGCAGGTGTCTCCTGAGGGGGGTACCCACTATCACACGATTGAGTTTGACCAGATAGAGTGGTACAGTAGACAATTGCCAGGGACCGTGGGCAGTCCTGCCCATCAAGCCACTGACTTCTGTAAACACATGTGTACAGGCACGTTATCAATGACTTATTATATCATAACCCTGAAACCCCTAGCTCATGACACTCTTCAAAATGTTTGTGTACTGGTTCCATATAACCCAATGCCTGAAGATCAGTGTAAACATGTCACTGTATGTCCCTCATGCCATCGCCACTCTTGGTTTGGTCAATAGAAATTGCAGACCCTTGCACTGCCTCTTCGCTTCACATGAAAAACACGTGTGCCCAGCGACACTTTAAAGCCAAAGGTAGGAATTCAGTCTCAGGGCTCGAAGAGCTCTAACAATTGAATGAAGATGTGTGGAAGATTTTCCGCGGGTTATGTGGTGTGTAATACTTTCTATTTCAGTTGTAACAATTTGGGTCTATAATTGAAAGATAGCTTGTTGGTCTATTTGCACAAAAAGTCCATTTGATGAGACAAAAACCAACACCAAAATCTATTTGTGGCTGGACCTAGTGGCAAGTGTGGAGGCTGTGGTTTCAGCAGCTGCAGAAGCATGCAGGGAGGGCAAGAACCCTCGTCCATAGCGCCAATAACACAATGAAGCAAGTTGCACCTGTCTGGAAATTGAGAAAGCATGGTGAAACTTCCATTAATGATGACGTTAAGCTCAGAAAGGTAAATAAGTCCCATTGGTGTATATTACCTATCCATTGAATTAAACCTTTCCATAGAGTGGAAAATAACCCCACCCAAACCCCATTTTAGTAATCATTAAATTAGTCTATTGTGTTGATGAATTTGGTCTCAGATGTCCAAGGGATATCATGACTTTCTGGCAATGGGAACCAAAGCAACAAGACAGCCTCTTGGAACATCTTCACATACAATTGGCACAGAAAAAAGGCATGCAAATGGGAGAAGTCGCCTTTTTACATTCATATTTCAGTTTGCTTGTACTGTGTTAGCCAAGGGTGATATAAAAAGTGTCTATCCAAGACAGTCGACAGGGTGATAACTTAGGCTAACAAAGCTATTTATTTATGAGCTTTCATAATTTTCAGATTACTTCATCAAGCGCAGTAAGAATGAAGCTCTTGGGGCAGCAGGGCAGCTTAAGGACTCAACACTGGAATGTCTTATCTGTTCGTTTCTGTGTTTCTGATTTGTGTTTCCTTCCCAACGAGCATTACACTTCAGCTGCTACCCATTCCAGTCTGGAGGAATGAAATAGGGCACTGGAAACTGCCAAGGGAGGACTGGGAACCAAAAGAGGCCCTGGAAATTATTTTCAAAAGTGACCCTTATTACACATTTTCAGCAAGGACAATCCTTTTTCTATGGGAAAATATGGAAATATCTGACAACAGAGGCCCAGGGCGCAGAGGCCTACCGGGAAATCTCCAGAGTTCCCTATAGGCCAGTCCACCACGGCAAACTGCATGCAAGCAGGTAAGAGAAGGATACATACACTCTTGGGCTGCCGGTATGTATTAGGCAGAGTCAATTGTGTGGCCAGTAGGTTTGCACATGCCATGACTGGCACTACCCCATCCCTTGATGCCTCTCTTAGAGCTGCGCAGCAGTGTGTCTTTCTCCTGCCTTCTTGCCTGTCGTTTGCAGTCCGCATGTAAATCTTTCAGACTTCCTCAATTACACAAGTTACAATTGCCATTTTTGTACATACAAGATTTGTGTTTGTACCTACCATTCACATAATTTGCTATAAATGTTCTGTGCTCGGTGGTATGGTCTGCTGGTTGTACGATCATTGTCTTTTATACATAGCAATGTACAGTATGCAAAGGCATATTGGCGCTGTAAAAAAAACCTGAAACCGGAAACCTGAAAAAAGATACATTTACCTACCTAACTACTGTAGAAAACAACAAAACTCTTGTTTGAGATTTGGCAGATGTGAGTGGGTAGAGGCTTCCACAATTCTGCTGCTTGTACTGAAAATGTGCAGCAACCCCATTTTACTTATCTGGCCATTTGCAAAGTCAGAAAATCATCAGATGCTGAACAAAGTGCTCTGGTTCGGATCTGGATGGGCGAAATAAGTGCCCCACAAGTCCATGTTTATGCCTTGATGAGCAAATGTCTACTTCTGTACCTATGAACAGTTCACATGTGAATCCTTAACCAATAGGTGGCATGCATGGCCACCTTTCCATGCTTGAATTATTTGCATATCCTAATGTGTACAGGCAAAGTTTGTGTTTGAGGCAATCACGTACATTTATCAGAAATGTTGCATAATCATTGCCAGAGGTTGCTCCTCGCTAATGGCTCGGGGTGCCGTCTCCTCGCTTGAGTGGCTGGCTACATTGGGGTGCCGTCTCCTCGCTTGAGTGGCTGGCTACATTGGGGTGCCGTCTCCTCACTTGAGTGGCTGGCTACATTGGGGTGCCGTCTCCTCACTTGAGTGGCTGGCTACATTGGGGTGCCGTCTCCTCACTTGAGTGGCTGGCTACATTGGGGTGCCGTCTCCTCGCTTGAGTGGCTGGCTACATTGGGGTGCCGTCTCCTCGCTTGAGTGGCTGGCTACATTGGGGTGCCGTCTCCTCGCTTGAGTGGCTGGCTACATTTGATTATGTAATGTGGAGCCTTTGTGCTCTGAAACAAATGTATCACACAATAATGAGAGGCCAGTAGAGCGTCAGAAGTCTGCTTGCTAGCTCTCATTATTGCGCTAACAGTGTATACACGCTGACTGAATGGAGAGTGCTCTCCTGTCAGTCAACATGTTCACACTATGTAGATGAGGGGCGGGCCATGAAGTCATCCATCATTCAACATGAGGGAACCCCTTAGTGTGAGGTACTTGGGCTGAGAAATTACATGCTTACACTGTTGTACCTTAACAGTTCATGATCTTCTCTTTTTATATACATTTTCACTGTTTTAGCATTCAATGCTTCCATCAAGAATATCTTAACTCACTCATTTTTAATAGTTGATCAAGTTCAATGTATTGGTTATTTTCTTTTTGCCAATAGAAATTCTGTATTGCTTCTTTAGTGCCAATGTACATGTTGCATATTACATATTCATATGCACATGTAGGTTTCACCATCAAAATACCCACTGGTCTTTATTGGTTTCTTGCTTTTTCAAACCAGTGGGGTTCTATTCACATTTACAAATATTTGTATTCTGTCATCCAGTCATCCATTGCAGTGCGCGATAAGTGTGCAAGTAGGTAGTGAAGTGAGTTATGTGTATGAAACGTCATCGTATGTATGTGCACTTGGTTGTTGGTGTGTATTCCTACTGCGTCATGGCATTTTCTTTACTGTGCGTTAAGAGCAAAGCAAACATTAAGTGTGATTACATGGCTAAGCATTGGTGGTGCCAGCTTGGCCATGTCTTCTTATTGTGGCATGGTATTTTTGTACTGGGCATTAATGTTAAAAGCAAACATAAGTCTGATTCTGTGTTTAGACAGGCCTGCATTGGTACAACCAGTCTGGATATACTTTAATTCTGTGGGATGTCATTTCTTAGTGGCTCAGGGTTCTTATATGGTAATACTGGCATGTACTGATGCAAACTGCATAGACATGTATGGGCACAGCCAGCATGAAAATGTGTTTTATATTGGCATATGTTGACGGCAAAGACATCATGAAAAAAAATTGGAAAAATGCTATTGAACACTGTTGGTGACTTGCATTTTTTTTTCATGTGCTCTCATAAAAACCGATTGCAAACTCACCCAGATTTTCACAAATGGTGTTGTAAAGTGCACCATATGTTAACCCATTCTTTTAAAAATGTTCTCAAGGGAGGGACTCCCATGAACTCCCCTTAGATGGTTTGGGGTCTCTCATGCCGCTCGGTCACTCCTGCATATTCGGGGCAAACATTTACCAACCTCCAATTTAAAAATGCACATGCGACCACTGCTCAATGCAGCGTCTTGGTGAAAAAAGGTTCCTCTTCTGATACTGTGCACAACTGTCATTTGAAGAATTTGTAAATAAGCAACATGCTAACCGAATTGTCCATGAGTTAACAAATTGCATGTGCCAATGAGCTTCTTGTTAATAATTTCTAATTATAATGCCAATACATTCCCCCCAACTATCAAAGGTAGAACTACCAAGCCTCTCTGTACACTGGTCGTTCAATGCTCCTATGTGTGACCATTATTACTCGCCTAACATGCTTACAAATGCCTCATTTGCCACTGTTTCCCAAATATTCTTTGGACAATAACCCGAAATCTTCAGTAAAGTGCACTTTAACTAGTGTTAATGGTTTTGTGTCACTAGAAATGCCCCATTTACATTTCTTGTAAACACCAAGTTAATCTCAAATTCAGTTAAAATCTTTTGCATATTCGCTTTGTCTAGACTTGCACCTCAACTTAGTTTTAAATTGCTGAACAGGGAGGCGTGGCTTGGAGCTGCCGCGAGTGGCATGTCTCCCTAGAAGCTCTTGTCGTGCTCCATGTAACGAGCGGAACATCGCCAGCCGTTAACTCCAAGAAAGTGAAAATATGGCATAAGTAAAGAAAGGTGCAGGTGTCGTCTGAAACTTCCACTGGTGAGGCGCTGTGACTACGGAGATTGGAATCCTCAAGCCCGGCTGGGCAAACACAAAGAAAATGGAGGCCGCAACCCTCCGGAGTTCTCTGCTATCCTTATAGAGGAGGACCCTCCATGAAAGAGCAGCCACTGAAGCCTAACGTGGCCACACTGCACGACAACTACACCAACTCGTACAATTCAGCTCGACCCGTTCTTTGGATCACGTCCATATACACTAAAGCACCGGAGCTGTGTGGTGGAGTTCCCTATTGCCCCCACCTTATCGCTGGCGTCACCCATCCAAGTGTGAACCTGCTTGCAGTGAAGGTCCTCTGATGACCAGCGCGGTTGTTTGATGTGGCCTGTCCCCGGAGGTGAGTCGATTTCAGGCAGGCTCCCCACACATAGCTAGGGGTGCAGAGTCCCTACCAGGAGAGACGTGGACACCGCTATGGCGGTTGCGCCAGCGGCTGTGGCCCATGTCATGCTGCACCTCTCACCCTCCCTTGGAATCCACGCCCCATCTGCAGCAGTCGGGGCCGGAGACTCGCCACTGCTGCACCGCAGTAAGATCGGAACACCAGCATCCCCCCGACGAACACGGGGCGAAACGACGTGGTACAACTGTCACAACTGTTGGGAGAGTCGGGAATGTTGGGGGCTGCCTGAGGCATAGAGCCCCCAAAGAGCATCAGCAGTGCAAGCCTCAATTACCGGTCGGAGAAGGTGAGCATCAGGGAGTACTAGCACAATACTCTAAGCTTCCCCCCGCAATGCACTGCACCGCTGCCGCAGGAGTCAGCTGAGTGGGTTGGGAGTTGCAGAGGGAGCACCTACATCAACGACTCCCCCATGGACTTGGACTGTGGGAGGCACCACATGATAACTTAACACCACGGGATCCTGTTGAATCCTAGCTCCCAATCACCACCACCTTTCCATCCTGTATCTCAGAGGATCACTGGAGGCAGCAGTACCCCCAAGCAGTACTGCCTCAGCTGGAATCGTCCGGGGGCTATGCAGTAACCTTATATAGGAGCGCCCATCCCCAAACCTACAGAGTGTAGCCCAACATAACAACAGCTTTACTGAGGCAGCAGCCCCTCCTCAGTCGCAGAAGAGGAACCTTGCACCAGCGGTCGCAGCAAAGATACTTGTCCCCGGGGTCCTGAGGGGAACATAGGCTAAACTGAGGAATATCTATGCTCTGCCACGGTGCACCTCCCGAAAAGACAACAGAGTGAGGAGCCAAGCGGCCCGTATAGCCAAGTAAACTCACGAGGAGCGAACCTTTGGCTCCCTTGTGTCTGTTGGGAGCTCAGGGGTGGGTGAAGCATCGGCGGATTGACTAAACGGGCTGCCCTGAACTCAATCACAGAACCAGATATCAGAACACAATGGAGAAAAGTGGAAAAGCAACCAAGCAGGCAGATATTGCAACGCTCATGAGTGGCATTGTCCTGGAAACGTCGAAGAAGTGGGACCCACCAGGTGAGCCAATCCCGAGCTCCAGCCCTGGCCCTCATACTCCAGATTCAGAGCAATCTGCTACGAAATCAGATTTAAAAGACCTTCTCGCGGCCCAAATGAAGAAGATCCACAAAGGAACCAAAGAAGTCACGAAGAAGATTAACTCCCTCGACAAAAGAGTGGTAGCTGTAGAGAGCCTAACAGCTGAAATGGAGAACGAGTTATGAGACCAAAAATTCGAATGGGAGAAAGGGCAGAGCAGGATTGCGGGCCTGAAGGCGAGGTATGAACTGCTAGAGGCAAAACAAGAGGACGCTGAAAATAGGTTGCAGCGTAATAACATCCGCCTCGGGGGAATACCAACTTCAGTCCTGGACTCGGACCTGGAGAGTGCGTATTGGACTTATTCATATTCATAATAACACTCCCAGACGCTAGGGTCCATTTTAACAGAGTAAAGGAAGAGATCATGAGAGAATCCAGATTAATACACCAAATCACCTTCAGAAACTCCGCAATCCTACTTTACCAAGATCTAGTGAACTCCATCCTTCAAAAACGGAACACCCTCAAGGAGCTGGCAGAATGGCTGCGCAAAAGAAAGATTCCATACTGCTTGTGCTTTCCAACATCCAAAAAATTCATCTGGGCGGGAGCCCAACAGCAGATCCACTCCCTGAGAGAAGCTTAAAAATGTGTAGGCGTCGGTGGGGTAAGTGGGGAATCTGATACGGAGGGCGCCGCCCAAGACCCCTACAAGAAGCAGGCAAGGACGACATGGACAAGAGTTAGCAGAAGGTGCAGGATCCGCGATCCTCCCTGGAAAATGGCTAAACCGGACTGATTGGTCCAGGTACTGTCCGTGCAATCAAGGTCAGTGAATCTTCCCCGGAAGCCCCTAACTTAACATTCGCACAAGCTGTTGGAAATACTTGTCAGTTGAGGCAGAGACGATGGATGCCGAGGCTGGGGGTGGGGCAGAGGGGGGGAGAAGCCCCGATTAGCAGTGGCCGATCAAATCAAAGAAAAATTGTGTTCATTTTCTACACTTTATGCTGAGTACGAGTTGTCATTAAGTCTTGCGTTTTCACGTTGGGCCCAGTTGGCCACATTTGACCGGTGCCGGAGCAGCACTAGTTACCCTGTTCGGTGGGATGGTTTCTTTCCTACCGGTTTACGGGATTGGGGGTGGGGGAAGGGTTGCAAGGGGGTAGTAAGTAGAACTGAGAGGGCTGTAATCGTACTTGAACTCTTCTCTCACATGGCCAAAAGACACACCACACTGACATCCACAGGCATCTTAGAAACACATTGCCAGGGCAATTATTCTGTAGCAGTATATGCTGAGCCCAGCAAGGAAGCCCTTAAAGCCAATCCCGCTATTGAACCTCATGGGGCTGGATGAAGAGAGTGAAGTCAAACTGCTCACATGGAATGTCCACGGCCTTAACTCCCCGGGGAAACATAGGTCTGTGGAGCACAAGCTTGGTCTGTCGGCGGGAGATATAGTACTCCTCCAGGAGACTCACCTGTTGCAAAATGACAAAAAGCGTATTAGATTTAAAAGATACAAAAAGGCATTTTTCGCTGCATTTGTGGAGAATAAAGGGGGTGTAGCAATCCTACTAAGTGAGAAGGTGCCCCTAAACAAGAATTACAGTCAGGAGAGACCCGAGAGGTAGATATCTCTTAGTGAAGGGACTGTTCGTAGAATGACCCATCACCATTGTCGCGGTGTATTGCCCTAACATTGCCCAGGACAAGTCCGTATCTGAACTAATCCCGGTTATCCTTACATTCATGGAGGGATTCCTCATTGTAGGTGGAAATTCCAACCTGGTCCCCGATCCTCTAGTGTCCAAAACTCTCCCCCCCAACTAGAACAGACTACATCCAAGCTTTATCTCTAGCTAGGTTACTTAGGGAAATGAAGACGGTAGATGCATGGAGATTGTCCAATGGGGGGGTGAGGGACTACACCCACTATTCCTATGCGCCTAGGTGCTTTTTTTGAATAGAGCTTTTACTAGTCACAAGTGCTATACAGCCGTGCCTGGACAAGGTAGAGATACACACTCAAATGATCTCGGATCATGCCCCAGTATCTACAATTCTTAGCATAAGAGGCTCCATACACCACCCCCAAAGATATTGGAAATTATATGACTCCATTCTACTGGATGAGAGCATTAAAAGGGAAACAGGTGAGACACTTACTAACTACTTCGCTGAAAACGCAGCACCCGACACGGCCATAGACGTTGTCTGGGATGCCATGAAAGCGGTAGTGAGGGGAAGACTCATTAGCGCAGGAGTGG
Source organism: Ambystoma mexicanum (assembly GCF_040938575.1). Classification (NCBI taxonomy): domain Eukaryota; kingdom Metazoa; phylum Chordata; class Amphibia; order Caudata; family Ambystomatidae; genus Ambystoma; species Ambystoma mexicanum. Next base: position 1,250,619,245 of record NC_090937.1, on the reverse strand, counting down.
AACAGAGGCGGGTTTCTAAAATCGCAGTGACAAAACTTGAGGAAAAGGTAATATCCTTGGAAAATGAGTTGCAGTTCCATATGTCAGGGAAAACAGAGAGGGCTTTGAAAAAAGCCAAGATCCCACTTGAAATGCACTGGGCTGACCTCTCAGCCAAATCGCTAGCCTATACAAAGCAATTTTGTTATAGTAAAGGCAACAAAGTGAACCGGATACTTGCATATAAGCTAAAAAAGGTACACAGCAGGAATAACATCTTGCGACTCATAGGAGCTGACGGTAGAGACCGATACATCGAGGCAGACGAAATGGAAGAGCTGGTGAATCACCATAAAGCAGTAATATCTGGACCGCCCACCTCCCTTGAGAACCTACCCAGTTATTTACTCCCCAACATCTCTCAAAAGGAAACTCAACTGTCGGTCCTAGAAACCCCTATCACACTAGAAGAAATAGTTGAAGCCATTAAGTCTTTAAAAAGTACAGCAACGGGGCCTGATGGGCTGACTGAAAAAAATTATAAAACCTATGCACATTTTCTGGCCATGCAACTGTCAACCCTGTTTAACTCCTTCTTGTCGACAGGCTCAATCACTAAATCAATGGCGGAATCACTAACGATTTTAGTCCACAAGCCAGGAAAAAACACTGAACAGGCCTCCTCCTACAGACCAATAACCCTTATGAACAATGATGGGAAAATATTTTCGGAAGTATTGGCGACTAGACTAAAAACGTATCTCCCGGATATAATAGCTCGTGACCAGATGGGATTTATCCCGGGGAGGGGAACACAAGATAACATTAGGCGTACCATAGACCTTATAGAAAGTGCGCACAGGATGGGGAGGGAATGGTCGTACTATCATTAGATGCACACAAAGCTTTTGATTTGGTGGACTGGGGTTATATCAGAAAGGTGCTAACGCATTTTGGGTTCAGTCCAAACTTTACAAAGTGGACAATGCGTAACTATCAGAATCCCACCAAGCAGCTCTGGGTCAACGGCATCAGATCTGAAACGATAAGCATAACAAGGGGAACTAGGCAGGGCTGCCCCCTGTCACCACTGTTTTTTGCCCAATATATGGAGCCTTTTGCTAACAAGATCCAGTAAAACCTAAAAATAAAGGTGCTCACAGTGGGGGGACATGAATACAAAATTGCACTATATGCGGATGATGTGCTGGTGACCACAACTAAATTGGACACATCCCTAGGGCCCCTCTGGGAGGAGATCGAGGAATTTGGGAGGGTTTCTGGGTTTACAGTGAATCTGGGTAAATCATCAGCACTGACAATTAATCTTAACAAAAAGCAAAAGACAGACCATAGCCCTATGTTGCCTATGCCCTGGGTGGGGACTGCGATCGAATACCTCGGGGTGCAGATCCCTAAAGATACCTCCCGCTTGTATCCGAGCAACTTCCCACAGTTATTGGATGAGTTCCGGCAAGATCTAAAGCACTGGGAGAACCAAGAAATCTCCTGGTCCGGGCGAATAGCCACGGTAAAAATGAATCTAATTCCCAGATTACTCTTCCAATGCGCAGCACTTGCGGTACGCATCCTGGAGAGCGAACTGCTCACCCTGCAGAGAAATATACAAACATTTGTTTGGGGGGGAGGAAACCCAGAATAGCAAAGAGGATTATGCTCCGTGTGAGGGTTCTGGGAGGACTGGGTGTCCCTGAGGTGGCTAGATACACACTCGAAGCACAACTATCTCATGCATATACATGGTCTCAATCAACGGACCAACCATTATGGAAGCAACTAGAAGAAGCCTGGTGTCCGGTTCCCCCAACAGATCTCCCACACTTACCATCCGTAAAAGCCCAGGCAAATTAGGGCCCCCTCACAGCAACAAATACTACCACTCGCAGCTGGAAGACAGCAGCTCAGAAATGGGGTTGTGGGTCCGCTCACACCTATTTGGAATAATCCTGAATTTATCCCATGAAATCCACCACACCTTTGCACCATGGAAGGAGGGAGGGCTGGAGAAACTATCAGATTTCTTAGAAGGAGGCTCACCCATAGCATTTGAAAGATGAAAGGAATAATTTAGGGTAGATGAGACTGAGCGGTTCAATTACGCCCAACTCCAGCATTGGGTTGCCCACAAAATGGTGAGGGAGAAGGTGGCTAGAGACCTAGCTGCGCTAGAACTGTCCTTACTGTCAGCAACTCTGAGGGGCAGAATCTCAGCGCTTTATCACCTCCTAGACAGAACAGACCCTGCTAAAAAAGAAAAGTATATGCTTGATTGGGAGAGGGACCTAGGTCGAGCAATAGACATGGAGGAATGGGGAAAGTTCTGGCCCAAGCTACACAAGAGCACACAATGCATCTCAAACAGGGAAGGAGGCTATAAGCTCTTTTACAGGTACTATGTCACCCCAGACCAATTGAATAAAACCAATCCTTAAATTCCCCCAAACTGCTGGAGAGGATGTACATCCAGGGGCACTCTGTATCATTTAGTGTGGTCCTGTCCAAAAGCAGAGGTATACTGGAGGGAGGTGGCAGACCACATCAAAGCAATCACCGGACTGGCTTTCCCGTGGGATCCCAGAATTATACCTCTGGGAGAAACAGGGGGAGGGAATGTCCCACTATCGGGGCAGGTTTCTCGACTGTGCACTTATCTCCTGTTAGTACAAAAGTTGCAATGGCACTGCTCTGGAAAAATATTGACGGCCCCTTGGTCCCACTATGGTGGTCAAAGTGTTGGAAAATTGTGGCAAAAGTGGAAAAGATAACAGCCACCCGTTCAGGAAACCTGAATAGCTTCCTAAACACCTGGGTGCCCTTCATGGACTATTAGGGAAAATGTCCAAGCCTCACTAGAAGACCTCCACTAACGCACTGGCTCCAAGGTGGAGCGGACTAAAAACCTGGGGGAGCGGGGCGGGGTGTGTCCTGGCCTTGAGGCACCTGAGGAAGGTTTCATGAAGCAATAGCACTTACAACATTCTACGTCGAACGTACTTATCTTTGGCCATGTCCGGTGTTTTGTATTATTGCAGAATGCTATGCTGATGTCAATGTGTACTGAAGTATGAATAATTTAATAAAATGTTGGCTTGAAAAAAAAATTGCTGAACATTCACACATTCTAGTTGGCAAATTCAATGTACTACCATTACAATTTGTGTTCCAATCCTTTTGCCACCACTTGAACGACATTATTTTCCATTGAGGTATGTCTGTTGCTCACTACTTTATTTGATAAGCAAATGTTGCTCATTGTCCAAAAAAGATTATGGGCCCCTGCCTCAGGCTGTAGTGAAAGAAAATATATCTAAATTAGTACCAGAAGACCATAGAGTCCCAATAGTTTTATGTACAAGGGTACTTGGTTACCTGAATGCGAAGGCGGGTATCAGGAGCCCTAAGAATCCAGGAGACTTTTTTACACGTAATAAGCGGAGTTAGAAGAGTATGGCAAGGCAAACTAAGAAGTATAGACCTTAATAGTCAGGCGCTGAGGACAAAAGTTCCACAGGTACAACAGGACCAAGCAGCAAAAAGGGTAATCGAGGGGACGCATAAAGGAACTCTATAAGGCACACAATGCAATGAGGAGGCATAAAGGAAGTACACAAGGCACAACTACAAAATGAGGACACACAAAAGGAAGTCTGACAGGCACATGACAAAACAAGGATTCATAAAAGGAATTTCTTAAGACACACAAAGAAAAAAGGATGGTTAATGAAAGAACAGTTAGACAATGCCTAGGTGCCAAAACAGAATAGGAGATCCAAGAGAATAATAAGATAGATGGTTTGGGTCAGGTGAGTACACACAGGTAGGCTGAGGAGCACAGAAAGACAGAGGTAAGAACAGTCCAAAGTCAGAGGTCAAGAGACGTAAACAACCCCAGGGGGGTAGTCCAAAGAGCAAATCCAAAGGGCATAACTGTTACTTTCCATCCATATCCGAATCCAATATGCCAACCCCTCCCCACACCCCTAGGCCCTATAGCAAAGGTGGAATACAACACCATGGATTCCCACTGCCAAGGAGAAGACAAGGAATAGCCAAGGGCAATTGAGAAACTGGCTCTTCACATGACTCTTTAATAAGGGTAAACAGAAACAGAAATTAATATCAGCGGAGCTCACTTACCTTGTTCCTATGTGTTTCCCACCATGCAGTAGCTTCACTTACCTAGGAGAGGGCTTGAGGCCCAGTTGCCCCACTGACACCTATCTACCAGTTCCCCCCATGCCCTAGTAGTGGTCAGGACATATATCATAGGAAAACACCCAGACCTCCAGGGAATGGTCAGTGTTTCAAAAGAGGGCATACTAATGATAGGGTCAGTGGTAGGTGGGACAGGAATTGATGGCAGCTGGCAACCACAGGGATGTACAAGGACTGCAGAGCGGGAAGCCAGGAACGGGAAGGTGCATAGTGGGAGCCAGACTGACAGAGGCTGAGATGAGTGCAGCAGAGAGAGAGACCGAGCGGGGGGGGGGGGGGAGCGGGTTGTGCACATACAAGAAGTGGGAGCACAAGGAAACATGATTCAGTTGGGGAGAAGAACCAAAATGCAAGACTGAAAATACTCTGGCAAGAACACACAAAGAAGTATGTAACCCATCAGCCTGGAATACCGCAACCGAAGGCGACCCACTACAACATGTAGCAAAGCAATCTTCTCTTGCTTTTGCTGACTCTTTAAAAGCAGTTCTAACCAGGACGTGTTAGTACTCATAATCTATTATGTTCCATCCAGTCATTCCCAGGTCCATTTGGAAGGAAACTATGTTTACTAAAAAAAAAATAAAAAAATTACCTGGTGATACTTTCTGCTATAATCGGTCCTTTTACATTTTCATCTAGGGCAAACCTCCCACAATGTCTCTGTACCCCTCTTACTGTGAATCCAACTGCCCCCTTCCTTGGATCATAATGGAATGAGGTAAAAAGAAAATGAGCAGACTGTCTCGGAAAACACCAAAACCACTTGATGAGGATGAGTAGGCCGTCAGAATTTGCGGTTAGCCCTGGAAGATGTGCACATGATCGCGAAGATACAGGGAGTTGATGTTGTTTTCGGCGGGTGCTTCCCATCTTCATTTCAGGAGCAGCATAAAGAGTAGAAAACAACCGGGCCCACAGGCACCCACCTTTGGTCAAATGAGAGGGGCCTGAAAGTAAGCAGGCAACTTGTGGACCGTGAGTGAGGGGCTTGTTCAAGATGATGCTGGCCTCACAGCATTCAGCCGCGACGCATGACCCAGACATTGCAGCAGTGATAACCTCACTAAACAGTGTAAAAAGCCCTGGGCCTCAACAGCCTGGAGGCTACATTTTATAAAGGTCTTTAGGAGCACCGTATTCCAAAGCTCAATGAGGTACATGAAGAATCTGGATTTGCTAACTCTGTCGATGGTGAGCAGACGTTATTATGAAGCCTGGTAAACCCCCAATAGAATGCAGACCCTTCTCACTAATAACGTCAGATGATAAGGTGATTGCCAGGGTTCTGACTGATAAATTATTGCCACCAATTAAGAAATTGGTACACTTGGACCAATCAAGTTTTATTCCAGCTTTAGCCACCAAAGTACTTGCTAATGTTATATATGCGCAACAGTCTCATAAAATGGCTTCGGACTACATGTTTCGGTGCTTCATTGATATTGTGGCATAGGCAAATTGGAGCATCAGCGAAGCATTCACTCTGGAATGAGGTGGTAGGCAGCGGTGACTCTTTCACCTCTGCTATTAACTCTTGCTATAGAACCCATGGCTCTGATCATGAAGGATAAGGGAATTGTGAGATGGGGATAAGAGAGAATAATCTTTCTGACTGCTGATGATGTCCTTCTAAAGTTGCAGGATCGTGAGCATCATCTGGAAAAATGATTAGAAAAAGTGAACCATTTCAGAGATGTGTTAGGCCTAAAATTCGATTAGAGTAAATCAGAACTTTTTTTTCTCAAAGAAAATGCGCAAAACCTCTGAACCAGCACCCCACTAAGAAAGTTTGTGGCCACTTCAGATATCTAGGTATTAACATGTTCAGGTCATCAACAGACAGTATCGAAAGCCACCTTGAAGGTGAGTTAAAGAGTATTGAGGAATGCGAAGATGGACAAACCTTCCAATACAATTTTCTGGCATAATATCATTGGTGAAAATGACTACAGTCCCTTCGCTTCTCAACAGCTTTCCTAATGTTCCCTTTGAACTATCTGGTACATTATTTTAAAGAGATGTAGCACACCTCTGCTGTCAATGATCTGGGTGGACAAGACTCTCCGGATAGCTCTGAATGTTCAACTACGTCATATTAATGTGGGAATTGTAAGTCCAAGAATTGCACCACTTCAACACAATGCGCATTGACAAGACGGCGCAGATTTCAATCCACGCGCAAAACTAGAGAACACGCCATTGACCCCTCATACTATATCTGTTGTCCTAGACTTCCTGGAAAAATATAAGCTGTTTGAATATACCCGGGAGGGGGAATGGGGTAACAAGGAAAATATGTCTGAAAGACCCCTGTCTACTTAAAATAAACAGCCACATGGCCCAGTAAGGTCTGTTTGGCAAACAAGCCTACTACTAGTGGGGATAACATCTTCCTTCCAATGGTGGTGGAGGCATGTGACGTGGGGAAATACCTCATATATGGGATTCCTCATACTCAAATTAACGACCATCATGGGAAATCAGTCCAAATCACACTGGAATATGCACAAGTCAGAACACCCCTAGCCCAGAAATGGAAAATGAATTTGGCCCCACTAAAACAAACCGAACTCTTTGCCTATCTTCTGTCTGCAGGGAACTGCTGTAGATTATTTTCATCATGACAAGCTATACTTTTAAACTCCAAATCCAAGACTCCTCCAAAAGTTAAGGATAAATGGGAACAGCACCTAGGTGTTTATTTATTTATTTATTTTTCACTTATACAGGGAGCAAATACTGTTTCAAAGCTCCCAGAAATATTGTTGAAATATCAGAAGAAAATTAGCGGTGAGCATGCACTCACACAAGGTAGGTGGCTCTCAATATTTGCTTTCAGATGATCTATTACAGGACATGAATGCAATGTTATATCATGCCTAATCGTATTCATGGCTATGATCCCCCATATACTACTAGATTCCCCAACTGTGCCTGTCCCAGGGCTACATTCTTTCACCTGCCATGGGAGTGGCCAGGAGTGCATACATTCTGGGAAGAGGTGCTTAGGGAGGTGCAAGAGGTCATCTCTGTTGAGATACTCATGACTCATAGGATGGTACTAAGGGCACTATTTCCAAAGCTATCAAAATCTATGGCAAAGTAGAATAAGCCATTTGAGCTACGTCTCACATGCCACAGGACCACTCAGTAACCATCGCTGGAAGCACACGTCCACATTAGAGCCATGTGAGCAACGCATTGTGGGTATGCTAATTAGCCCAAATGCAAGCTTCTAGCTCCAGTAAATTGTCTTGGTCTTACAGGGAAATGCAATTTTATACATCAAGGCGGCAGAGAATTGGATACTGTTTTCACCCTTATTGGGGATCACTGGTGAAATACAGTCTGTCAGCCTTGTGGAGCATCGGGGCGGGCATGTGTAGCATGGGTAACATTGCCATGTGTAGAAGATGGATTGCTAGTTCTTGCACTCACTTCAGAATAGAGATACATAAACTCTGCGTCGGCTGCAGAGGGGTACTACCACTTTAAACATAGGTTAGGTGAGGGCCCTGGCATGAGGAAAGTACATCCCACCCTAAACACTGCCTTGTAGACATCAGGGAACCCATTATGACTATGTCTACAAAGGGTCGTGTAAGTGACCTCTGAGAATGGGGGATTGTTCTCCGGACTGTCAGTTGCCCCTGAGAGGCAATAGCTTGTTGGGGCACGTTGGGTAATGACTAGATGATTTTGTGTCGCAAATGCAGTAGGGCAGTTTAAATGTTCGATCAGACAAAATCTTACACCCACCATCGATTTACCGGGCATTGTATAATGGTACATATACTGATTACGTGAACTGAAATGTGTACTATGGTACCTTTTAACGTGTGAGTATATTTACAGGGGAAGTGGGATCTAATGAGGTTAGGATAGGGAGGGAGGAACACCAGGGACAGGAGCAGGGTCGTGTTTTAAGTGGGTTACATGGAAGTGAGTTGTGTATTTGAAAATAACGAGACACGACTTGATCGTGGTGTTTTATGAAAATAGCAATACAAAATTATTAAAAATAAGTAGCAGCTTTGTGCTAAAATGAGAGCTGGTTAAAGTGTGGTTATTTAAGCTTGTAGCACTAATACAAAACAGCTTCAAGGGCCATTACAGCAGGTTCTCAAATGTAGAAAATCTAATTTTAAGGGATTTGCAATTTCACATTTTTTGGAGAAAAAAAGAGAAATCAGTAACACTTTCATAAAGAAATCAAAATGACAAGTTCATAATTAGAATGTCAGATCACAGACCGGCAAAAAAATAATTTCCATAAACAGACGTTCCGCTTCTGGAAATGACACATGTTTTAACCCAATAATTACAGAGACTGGTGTCTTTTGTGACTTTGGAACACGTTCATTGCAGTCTTCAGTACTGCTTGCACGCAAATGTATTTCTTTTTGCATTGCTTTTTTTCAGGGGTTTACAGGGAAGACATGTATTCTTACCAATTGGTGCTATTCCCATAATGTTCGTATCAGAGGATTAAAGGATTGTAGAGTGGACAAAAAAAAGAACATGTCTGAGGACTACGCACATAAAATGTGTTTCTTCTAGACATGAACAAATGTTTACACTGGAGCTGCCATGAGCATCACTTATATTACACCTGCTTCAAAAAGCCAAGAATAGTGTAGAAAATCTGAGAGGAGAAAGCAGAGGCTTAAAGATCAGGTGACCTTCAGAACCGCCACATAGGCTATTTTCAGGTCCTACTTCGGGAGACAGACGTGTTGGGGAGAGGTATAGGATGGGTAGTAGAGTAAGAAGTATAGAAGGAAGAACCTGGTTAGATTGCACATCTAAAAATAATATAGCAGGAAGGAGGAACACAGGATGAAAATCAATAAAACAGGTGTATAGGGACCGTGGCCAGACGAGGGCAAATGCCTCTTCGGTGAGCTCCGAATGCCATATCTGCCCTGTGGTCTCCTGACCCCTTAAATGTTACAGGGAAAGGCTCTGAGACTGCATGGGGGTGTCTGAACCCTCTGTGCAAAGGACTTGAGAGTTTGGTGCCCATCACCCGGCGCAGCTGGACTGAGAACGACCCGTCCAAAGTTTCCATCCACCTAAGACAAGATGGTGGACAGGACTGAACACATTGACTCGCCATGTGCAGGCCCCGGCAACGAGACATGCGGATCCCGAACAGCTCATTCTCTTGTTGATCCGACCCGTGCTTAACCTTACTAACCCTGGAGCCCTCATGAGTCTCAACATAGAAGAGGGATCCGTTGATGGGAGGAGGACTAACAGCCGGCGACGCATTGAGGATCGGCTCCAAGTACAGTGGGTGACGGCAACAGCTGAGGTGTGGAATCGGCAGTGCGGACTGGGCGCTCCAACCCCCGCAGACAAGTGGAACCCCCTGTTACGCTCACCTGGTTTCCGCGGGAGCGCAGGACAGTGCTGGACGTGGTCGCCTGCTGATTGTGCTCCTGGTCACTGTGGTGGTCAGTTTTGGTTGAAAGGAGGCATCTCCTTGGGTGTATGTTTGGTGGACTCCTCGTCCTGCTTGTCTATGCAGGGGCGTAGTTGCTGGTGCAGGTGTCTGTAGGACCTAGTTGCTTCACTGGTCCTCGAGGAATCTGTAAGGCTAGCCCAGACCGGCTGTGGCTAAAACTTGTGGTCCACGCTTCACTGCTTTAATCCGTGCACATAGAGATTGTCCCTTCCTTCTATTCCTGCGTTGCGACCGTCCTTTTATCTATTCCTTGTATGTGTATCTTTTGTATCCCTTCACACTTGCTCTCTTTCTCCTCTTTCTCTCTGTTCTTACTTTCCGTGTTTTGCACTTCCTTTCCTATGCTTCCTAACTGTGCGGCAGGACTGCCGACTAACGTGTTGTTTTCTCCTTGTCTCTGCAGGTGTTGCTTTTGCCGCAAATTGGATTGGAGCCGAAGGGACTCAGAAGACCTGCAGACCACCTCTGTGGTGCGGATGAACGGCACTGATGAAGATGGTAGGTACGTTCAGGTGCGCAAAGCGCTGGCGCTGGGCTGTGGGTTTCTGACGTTGCTAACCTGTTGCTTCTCCTTGTTTCCCGGTGTTGCAGGAAAGCAGCTCTGCGGGGCAGTGGATGATCAAGGCGTCCGGGCGGTATTCAGGACTTCCACAGGACTCTCAGGTAAGCGGGGATACTAACGTTGTCTTGCTTTCTCCTTCCTGCAGGTCGTCGGCCGGATCAAGATTGGAGTTTGTGGAACGCCGGAAGCTGGACGCGGCGAACGTTACGCTGCTGGGATGCAGAGCAGTGCGAAGCACGGATTGAGGCCCGGCTGTGGCTAATATAGCCAGCCGCGCCCACTTGCCTAGCCACAGCCATAAGACTAGTCTGCACGGCCCTATTGATGAATAGGACCGTGACTTCAAAGCTGCCGCTATCCACAATGATGAGCCTGGTGCTAGAGGCGCCAGGACTGAGACCAAGTGGTCCTCTTCGGTTGTTTGGGGGCCCTTTGGTGACTTTTCAATACTGTCTTCCCACTGTGGGTTGGAAGCAGAGGTGCAAATGGTTATCATGAGAGCTGACCGTGACACCCCCAAGGGATATGAGCAATTACAGAGCAGGAGACGAGAGCGCCGGGGAGCAGCAAGGAGGCAGTGTGCGGCAACCAAGAGGCAGATGGGAAGGGACCTCTGGTCGGACTGACTTTCACATGGTGTCCCCCTGCCAGCAGTGGTCCCCAATCAGAAACACTTCATAAGGACAGTGGAGGCAGGTGAGGAGCGATATCATCCCTCTCATTGTGGTGGCATGATCTAGACACAAGGAATGCAATTGTTGTAGCAGAATCTCCCCACAAGAACGAACACCGGCAGACACAAGGGAAAAGGCATGAATGGTGTGGAGCGAGGCGCAAGCCCTGTCAAGGGTTTTATGGGAACATTGTGACTCTCGATTCTTACTGAAGGTACACAACAGTGAATGCCTGGAGTGGATGATAGAATTCCAGAATCTGTCAAAACCTGAGCAAGGGATTGCAGACTCCTCGCTTACAAATACACCACAATGTGCCGTTGCACATGTATATATGTTTTATAAGAATGTAGGCCTGCTTTCAGGGTAAAAGTTGTCCACAGCAACCCTACAAAAGGACACATCCCAGAGTTGCTGTGCAATATGTTTGCAGCTTTTCAGAACAGAGTATCAGGCCACATAGGTTTACGCTGTAGGTAATGGTGCACCAAATCTGCTGTGCTATAGTGCGTCTGCAACTAATAGCAACAATGTCAGTCTGGCTGAGTACGCACAGTAATGGAGAAAATTATGAACGAGCCTTGCTGTGACCCACACCCGCAGCTGCGATAGTCCCCATTGTCCCAATCTCATGTGTAGCTAGCGGCATAGGGGAGTATGCGAACATGCATTTCCCCAAGGATGGCGAGGGTGTGTCCCAATGAAACAGAAACATTCCTTCTTCACTTTCCAGTTTCTTCTTTGTAGCACGCTGTCATTGCGCACTGTTAAAAAGTTCCACTTGCGTCCACCAATGACATTGAAGCGCTCTCCATGAAACAGTATCAGTTCTGTACAACAATCCTCTGTGTACACACCATGCCCAGACACGTTGTTGCACAATCCCTGTGGCTCCTCAGTCCAACTTCCATGGCCAGCATCCTGAAAATCCCCAGATGTGGCTTTCTTGCTGCGTGCGAGAATGGGGGAATAGCTTGCAACCGGGGTAGGGGGAGTTTGTTGTAAGGGGAGGCTCTGAAAAGAGCCATTTTTTTTTAGATGCTTCTGGATAAACACCTTTTTTCACTTTTCATTTGATTTTGTGTTTTCTTGTGCAGACATTGTTACAGTAAACTCTTCACTGCATCTTGTAGACAGGCAAACAAAACAGCATTACCAATGGGTGACAAAGAAATGCTGTTTGCTTGGAAAAATTCAGCATTTCCACAACTAATGAGGTCATTGTTGCAGAAGAACATCCCAGCAGCGGACAAAAAAGTATACATGCTTCTGTTGATGAGACACCTTCCTGCCCCTGGCTCAGACCAACTTCCAGGATCAATGTCCCATACTCTTCGTGGTGTTATGGATGAGAAAAGCACCTTGGCAGTGGGAAAAAAAGCCTCTTCACTAGATTTATCAACCTCGTCAGTCGACGGAACAAGCCTAAACAAGACACATAACCCATATTCATGCCACCGTACTGGATGACGATAACATCAGCTTTAGAAAAAGTGGCCAGGTCTTTGCAAAGTGCATGCATGTCAGCGACACTGCGCTTGTAGACACCGTTCCACAATGCGACCACTCCTTCCAACCCAAAATTGTCATCAAAGATTCTTTCCAGGGCATACTTGTGCAGATCTAGTAGAAAGGCATCACATATAGGCAACACAATGCGTTTCGCCATGTCAGCCAGCCTCGCTTCGCAAAGTGTAATGTACAGCAGTTTGACCGCCCCTTCCCGTGAACCACACCCACAATACCTGATAGGATAATGCCGAAAGTGTCATGATCTCTGCTTCCAAAAGGCCAGGACTTACCCAACTCCCTTGGAAGCAGACCCATAACCCAGGTTCCGAGTGCCAGCCAGTCCCAATTGGGACCTTTTGGACCCTGTCCTGGCGCCAGTGGCGCCAGGCTCATAAATATGCCCAGTCCCAGCGCTGCAAGCGCCGGGCTCATAATGCTTGGGTGGACTTACCTGCAGCAGACCATGCTGCTTACTTACCTGCCAGTTGAACCCCTGATCCTCTTCTGTTTGGGACTACTTTTCCTGTTGGGTGGGGCAGGAGCCACTCCCTAGGTTCAGAACACTGGAACTCTTCTGGAAAGCAGGAACTCTTTTCTTACCTAGGCGTGGCTGTGGAAGGAGACACCTAAGCAGTACAGGAGGCTATTTAAACCACACCCGATGGATGAATCTTGCTTTGCGTTATTCTGCATCCTCTGCAGCAGAACGCTCATCGTGTCTTCTGCATCTGATCCTGGGCCTAAAGGAAAAAGGCTTACCATCCTGAATCCAGTCTTCAACAACATCTATAAAGACAAGAAAGAACAGGTTAGCACTACGGTCTTCAGTGACAGCGCATCTCTTACCTGGTCCATCGGCTGTCATCAACGCCTCGCGCAGCATTCCTGCATCTGAAAGACAAAGGCTTACCTACTCTTCACGCGCTCCGGAGGTCATCGCACTGCATTCCGGCATCTGAAAGACAAAAGCTTACCAACTCTTCGCATGCTCCGGAGGCCTTCGGCGCTGCATCCCGCATCTGTAAGACAAAAGAAGGTGCGTTTAAAGACATTGGGTAACGTTAAATACTCACGTGCCATTACTCCATCCACGCCGAACTCAGTGGGCATTCCGGCATCCTTCAGCAGCTCCGAACTGGTACCTGCAAAATAAAAGGACAGTTAGTGCGCATCGTGAAGCAAGCAACAAGCGCTTACTTACGCGCTTCCAGGCGCTTCTATTCTGCATACGGGTCCATCCTCAACTCACTTCAGCCAGTCAAACGCCATCGCGGGAACCCTGCAAAATAAGAGACAGCATTACAAAAGACTTTTAAAGACATTTGAAATATTCGGAACTCACCGTTCGTGAAGTAAACGACGGACAGCAGTCCTCTGAAGTCAAGAGGCCTGCGCTACCTATCCAGTGAAGAAACTGGTTACAGCACCCTTCCCCGAAGCAGATGGAGAGCTCGGCGTTCACTTACCTAAGGTGAGAGCGTTAACCTTTGGGGTTCTACAGGAGAGGAGAAAAGGAAAGAGATAGGGACACCCCAATAACCCCAGTTCATTAATCCCATATTTTCTATCTGCAGACATCTTACTCTTCGAGTCAGGCATACAGTGGACAGAGGTCCAGCCCAAAGAGCCAACCGGGTGGTGCACATCACTTTTGAAGATACGGTAGTCGCCCAGTCAAGACCGGCGCCTCTGCGAGAATCAGGTGAGCGTTACAGAACGCAAAGCCTACCGCAAAACTCTCGCCCAGGCGCTATGGAAACCTCGGATACCGACCACCTAGCCCGGTTACTTGGGGAACTAAGGGCAGAAGTGCATGCAGCTCGTCAGGATACGAATGCTCTAAGAAGGGAACTAATTATTTCCAAGGAGCGAACAGACGATCTTGCTAGACAATTGCTACAGTCACAAGCCGGACAGACCCCGTTACCCGCATCAGGGGCAAATCTTCCTTCAACATCCCCTATGAATCCAGTGCAGATCAACCTACCTGGGAATGTACCTCTGGCTCCGCCCGAACGATTTTCTGGTGACCCAAAGAGGTTTGCAGTATTTATAAATCAGTGCCGGTTGCATTTTTTATGCCGGCCAGCAGCCTTTCCAACTGATCAAGCTAAAGTAGCTTTTGTGCTTTCGTACCTTAGTGGCAATGGGGCAGACTGGTCGATCCCTCTAGTTAATCAAGATGATCCGGTTCTCCATGATTTTCAAGCCTTTCAGCTTAGTATGGAAAAACTGTTCGCAAGACATTCACAGGGGCAGGCCTTGGACAATGAGCTTCTTTCGTTGCGACAGGGTAATCAAGACCTTTTGGCTTATATTGCATCTTTCAACAGACTAATAGTGGAAACTTAATGGCCTGAGGACAAAAGGATTACGCTGTTTTATAGAGGTCTATGTGGAGAGCTCAAAGGCGTTTTAGCCCAAGTAGTGAATCCCCCACAAGACTGTTCGGATTATATAGACTTAGTCGTTCAAATAGATCACAGACTGCAGAACAGGAAGGCCGATCGTTCCAAGTTTGATGCTCGAGTATTTTCCAAACCACCAACTCCTTCCAAAGGAGTAGACTCCGGGGAACCCATGCAAATAGGGGGCCTGAAAGGACCACTAACACAAAAGGAGCGGGAAAGGAGAAAACAGTTGCAATTATGCCTCTATTGCGGAAACTCAGGGCACTTTCTTCGTGACTATCCGGTGAAACCAGCCAAGAAGGCGGTAGGAGCTGCAGTTACCAAGGTCACAAACTCTGAGCAGGGAAACGACCTCGCCCGACAAGAATAGAGGTCCTCTTGCCGAGCGTTAAAACCAGTTCCGTGACCTCGCATTTCGTGATACCTATGGTCCTCATTAGCCCTGATCATCCGGATCGATTACATGCGATTGAAGCTTACGTCGACAGCGGTGCCATCGCCAATTATGTGGATCAGGAAATGGTTTTGAGGATGAATCTAACTCTTTGTCCCAAGGCTGTAAAGGACGTCATTACTACGGTGGATGGTACGGAGATAGCCTCCGGACCAGTAACGCATACCACTCAAGAAGTGACGCTAGTAAGTGAAGATGGACACCATGAGAAGATCGTGTTCGATGTGATCAAGGCCCCTCAGTTCCAGATTATTCTAGGGATACCTTGGTTAGAGAAACACAATCCTCGGATCGATTGGCGGGCAAGAACGGTTCAGTTCCCAGAATGTGTCTCTACTTGTCACCCTCTACCTGGTGTTGCTCTAGCAGCAATTTCTTCGGAGACTCCCCAGTTACCTCCCGAATACTTAGAATTCCAAGATGTTTTCCGGAAGGATCAGGCTAACTCTCTACCTCCTCATAGGTCCTATGACTGCCAGATAGACCTGATACCTGGATCTACTCCTCCGTGTAGCAGAATTTATGCCCTCACCGAGCCTGAGAACCTTCACCTCCGACAATACCTGGATCAATACCTAGCGAATGGGTTTATTCGTCCTTCTAAGTCCCCTGCTTCTTCAGCTTTGTTCTTCGTTCCAAAAAAAGAAGGGGACCTTAGAACTTGTATAGATTACCGCGCCCTGAACCAGATCACCGTTAAGAATAGATATCCGTTACCTTTAATCCCTGAACTCCTGGACCAAGTCAGAAGAGCATGCATATATACAAAGCTGGATCTTAGAGGAGCCTACCACTTGGTACGAGTAAAAGAGGGCGATGAATGGAAGACGGCCTTCCGCACCAAGTATGGGCTATTTGAATATCAGGTCATGCCCTTCGGGCTTTGCAATGCCCCGGCCGCCTTTCAATATTTTATGAACGATGTCCTCAGAGAACTCATAGATGTATGTGTTGTCGTTTACATTGACGACATCCTCGTTTATTCTTCATCGGAATCTGAACATCGGAAACACGTGAAAATGGTCCTCAAGAGGTTGCGTCAACACAGACTTTTCGCTAAGTTGGAAAAATGTGTTTTCAACGTGACTGAAGTTGAATTCTTGGGATTCATATTATCACCTAGCGGAGTGCGTATGGATTCAAGGAAGGTCGATGCAATTCTCAAATGGCCATCACCATCCTCCGTAAAAGGGGTTCAAAGCATGTTAGGCTTCGCCAACTTTTACCGCAGGTTTATCCCCGAATTCTCTCAAATAGTCCAGCCCATCACCGCCTTGTTAAAGAAAAACAAACGTTTTGAATGGTCTACCCAGGCGGAACAAGCTTTCCAGAATTTGAAGACAAAATTTATCTCTGCACCAATTCTAAAACATCCTCGCCCCGAACTCCCCTACATCGTTGAAACTGATGCTTCGAGCCTTGCCATGGGGGCAGTTCTATCACAGAAGGACCCAGTAACCAATCAGTTACATCCCGTGGCATTCTGGTCTCGCAAATTCTCGCCTCCTGAGATCAATTACACTATTACTGATAAGGAACTTCTGGCTATCAAGTCTGCCTTTAAGGCTTGGCAGCATTATCTTCTGGGGGCCCGACACACCGTTACTTTGATTACGGATCACCGAAACCTGCAATATTTGAAAACCACAAAAGCCCAATCCTCTAGACAACTCCGTTGGGCACTATTCTTTGCCGAGTTTGACTTCATAATTACCTATCGACCTGGTACAAAAAACGGTAAAGCTGATGCCCTTTCTCGGATGGGAGTGGAGGAGCACTTGACCAACCCTAAACCTGTACCTATCATTCCCGAACAAAGAATTCTGGGTGTAATAACCACACAATCCATAGAGGAAATTAAGGATAAAACCAGGAAACTTATAACTCCAGCAGAAATACAGAAATGGCATCTGCAGGGAAAGGACTTTGCAGTAAAGGACAACTTATTGTATTTCCAAGAACGATTATACCTGCCCAGCACAGATTTACACAAAAAGGTGATCTCTTGTTATCACGAGTCTCTAATGGAAGGACATCCCAGTATGGCCAAAACCTCAGAAAAGATCAAGCGCTACTTCTGGTGGCCGTCTTGGAAAAAAGATATCAGAGACTTTGTAATATCCTGTGGAGTATGCGCCCAAAACAAGAGTCAAAAGGAAAGACCAGCCGGCCTCTTACGCCCTATTGACATCCCACCTCGCCCTTGGCATACGCTTTCTATGGACTTCATCACCGACCTACCTCCATGCTCCGGATACAATACGATCCTGGTAATCGTGGACTTATTCTCCAAGATGGCGCATTTCATTCCACTCAAAGGCTTGCCAACAGCAACAACTCTGGCCCGAGAATTTCTCGAAAACATTGTCCGACTGCACGGTTTTCCTTCAGTGCTAATTTCGGATCAAGGTAGTCAATTTATTTCTCATTTTTGGCGAAGTTGTTGTCGGTCGGCTCAAATTGATGTGAGATTATCGACCAGTCACCACCCTCAAACCGACGGACAAACCGAGAGGACCAATCAAACTCTGGAACAGTATTTACGCTGCATGCTGCACCAAACTGAAAAAACTTGGAAAGATATCCTTTGGATAGCCGAATATGCCTACAACAACTCTGTCCACTCAGGAACTGGGAAAACCCCGTTTTTTCTTTTATACGGCTGTCACCCTCGAACCTCAGAGTTGGATCCACCCCAAGATCTTGGAACACCAGCAGTAGACTACCTGCACTCTACAATCACCCAAGCTTTTAAGGAAGCCGTTTCTCACCTTCAAAGGGCTAAGGAACAATACAAGAAAGGAGCAGATCAACATCGGAAGGAAGCCCCCCAATATCAAGTAGGAGATCAAGTCTGGTTATCCACCAAATATCTACCTCTAAAAGGACCACGCACATTCAACCCAAGATACCTTGGTCCCTATTCCATCACTACCATAGTAAACCCAGTAGCGGTCAAGCTGGACTTGCCCCCTCACATGAAGATACATCCGGTCTTCCACGTCTCTCTTTTAAAACCCGTGCAACCTCAAACCCGACTAACTAAATCCCCAAAACCTATCCTAGTTGATGGAGAACTCGAGTTTGAAGTCAAAAGCATCCTGGACTCCAAGATCTCCAAATCTAAGCTATTTTACCTAATTGACTGGAAAGGCTACGGCCCTCAAGAAAGATCCTGGGAACCTGCAGAATATGTCCACGCTCCTCGTCTAATCAAAAGATTTCATCAAACATTTCCTGACAAGCCAAAACCCCCGGGGAAGCCCGGTTTGGGAGGGGCCTTGAGGGGGGGTACTGTCATGATCTCTGCTTCCAAAAGGCCAGGACTTACCCAACTCCCTTGGAAGCAGACCCATAACCCAGGTCCCGAGTGCCAGCCAGTCCCAATTGGGACCTTTTGGACCCTGTCCTGGCGCCAGTGGCGCCAGGCTCATAAATATGCCCAGTCCCAGCGCTGCAAGCGCCGGGCTCATAATGCTTGGGTGGACTTACCTGCAGCAGACCATGCTGCTTACTTACCTGCCAGTTGAACCCCTGATCCTCTTCTGTTTGGGACTACTTTTCCTGTTGGGTGGGGCAGGAGCCACTCCCTAGGTTCAGAACACTGGAACTCTTCTGGAAAGCAGGAACTCTTTTCTTACCTAGGCGTGGCTGTGGAAGGAGACACCTAAGCACTACAGGAGGCTATTTAAACCACACCCGATGGATGAATCTTGCTTTGCGTTATTCTGCATCCTCTGCAGCAGAACGCTCATCGTGTCTTCTGCATCTGATCCTGGGCCTAAAGGAAAAAGGCTTACCATCCTGAATCCAGTCTTCAACAACATCTATAAAGACAAGAAAGAACAGGTTAGCACTACGGTCTTCAGTGACAGCGCATCTCTTACCTGGTCCATCGGCTGTCATCAACGCCTCGCGCAGCATTCCTGCATCTGAAAGACAAAGGCTTACCTACTCTTCACGCGCTCCGGAGGTCATCGCACTGCATTCCGGCATCTGAAAGACAAAAGCTTACAAACTCTTCGCACGCTCCGGAGGCCTTCGGCGCTGCATCCCGCATCTGTAAGACAAAAGAAGGTGCGTTTAAAGACATTGGGTAACGTTAAATACTCACGTGCCATTACTCCATCCACGCCGAACTCAGTGGGCATTCCGGCATCCTTCAGCAGCTCCGAACTGGTACCTGCAAAATAAAAGGACAGTTAGTGCGCATCGTGAAGCAAGCAACAAGCGCTTACTTACGCGCTTCCAGGTGCTTCTATTCCGCATACGGGTCCATCTTCAACTCACTTCAGCCAGTCAAACGCCATCGCCGGAACCCTGCAAAATAAGAGACAGCATTACAAAAGACTTTTAAAGACATTTGAAATATTCGGAACTCACCGTTCGTGAAGTAAACGACGGACAGCAGTCCTCTGAAGTCAAGAGGCCTGCGCTACCTATCCAGTGAAGAAACTGGTTACAGCACCCTTCCCCGAGGCAGATGGAGAGCTCGGCGTTCACTTACCTAAGGTGAGAGCGTTAACCTTTGGGGTTCTACAGGAGAGGAGAAAAGGAAAGAGATAGGCACACCCCAATAACCCCAGTTCATTAATCCCATATTTTCTATCTGCAGACATCTTACTCTTCGAGTCAGGCATACAGTGCACAGAGGTGCAGCCCAAAGAGCCAACCGGGTGGTGCACATCACTTTTGAAGATACGGTAGTCGCCCAGTCAAGACCGGCGCCTCTGCGAGAATCAGGTGAGCGTTACAGAAAGTCCCATGTCCATTGTCCAGCAAGGTAAGAAGCACAGATTGTGGCACGTGCAGTGCCCAAAGTATCGCAAGGGCCACACCCCAGTAAAGCAGGAGAAGTCCTTCTTCCCTTTCCACTACCTTTTGTCCAGCACAACCTCATTGGGTACGGGTAGATGGGCACACACGATTCCACCAATGCCATCCAAGACTTTACCATCTAACACTGTCAGTTCTGCACAACACTTCATAGGTACCATTACAAATTCAGCCTGCTAGTGTGCTGTCACCGGACAGCACATCCAGTAGAAAGTTCAGTAAAACATTGCAAGATTTGTGCATCCATGTTCATCCACTTGCGCACCCATCACCACAAAATGGAGGTACAGAAACGTTTTCTGCACTATGTGTATGACTGTGTTATAGGTGCCTCTGCGCACGGTAACTGCCACTGAGCTTCCATTACATTTTTTAAAAGCATACTGTTTTTCCCATCCCCTATCATGAAGTGGCTTTTCGGTGATATGTGCCTGCAACGTTCTCATTTAGCAATATCATACAGTGTAATATCGAAACAGGAACTCTCTGCTTTCCTTCTGACAATGCTACGAAAGGTTTTGCCCACCAAACCACCTCCTACATAAATCGTAAAAAAAAACTGCCACCAATAGCAGCATTGAATGTATGGTACCAAGCAAAAGCAACTTTCAAAAGGTCATTGACTGCACAGCTGTACTTCTGTCCATGCTGCACTATTGCAACAGGCTCTTTTTAAATATAAAACAGGAATGGTATCTCCGGATGTGCGCTGCCCTACTTTTCAAATGAGTTAAATTCAACAAATATGTCAAAGTGTGAATAAATATGATTGATATGTGATTTGACACATCCTTAGACAGAATGAATAGACTGTTTATCAGAAAACG
This sequence comes from Ambystoma mexicanum, assembly GCF_040938575.1. Classification (NCBI taxonomy): domain Eukaryota; kingdom Metazoa; phylum Chordata; class Amphibia; order Caudata; family Ambystomatidae; genus Ambystoma; species Ambystoma mexicanum. Next base: position 1,250,598,281 of record NC_090937.1, on the reverse strand, counting down.
GACCCAATTCAAGCTGACACGTGTTTCAACCAACTTTGGTCCTTTTCAAGGCTGGGCCTGAGTTACAATGTATTTCATTTCCATCACAAATCAAAACCCACATCATTGAGCCATGATAAGTTAGAAGAGGATTGTGAGCCCAGATTAAACAAAAATATCAAAATGCAAACCATAAATCAGCCACAAATTCAACATGTGCCATAAGCATACAAACAAAAAAATAATTCAGAACAATCATAAGGATTTGTGAAAAATATCAATAGAGGTTCGTGAAAAATTAATAGCCATCCACAAATAAATGAATCAATAGGAAAAAAAAGACACAAAAAGATGCCACTTCCCCATCCTCCCTTCCCTTCCTTGTGTGTCGTGTGTTAAAAAAAACAAAAACAAATACAAAACAACAAAAAAGGCTCTTTTCAGAGCCACCTTTCACAGTTCAAAAATAGAATTGCCAATGAAATGATGCAGGCCCCTGCGCAGCCTGTAAGGTCCAAAGACAGCGCTGTAGTCCTCAGGCATCTAAAATAATGCGATGGGTGGCTCCTTCAAAAACATTTAACTCTTTTCCGGGAGAAAGTGGTAGCTCTGAAAAGAACCTTTTCATGGTGTTTGTTTTTGGAAGGGTGGAACTGGCCAACACCTACTAGAAAATGCTTCCTATACTTGCAAAAAGGATTACAATCCATTTTGGATATTTTGCAGAAAAAGCTGATTGCCAGCATCAGTAAGATGGACTCCATGGCCCTCATTACAAGTCGGGTGTTAAGGGTTTAACGGCGCCGTCGGCGCCGTTAACCTTTAACACCTGATTCACACTTTAACGCCTGCTTTTTGCAGGCGTTAAAGTCCAAGGCGCTAAGCGACCTTGGTGCTAATTACGGCACCGTAATTTACGGTGCCGTAATTAGCGCCTTCCCCATCCCCATTATGCCCTATGGGGCTAAAATGGGAATGGGGAAGGGCAAATGGTGAATGGGGAATTACCGCCCCACTCACCTTGGAATGGGGCGGTAATTCCGCCATCCACCATGCCAGACTCCGGCATGGACCATGGTGCTAATAGCACCATGGTCCAGCGCCGGACTTGTAATGAGGGCCCATCTCTACGCAAAATGTTCGTGCTACGAAACGTAATATTTTCATTGTGGAAGCACAACATGCCAACATCCCTCAAAAAAGCGCAAGCAGCCTTGTTGACATTGTGCCTCACTTTCTCTATTTGCGGACCAAATGAAGAAGAACGCGGCCACATCTGTCTCTGGGCAATGCGAGTAAATAATTACTCGGGTGTTTGGAAACATGTACATGACTTGCCCAAATGCCTCCGTTATCGTAAATTGCAGACAAATTCTGGTAACATGTCCTAAACTGTTCCCTCCACAATGAATAATAATAGTGTCTGGATGATCGAGCGTCACCAAAGTGGCACAAAAAGGAACCAAATTCAGCCACTTCATTCCAGGCACTCCATACCAGTGGACATCCACATGATGGAATCCAAGATGTGCAGCCACTCCACAGTGTTCTGAATGCACTCCCAACCAATGTTTCTAGGACTCCCCCAAAATCCATTCACTCTGCCTCCTGAACAACACAGCCATAACCATATCCATGTGCACTCGTCTCTGCAAACAGACCTTCTGCCACAGTCTCTTCTTACGCACCACACCCGGGAAACCTTATGACCAATCCCCTGGCCTCCAGAGTCCCATTTCCATGTCTGCCATCCTCAAAAGCCTCACATGTGGCACGTGCGACCCTCAAACTACTGCGGTGTCTGCGGACATATCGTGCTTTGTGCATGGGTGGGGGGAAACACATTTCAACAAGGGTAGGGGATTTCCCATTTAGTGGTGGCTCTGAAAAGAGCCTTTTTTTAAGGTGCTGCTGAAGAAACACCTTTTTCAGGGTTTTTTCTCTTTTTTTCCTCCTTACTGCCTTACATCAACTTACATCAACTTCTGCAAAGCATCCCTTAGATTCTCAAGAAAACAAGCATTTCCAAGGAAGGACAACGAAAGGCCATCTCCAGTAAAGTAATACGCACTAAGGGAATCAATGTTCTCTTTGGAGAAAACCGGCATCTCAGCACTTCTCAAAACCGCATCCATGCCACTATTAACAAGGCACCTCGCAACATTTTGCTGGAGATTGAAGACAGTGGGATTGCTCCATAGTGCTCTTGGTATTATTTAATAAGAAAAGACCTTTGCATTAGGGAAAAGCACCATTACCTCTTCGACAAACAACTTCAATACACAAACCAAACTTGGGGCACTGATGTAGCCCAAATGCTCTCCACCACAGTGCACCACCAAAACATCAGGATGACCAAAAGTAGCCATATTTCTACAAGAAGCAAGCAGTGCCTGCAAATTACGGCGAGGCACACTGCACTATAAAGCCTCCACACCTGGAAAACGAAGATCTGCAGAAAACCCTCTTGCCTTTGCATAGCTCTCCAGATCACATACAAATGAATCTCCCATGATCCATACAGTAACTCCAGCCATCTTCACTACATAACCAACACAGCAATGAAACAAAGTATTGCCATCCTTTCCTATTTGTCAATGAGTTATTCAAACAAATAGGACTTCTATTCAGTATAACGCACAAGTTTTCTTCTACATATCACCTGCAAGCAAACAGGATATGATATGAGATGATATGATAGTTTATTTATATAGCGTTTATACACAATGGGGGTAATTCATAGAATTCAGTGCACAAGTGGCGCACGCGGCTGGCACACAGTGTGCGCGTGCGGCAGTTTGCGTGAGCCGCGTGCACCAAAATCCATTTCTGCGCACAGCGTATTCATGGACTTTAACATCCATAACCAGTCGTGGCGCAGAGTGGCGCAGTGACCCTGCAGCTGCACCAGTTACGCCCCCAACCCCTCCCCGTGCACCATGAACAGCGCACAAATCCCGTAAATGGTGCACAGGCCAGTGGACCAGCATACAGCCCCCAACCACGAAAGCGTCCATAAAAATCCCTGCGCACCCCTCTGAATACATGTACTCCACTGCGTGGGAAGTTTTACACGCGATTGGCCTTGGGCGAGTGGGATATGTGTATTCTGAGGGGTGCACAGGGAGTTTCACACGCGATTGGCCTTGGGCGAGTGGGGTATGTGTATTCTGAGGGGTGCGTGGGGAGTTTCACATGCGATAGGCCTTGGGCGAGCGGTGGGCGAGCCGTGGGCGGGGCTTGCTAAGTTGTGAAAAAGAGTGGCAAGCAGGAAGTCACCACATGGGCGGGGCTTGCTAAGCGGTGAAAAAGAGCCGGAGGCAGGAAGGCACCAGGTGGGCGGGGCTTAGGCCAGGTGACCTACATCCACTTGCACCTGCTCCCCATCTGAAAAGGAAAAGAGGCTGGAGGGCTCCTTAAGTAGGGAAAAAGAGCAGCAAGCAGGAAGGCACCAGGTGGGCGGGCCTTGCTAAGTGTTGAAAAAGAGGGACAAGCAGGAAGGTACCAGGTGGGCGGGGCTTGCTAAGTGCTGAAAAACAGCACCAAGGAGGAAGGCACCAGGTGGGCGGGGCTTGCTAAGTGGTAAAAAAGAGCGACAAGCAGGAAGGCACCAGGTGGGCGGGGCTTGCTAAGTGATGAAAAAGAGTGGGAGGCAGGAAGGCACCAGGTGGGCGGGGCTTAGGCCAGGTGACCTACATCCACTTGCACCTGCTCCCCATCTGCAAAGGAAAAGAGGCTGGAGGTCTGCTTAAGTAGGAAAAAATAGCAACAAGCATGAAGGCACCAGGTGGGTGGGGCTTGCTAAGTGGTGAAAAAGAGAGACAAGCAGGAAGGCACCAGGTGGGCGGGGCTTGCTAAGTGGTGAAAAAGAGTGGCAGGCATGAAGGCACCAGGTGGGCAGGGCTTAGGCCAGGTAACCTATATCCACCTGCACCTGCTCCTCATCTGGAAAGGAAAAGAGGCTTGAGGGCTCCTTCAGTAGGGAAAAAGAGCAGCAAGCAGGAAGGCACCAGTTGGGTGGGGCTTGCTAAGTGGTGAAAAAGAGCGACAAGCAGGAAGGCACCAGGTGGGCGGGGCTTGCTAAGTGGTAAAAAAGAGCGGCAAGCAGGAAAGCACCAGGTGGGCAGGGCTTGCTGAGTGGTGAAAAAGAGCGACAAGCAGGAAGGCACCAGGTGGGGGCTTGCTAAGTGGTGAAAATGAGCGGCAGGCAGGAAGGCACCAGGTGGGCGGAGCTTAGGCCATGTGACCTACATCCACTTGCACGTGCTCCCATCTGCAAAGGAAAAGGGGCTGGAGGGTTCCTTAAGTAGGAAAGAAGAGCAGCAAGTAGGAAGGCACCAGGTGGGCGGCACTTGCTAAGTGGTGAAAAAGAGTGAAAAGCAGGACGGCACCAGGTGGGCGGGGCTTGCTAAGTGGTGAAAAAGAGCAGCAAGCAGGAAAGCACCAGGTGGGCAGGGCTTGCTGAGTGGTGAAAAAGAGCGACAAGCAGGAAGGCACCAGGTGGGGGGCTTGCTAAATGGTGAAAATGAGGGGCAGCAGGAAGGCACCAGGTGGGCAAAGCTTGTTAAATGATGAAAAAGAGCGACAAGCAAGAAGGCACCAGGTGGGCGGGGCTTGCTAAGTGGTGAAAAAAGCAACAGGCAGGAAGGCACCAGGTGGGGGGCTTGCTAAGTGGTGAAAATGAGGGGCAGCAGGAAGGCACCAGGTGGGTGGGGCTTGCTTAGTGGTGAAAAAGAGGGACAAGCAGGAAGGCACCAGGTGGGCGGGGCTTGCTAAGCGGTGAAAAAGCGGCAACCAGCAATGCACCAGGTGGGCGGGGCTTGCTAAGTGGTGAAAAATGGCGACAAGCAGGAAAGCACCAGGTGGGCGGGGCTTAGGCCAGGTGACCTACATCCACTTGCACCTGCTCCCCATCTGCAAAGGAAAAGAGGCTGAAAGGCTCCTTAAGTAGGGAAAAAGAGCGGCAAGCAGAAAGGCACCAGGTGGGCGGGGCTTGCTAAGTGGTGAAAAAGAGCGACAAGCAGGAAGGCACCAGGTGGTCGGGGCTTGCCAAGTGGTGAAAAACAGCACCAAGGAGGAAGGCACCAGGTGTGCGGGGCTTGCTGAGTGGTGAAAAAGAGCGACAAGCAGGAAGGCACCAGGTGTGCGGGGCTTGCTAAGTGGTGAAAAAGAGCGGCAGCCAGGAAGGCACCAGGTGGTCGGGGCTTAGGCCAGGTGACCTACATCCACTTGCACCTGCTCCCCATCTGCAAAGGAAAAGAGGCTGGAGGGCTCCTTAAGTAGGAAAAAAGAGCAGCAAGCCGGAAGGTACCAGGTGGGCGGGGCTTGCTAAGTTGTGAAAAAGAGTGGCAAGCAGGAAGGCACCACGTGGGCGGGGCTTGATAAGTGGTGAAAAAGAGCGGCAGGCAGGAAGGCACCAGGTTGGCGAGGCTCGGCCAGGTGACCTACATCCACCTGCACCTGCTCCCCATCTGCAAAGGAAAAGAGGCTGGAGGGCTTCTTAAGTAGAGAAAAAGAGCAGCAAACAGGAAGGCACCAGGTGGGCGGGGCTTGCTAAGTGGTGAAAAAGAGGGACAAGCAGGAAGGCATCAGGTGGGCGGGGCTTGCTAAGTGGTGAAAAACAGCACCAAGGAGGAAGGCATCAGGTGGGCAGGGCTTGCTAAGTGGTGAAAAAGAGCGACAAGCAGGAATGCACCCGGTGGGTGGGTCTTGCTAAGTGGTGAAAAAGAGCCGGAGGCAGGAAGGCACCAGGTGGGCGGGGCTTAGGCCAGGTGACCTACATCCACTTGCACCTGCTCCCCATCTGAAAAGGAAAAGAGGCTGGAGGGCTCCTTAAGTAGGGAAAAAGAGCAGCAAGCAGGAAGGCACCAGGTGGGCGGGCCTTGCTAAGTGCTGAAAAAGAGGGACAAGCAGGAAGGTACCAGGTGGGCGGGGCTTGCTAAGTGCTGAAAAACAGCACCAAGGAGGAAGGCACCAGGTGGGCGGGGCTTGCTAAGTGGTAAAAAAGAGCGACAAGCAGGAAGGCACCAGGTGGGCGGGGCTTGCTAAGTGATGAAAAAGAGTGGGAGGCAGAAAGGCACCAGGTGGGCGGGGCTTAGGCCAGGTGACCTACATCCACTTGCACCTGCTCCCCATCTGCAAAGGAAAAGAGGCTGGAGGTCTGCTTAAGTAGGAAAAAATAGCAACAAGCATGAAGGCACCAGGTGGGTGGGGCTTGCTCAGTGGTGAAAAAGAGAGACAAGCAGGAAGGCACCAGGTGGGCGGGGCTTGCTAAGTGGTGAAAAAGAGTGGCAGGCATGAAGGCACCAGGTGGGCAGGGCTTAGGCCAGGTAACCTATATCCACCTGCACCTGCTCCTCATCTGGAAAGGAAAAGAGGCTTGAGGGCTCCTTCAGTAGGGAAAAAGAGCAGCAAGCAGGAAGGCACCAGTTGGGTGGGGCTTGCTAAGTGGTGAAAAAGAGCAACAAGCAGGAAGGCACCAGGTGGGCGGGGCTTGCTAAGTGGTAAAAAAGAGCGGCAAGCAGGAAGGCACCAGGTGGGCAGGGCTTGCTGAGTGGTGAAAAAGAGCGACAAGCAGGAAGGCACCAGGTGGGGGCTTGCTAAGTGGTGAAAATGAGCGGCAGGCAGGAAGGCACCAGGTGGGCGGAGCTTAGGCCATGTGACCTACATCCACTTGCACCTGCTCCCATCTGCAAAGGAAAAGGGGCTGGAGGGTTCCTTAAGTAGGAAAGAAGAGCAGCAAGTAGGAAGGCACCAGGTGGGCGGCACTTGCTAAGTGGTGAAAAAGAGTGAAAAGCAGGACGGCACCAGGTGGGCGGGGCTTGCTAAGTGGTGAAAAAGAGCGGCAAGCAGGAAAGCACCAGGTGGGCAGGGCTTGCCGAGTGGTGAAAAAGAGCGACAAGCAGGAAGGCACCAGGTGGGGGCTTGCTAAATGGTGAAAATGAGGGGCAGCAGGAAGGCACCAGGTGGGCAAAGCTTGCTAAATGATGAAAAAGAGCGACAAGCAAGAAGGCACCAGGTGGGCGGGGCTTGCTAAGTGGTGAAAAAAAGCAACAGGCAGGAAGGCACCAGGTGGGGGGCTTGCTAAGTGGTGAAAATGAGGGGCAGCAGGAAGGCACCAGGTGGGTGGGGCTTGCTTAGTGGTGAAAAAGAGGGACAAGCAGGAAGGCACCAGGTGGGCGGGGCTTGCTAAGTGGTGAAAAACAGCACCAAGGAGGAAGGCATCAGGTGGGCGGGGCTTGCTAAGTGGTGAAAAAGAGCGACAAGCAGGAAGGCTCCAGGTGGGTGGGGCTTGCTAAGTGATAAAAAAGAGTGGGAAGCAGGAAGGCACCAGGTGGGCGGGGCTTAGGCCAGGTGACCTACATCCACCTGCACCTGCTCCCCATCTGCAAAGGAAAAGAGGCTGGAGGGCTCCTTAAGTAGGAAAAAATAGCAACAAGCAGGAAGGCACGAGGTGGGTGGGGCTTGCTAAGTAGTGAAAAAGAGCGACAAGCAGGAAGGCACCAGGTGGGTGGGGCTTGCTAAGTGGTGAAAAAGAGTGGCAGCCATGAAGGCACCAGGTGGGCGTGGCTTAGGCCAGGTAACCTACATCCACCTGCACCTGCTCCTCATCTGGAAAGGAAAAGAGGCTTGAGGGCTCCTTCAGTAGGGAAAAAGAGCAGCAAGCAGGAAGGCACCAGGTGGGCGGCACTTGCTTAGTGGTGAAAAAGAGTGAAAAGCAGGACGGCACCAGGTGGGCGGGGCTTGCTAAGTGGTGAAAAAGAGCGGCAAGCAGGAAAGCACCAGGTGGGCAGGGCTTGCTGAGTGGTGAAAAAGAGCGACAAGCAGGAAGGCACCAGGTGGGGGGCTTGCTAAGTGGTGAAAATGAGGGGCAGCAGGAAGGCACCAGGTGGGTGGGGCTTGCTTAGTGGTGAAAAAGAGCGCCAAGAAGGAAGGCACCAGGTGGGTGGGGCTTTTTAAGTGGTGAAAAAGAGCGACAAGCAGGAAGGCACCAGGTGGGCGGGGCTTGCTAAGTGGTGAATAAGAGTGGCAGGCAGGAAGGCACTAGGTGGGCGGGGCTTAGGCCAGGTGACCTACATCCACTTGCACCTGCTCACCATGTGAAAAGGAAAAGAGGCTGGAGGGCTCCTTAAGTAGGGAAAAAAGCAGCAAGCAGGAAGGCACCAGGTGGAAGGGGCTTGCTAAGTGGTGAAAAAGAGCAACAAGCAGGAAGACAACAGGTGGGCGGAGCTATCTAAGTGGTGAAAAAGAGCGACAGGCAGGAAGGCACTAGGTGGGCGGGGCTTAGGCCAGGTGACCTACATACACTTGCACCTGCTCCCCATCTGCAAAGGAAAAGAGGCTGGAGGGCTCCTTTAGTGGTGAAAAAGTGCAGCAAGCAGGAAAGCACCAGATGGGCGGAGCTTGCTAAGTGGTGAAAAAGAGTGGCAAACAGGAAGGCACCAGGTGGGCGGGGCTTACTAAGTGGTGAAAAACAGCAGCAGGCAAGAAGGCACCAGGTGAGCGGGGCTTAGGCCAGGTGACCTACATCCACTTGCACCTGCTCAGCATCTGCAAAGGAAAAGAGGCTGGAGGGCTCCTTGAGTGGGGAAAAAGAGCAGCAAGCAGGAAGGCACCAGGTAGGTGGGGCTTGCTAAGTGGTGAAAAAGAGTGGCAAGCAGGAAGGCACCAGGTGGGCGGGGATTAAGCCAGGTGACCTAAATCCACTTGCACCTGCTCCCCATCTGCAAAGGAAAAGAGGCTGGAGGGCTCCTTAAGTAGGGAAAAAGAGCAGCAAGAAGGAAGGCACCAGGTGGGCGGGGCTTGCTAAGTGGTGAAAAAGAGGGACAAGCAGGAAGGTACCAGGTGGGCGGGGCTTGCTAAGTGCTGAAAAACAGCACCAAGGAGGAAGGCATCAGGTGGGCGGGGCTTGCTAAGTGGTAAAAAAGAGCGACAAGCAGGAAGGCTCCAGGTGGGCGGGGCTTGCTAAGTGATAAAAAAGAGTGGGAAGCAGGAAGGCACCAGGTGGGCGGGGCTTAGGCCAGGTGACCTACATCCACCTGCACCTGCTCCCCATCTGCAAAGGAAAAGAGGCTGGAGGGCTCCTTAAGTAGGAAAAAATAGCAACAAGTAGGAAGGCACGAGGTGGGTGGGGCTTGCTAAGTGGTGAAAAAGAGCGACAAGCAGGAAGGCACCAGTTGGGTGGGGCTTGCTAAGTGGTGAAAAAGAGTGGCAGCCATGAAGGCACCAGGTGGGCGTGGCTTAGGCCAGGTAACCTACATCCACCTGCACCTGCTCCTCATCTGGAAAGGAAAAGAGGCTTGAGGGCTCCTTCAGTAGGGAAAAAGAGCAGCAAGCAGGAAGGCACCAGTTGGGTGGGGCTTGCTAAGTGGTGAAAAAGAGCGACAAGCAGGAAGGCACCAGGTGGACGGGGCTTGCTAAGTGGTGAAAAAGAGCGGCAAGCAGGAAGGCACCAGGTGGGCAGGGCTTGCTGAGTGGTGAAAAAGAGCGACAAGCAGGAAGGCACCAGGTGGGGGCTTGCTAAGTGGTGAAAATGAGCGGCAGGCAGGAAGGCACCAGGTGGGCAGAGCTTAGGCCAGGTGACCTACATCCACTTGCACCTGCTCCCATCTGCAAAGGAAAAGGGGCTGGAGGGTTCCTTAAGTAGGAAAGAAGAGCAGCAAGTAGGAAGGCACCAGGTGGGCGGCACTTGCTTAGTGGTGAAAAAGAGTGAAAAGCAGGACGGCACCAGGTGGGCGGGGCTTGCTAAGTGGTGAAAAAGAGCGGCAAGCAGGAAAGCACCAGGTGGGCAGGGCTTGCTGAGTGGTGAAAAAGAGCGACAAGCAGGAAGGCACCAGGTGGGGGGCTTGCTAAGTGGTGAAAATGAGGGGCAGCAGGAAGGCACCAGGTGGGTGGGGCTTGCTTAGTGGTGAAAAAGAGCGCCAAGAAGGAAGGCACCAGGTGGGTGGGGCTTTTTAAGTGGTGAAAAAGAGCAACAAGCAGGAATGTACCAGGTGGGCGGGGCTTGCTAAGTGGTGAAAAAGAGCGGCAGGCAGGAAGGCACTAGGTGGGCGGGGCTTAGGCCAGGTGACCTACATCCACTTGCAGCTGCTCACCATGTGAAAAGGAAAAGAGGCTGGAGGGCTCCTTAAGTAGGGAAAAAAGCAGCAAGCAGGAAGGCACCAGGTGGAAGGGGCTTGCTAAGTGGTGAAAAAGAGCGGCAAGCAGGATGGCACCAGGTGGGCGGGGCTTGCTAAGTGGTAAAAAAGAGCGGCAGGCAGGAAGGCACCAGGTGGGCAGTGCTTAGGCCAGGTGAACTAAATCCACTTGCACATGCTCCCCATCTGCAAAAGAAAAGAGGCTGGAGGGCTCCTTAAGTAGGGAAAAAGAGCGGCAAGCAGAAAGGCACCAGGTGGGCGGGGCTTGCTAAGTGGTGAAAAAGAGCGACAAGCAGAAAGGCACCAGGTGGGCGAGGCTTGCCAAGTGGTGAAAAAGAGCGACAAGCAGGAAGGCACCAGGTGGGGGCTTGCTAAGTGGTGAAAATGAGCAGCAAGCAGGAAGGCACCAGGTGGAAGGGGCTTGCTAAGTGGTGAAAAAGAGCGGCAAGCAGGATGGCACCAGGTGGGCGGGGCTTGCTAAGTGGTAAAAAAGAGCGGCAGGCAGGAAGGCACCAGGTGGGCAGTGCTTAGGCCAGGTGAACTAAATCCACTTGCACATGCTCCCCATCTGCAAAAGAAAAGAGGCTGGAGGGCTCCTTAAGTAGGGAAAAAGAGCGGCAAGCAGAAAGGCACCAGGTGGGCGGGGCTTGCTAAGTGGTGAAAAAGAGCGACAAGCAGAAAGGCACCAGGTGGGCGAGGCTTGCCAAGTGGTGAAAAAGAGCGACAAGCAGGAAGGCACCAGGTGGGGGCTTGCTAAGTAGGGAAAAAGAGCAGCAAGAAGGAAGGCACCAGGTGGGCGGGGCTTGCTAAGTGGTGAAAAAGAGGGACAAGCAGGAAGGTACCAGGTGGGCGGGGCTTGCTAAGTGCTGAAAAACAGCACCAAGGAGGAAGGCATCAGGTGGGCGGGGCTTGCTAAGTGGTAAAAAAGAGCGACAAGCAGGAAGGCTCCAGGTGGGCGGGGCTTGCTAAGTGATAAAAAAGAGTGGGAAGCAGGAAGGCACCAGGTGGGCGGGGCTTAGGCCAGGTGACCTACATCCACCTGCACCTGCTCCCCATCTGCAAAGGAAAAGAGGCTGGAGGGCTCCTTAAGTAGGAAAAAATAGCAACAAGTAGGAAGGCACGAGGTGGGTGGGGCTTGCTAAGTGGTGAAAAAGAGCGACAAGCAGGAAGGCACCAGTTGGGTGGGGCTTGCTAAGTGGTGAAAAAGAGTGGCAGCCATGAAGGCACCAGGTGGGCGTGGCTTAGGCCAGGTAACCTACATCCACCTGCACCTGCTCCTCATCTGGAAAGGAAAAGAGGCTTGAGGGCTCCTTCAGTAGGGAAAAAGAGCAGCAAGCAGGAAGGCACCAGTTGGGTGGGGCTTGCTAAGTGGTGAAAAAGAGCGACAAGCAGGAAGGCACCAGGTGGACGGGGCTTGCTAAGTGGTGAAAAAGAGCGGCAAGCAGGAAGGCACCAGGTGGGCAGGGCTTGCTGAGTGGTGAAAAAGAGCGACAAGCAGGAAGGCACCAGGTGGGGGCTTGCTAAGTGGTGAAAATGAGCGGCAGGCAGGAAGGCACCAGGTGGGCAGAGCTTAGGCCAGGTGACCTACATCCACTTGCACCTGCTCCCATCTGCAAAGGAAAAGGGGCTGGAGGGTTCCTTAAGTAGGAAAGAAGAGCAGCAAGTAGGAAGGCACCAGGTGGGCGGCACTTGCTTAGTGGTGAAAAAGAGTGAAAAGCAGGACGGCACCAGGTGGGCGGGGCTTGCTAAGTGGTGAAAAAGAGCGGCAAGCAGGAAAGCACCAGGTGGGCAGGGCTTGCTGAGTGGTGAAAAAGAGCGACAAGCAGGAAGGCACCAGGTGGGGGGCTTGCTAAGTGGTGAAAATGAGGGGCAGCAGGAAGGCACCAGGTGGGTGGGGCTTGCTTAGTGGTGAAAAAGAGCGCCAAGAAGGAAGGCACCAGGTGGGTGGGGCTTTTTAAGTGGTGAAAAAGAGCAACAAGCAGGAATGTACCAGGTGGGCGGGGCTTGCTAAGTGGTGAAAAAGAGCGGCAGGCAGGAAGGCACTAGGTGGGCGGGGCTTAGGCCAGGTGACCTACATCCACTTGCAGCTGCTCACCATGTGAAAAGGAAAAGAGGCTGGAGGGCTCCTTAAGTAGGGAAAAAAGCAGCAAGCAGGAAGGCACCAGGTGGAAGGGGCTTGCTAAGTGGTGAAAAAGAGCGGCAAGCAGGATGGCACCAGGTGGGCGGGGCTTGCTAAGTGGTAAAAAAGAGCGGCAGGCAGGAAGGCACCAGGTGGGCAGTGCTTAGGCCAGGTGAACTAAATCCACTTGCACATGCTCCCCATCTGCAAAAGAAAAGAGGCTGGAGGGCTCCTTAAGTAGGGAAAAAGAGCGGCAAGCAGAAAGGCACCAGGTGGGCGGGGCTTGCTAAGTGGTGAAAAAGAGCGACAAGCAGAAAGGCACCAGGTGGGCGAGGCTTGCCAAGTGGTGAAAAAGAGCGACAAGCAGGAAGGCACCAGGTGGGGGCTTGCTAAGTGGTGAAAATGAGCGGCAGGCAGGAAGGCACCAGGTGGGCGGAGCTTAGGCCATGTGACCTACATCCACTTGCACCTGCTCCCATCTGCAAAGGAAAAGGGGCTGGAGGGTTGCTTAAGTAGGAAAGAAGAGCAGCAAGTAGGAAGGCACCAGGTGGGCGGCACTTGCTAAGTGGTGAAAAAGAGTGAAAAGCAGGAAGGCACCAGGTGGGAGGCTTGCTAAGTGGTGAAAATGAGGGGCAAGCAGGAAAGCACCAGGTGGGCAGGGCTTGCGGAGTGGTGAAAAAGAGCGACAAGCAGGAAGGCACCAGGTGGCAGGCTTGCTAAGTGGTGAAAATGAGGGGCAGCAGGAAGGTACCAGGTGGGCGAAGCTTGCTAAATGATGAAAAAGAGCGACAAGCAAGAAGGCACCAGGTGGGCGGGGCTTGATAAGTGGTGAAAAAAAGAGACAAGCAGGAAGGCACCAGGTGGGCGGGGCTTGCTAAGTGGTGAAAAAGAGAGACAAGCAGGAAGGCACCAGGTGGGCGGGGCTTGCTAAGTGGTGAAAAAGAGAGACAAGCAGGAAGGCACCAGGTGGGCGGGGCTTGCTAAGTGGTGAAAAAGAGTGGCAGGCATGAAGGCACCAGGTGGGCAGGGCTTAGGCCAGGTAACCTATATCCACCTGCACCTGCTCCTCATCTGGAAAGGAAAAGAGGCTTGAGGGCTCCTTCAGTAGGGAAAAAGAGCAGCAAGCAGGAAGGCACCAGTTGGGTGGGGCTTGCTAAGTGGTGAAAAAGAGCGACAAGCAGGAAGGCACCAGGTGGGCGGGGCTTGCTAAGTGGTAAAAAAGAGCGGCAAGCAGGAAGGCACCAGGTGGGCGGGGCTTGCTAAGTGGTGAAAAAGAGTGGCAGGCATGAAGGCACCAGGTGGGCAGGGCTTAGGCCAGGTAACCTATATCCACCTGCACCTGCTCCTCATCTGGAAAGGAAAAGAGGCTTGAGGGCTCCTTCAGTAGGGAAAAAGAGCAGCAAGCAGGAAGGCACCAGTTGGGTGGGGCTTGCTAAGTGGTGAAAAAGAGCGACAAGCAGGAAGGCACCAGGTGGGCGGGGCTTGCTAAGTGGTAAAAAAGAGCGGCAAGCAGGAAAGCACCAGGTGGGCAGGGCTTGCTGAGTGGTGAAAAAGAGCGACAAGCAGGAAGGCACCAGGTGGGGGCTTGCTAAGTGGTGAAAATGAGCGGCAGGCAGGAAGGCACCAGGTGGGCGGAGCTTAGGCCATGTGACCTACATCCACTTGCACGTGCTCCCATCTGCAAAGGAAAAGGGGCTGGAGGGTTCCTTAAGTAGGAAAGAAGAGCAGCAAGTAGGAAGGCACCAGGTGGGCGGCACTTGCTAAGTGGTGAAAAAGAGTGAAAAGCAGGACGGCACCAGGTGGGCGGGGCTTGCTAAGTGGTGAAAAAGAGCAGCAAGCAGGAAAGCACCAGGTGGGCAGGGCTTGCTGAGTGGTGAAAAAGAGCGACAAGCAGGAAGGCACCAGGTGGGGGGCTTGCTAAATGGTGAAAATGAGGGGCAGCAGGAAGGCACCAGGTGGGCAAAGCTTGTTAAATGATGAAAAAGAGCGACAAGCAAGAAGGCACCAGGTGGGCGGGGCTTGCTAAGTGGTGAAAAAAGCAACAGGCAGGAAGGCACCAGGTGGGGGGCTTGCTAAGTGGTGAAAATGAGGGGCAGCAGGAAGGCACCAGGTGGGTGGGGCTTGCTTAGTGGTGAAAAAGAGGGACAAGCAGGAAGGCACCAGGTGGGCGGGGCTTGCTAAGCGGTGAAAAAGCGGCAACCAGCAATGCACCAGGTGGGCGGGGCTTGCTAAGTGGTGAAAAATGGCGACAAGCAGGAAAGCACCAGGTGGGCGGGGCTTAGGCCAGGTGACCTACATCCACTTGCACCTGCTCCCCATCTGCAAAGGAAAAGAGGCTGAAAGGCTCCTTAAGTAGGGAAAAAGAGCGGCAAGCAGAAAGGCACCAGGTGGGCGGGGCTTGCTAAGTGGTGAAAAAGAGCGACAAGCAGGAAGGCACCAGGTGGTCGGGGCTTGCCAAGTGGTGAAAAACAGCACCAAGGAGGAAGGCACCAGGTGTGCGGGGCTTGCTGAGTGGTGAAAAAGAGCGACAAGCAGGAAGGCACCAGGTGTGCGGGGCTTGCTAAGTGGTGAAAAAGAGCGGCAGCCAGGAAGGCACCAGGTGGTCGGGGCTTAGGCCAGGTGACCTACATCCACTTGCACCTGCTCCCCATCTGCAAAGGAAAAGAGGCTGGAGGGCTCCTTAAGTAGGGAAAAAGAGCAGCAAGCAGGAAGGCACCAGTTGGGTGGGGCTTGCTAAGTGGTGAAAAAGAGCGACAAGCAGGAAGGCACCAGGTGGACGGGGCTTGCTAAGTGGTGAAAAAGAGCGGCAAGCAGGAAGGCACCAGGTGGGCAGGGCTTGCTGAGTGGTGAAAAAGAGCGACAAGCAGGAAGGCACCAGGTGGGGGCTTGCTAAGTGGTGAAAATGAGCGGCAGGCAGGAAGGCACCAGGTGGGCAGAGCTTAGGCCAGGTGACCTACATCCACTTGCACCTGCTCCCATCTGCAAAGGAAAAGGGGCTGGAGGGTTCCTTAAGTAGGAAAGAAGAGCAGCAAGTAGGAAGGCACCAGGTGGGCGGCACTTGCTTAGTGGTGAAAAAGAGTGAAAAGCAGGACGGCACCAGGTGGGCGGGGCTTGCTAAGTGGTGAAAAAGAGCGGCAAGCAGGAAAGCACCAGGTGGGCAGGGCTTGCTGAGTGGTGAAAAAGAGCGACAAGCAGGAAGGCACCAGGTGGGGGGCTTGCTAAGTGGTGAAAATGAGGGGCAGCAGGAAGGCACCAGGTGGGTGGGGCTTGCTTAGTGGTGAAAAAGAGCGCCAAGAAGGAAGGCACCAGGTGGGTGGGGCTTTTTAAGTGGTGAAAAAGAGCAACAAGCAGGAATGTACCAGGTGGGCGGGGCTTGCTAAGTGGTGAAAAAGAGCGGCAGGCAGGAAGGCACTAGGTGGGCGGGGCTTAGGCCAGGTGACCTACATCCACTTGCAGCTGCTCACCATGTGAAAAGGAAAAGAGGCTGGAGGGCTCCTTAAGTAGGGAAAAAAGCAGCAAGCAGGAAGGCACCAGGTGGAAGGGGCTTGCTAAGTGGTGAAAAAGAGCGGCAAGCAGGATGGCACCAGGTGGGCGGGGCTTGCTAAGTGGTAAAAAAGAGCGGCAGGCAGGAAGGCACCAGGTGGGCAGTGCTTAGGCCAGGTGAACTAAATCCACTTGCACATGCTCCCCATCTGCAAAAGAAAAGAGGCTGGAGGGCTCCTTAAGTAGGGAAAAAGAGCGGCAAGCAGAAAGGCACCAGGTGGGCGGGGCTTGCTAAGTGGTGAAAAAGAGCGACAAGCAGAAAGGCACCAGGTGGGCGAGGCTTGCCAAGTGGTGAAAAAGAGCGACAAGCAGGAAGGCACCAGGTGGGGGCTTGCTAAGTGGTGAAAATGAGCAGCAAGCAGGAAGGCACCAGGTGGAAGGGGCTTGCTAAGTGGTGAAAAAGAGCGGCAAGCAGGATGGCACCAGGTGGGCGGGGCTTGCTAAGTGGTAAAAAAGAGCGGCAGGCAGGAAGGCACCAGGTGGGCAGTGCTTAGGCCAGGTGAACTAAATCCACTTGCACATGCTCCCCATCTGCAAAAGAAAAGAGGCTGGAGGGCTCCTTAAGTAGGGAAAAAGAGCGGCAAGCAGAAAGGCACCAGGTGGGCGGGGCTTGCTAAGTGGTGAAAAAGAGCGACAAGCAGAAAGGCACCAGGTGGGCGAGGCTTGCCAAGTGGTGAAAAAGAGCGACAAGCAGGAAGGCACCAGGTGGGGGCTTGCTAAGTAGGGAAAAAGAGCAGCAAGAAGGAAGGCACCAGGTGGGCGGGGCTTGCTAAGTGGTGAAAAAGAGGGACAAGCAGGAAGGTACCAGGTGGGCGGGGCTTGCTAAGTGCTGAAAAACAGCACCAAGGAGGAAGGCATCAGGTGGGCGGGGCTTGCTAAGTGGTAAAAAAGAGCGACAAGCAGGAAGGCTCCAGGTGGGCGGGGCTTGCTAAGTGATAAAAAAGAGTGGGAAGCAGGAAGGCACCAGGTGGGCGGGGCTTAGGCCAGGTGACCTACATCCACCTGCACCTGCTCCCCATCTGCAAAGGAAAAGAGGCTGGAGGGCTCCTTAAGTAGGAAAAAATAGCAACAAGTAGGAAGGCACGAGGTGGGTGGGGCTTGCTAAGTGGTGAAAAAGAGCGACAAGCAGGAAGGCACCAGTTGGGTGGGGCTTGCTAAGTGGTGAAAAAGAGTGGCAGCCATGAAGGCACCAGGTGGGCGTGGCTTAGGCCAGGTAACCTACATCCACCTGCACCTGCTCCTCATCTGGAAAGGAAAAGAGGCTTGAGGGCTCCTTCAGTAGGGAAAAAGAGCAGCAAGCAGGAAGGCACCAGTTGGGTGGGGCTTGCTAAGTGGTGAAAAAGAGCGACAAGCAGGAAGGCACCAGGTGGACGGGGCTTGCTAAGTGGTGAAAAAGAGCGGCAAGCAGGAAGGCACCAGGTGGGCAGGGCTTGCTGAGTGGTGAAAAAGAGCGACAAGCAGGAAGGCACCAGGTGGGGGCTTGCTAAGTGGTGAAAATGAGCGGCAGGCAGGAAGGCACCAGGTGGGCAGAGCTTAGGCCAGGTGACCTACATCCACTTGCACCTGCTCCCATCTGCAAAGGAAAAGGGGCTGGAGGGTTCCTTAAGTAGGAAAGAAGAGCAGCAAGTAGGAAGGCACCAGGTGGGCGGCACTTGCTTAGTGGTGAAAAAGAGTGAAAAGCAGGACGGCACCAGGTGGGCGGGGCTTGCTAAGTGGTGAAAAAGAGCGGCAAGCAGGAAAGCACCAGGTGGGCAGGGCTTGCTGAGTGGTGAAAAAGAGCGACAAGCAGGAAGGCACCAGGTGGGGGGCTTGCTAAGTGGTGAAAATGAGGGGCAGCAGGAAGGCACCAGGTGGGTGGGGCTTGCTTAGTGGTGAAAAAGAGCGCCAAGAAGGAAGGCACCAGGTGGGTGGGGCTTTTTAAGTGGTGAAAAAGAGCAACAAGCAGGAATGTACCAGGTGGGCGGGGCTTGCTAAGTGGTGAAAAAGAGCGGCAGGCAGGAAGGCACTAGGTGGGCGGGGCTTAGGCCAGGTGACCTACATCCACTTGCAGCTGCTCACCATGTGAAAAGGAAAAGAGGCTGGAGGGCTCCTTAAGTAGGGAAAAAAGCAGCAAGCAGGAAGGCACCAGGTGGAAGGGGCTTGCTAAGTGGTGAAAAAGAGCGGCAAGCAGGATGGCACCAGGTGGGCGGGGCTTGCTAAGTGGTAAAAAAGAGCGGCAGGCAGGAAGGCACCAGGTGGGCAGTGCTTAGGCCAGGTGAACTAAATCCACTTGCACATGCTCCCCATCTGCAAAAGAAAAGAGGCTGGAGGGCTCCTTAAGTAGGGAAAAAGAGCGGCAAGCAGAAAGGCACCAGGTGGGCGGGGCTTGCTAAGTGGTGAAAAAGAGCGACAAGCAGAAAGGCACCAGGTGGGCGAGGCTTGCCAAGTGGTGAAAAAGAGCGACAAGCAGGAAGGCACCAGGTGGGGGCTTGCTAAGTGGTGAAAATGAGCGGCAGGCAGGAAGGCACCAGGTGGGCGGAGCTTAGGCCATGTGACCTACATCCACTTGCACCTGCTCCCATCTGCAAAGGAAAAGGGGCTGGAGGGTTGCTTAAGTAGGAAAGAAGAGCAGCAAGTAGGAAGGCACCAGGTGGGCGGCACTTGCTAAGTGGTGAAAAAGAGTGAAAAGCAGGAAGGCACCAGGTGGGAGGCTTGCTAAGTGGTGAAAATGAGGGGCAAGCAGGAAAGCACCAGGTGGGCAGGGCTTGCGGAGTGGTGAAAAAGAGCGACAAGCAGGAAGGCACCAGGTGGCAGGCTTGCTAAGTGGTGAAAATGAGGGGCAGCAGGAAGGTACCAGGTGGGCGAAGCTTGCTAAATGATGAAAAAGAGCGACAAGCAAGAAGGCACCAGGTGGGCGGGGCTTGATAAGTGGTGAAAAAAAGAGACAAGCAGGAAGGCACCAGGTGGGCGGGGCTTGCTAAGTGGTGAAAAAGAGAGACAAGCAGGAAGGCACCAGGTGGGCGGGGCTTGCTAAGTGGTGAAAAAGAGAGACAAGCAGGAAGGCACCAGGTGGGCGGGGCTTGCTAAGTGGTGAAAAAGAGTGGCAGGCATGAAGGCACCAGGTGGGCAGGGCTTAGGCCAGGTAACCTATATCCACCTGCACCTGCTCCTCATCTGGAAAGGAAAAGAGGCTTGAGGGCTCCTTCAGTAGGGAAAAAGAGCAGCAAGCAGGAAGGCACCAGTTGGGTGGGGCTTGCTAAGTGGTGAAAAAGAGCGACAAGCAGGAAGGCACCAGGTGGGCGGGGCTTGCTAAGTGGTAAAAAAGAGCGGCAAGCAGGAAGGCACCAGGTGGGCGGGGCTTGCTAAGTGGTGAAAAAGAGTGGCAGGCATGAAGGCACCAGGTGGGCAGGGCTTAGGCCAGGTAACCTATATCCACCTGCACCTGCTCCTCATCTGGAAAGGAAAAGAGGCTTGAGGGCTCCTTCAGTAGGGAAAAAGAGCAGCAAGCAGGAAGGCACCAGTTGGGTGGGGCTTGCTAAGTGGTGAAAAAGAGCGACAAGCAGGAAGGCACCAGGTGGGCGGGGCTTGCTAAGTGGTAAAAAAGAGCGGCAAGCAGGAAAGCACCAGGTGGGCAGGGCTTGCTGAGTGGTGAAAAAGAGCGACAAGCAGGAAGGCACCAGGTGGGGGCTTGCTAAGTGGTGAAAATGAGCGGCAGGCAGGAAGGCACCAGGTGGGCGGAGCTTAGGCCATGTGACCTACATCCACTTGCACGTGCTCCCATCTGCAAAGGAAAAGGGGCTGGAGGGTTCCTTAAGTAGGAAAGAAGAGCAGCAAGTAGGAAGGCACCAGGTGGGCGGCACTTGCTAAGTGGTGAAAAAGAGTGAAAAGCAGGACGGCACCAGGTGGGCGGGGCTTGCTAAGTGGTGAAAAAGAGCAGCAAGCAGGAAAGCACCAGGTGGGCAGGGCTTGCTGAGTGGTGAAAAAGAGCGACAAGCAGGAAGGCACCAGGTGGGGGGCTTGCTAAATGGTGAAAATGAGGGGCAGCAGGAAGGCACCAGGTGGGCAAAGCTTGTTAAATGATGAAAAAGAGCGACAAGCAAGAAGGCACCAGGTGGGCGGGGCTTGCTAAGTGGTGAAAAAAGCAACAGGCAGGAAGGCACCAGGTGGGGGGCTTGCTAAGTGGTGAAAATGAGGGGCAGCAGGAAGGCACCAGGTGGGTGGGGCTTGCTTAGTGGTGAAAAAGAGGGACAAGCAGGAAGGCACCAGGTGGGCGGGGCTTGCTAAGCGGTGAAAAAGCGGCAACCAGCAATGCACCAGGTGGGCGGGGCTTGCTAAGTGGTGAAAAATGGCGACAAGCAGGAAAGCACCAGGTGGGCGGGGCTTAGGCCAGGTGACCTACATCCACTTGCACCTGCTCCCCATCTGCAAAGGAAAAGAGGCTGAAAGGCTCCTTAAGTAGGGAAAAAGAGCGGCAAGCAGAAAGGCACCAGGTGGGCGGGGCTTGCTAAGTGGTGAAAAAGAGCGACAAGCAGGAAGGCACCAGGTGGTCGGGGCTTGCCAAGTGGTGAAAAACAGCACCAAGGAGGAAGGCACCAGGTGTGCGGGGCTTGCTGAGTGGTGAAAAAGAGCGACAAGCAGGAAGGCACCAGGTGTGCGGGGCTTGCTAAGTGGTGAAAAAGAGCGGCAGCCAGGAAGGCACCAGGTGGTCGGGGCTTAGGCCAGGTGACCTACATCCACTTGCACCTGCTCCCCATCTGCAAAGGAAAAGAGGCTGGAGGGCTCCTTAAGTAGGAAAAAAGAGCAGCAAGCCGGAAGGTACCAGGTGGGCGGGGCTTGCTAAGTTGTGAAAAAGAGTGGCAAGCAGGAAGGCACCACGTGGGCGGGGCTTGATAAGTGGTGAAAAAGAGCGGCAGGCAGGAAGGCACCAGGTTGGCGAGGCTCGGCCAGGTGACCTACATCCACCTGCACCTGCTCCCCATCTGCAAAGGAAAAGAGGCTGGAGGGCTTCTTAAGTAGAGAAAAAGAGCAGCAAACAGGAAGGCACCAGGTGGGCGGGGCTTGCTAAGTGGTGAAAAAGAGGGACAAGCAGGAAGGCATCAGGTGGGCGGGGCTTGCTAAGTGGTGAAAAACAGCACCAAGGAGGAAGGCATCAGGTGGGCAGGGCTTGCTAAGTGGTGAAAAAGAGCGACAAGCAGGAATGCACCCGGTGGGTGGGTCTTGCTAAGTGGTGAAAAAGAGCCGGAGGCAGGAAGGCACCAGGTGGGCGGGGCTTAGGCCAGGTGACCTACATCCACTTGCACCTGCTCCCCATCTGAAAAGGAAAAGAGGCTGGAGGGCTCCTTAAGTAGGGAAAAAGAGCAGCAAGCAGGAAGGCACCAGGTGGGCGGGCCTTGCTAAGTGCTGAAAAAGAGGGACAAGCAGGAAGGTACCAGGTGGGCGGGGCTTGCTAAGTGCTGAAAAACAGCACCAAGGAGGAAGGCACCAGGTGGGCGGGGCTTGCTAAGTGGTAAAAAAGAGCGACAAGCAGGAAGGCACCAGGTGGGCGGGGCTTGCTAAGTGATGAAAAAGAGTGGGAGGCAGAAAGGCACCAGGTGGGCGGGGCTTAGGCCAGGTGACCTACATCCACTTGCACCTGCTCCCCATCTGCAAAGGAAAAGAGGCTGGAGGTCTGCTTAAGTAGGAAAAAATAGCAACAAGCATGAAGGCACCAGGTGGGTGGGGCTTGCTCAGTGGTGAAAAAGAGAGACAAGCAGGAAGGCACCAGGTGGGCGGGGCTTGCTAAGTGGTGAAAAAGAGTGGCAGGCATGAAGGCACCAGGTGGGCAGGGCTTAGGCCAGGTAACCTATATCCACCTGCACCTGCTCCTCATCTGGAAAGGAAAAGAGGCTTGAGGGCTCCTTCAGTAGGGAAAAAGAGCAGCAAGCAGGAAGGCACCAGTTGGGTGGGGCTTGCTAAGTGGTGAAAAAGAGCAACAAGCAGGAAGGCACCAGGTGGGCGGGGCTTGCTAAGTGGTAAAAAAGAGCGGCAAGCAGGAAGGCACCAGGTGGGCAGGGCTTGCTGAGTGGTGAAAAAGAGCGACAAGCAGGAAGGCACCAGGTGGGGGCTTGCTAAGTGGTGAAAATGAGCGGCAGGCAGGAAGGCACCAGGTGGGCGGAGCTTAGGCCATGTGACCTACATCCACTTGCACCTGCTCCCATCTGCAAAGGAAAAGGGGCTGGAGGGTTCCTTAAGTAGGAAAGAAGAGCAGCAAGTAGGAAGGCACCAGGTGGGCGGCACTTGCTAAGTGGTGAAAAAGAGTGAAAAGCAGGACGGCACCAGGTGGGCGGGGCTTGCTAAGTGGTGAAAAAGAGCGGCAAGCAGGAAAGCACCAGGTGGGCAGGGCTTGCCGAGTGGTGAAAAAGAGCGACAAGCAGGAAGGCACCAGGTGGGGGCTTGCTAAATGGTGAAAATGAGGGGCAGCAGGAAGGCACCAGGTGGGCAAAGCTTGCTAAATGATGAAAAAGAGCGACAAGCAAGAAGGCACCAGGTGGGCGGGGCTTGCTAAGTGGTGAAAAAAAGCAACAGGCAGGAAGGCACCAGGTGGGGGGCTTGCTAAGTGGTGAAAATGAGGGGCAGCAGGAAGGCACCAGGTGGGTGGGGCTTGCTTAGTGGTGAAAAAGAGGGACAAGCAGGAAGGCACCAGGTGGGCGGGGCTTGCTAAGTGGTGAAAAACAGCACCAAGGAGGAAGGCATCAGGTGGGCGGGGCTTGCTAAGTGGTGAAAAAGAGCGACAAGCAGGAAGGCTCCAGGTGGGCGGGGCTTGCTAAGTGATAAAAAAGAGTGGGAAGCAGGAAGGCACCAGGTGGGCGGGGCTTAGGCCAGGTGACCTACATCCACCTGCACCTGCTCCCCATCTGCAAAGGAAAAGAGGCTGGAGGGCTCCTTAAGTAGGAAAAAATAGCAACAAGCAGGAAGGCACGAGGTGGGTGGGGCTTGCTAAGTAGTGAAAAAGAGCGACAAGCAGGAAGGCACCAGGTGGGTGGGGCTTGCTAAGTGGTGAAAAAGAGTGGCAGCCATGAAGGCACCAGGTGGGCGTGGCTTAGGCCAGGTAACCTACATCCACCTGCACCTGCTCCTCATCTGGAAAGGAAAAGAGGCTTGAGGGCTCCTTCAGTAGGGAAAAAGAGCAGCAAGCAGGAAGGCACCAGGTGGGCGGCACTTGCTTAGTGGTGAAAAAGAGTGAAAAGCAGGACGGCACCAGGTGGGCGGGGCTTGCTAAGTGGTGAAAAAGAGCGGCAAGCAGGAAAGCACCAGGTGGGCAGGGCTTGCTGAGTGGTGAAAAAGAGCGACAAGCAGGAAGGCACCAGGTGGGGGGCTTGCTAAGTGGTGAAAATGAGGGGCAGCAGGAAGGCACCAGGTGGGTGGGGCTTGCTTAGTGGTGAAAAAGAGCGCCAAGAAGGAAGGCACCAGGTGGGTGGGGCTTTTTAAGTGGTGAAAAAGAGCGACAAGCAGGAAGGCACCAGGTGGGCGGGGCTTGCTAAGTGGTGAATAAGAGTGGCAGGCAGGAAGGCACTAGGTGGGCGGGGCTTAGGCCAGGTGACCTACATCCACTTGCACCTGCTCACCATGTGAAAAGGAAAAGAGGCTGGAGGGCTCCTTAAGTAGGGAAAAAAGCAACAAGCAGGAAGGCACCAGGTGGAAGGGGCTTGCTAAGTGGTGAAAAAGAGCAACAAGCAGGAAGACAACAGGTGGGCGGAGCTATCTAAGTGGTGAAAAAGAGCGACAGGCAGGAAGGCACTAGGTGGGCGGGGCTTAGGCCAGGTGACCTACATACACTTGCACCTGCTCCCCATCTGCAAAGGAAAAGAGGCTGGAGGGCTCCTTTAGTGGTGAAAAAGTGCAGCAAGCAGGAAAGCACCAGATGGGCGGAGCTTGCTAAGTGGTGAAAAAGAGTGGCAAACAGGAAGGCACCAGGTGGGCGGGGCTTACTAAGTGGTGAAAAACAGCAGCAGGCAAGAAGGCACCAGGTGAGCGGGGCTTAGGCCAGGTGACCTACATCCACTTGCACCTGCTCAGCATCTGCAAAGGAAAAGAGGCTGGAGGGCTCCTTGAGTGGGGAAAAAGAGCAGCAAGCAGGAAGGCACCAGGTAGGTGGGGCTTGCTAAGTGGTGAAAAAGAGTGGCAAGCAGGAAGGCACCAGGTGGGCGGGGATTAAGCCAGGTGACCTAAATCCACTTGCACCTGCTCCCCATCTGCAAAGGAAAAGAGGCTGGAGGGCTCCTTAAGTAGGGAAAAAGAGCAGCAAGAAGGAAGGCACCAGGTGGGCGGGGCTTGCTAAGTGGTGAAAAAGAGGGACAAGCAGGAAGGTACCAGGTGGGCGGGGCTTGCTAAGTGCTGAAAAACAGCACCAAGGAGGAAGGCATCAGGTGGGCGGGGCTTGCTAAGTGGTAAAAAAGAGCGACAAGCAGGAAGGCTCCAGGTGGGCGGGGCTTGCTAAGTGATAAAAAAGAGTGGGAAGCAGGAAGGCACCAGGTGGGCGGGGCTTAGGCCAGGTGACCTACATCCACCTGCACCTGCTCCAAATCTGCAAAGGAAAAGAGGCTGGAGGGCTCCTTAAGTAGGAAAAAATAGCAACAAGTAGGAAGGCACGAGGTGGGTGGGGCTTGCTAAGTGGTGAAAAAGAGCGACAAGCAGGAAGGCACCAGTTGGGTGGGGCTTGCTAAGTGGTGAAAAAGAGTGGCAGCCATGAAGGCACCAGGTGTGCGTGGCTTAGGCCAGGTAACCTACATCCACCTGCACCTGCTCCTCATCTGGAAAGGAAAAGAGGCTTGAGGGCTCCTTCAGTAGGGAAAAAGAGCAGCAAGCAGGAAGGCACCAGTTGGGTGGGGCTTGCTAAGTGGTGAAAAAGAGCGACAAGCAGGAAGGCACCAGGTGGACGGGGCTTGCTAAGTGGTGAAAAAGAGCGGCAAGCAGGAAGGCACCAGGTGGGCAGGGCTTGCTGAGTGGTGAAAAAGAGCGACAAGCAGGAAGGCACCAGGTGGGGGCTTGCTAAGTGGTGAAAATGAGCGGCAGGCAGGAAGGCACCAGGTGGGCAGAGCTTAGGCCAGGTGACCTACATCCACTTGCACCTGCTCCCATCTGCAAAGGAAAAGGGGCTGGAGGGTTCCTTAAGTAGGAAAGAAGAGCAGCAAGTAGGAAGGCACCAGGTGGGCGGCACTTGCTTAGTGGTGAAAAAGAGTGAAAAGCAGGACGGCACCAGGTGGGCGGGGCTTGCTAAGTGGTGAAAAAGAGCGGCAAGCAGGAAAGCACCAGGTGGGCAGGGCTTGCTGAGTGGTGAAAAAGAGCGACAAGCAGGAAGGCACCAGGTGGGGGGCTTGCTAAGTGGTGAAAATGAGGGGCAGCAGGAAGGCACCAGGTGGGTGGGGCTTGCTTAGTGGTGAAAAAGAGCGCCAAGAAGGAAGGCACCAGGTGGGTGGGGCTTTTTAAGTGGTGAAAAAGAGCAACAAGCAGGAATGTACCAGGTGGGCGGGGCTTGCTAAGTGGTGAAAAAGAGCGGCAGGCAGGAAGGCACTAGGTGGGCGGGGCTTAGGCCAGGTGACCTACATCCACTTGCAGCTGCTCACCATGTGAAAAGGAAAAGAGGCTGGAGGGCTCCTTAAGTAGGGAAAAAAGCAGCAAGCAGGAAGGCACCAGGTGGAAGGGGCTTGCTAAGTGGTGAAAAAGAGCGGCAAGCAGGATGGCACCAGGTGGGCGGGGCTTGCTAAGTGGTAAAAAAGAGCGGCAGGCAGGAAGGCACCAGGTGGGCAGTGCTTAGGCCAGGTGAACTAAATCCACTTGCACATGCTCCCCATCTGCAAAAGAAAAGAGGCTGGAGGGCTCCTTAAGTAGGGAAAAAGAGCGGCAAGCAGAAAGGCACCAGGTGGGCGGGGCTTGCTAAGTGGTGAAAAAGAGCGACAAGCAGAAAGGCACCAGGTGGGCGAGGCTTGCCAAGTGGTGAAAAAGAGCGACAAGCAGGAAGGCACCAGGTGGGGGCTTGCTAAGTGGTGAAAATGAGCGGCAGGCAGGAAGGCACCAGGTGGGCGGAGCTTAGGCCATGTGACCTACATCCACTTGCACCTGCTCCCATCTGCAAAGGAAAAGGGGCTGGAGGGTTGCTTAAGTAGGAAAGAAGAGCAGCAAGTAGGAAGGCACCAGGTGGGCGGCACTTGCTAAGTGGTGAAAAAGAGTGAAAAGCAGGAAGGCACCAGGTGGGAGGCTTGCTAAGTGGTGAAAATGAGGGGCAAGCAGGAAAGCACCAGGTGGGCAGGGCTTGCGGAGTGGTGAAAAAGAGCGACAAGCAGGAAGGCACCAGGTGGCAGGCTTGCTAAGTGGTGAAAATGAGGGGCAGCAGGAAGGTACCAGGTGGGCGAAGCTTGCTAAATGATGAAAAAGAGCGACAAGCAAGAAGGCACCAGGTGGGCGGGGCTTGATAAGTGGTGAAAAAAAGCAACAGGCAGGAAGGCACCAGGTGGGCGGGGCTTAGGCCAGGTGACCTACATCCACTTGCACCTGCTCCACATCTGCAAAGCAAAAGAGGCTAGAGGGCTCCTTAAGTAGGGAAAAAGAGCGACAAACAGGAAGGCACCTGCTGGGTAAGCAGGGAGGCACCAGGTGGGCGGGGCTTGCTAAGTAGTGAAAAAGCAGCAGGCAGGAAGGCACCAGGTGGGCGGGGCTTGCTAAGTGGTGAAAAAGAGCAGCAAGCAGGAAAGCACAAGGTGGGCAGGGCTTGCTAAGTGGTAAAAAAGGGCAACAAGCAGGAAGGCACCAGATGGGCGGGGCTTGCTAAGTGGTGAAAAAGAGTGGCAAGCAGGAAGGCATCAGGTGGCCGGGGCTTTGCTAAGTGGTGAAAAAGAGTGAAAACAGGAAGGCACCAGGTGGGCGGAGCTTACTAAGTGGTGAAAAAGAGCGGCAGGCAGGAAGTCACCAGGTGAGCGGGGCTTAGGCCAGGCAACCTACATCCACTTGCACCTGCTCCCCATCTGCAAAGGAAAAGAGGCTGGAGGGCTCCTTAAGTAGGGAAAAAGAACGGTAAGAAGGAAGGCACCAGGTGGGCGGGGCTTGCTGATGGTGAAAAAGAGTGGCAAGCAGGGAGGCACCAGGTGGGCGGGGCTTGCTGATGGTGAAAAAGAGTGGCAAGCAGGGAGGCACCAGGTGGGCGGGGCTTGTTAATTGGTGAAAAAGAGCAACAAGCAGGAAGGCACCAGGTGGGCGGGGCTTAGGCCAGGTGACCTACATACACTTGCACCTGCTCCCCATCAGCAAAGGAAAAGAGGCTGGAGGGCTCCTTTAGTGGTGAAAAAGTGCAGCAAGCAGGAAAGCACCAGATGGGCGGGGCTTGCTAAGTGGTGAAAAAGAGTGACAAACAGGAAGGCACCAGATGGGCGGGGCTTGCTAAGTGGTGAAAAAGAGTGACAAACAGGAAGGCACCAGGTGGGCGGGGCTTACTAAGTGGTGAAAAACAGGAGCAGGCAAGAAGGCACCAGGTGAGCGGGGCTTAGGCCAGGTGACCTACATCCACTTGCACCTGCTCAGCATCTGCAAAGGAAAAGAGGCTGGAGGGCTCCTTGAGTAGGGAAAAAGAGCAGAAAGCAGGAAGGCACCAGGTAGGTGGGGCTTGCTAAGTGGTGAAAAAGAGTGGCAAGCAGGAAGGCACCAGGTGGGCGGGGATTAAGCCAGGTGACGTAAATCCACTTGCACCTGCTCCCCATCTGCAAAGGAAAAGAGGCTGGAGGGCTCCTTAAGTAGGGAAAAAGAGCAGGAAGCAGGAAGGCACCAGATGGGCGGGGTTTGCTAAGTGGTAAAAAAGAGGGACAAGCAGGAAGGCACCAGGTGGGTGGGGTTTGCCAAGTGGTGAAAAACAGCACCAAGGAGGAAGGCACAGGTGTGCGGGGCTTGCTAAGTGGTGAAAAAGAGCGACAAGCAGGAAGGCACCAGGTGGGCGGGGCTTGCTAAGTGGTAAAAAAGAGCGAGAGGCAGGAAGGCACCAGGTGGGCGGGGCTTAGGCAAGGTGACCTACATCCACTTGCACCTGCTCCCCATCTGCAAAGGAAAAGAGGCTGGAGGGCTTCTTGAGTAGGAAAAAAGAGCAGCAAGCAGGAAGGCACCAGGTGGGCGTGGCTTGCTAAGTGGTGAAAAAGAGGGACAAGCATGAAGGCACCAGGTGGGCGGGGCTTGCTAAGCGGTGAAAAAGCGGCAACCAGCAATGCACCAGGTGGGCGGGGCTTGCTAAGTGGTGAAAAATGGTGACAAGCAGGAAAGCACCAGGTGGGCGGGGCTTAGGCCAGGTGACCTACATCCACTTGCACCTGCTCCCCATGAGCAAAGGAAAAGAGGCTGGAGGGCTCCTTAAGTAGGGAAAAAGAGCGGGAAGCAGGAAGGCACCAGATGGGCGGGGTTTGCTAAGTGGTAAAAAAGAGGGACAAGCAGGAAGGCACCAGGTGGGTGGGGTTTGCCAAGTGGTGAAAAACAGCACCAAGGAGGAAGGCACAGGTGTGCGGGGCTTGCTAAGTGGTGAAAAAGAGCGACAAGCAGGAAGGCACCAGGTGGGCGGGGCTTGCTAAGTGGTAAAAAAGAGCGAGAGGCAGGAAGGCACCAGGTGGGCGGGGCTTAGGCAAGGTGACCTACATCCACTTGCACCTGCTCCCCATCTGCAAAGGAAAAGAGGCTGGAGGGCTTCTTGAGTAGGAAAAAAGAGCAGCAAGCAGGAAGGCACCAGGTGGGCGGGGCTTGCTGAGTGGTGAAAAAGAGGGACAAGCAGGAAGGCACCAGGTGGGCGGGGCTTGCTAAGTGGTGAAAAACAGCACCAAGGAGGAAGGCATCAGGTGGGCGGGGCTTGCTAAGTGGTGAAAAAAAGCAACAGGCAGGAAGGCACCAGGTGGGCGGGGCTTAGGTCAGGTGACCTACATCCACTTGCACCTGCTCCACATCTGCAAAGCAAAAGAGGCTAGAGGGCTCCTTAAGTAGGGAAAAAGAGCGACAAACAGGAAGGCACCTGCTGGGTAAGCAGGGAGGCACCAGGTGGGCGGGGCTTGCTAAGTAGTGAAAAAGCAGCAGGCAGGAAGGCACCAGGTGGGCGGGGCTTGCTAAGTGGTGAAAAAGAGCAGCAAGCAGGAAAGCACCAGGTGGGCAGGGCTTACTAAGTGGTGAAAAAGCAGCAGGCAGGAAGGCACCAGGTGGGCGGGGCTGCTAAGTGGTGAAAAAGAGCAGCAAGCAGGAAATCACAAGGTGGGCAGGGCTTGCTAAATGGTAAAAAAGGGCAACAAGCAGGAAGGCACCAGATGGGCGGGGCTTGCTAAGTGGTGAAAAAGAGTGGCAAGCAGGAAGGCACCAGGTGGCCGGGTCTTTGCTAAGTGGTGAAAAAGAGTGACAAACAGGAAGGCACCAGGTGGGCGGAGCTTACTAAGTGGTGAAAAAAGCGGCAGGCAGGAAGTCACCAGGTGAGCGGGGCTTAGGCCAGGCAACCTACATCCACTTGCACCTGCTCCCCATCTGCAAAGGAAAAGAGGCTGGAGGGCTCCTTAAGTAGGGAAAAAGAACGGTAAGAAGGAAGGCACCAGGTGGGCGGGGCTTGCTGATGGTGAAAAAGAGTGGCAAGCAGGGAGGCACCAGGTGGGCGGGGCTTGCTAATTGGTGAAAAAGAGCAACAAGCAGGAAGGCACCAGGTGGGCGGGGCTTAGGCCAGGTGACCTACATACACTTGCACCTGCTCCCCATCAGCAAAGGAAAAGAGGCTGGAGGGCTCCTTTAGTGGTGAAAAAGTGCAGCAAGCAGGAAAGCACCAGATGGGCGGGGCTTGCTAAGTGGTGAAAAAGAGTGACAAACAGGAAGGCACCAGATGGGCGGGGCTTTGCTAAGTGGTGAAAAAGAGTGACAAACAGGAAGGCACCAGGTGGGCGGGGCTTACTAAGTGGTGAAAAACAGCAGCAGGCAAGAAGGCACCAGGTGAGCGGGGCTTAGGCCAGGTGACCTACATCCACTTGCACCTGATCAGCATCTGCAAAGGAAAAGAGGCTGGAGGGCTCCTTGAGTAGGGAAAAAGAGCAGCAAGCAGGAAGGCACCAGGTAGGTGGGGCTTGCTAAGTGGTGAAAAAGAGTGGCAAGCAGGAAGGCACCAGGTGGGCGGGGATTAAGCCAGGTGACCTAAATCCACTTGCACCTGCTCCCCACCTGCAAAGGAAAAGAGGCTGGAGGGCTCCTTAAGTAGGGAAAAAGAGCGGGAAGCAGGAAGGCACCAGATGGGCGGGGTTTGCTAAGTGGTAAAAAAGAGGGACAAGCAGGAAGGCACCAGGTGGGTGGGGTTTGCCAAGTGGTGAAAAACAGCACCAAGGAGGAAGGCACAGGTGTGCGAGGCTTGCTAAGTGGTGAAAAAGAGCGAGAGGCAGGAAGGCACCAGGTGGGCGGGGCTTAGGCAAGGTGACCTACATCCACTTACACCTGCTCACCATCTGCAAAGGAAAAGAGGCTGGAGGGCTTCTTGAGTAGGAAAAAAGAGCAGCAAGCAGGAAGGCACCAGGTGGGCGGGGCTTGCTGAGTGGTGAAAAAGAGGGACAAGCAGGAAGGCACCAGGTGGGCGGGGCTTGCTAAGTGGTGAAAAACAGCACCAAGGAGGAAGGCATCAGGTGGGCGGGGCTTGCTAAGTGGTGAAAAAGAGCGACAAGCAGGAAGGCACCAGGTGGGTGGGTCTTGCTAAGCGATGAAAAAGAGCTGGAGGCAGGAAGGCACTAGGTGGGCGGGGCTTAGGCCAGGTGACCTACATCCACTTGCACCTGCTCCCCATCTGAAAAGGAAAAGAGGCTGGAGGGCTCCTTAAGTAGGGAAAAAGAGCAGCAAGCAGGAAGGCACCAGGTGGGCGGAGCTTGCTAAGTTGTGAAAAAGAGGGACGAGCAGGAAGGTACCAGGTGGGCGGGGCTTGCTAAGTGCTGAAAAACAGCACCAAGGAGGAAGGCACCAGGTGGGCGGGGCTTGCTAAGTGGTAAAAAAGAGCGACAAGCAGGAAGGCACCAGGTGGGCGGGGCTTGCTAAGTGATGAAAAAGAGTGGGAGGCAGGAAGGTACCAGGTGGGCGGGGCTTAGGCCAGGTGACCTACATCCACCTGCACCTGCTCCCCATCTGCAAAGAAAAAGAGGCTGGAGGGCTCCTTAAGTAGAAAAAAATAGCAACAAGCAGGAAGGCACCAGGTGGGTGGGGCTTGCTAAGTGGTGAAAAAGAGCGACAAGCAGGAAGGCAACAGGTGGGCGGGGCTTGCTAAGTGGTGAAAAAGAGTGGCAGGCATGAAGGCACCAGGTGGGCGTGGCTTAGGCCAGGTTACCTACATCCACCTGCACCTGCTCCTCATCTGGAAAGGAAAAGAGGCTTGAGCGCTCCTTCAGTAGGGAAAAAGAGCAGCAAGCAGGAAGGCACCAGTTGGGTGGGGCTTGCTAAATGGTGAAAAAAAGCGACAAGCAGGAAGGCACCAGGTGGGCGGGGCTTGCTAAGTGGTGAAAAAGAGCGGCAAGCAGGAAGGCACCAGGTGGGCAGGGCTTGCTGAGTGGTGAAAAAGAGCGACAAGCAGGAAGGCACCAGGTGGGGGCTTGCTAAGTGGTGAAGATGAGCGGCAGGCAGGAAGGCACCAGGTGGGCGGAGCTTAGGCCAGGTGACCTACATCCACTTGCACCTGCTCCCATCTGCAAAGGAAAAGGGGCTGGAGGGTCCCTTAAGTAGGAAAGAAGAGCAGCAAGTAGGAAGGCACCAGGTGGGCGGCACTTGCTTAGAGGTGAAAAAGAGTGAAAAGCAGGACGGCACCAGGTGGGCGGGGCTTGCTAAGTGGTGAAAAAGAGCAGCAAGCAGGAAAGCACCAGGTGGGCAGGGCTTGCTGAGTGGTGAAAAAGAACGACAAGCAGGAAGGCACCAGGTGAGGGGCTTGCTAAGTGGTGAAAATGAGGGGCAGTAGGAAGGCACCAGGTGGGTGGGGCTTGCTTAGTGGTGAAAAAGAGCACCAAGAAGGAAGGCACCAGGTGGGTGGGGCTTTTTAAGTGGTGAAAAAGAGCGACAAGCAGGAAGGCACCAGGTGGGCGGGGCTTGCTAAGTGGTGAAAAAGAGCGGCAGGCAGGAAGGCACTAGGTGGGCGGGGCTTAGGCCAGGTGACCTACATCCACTTGCACCTGCTCACCATGTGAAAAGGAAAAGAGGCTGGAGGGCTCCTTAAGTAGGGAAAAAAAGCAGCAAGCAGTAAGGCACCAGGTGGAAGGGACTTGCTAATTGGTGAAAAAGAGCGGCAAGCAGGATGGCACCAGGTGGGCGGGGCTTGCTAAGTGGTAAAAAAGAGCGGCAGGCAGGAAGGCACCAGGTGGGCAGTGCTTAGGCCAGGTGAACTAAATCCACTTGCACATGCTCCCCATCTGCAAAAGAAAAGAGGTTGGAGGGCTCCTTAAGTAGGGAAAAAGAGCGGCAAGCAGAAAGGCACCAGGTGGGCGGGGCTTGCTAAGTGGTGAAAAAGAGCGACAAGCAGGAAGGCACCAGGTGGACGAGGCTTGCCAAGTGGTGAAAAAGAGCAGCAGGCAGGAAGGCACCTGGTGTGCGGGGCTTAGGCCAGGTGACCTACATCCACTTGCACCTGCTCCCCATCTGCAAAGGAAAAGAGGCTGCAGGGCTCCGTAAGTAGGGAAAAAGGGCGGCAAGCAGAAAGGCACCAGGTGGGCGTGGAAGGCTAAGTGGTGAAAAAGAGCGACAAGCAGGAAGGCACCAGGTGGGCGGGGCTTAGGCCAGGTGACCTACATCCACTTGCACCTGCTCCCCATCTGCAAAGGAAAAGAGGCTGGAGGACTCCTTAAGTAGGGAAAAAGAGCGGCAAGCAGAAAGGCACCAGGGGGACGGGGCTTGCTAAGTGGTGAAAAAGATCGACAAGCAGGAAGGCACCAGGTGGGCGGGGCTTGCTAAGTGTTGAAAAAGAGCGACAAGAAGGAAGGCACCAGGTGGGCGAGGCTTGCCAAGTGGTGAAAAAGAGCGGCAGGCAGGAAGGCACCTGGTGGGCGGGGCTTAGGCCAGGTGACCTACATCCACTTGCACCTGCTCTCCATCTGCAAAGGAAAAGAGGCTGCAGGGCTCCTTAAGTAGGGAAAAAGAGCGGCAAGCAGAAAGGCACCAGGTGGGCGGGGCTTGCTAAGTGGTGAAAAAGAGCGACAAGCAGCAAGGCACCAGGTGGGTGGGGCTTGCTAAGTGGTGAAAAACAGCACCAAGGAGGAAAGCACCAGGAGTGCGTGGCTTGCTAAGTGGTGAAAAAGAGCGACAATCAGGAAGGCACCAGGTGGGGGGCATGCTAAGTGGTGAAAAAGAGCGACAAGCAGGAAGCACCAGGTGGGCGGGGCTTGCTAAGTGGTGAAAAAGTGGCAAGCAGGAAGGCACCAGATGGGCACGGTGCGCTAAGTGGTGAAACAGAGTGACAAACAGGAAGGCACCAGGTGCGCGGGGCTTGATAAGTGGTGAAAAAGAGCAGCAGGAAGGAAGGCACCAGGTGGGCGAGGCTTAGGCCAGGTGACCTACATCCACTTGCACCTGCTCCCCATCTGCAAAGGAAAAGAGGCTGACGGACTCCTTAAGTAGGGAAAAAGAGCAGCAAGCAGGAAGGCACCAGGTAGGCGTGGCTTGCTAAGTGGTGAAACAGAGGGGCAAGCAGGAAGGCACCAGGTGGGTGGGGCTTGCTAAGTGGTGAAAAAGAGCGACAAGCAGGAAGGCACCAGGTGGGGGGCTTGCTAAGTGATGAAAAAGAGTGACAAACAGGAAGGCACCAGGTGGGCGGGACTTACTAAGTGGTGAAAAAGAGCAGAAAGCAGGAAGGCACCAGGTGGGCGGGGCTTTGTTAAGTGCTGAAAAAGAGTGACAAACAGGAAGGCACCAGGTCGGCAGGGCTTAGGCCAGGTGACCTACATCCACTTGCACCTGCTCCCCATCTCCAAAGGAAAAGAGGCTGGAGGGCTCCTTAAGTAGGAAAAAAGAGCAGCAATCAGGAAGGCACCAGGTGGGCGGGGCTTGCTAAGTGGTGAAAAAGAGGGACAAGCAGGAAGGCATCAGGTGGGCGGGGCTTGCTAAGTGTTGAAAAAGCAGCAACCAGCAAGGCACCAGGTGGGCGGGGCTTGCTAAGTGGTGAAAAAGAGCGACAAGCAGGAAGGCACCAGGTGGGCGGGGCATCTGCAAAGAAAAAGAGGCTGGAGGGCTCCTTAAGTAGGGAAAAAGAGCAGCAAGCAGGAAGGCACCAGATGGGTGGGGCTTGCTAAGTGGTGAAAAAGAGGGACAAGCAGGAAGGCACCATGTGGGTGGGGCTTGCTAAGTGCTGAAAAACAGTACCAAGAAGGAAGGCACCAGGTGGGCGGGGCTTGCTAAGTGGTGAAAAAGAGTGACAAGCAGGAAGGCACCAGGTGGGCGGGGCATGCTAAGTGGTGAAAAAGAGCGACAAGCAGGAAGCACCAGGTGGGCGGGGCTTGCTAAGTGGTGAAAAAGTGGCAAGCAGGAAGGCACCAGATGGGAGCGGTGTGCTAAGTGGTGAAACAGAGTGACAAACAGGAAGGCACCAGGTGCGCGGGGCTTGATAAGTGGTGAAAAAGAGCGGCAGGAAGGAAGGCACCAGGTGGGTGAGGCTTAGGCCAGGTGACCTACATCCACTTGCACCTGCTCCCCATCTGCATAGGAAAAGAGGCTGTCGGACTCCTTAAGTAGGGAAAAAGAGCAGCAAGCAGGAAGGCACCAGGTAGGCGTGGCTTGCTAAGTGGTGAAACAGAGCGGCAAGCAGGAAGGCACCAGGTGGGCGGGGCTTGCTAAGTGGTGAAAAAGAACGACAAGCAGGAAGGCACCAGGTGGGGGGGCTTGCTAAGTGATGAAAAAGAGTGACAAACAGGAAGGCACCAGGTGGGCGGGGCTTACTAAGTGGTGAAAAAGAGCAGAAAGTAGGAAGGCACCAGGTGGGCGGGGCTTTGTTAAGTGCTGAAAAAGAGTGACAAACAGGAAGACACCAGGTGGGCAGGGCTTAGGCCAGGTGACCTACATCCACTTGCACCTGCTCCCCATCTCCAAAGGAAAAGCGTCTGGAGGGCTCCTTAAGTAGGAAAAAAGAGCAGCAATCAGGAAGGCACCGGGTGGGCGGGGCTTGCTAAGTGGTGAAAAAGAGGGACAATCAGGAAGGCACCAGGTGGGCGGGGCTTGCTAAGTGTTGAAAAAGCAGCAACCAGCAAGACACCAGGTGGGTGGGGCTTGCTAAGTGGTAAAAAAGAGCGACAAGCAGGAAGGCACCAGGTGGGCGGGGCATCTGCAAAGAAAAAGAGGCTGGAGGGCTCCTTAGGTAGGGAAAAAGAGCAGCAAGCAGGAAGGCACCAGATGGGTGGGGCTTGCTAAGTGGTGAAAAAGAGGGACAAGCAGGAAGGCACCATGTGGGTGGGGCTTGCTAAGTGCTGAAAAACAGCACCAAGAAGGAAGACACCAGGTGGGCGGGGCTTGCTAAGTGGTGAAAAAGAGTGACAAGCAGGAAGGCACCAGGTGGGCGGGGCTTGCTAAGTGGTGAAAAAGAGCGGGAGGCAGGAAGGCACCAGGTGGGCGGGGCTTAGGCCAGGTGACCTTCATCCACTTGCACCTGCTCCCCATATGCAAAGGAAAAGAGGCTGCAGGGCTCCTTAAGTAGGAAAAAAGAGCAGCAAGCAGGAAAGCACTAGGTGGGCGGGGCTTGCTAAGTGGTGAAAAAGAGCGGCAAGCAGGAAGGCACCAGGTGGGCAGGGCTTGCTGAGTGGTGAAAAAGAGCGACAAGCAGGAAGGCACCAGGTGGGGGCTTGCTAAGTGGTGAAGATGAGCGGCAGGCAGGAAGGCACCAGGTGGGCGGAGCTTAGGCCAGGTGACCTACATCCACTTGCACCTGCTCCCATCTGCAAAGGAAAAGGGGCTGGAGGGTCCCTTAAGTAGGAAAGAAGAGCAGCAAGTAGGAAGGCACCAGGTGGGCGGCACTTGCTTAGAGGTGAAAAAGAGTGAAAAGCAGGACGGCACCAGGTGGGCGGGGCTTGCTAAGTGGTGAAAAAGAGCAGCAAGCAGGAAAGCACCAGGTGGGCAGGGCTTGCTGAGTGGTGAAAAAGAACGACAAGCAGGAAGGCACCAGGTGAGGGGCTTGCTAAGTGGTGAAAATGAGGGGCAGTAGGAAGGCACCAGGTGGGTGGGGCTTGCTTAGTGGTGAAAAAGAGCACCAAGAAGGAAGGCACCAGGTGGGTGGGGCTTTTTAAGTGGTGAAAAAGAGCGACAAGCAGGAAGGCACCAGGTGGGCGGGGCTTGCTAAGTGGTGAAAAAGAGCGGCAGGCAGGAAGGCACTAGGTGGGCGGGGCTTAGGCCAGGTGACCTACATCCACTTGCACCTGCTCACCATGTGAAAAGGAAAAGAGGCTGGAGGGCTCCTTAAGTAGGGAAAAAAAGCAGCAAGCAGTAAGGCACCAGGTGGAAGGGACTTGCTAAGTGGTAAAAAAGAGCGGCAGGCAGGAAGGCACCAGGTGGGCAGTGCTTAGGCCAGGTGAACTAAATCCACTTGCACATGCTCCCCATCTGCAAAAGAAAAGAGGCTGGAGGGCTCCTTAAGTAGGGAAAAAGAGCGGCAAGCAGAAAGGCACCAGGTGGGCGGGGCTTGCTAAGTGGTGAAAAAGAGCGACAAGCAGGAAGGCACCAGGTGGACGAGGCTTGCCAAGTGGTGAAAAAGAGCAGCAGGCAGGAAGGCACCTGGTGTGCGGGGCTTAGGCCAGGTGACCTACATCCACTTGCACCTGCTCCCCATCTGCAAAGGAAAAGAGGCTGCAGGGCTCCGTAAGTAGGGAAAAAGGGCGGCAAGCAGAAAGGCACCAGGTGGGCGTGGAAGGCTAAGTGGTGAAAAAGAGCGACAAGCAGGAAGGCACCAGGTGGGCGGGGC
This sequence comes from Ambystoma mexicanum, assembly GCF_040938575.1. Lineage (NCBI taxonomy): Eukaryota > Metazoa > Chordata > Amphibia > Caudata > Ambystomatidae > Ambystoma > Ambystoma mexicanum. The sequence goes on along the minus strand of NC_090937.1, from coordinate 1,250,561,608 downwards.
TTAGGCCAGGTGACCTACATCCACTTGCACCTGCTCCCCATCTGCAAAGGAAAAGAGGCTGGAGGGCTCCTTAAGTAGGGAAAAAGAGCGGCAAGCAGAAAGGCACCAGGGGGACGGGGCTTGCTAAGTGGTGAAAAAGAGCGACAAGCAGGAAGGCACCAGGTGGGCGGGGCTTGCTAAGTGTTGAAAAAGAGCGACAAGAAGGAAGGCACCAGGTGGGCGAGGCTTGCCAAGTGGTGAAAAAGAGCGGCAGGCAGGAAGGCACCTGGTGGGCGGGGCTTAGGCCAGGTGACCTACATCCACTTGCACCTGCTCTCCATCTGCAAAGGAAAAGAGGCTGCAGGGCTCCTTAAGTAGGGAAAAAGAGCGGCAAGCAGAAAGGCACCAGGTGGGCGGGGCTTGCTAAGTGGTGAAAAAGAGCGACAAGCAGCAAGGCACCAGGTGGGTGGGGCTTGCTAAGTGGTGAAAAACAGCACCAAGGAGGAAAGCACCAGGAGTGCGTGGCTTGCTAAGTGGTGAAAAAGAGCGACAATCAGGAAGGCACCAGGTGGGGGGCATGCTAAGTGGTGAAAAAGAGCGACAAGCAGGAAGCACCAGGTGGGCGGGGCTTGCTAAGTGGTGAAAAAGTGGCAAGCAGGAAGGCACCAGATGGGCACGGTGCGCTAAGTGGTGAAACAGAGTGACAAACAGGAAGGCACCAGGTGCGCGGGGCTTGATAAGTGGTGAAAAAGAGCAGCAGGAAGGAAGGCACCAGGTGGGCGAGGCTTAGGCCAGGTGACCTACATCCACTTGCACCTGCTCCCCATCTGCAAAGGAAAAGAGGCTGACGGACTCCTTAAGTAGGGAAAAAGAGCAGCAAGCAGGAAGGCACCAGGTAGGCGTGGCTTGCTAAGTGGTGAAACAGAGCGGCAAGCAGGAAGGCACCAGGTGGGTGGGGCTTGCTAAGTGGTGAAAAAGAGCGACAAGCAGGAAGGCACCAGGTGGGGGGCTTGCTAAGTGATGAAAAAGAGTGACAAACAGGAAGGCACCAGGTGGGCGGGACTTACTAAGTGGTGAAAAAGAGCAGAAAGCAGGAAGGCACCAGGTGGGCGGGGCTTTGTTAAGTGCTGAAAAAGAGTGACAAACAGGAAGGCACCAGGTCGGCAGGGCTTAGGCCAGGTGACCTACATCCACTTGCACCTGCTCCCCATCTCCAAAGGAAAAGAGGCTGGAGGGCTCCTTAAGTAGGAAAAAAGAGCAGCAATCAGGAAGGCACCAGGTGGGCGGGGCTTGCTAAGTGGTGAAAAAGAGGGACAAGCAGGAAGGCATCAGGTGGGCGGGGCTTGCTAAGTGTTGAAAAAGCAGCAACCAGCAAGGCACCAGGTGGGCGGGGCTTGCTAAGTGGTGAAAAAGAGCAGCAAGCAGGAAAGCACCAGGTGGGCAGGGCTTGCTGAGTGGTGAAAAAGAACGACAAGCAGGAAGGCACCAGGTGGGCGGGGCATCTGCAAAGAAAAAGAGGCTGGAGGGCTCCTTAAGTAGGGAAAAAGAGCAGCAAGCAGGAAGGCACCAGATGGGTGGGGCTTGCTAAGTGGTGAAAAAGAGGGACAAGCAGGAAGGCACCATGTGGGTGGGGCTTGCTAAGTGCTGAAAAACAGTACCAAGAAGGAAGGCACCAGGTGGGCGGGGCTTGCTAAGTGGTGAAAAAGAGTGACAAGCAGGAAGGCACCAGGTGGGCGGGGCATGCTAAGTGGTGAAAAAGAGCGACAAGCAGGAAGCACCAGGTGGGCGGGGCTTGCTAAGTGGTGAAAAAGTGGCAAGCAGGAAGGCACCAGATGGGAGCGGTGTGCTAAGTGGTGAAACAGAGTGACAAACAGGAAGGCACCAGGTGCGCGGGGCTTGATAAGTGGTGAAAAAGAGCGGCAGGAAGGAAGGCACCAGGTGGGTGAGGCTTAGGCCAGGTGACCTACATCCACTTGCACCTGCTCCCCATCTGCAAAGGAAAAGAGGCTGTCGGACTCCTTAAGTAGGGAAAAAGAGCAGCAAGCAGGAAGGCACCAGGTAGGCGTGGCTTGCTAAGTGGTGAAACAGAGCGGCAAGCAGGAAGGCACCAGGTGGGCGGGGCTTGCTAAGTGGTGAAAAAGAACGACAAGCAGGAAGGCACCAGGTGGGGGGGCTTGCTAAGTGATGAAAAAGAGTGACAAACAGGAAGGCACCAGGTGGGCGGGGCTTACTAAGTGGTGAAAAAGAGCAGAAAGTAGGAAGGCACCAGGTGGGCGGGGCTTTGTTAAGTGCTGAAAAAGAGTGACAAACAGGAAGACACCAGGTGGGCAGGGCTTAGGCCAGGTGACCTACATCCACTTGCACCTGCTCCCCATCTCCAAAGGAAAAGCGTCTGGAGGGCTCCTTAAGTAGGAAAAAAGAGCAGCAATCAGGAAGGCACCGGGTGGGCGGGGCTTGCTAAGTGGTGAAAAAGAGGGACAATCAGGAAGGCACCAGGTGGGCGGGGCTTGCTAAGTGTTGAAAAAGCAGCAACCAGCAAGACACCAGGTGGGCGGGGCTTGCTAAGTGGTAAAAAAGAGCGACAAGCAGGAAGGCACCAGGTGGGCGGGGCATCTGCAAAGAAAAAGAGGCTGGAGGGCTCCTTAGGTAGGGAAAAAGAGCAGCAAGCAGGAAGGCACCAGATGGGTGGGGCTTGCTAAGTGGTGAAAAAGAGGGACAAGCAGGAAGGCACCATGTGGGTGGGGCTTGCTAAGTGCTGAAAAACAGCACCAAGAAGGAAGGCACCAGGTGGGCGGGGCTTGCTAAGTGGTGAAAAAGAGTGACAAGCAGGAAGGCACCAGGTGGGCGGGGCTTGCTAAGTGGTGAAAAAGAGCGGGAGGCAGGAAGGCACCAGGTGGGCGGGGCTTAGGCCAGGTGACCTTCATCCACTTGCACCTACTCCCCATATGCAAAGGAAAAGAGGCTGCAGGGCTCCTTAAGTAGGAAAAAAGAGCAGCAAGCAGGAAAGCACTAGGTGGGCGGGGCTTGCTAAGTGGTGAAAAAGAGCGGCAAGCAGGAAGGCACCAGGTGGGCAGGGCTTGCTGAGTGGTGAAAAAGAGCGACAAGCAGGAAGGCACCAGGTGGGGGCTTGCTAAGTGGTGAAGATGAGCGGCAGGCAGGAAGGCACCAGGTGGGCGGAGCTTAGGCCAGGTGACCTACATCCACTTGCACCTGCTCCCATCTGCAAAGGAAAAGGGGCTGGAGGGTTGCTTAAGTAGGAAAGAAGAGCAGCAAGTAGGAAGGCACCAGGTGGGCGGCACTTGCTAAGTGGTGAAAAAGAGTGAAAAGCAGGAAGGCACCAGGTGGGAGGCTTGCTAAGTGGTGAAAATGAGGGGCAAGCAGGAAAGCACCAGGTGGGCAGGGCTTGCGGAGTGGTGAAAAAGAGCGACAAGCAGGAAGGCACCAGGTGGCAGGCTTGCTAAGTGGTGAAAATGAGGGGCAGCAGGAAGGTACCAGGTGGGCGAAGCTTGCTAAATGATGAAAAAGAGCGACAAGCAAGAAGGCACCAGGTGGGCGGGGCTTGATAAGTGGTGAAAAAAAGCAACAGGCAGGAAGGCACCAGGTGGGCGGGGCTTAGGCCAGGTGACCTACATCCACTTGCACCTGCTCCACATCTGCAAAGCAAAAGAGGCTAGAGGGCTCCTTAAGTAGGGAAAAAGAGCGACAAACAGGAAGGCACCTGCTGGGTAAGCAGGGAGGCACCAGGTGGGCGGGGCTTGCTAAGTAGTGAAAAAGCAGCAGGCAGGAAGGCACCAGGTGGGCGGGGCTTGCTAAGTGGTGAAAAAGAGCAGCAAGCAGGAAAGCACAAGGTGGGCAGGGCTTGCTAAGTGGTAAAAAAGGGCAACAAGCAGGAAGGCACCAGATGGGCGGGGCTTGCTAAGTGGTGAAAAAGAGTGGCAAGCAGGAAGGCATCAGGTGGCCGGGGCTTTGCTAAGTGGTGAAAAAGAGTGAAAACAGGAAGGCACCAGGTGGGCGGAGCTTACTAAGTGGTGAAAAAGAGCGGCAGGCAGGAAGTCACCAGGTGAGCGGGGCTTAGGCCAGGCAACCTACATCCACTTGCACCTGCTCCCCATCTGCAAAGGAAAAGAGGCTGGAGGGCTCCTTAAGTAGGGAAAAAGAACGGTAAGAAGGAAGGCACCAGGTGGGCGGGGCTTGCTGATGGTGAAAAAGAGTGGCAAGCAGGGAGGCACCAGGTGGGCGGGGCTTGCTGATGGTGAAAAAGAGTGGCAAGCAGGGAGGCACCAGGTGGGCGGGGCTTGTTAATTGGTGAAAAAGAGCAACAAGCAGGAAGGCACCAGGTGGGCGGGGCTTAGGCCAGGTGACCTACATACACTTGCACCTGCTCCCCATCAGCAAAGGAAAAGAGGCTGGAGGGCTCCTTTAGTGGTGAAAAAGTGCAGCAAGCAGGAAAGCACCAGATGGGCGGGGCTTGCTAAGTGGTGAAAAAGAGTGACAAACAGGAAGGCACCAGATGGGCGGGGCTTGCTAAGTGGTGAAAAAGAGTGACAAACAGGAAGGCACCAGGTGGGCGGGGCTTACTAAGTGGTGAAAAACAGGAGCAGGCAAGAAGGCACCAGGTGAGCGGGGCTTAGGCCAGGTGACCTACATCCACTTGCACCTGCTCAGCATCTGCAAAGGAAAAGAGGCTGGAGGGCTCCTTGAGTAGGGAAAAAGAGCAGAAAGCAGGAAGGCACCAGGTAGGTGGGGCTTGCTAAGTGGTGAAAAAGAGTGGCAAGCAGGAAGGCACCAGGTGGGCGGGGATTAAGCCAGGTGACGTAAATCCACTTGCACCTGCTCCCCATCTGCAAAGGAAAAGAGGCTGGAGGGCTCCTTAAGTAGGGAAAAAGAGCAGGAAGCAGGAAGGCACCAGATGGGCGGGGTTTGCTAAGTGGTAAAAAAGAGGGACAAGCAGGAAGGCACCAGGTGGGTGGGGTTTGCCAAGTGGTGAAAAACAGCACCAAGGAGGAAGGCACAGGTGTGCGGGGCTTGCTAAGTGGTGAAAAAGAGCGACAAGCAGGAAGGCACCAGGTGGGCGGGGCTTGCTAAGTGGTAAAAAAGAGCGAGAGGCAGGAAGGCACCAGGTGGGCGGGGCTTAGGCAAGGTGACCTACATCCACTTGCACCTGCTCCCCATCTGCAAAGGAAAAGAGGCTGGAGGGCTTCTTGAGTAGGAAAAAAGAGCAGCAAGCAGGAAGGCACCAGGTGGGCGTGGCTTGCTAAGTGGTGAAAAAGAGGGACAAGCATGAAGGCACCAGGTGGGCGGGGCTTGCTAAGCGGTGAAAAAGCGGCAACCAGCAATGCACCAGGTGGGCGGGGCTTGCTAAGTGGTGAAAAATGGTGACAAGCAGGAAAGCACCAGGTGGGCGGGGCTTAGGCCAGGTGACCTACATCCACTTGCACCTGCTCCCCATGAGCAAAGGAAAAGAGGCTGGAGGGCTCCTTAAGTAGGGAAAAAGAGCGGGAAGCAGGAAGGCACCAGATGGGCGGGGTTTGCTAAGTGGTAAAAAAGAGGGACAAGCAGGAAGGCACCAGGTGGGTGGGGTTTGCCAAGTGGTGAAAAACAGCACCAAGGAGGAAGGCACAGGTGTGCGGGGCTTGCTAAGTGGTGAAAAAGAGCGACAAGCAGGAAGGCACCAGGTGGGCGGGGCTTGCTAAGTGGTAAAAAAGAGCGAGAGGCAGGAAGGCACCAGGTGGGCGGGGCTTAGGCAAGGTGACCTACATCCACTTGCACCTGCTCCCCATCTGCAAAGGAAAAGAGGCTGGAGGGCTTCTTGAGTAGGAAAAAAGAGCAGCAAGCAGGAAGGCACCAGGTGGGCGGGGCTTGCTGAGTGGTGAAAAAGAGGGACAAGCAGGAAGGCACCAGGTGGGCGGGGCTTGCTAAGTGGTGAAAAACAGCACCAAGGAGGAAGGCATCAGGTGGGCGGGGCTTGCTAAGTGGTGAAAAAAAGCAACAGGCAGGAAGGCACCAGGTGGGCGGGGCTTAGGTCAGGTGACCTACATCCACTTGCACCTGCTCCACATCTGCAAAGCAAAAGAGGCTAGAGGGCTCCTTAAGTAGGGAAAAAGAGCGACAAACAGGAAGGCACCTGCTGGGTAAGCAGGGAGGCACCAGGTGGGCGGGGCTTGCTAAGTAGTGAAAAAGCAGCAGGCAGGAAGGCACCAGGTGGGCGGGGCTTGCTAAGTGGTGAAAAAGAGCAGCAAGCAGGAAAGCACCAGGTGGGCAGGGCTTACTAAGTGGTGAAAAAGCAGCAGGCAGGAAGGCACCAGGTGGGCGGGGCTGCTAAGTGGTGAAAAAGAGCAGCAAGCAGGAAATCACAAGGTGGGCAGGGCTTGCTAAATGGTAAAAAAGGGCAACAAGCAGGAAGGCACCAGATGGGCGGGGCTTGCTAAGTGGTGAAAAAGAGTGGCAAGCAGGAAGGCACCAGGTGGCCGGGTCTTTGCTAAGTGGTGAAAAAGAGTGACAAACAGGAAGGCACCAGGTGGGCGGAGCTTACTAAGTGGTGAAAAAAGCGGCAGGCAGGAAGTCACCAGGTGAGCGGGGCTTAGGCCAGGCAACCTACATCCACTTGCACCTGCTCCCCATCTGCAAAGGAAAAGAGGCTGGAGGGCTCCTTAAGTAGGGAAAAAGAACGGTAAGAAGGAAGGCACCAGGTGGGCGGGGCTTGCTGATGGTGAAAAAGAGTGGCAAGCAGGGAGGCACCAGGTGGGCGGGGCTTGCTAATTGGTGAAAAAGAGCAACAAGCAGGAAGGCACCAGGTGGGCGGGGCTTAGGCCAGGTGACCTACATACACTTGCACCTGCTCCCCATCAGCAAAGGAAAAGAGGCTGGAGGGCTCCTTTAGTGGTGAAAAAGTGCAGCAAGCAGGAAAGCACCAGATGGGCGGGGCTTGCTAAGTGGTGAAAAAGAGTGACAAACAGGAAGGCACCAGATGGGCGGGGCTTTGCTAAGTGGTGAAAAAGAGTGACAAACAGGAAGGCACCAGGTGGGCGGGGCTTACTAAGTGGTGAAAAACAGCAGCAGGCAAGAAGGCACCAGGTGAGCGGGGCTTAGGCCAGGTGACCTACATCCACTTGCACCTGATCAGCATCTGCAAAGGAAAAGAGGCTGGAGGGCTCCTTGAGTAGGGAAAAAGAGCAGCAAGCAGGAAGGCACCAGGTAGGTGGGGCTTGCTAAGTGGTGAAAAAGAGTGGCAAGCAGGAAGGCACCAGGTGGGCGGGGATTAAGCCAGGTGACCTAAATCCACTTGCACCTGCTCCCCACCTGCAAAGGAAAAGAGGCTGGAGGGCTCCTTAAGTAGGGAAAAAGAGCGGGAAGCAGGAAGGCACCAGATGGGCGGGGTTTGCTAAGTGGTAAAAAAGAGGGACAAGCAGGAAGGCACCAGGTGGGTGGGGTTTGCCAAGTGGTGAAAAACAGCACCAAGGAGGAAGGCACAGGTGTGCGAGGCTTGCTAAGTGGTGAAAAAGAGCGAGAGGCAGGAAGGCACCAGGTGGGCGGGGCTTAGGCAAGGTGACCTACATCCACTTACACCTGCTCACCATCTGCAAAGGAAAAGAGGCTGGAGGGCTTCTTGAGTAGGAAAAAAGAGCAGCAAGCAGGAAGGCACCAGGTGGGCGGGGCTTGCTGAGTGGTGAAAAAGAGGGACAAGCAGGAAGGCACCAGGTGGGCGGGGCTTGCTAAGTGGTGAAAAACAGCACCAAGGAGGAAGGCATCAGGTGGGCGGGGCTTGCTAAGTGGTGAAAAAGAGCGACAAGCAGGAAGGCACCAGGTGGGTGGGTCTTGCTAAGCGATGAAAAAGAGCTGGAGGCAGGAAGGCACTAGGTGGGCGGGGCTTAGGCCAGGTGACCTACATCCACTTGCACCTGCTCCCCATCTGAAAAGGAAAAGAGGCTGGAGGGCTCCTTAAGTAGGGAAAAAGAGCAGCAAGCAGGAAGGCACCAGGTGGGCGGAGCTTGCTAAGTTGTGAAAAAGAGGGACGAGCAGGAAGGTACCAGGTGGGCGGGGCTTGCTAAGTGCTGAAAAACAGCACCAAGGAGGAAGGCACCAGGTGGGCGGGGCTTGCTAAGTGGTAAAAAAGAGCGACAAGCAGGAAGGCACCAGGTGGGCGGGGCTTGCTAAGTGATGAAAAAGAGTGGGAGGCAGGAAGGTACCAGGTGGGCGGGGCTTAGGCCAGGTGACCTACATCCACCTGCACCTGCTCCCCATCTGCAAAGAAAAAGAGGCTGGAGGGCTCCTTAAGTAGAAAAAAATAGCAACAAGCAGGAAGGCACCAGGTGGGTGGGGCTTGCTAAGTGGTGAAAAAGAGCGACAAGCAGGAAGGCAACAGGTGGGCGGGGCTTGCTAAGTGGTGAAAAAGAGTGGCAGGCATGAAGGCACCAGGTGGGCGTGGCTTAGGCCAGGTTACCTACATCCACCTGCACCTGCTCCTCATCTGGAAAGGAAAAGAGGCTTGAGCGCTCCTTCAGTAGGGAAAAAGAGCAGCAAGCAGGAAGGCACCAGTTGGGTGGGGCTTGCTAAATGGTGAAAAAAAGCGACAAGCAGGAAGGCACCAGGTGGGCGGGGCTTGCTAAGTGGTGAAAAAGAGCGGCAAGCAGGAAGGCACCAGGTGGGCAGGGCTTGCTGAGTGGTGAAAAAGAGCGACAAGCAGGAAGGCACCAGGTGGGGGCTTGCTAAGTGGTGAAGATGAGCGGCAGGCAGGAAGGCACCAGGTGGGCGGAGCTTAGGCCAGGTGACCTACATCCACTTGCACCTGCTCCCATCTGCAAAGGAAAAGGGGCTGGAGGGTCCCTTAAGTAGGAAAGAAGAGCAGCAAGTAGGAAGGCACCAGGTGGGCGGCACTTGCTTAGAGGTGAAAAAGAGTGAAAAGCAGGACGGCACCAGGTGGGCGGGGCTTGCTAAGTGGTGAAAAAGAGCAGCAAGCAGGAAAGCACCAGGTGGGCAGGGCTTGCTGAGTGGTGAAAAAGAACGACAAGCAGGAAGGCACCAGGTGAGGGGCTTGCTAAGTGGTGAAAATGAGGGGCAGTAGGAAGGCACCAGGTGGGTGGGGCTTGCTTAGTGGTGAAAAAGAGCACCAAGAAGGAAGGCACCAGGTGGGTGGGGCTTTTTAAGTGGTGAAAAAGAGCGACAAGCAGGAAGGCACCAGGTGGGCGGGGCTTGCTAAGTGGTGAAAAAGAGCGGCAGGCAGGAAGGCACTAGGTGGGCGGGGCTTAGGCCAGGTGACCTACATCCACTTGCACCTGCTCACCATGTGAAAAGGAAAAGAGGCTGGAGGGCTCCTTAAGTAGGGAAAAAAAGCAGCAAGCAGTAAGGCACCAGGTGGAAGGGACTTGCTAATTGGTGAAAAAGAGCGGCAAGCAGGATGGCACCAGGTGGGCGGGGCTTGCTAAGTGGTAAAAAAGAGCGGCAGGCAGGAAGGCACCAGGTGGGCAGTGCTTAGGCCAGGTGAACTAAATCCACTTGCACATGCTCCCCATCTGCAAAAGAAAAGAGGTTGGAGGGCTCCTTAAGTAGGGAAAAAGAGCGGCAAGCAGAAAGGCACCAGGTGGGCGGGGCTTGCTAAGTGGTGAAAAAGAGCGACAAGCAGGAAGGCACCAGGTGGACGAGGCTTGCCAAGTGGTGAAAAAGAGCAGCAGGCAGGAAGGCACCTGGTGTGCGGGGCTTAGGCCAGGTGACCTACATCCACTTGCACCTGCTCCCCATCTGCAAAGGAAAAGAGGCTGCAGGGCTCCGTAAGTAGGGAAAAAGGGCGGCAAGCAGAAAGGCACCAGGTGGGCGTGGAAGGCTAAGTGGTGAAAAAGAGCGACAAGCAGGAAGGCACCAGGTGGGCGGGGCTTAGGCCAGGTGACCTACATCCACTTGCACCTGCTCCCCATCTGCAAAGGAAAAGAGGCTGGAGGACTCCTTAAGTAGGGAAAAAGAGCGGCAAGCAGAAAGGCACCAGGGGGACGGGGCTTGCTAAGTGGTGAAAAAGATCGACAAGCAGGAAGGCACCAGGTGGGCGGGGCTTGCTAAGTGTTGAAAAAGAGCGACAAGAAGGAAGGCACCAGGTGGGCGAGGCTTGCCAAGTGGTGAAAAAGAGCGGCAGGCAGGAAGGCACCTGGTGGGCGGGGCTTAGGCCAGGTGACCTACATCCACTTGCACCTGCTCTCCATCTGCAAAGGAAAAGAGGCTGCAGGGCTCCTTAAGTAGGGAAAAAGAGCGGCAAGCAGAAAGGCACCAGGTGGGCGGGGCTTGCTAAGTGGTGAAAAAGAGCGACAAGCAGCAAGGCACCAGGTGGGTGGGGCTTGCTAAGTGGTGAAAAACAGCACCAAGGAGGAAAGCACCAGGAGTGCGTGGCTTGCTAAGTGGTGAAAAAGAGCGACAATCAGGAAGGCACCAGGTGGGGGGCATGCTAAGTGGTGAAAAAGAGCGACAAGCAGGAAGCACCAGGTGGGCGGGGCTTGCTAAGTGGTGAAAAAGTGGCAAGCAGGAAGGCACCAGATGGGCACGGTGCGCTAAGTGGTGAAACAGAGTGACAAACAGGAAGGCACCAGGTGCGCGGGGCTTGATAAGTGGTGAAAAAGAGCAGCAGGAAGGAAGGCACCAGGTGGGCGAGGCTTAGGCCAGGTGACCTACATCCACTTGCACCTGCTCCCCATCTGCAAAGGAAAAGAGGCTGACGGACTCCTTAAGTAGGGAAAAAGAGCAGCAAGCAGGAAGGCACCAGGTAGGCGTGGCTTGCTAAGTGGTGAAACAGAGGGGCAAGCAGGAAGGCACCAGGTGGGTGGGGCTTGCTAAGTGGTGAAAAAGAGCGACAAGCAGGAAGGCACCAGGTGGGGGGCTTGCTAAGTGATGAAAAAGAGTGACAAACAGGAAGGCACCAGGTGGGCGGGACTTACTAAGTGGTGAAAAAGAGCAGAAAGCAGGAAGGCACCAGGTGGGCGGGGCTTTGTTAAGTGCTGAAAAAGAGTGACAAACAGGAAGGCACCAGGTCGGCAGGGCTTAGGCCAGGTGACCTACATCCACTTGCACCTGCTCCCCATCTCCAAAGGAAAAGAGGCTGGAGGGCTCCTTAAGTAGGAAAAAAGAGCAGCAATCAGGAAGGCACCAGGTGGGCGGGGCTTGCTAAGTGGTGAAAAAGAGGGACAAGCAGGAAGGCATCAGGTGGGCGGGGCTTGCTAAGTGTTGAAAAAGCAGCAACCAGCAAGGCACCAGGTGGGCGGGGCTTGCTAAGTGGTGAAAAAGAGCGACAAGCAGGAAGGCACCAGGTGGGCGGGGCATCTGCAAAGAAAAAGAGGCTGGAGGGCTCCTTAAGTAGGGAAAAAGAGCAGCAAGCAGGAAGGCACCAGATGGGTGGGGCTTGCTAAGTGGTGAAAAAGAGGGACAAGCAGGAAGGCACCATGTGGGTGGGGCTTGCTAAGTGCTGAAAAACAGTACCAAGAAGGAAGGCACCAGGTGGGCGGGGCTTGCTAAGTGGTGAAAAAGAGTGACAAGCAGGAAGGCACCAGGTGGGCGGGGCATGCTAAGTGGTGAAAAAGAGCGACAAGCAGGAAGCACCAGGTGGGCGGGGCTTGCTAAGTGGTGAAAAAGTGGCAAGCAGGAAGGCACCAGATGGGAGCGGTGTGCTAAGTGGTGAAACAGAGTGACAAACAGGAAGGCACCAGGTGCGCGGGGCTTGATAAGTGGTGAAAAAGAGCGGCAGGAAGGAAGGCACCAGGTGGGTGAGGCTTAGGCCAGGTGACCTACATCCACTTGCACCTGCTCCCCATCTGCATAGGAAAAGAGGCTGTCGGACTCCTTAAGTAGGGAAAAAGAGCAGCAAGCAGGAAGGCACCAGGTAGGCGTGGCTTGCTAAGTGGTGAAACAGAGCGGCAAGCAGGAAGGCACCAGGTGGGCGGGGCTTGCTAAGTGGTGAAAAAGAACGACAAGCAGGAAGGCACCAGGTGGGGGGGCTTGCTAAGTGATGAAAAAGAGTGACAAACAGGAAGGCACCAGGTGGGCGGGGCTTACTAAGTGGTGAAAAAGAGCAGAAAGTAGGAAGGCACCAGGTGGGCGGGGCTTTGTTAAGTGCTGAAAAAGAGTGACAAACAGGAAGACACCAGGTGGGCAGGGCTTAGGCCAGGTGACCTACATCCACTTGCACCTGCTCCCCATCTCCAAAGGAAAAGCGTCTGGAGGGCTCCTTAAGTAGGAAAAAAGAGCAGCAATCAGGAAGGCACCGGGTGGGCGGGGCTTGCTAAGTGGTGAAAAAGAGGGACAATCAGGAAGGCACCAGGTGGGCGGGGCTTGCTAAGTGTTGAAAAAGCAGCAACCAGCAAGACACCAGGTGGGTGGGGCTTGCTAAGTGGTAAAAAAGAGCGACAAGCAGGAAGGCACCAGGTGGGCGGGGCATCTGCAAAGAAAAAGAGGCTGGAGGGCTCCTTAGGTAGGGAAAAAGAGCAGCAAGCAGGAAGGCACCAGATGGGTGGGGCTTGCTAAGTGGTGAAAAAGAGGGACAAGCAGGAAGGCACCATGTGGGTGGGGCTTGCTAAGTGCTGAAAAACAGCACCAAGAAGGAAGACACCAGGTGGGCGGGGCTTGCTAAGTGGTGAAAAAGAGTGACAAGCAGGAAGGCACCAGGTGGGCGGGGCTTGCTAAGTGGTGAAAAAGAGCGGGAGGCAGGAAGGCACCAGGTGGGCGGGGCTTAGGCCAGGTGACCTTCATCCACTTGCACCTGCTCCCCATATGCAAAGGAAAAGAGGCTGCAGGGCTCCTTAAGTAGGAAAAAAGAGCAGCAAGCAGGAAAGCACTAGGTGGGCGGGGCTTGCTAAGTGGTGAAAAAGAGCGGCAAGCAGGAAGGCACCAGGTGGGCAGGGCTTGCTGAGTGGTGAAAAAGAGCGACAAGCAGGAAGGCACCAGGTGGGGGCTTGCTAAGTGGTGAAGATGAGCGGCAGGCAGGAAGGCACCAGGTGGGCGGAGCTTAGGCCAGGTGACCTACATCCACTTGCACCTGCTCCCATCTGCAAAGGAAAAGGGGCTGGAGGGTCCCTTAAGTAGGAAAGAAGAGCAGCAAGTAGGAAGGCACCAGGTGGGCGGCACTTGCTTAGAGGTGAAAAAGAGTGAAAAGCAGGACGGCACCAGGTGGGCGGGGCTTGCTAAGTGGTGAAAAAGAGCAGCAAGCAGGAAAGCACCAGGTGGGCAGGGCTTGCTGAGTGGTGAAAAAGAACGACAAGCAGGAAGGCACCAGGTGAGGGGCTTGCTAAGTGGTGAAAATGAGGGGCAGTAGGAAGGCACCAGGTGGGTGGGGCTTGCTTAGTGGTGAAAAAGAGCACCAAGAAGGAAGGCACCAGGTGGGTGGGGCTTTTTAAGTGGTGAAAAAGAGCGACAAGCAGGAAGGCACCAGGTGGGCGGGGCTTGCTAAGTGGTGAAAAAGAGCGGCAGGCAGGAAGGCACTAGGTGGGCGGGGCTTAGGCCAGGTGACCTACATCCACTTGCACCTGCTCACCATGTGAAAAGGAAAAGAGGCTGGAGGGCTCCTTAAGTAGGGAAAAAAAGCAGCAAGCAGTAAGGCACCAGGTGGAAGGGACTTGCTAAGTGGTAAAAAAGAGCGGCAGGCAGGAAGGCACCAGGTGGGCAGTGCTTAGGCCAGGTGAACTAAATCCACTTGCACATGCTCCCCATCTGCAAAAGAAAAGAGGCTGGAGGGCTCCTTAAGTAGGGAAAAAGAGCGGCAAGCAGAAAGGCACCAGGTGGGCGGGGCTTGCTAAGTGGTGAAAAAGAGCGACAAGCAGGAAGGCACCAGGTGGACGAGGCTTGCCAAGTGGTGAAAAAGAGCAGCAGGCAGGAAGGCACCTGGTGTGCGGGGCTTAGGCCAGGTGACCTACATCCACTTGCACCTGCTCCCCATCTGCAAAGGAAAAGAGGCTGCAGGGCTCCGTAAGTAGGGAAAAAGGGCGGCAAGCAGAAAGGCACCAGGTGGGCGTGGAAGGCTAAGTGGTGAAAAAGAGCGACAAGCAGGAAGGCACCAGGTGGGCGGGGCTTAGGCCAGGTGACCTACATCCACTTGCACCTGCTCCCCATCTGCAAAGGAAAAGAGGCTGGAGGGCTCCTTAAGTAGGGAAAAAGAGCGGCAAGCAGAAAGGCACCAGGGGGACGGGGCTTGCTAAGTGGTGAAAAAGAGCGACAAGCAGGAAGGCACCAGGTGGGCGGGGCTTGCTAAGTGTTGAAAAAGAGCGACAAGAAGGAAGGCACCAGGTGGGCGAGGCTTGCCAAGTGGTGAAAAAGAGCGGCAGGCAGGAAGGCACCTGGTGGGCGGGGCTTAGGCCAGGTGACCTACATCCACTTGCACCTGCTCTCCATCTGCAAAGGAAAAGAGGCTGCAGGGCTCCTTAAGTAGGGAAAAAGAGCGGCAAGCAGAAAGGCACCAGGTGGGCGGGGCTTGCTAAGTGGTGAAAAAGAGCGACAAGCAGCAAGGCACCAGGTGGGTGGGGCTTGCTAAGTGGTGAAAAACAGCACCAAGGAGGAAAGCACCAGGAGTGCGTGGCTTGCTAAGTGGTGAAAAAGAGCGACAATCAGGAAGGCACCAGGTGGGGGGCATGCTAAGTGGTGAAAAAGAGCGACAAGCAGGAAGCACCAGGTGGGCGGGGCTTGCTAAGTGGTGAAAAAGTGGCAAGCAGGAAGGCACCAGATGGGCACGGTGCGCTAAGTGGTGAAACAGAGTGACAAACAGGAAGGCACCAGGTGCGCGGGGCTTGATAAGTGGTGAAAAAGAGCAGCAGGAAGGAAGGCACCAGGTGGGCGAGGCTTAGGCCAGGTGACCTACATCCACTTGCACCTGCTCCCCATCTGCAAAGGAAAAGAGGCTGACGGACTCCTTAAGTAGGGAAAAAGAGCAGCAAGCAGGAAGGCACCAGGTAGGCGTGGCTTGCTAAGTGGTGAAACAGAGCGGCAAGCAGGAAGGCACCAGGTGGGTGGGGCTTGCTAAGTGGTGAAAAAGAGCGACAAGCAGGAAGGCACCAGGTGGGGGGCTTGCTAAGTGATGAAAAAGAGTGACAAACAGGAAGGCACCAGGTGGGCGGGACTTACTAAGTGGTGAAAAAGAGCAGAAAGCAGGAAGGCACCAGGTGGGCGGGGCTTTGTTAAGTGCTGAAAAAGAGTGACAAACAGGAAGGCACCAGGTCGGCAGGGCTTAGGCCAGGTGACCTACATCCACTTGCACCTGCTCCCCATCTCCAAAGGAAAAGAGGCTGGAGGGCTCCTTAAGTAGGAAAAAAGAGCAGCAATCAGGAAGGCACCAGGTGGGCGGGGCTTGCTAAGTGGTGAAAAAGAGGGACAAGCAGGAAGGCATCAGGTGGGCGGGGCTTGCTAAGTGTTGAAAAAGCAGCAACCAGCAAGGCACCAGGTGGGCGGGGCTTGCTAAGTGGTGAAAAAGAGCAGCAAGCAGGAAAGCACCAGGTGGGCAGGGCTTGCTGAGTGGTGAAAAAGAACGACAAGCAGGAAGGCACCAGGTGGGCGGGGCATCTGCAAAGAAAAAGAGGCTGGAGGGCTCCTTAAGTAGGGAAAAAGAGCAGCAAGCAGGAAGGCACCAGATGGGTGGGGCTTGCTAAGTGGTGAAAAAGAGGGACAAGCAGGAAGGCACCATGTGGGTGGGGCTTGCTAAGTGCTGAAAAACAGTACCAAGAAGGAAGGCACCAGGTGGGCGGGGCTTGCTAAGTGGTGAAAAAGAGTGACAAGCAGGAAGGCACCAGGTGGGCGGGGCATGCTAAGTGGTGAAAAAGAGCGACAAGCAGGAAGCACCAGGTGGGCGGGGCTTGCTAAGTGGTGAAAAAGTGGCAAGCAGGAAGGCACCAGATGGGAGCGGTGTGCTAAGTGGTGAAACAGAGTGACAAACAGGAAGGCACCAGGTGCGCGGGGCTTGATAAGTGGTGAAAAAGAGCGGCAGGAAGGAAGGCACCAGGTGGGTGAGGCTTAGGCCAGGTGACCTACATCCACTTGCACCTGCTCCCCATCTGCAAAGGAAAAGAGGCTGTCGGACTCCTTAAGTAGGGAAAAAGAGCAGCAAGCAGGAAGGCACCAGGTAGGCGTGGCTTGCTAAGTGGTGAAACAGAGCGGCAAGCAGGAAGGCACCAGGTGGGCGGGGCTTGCTAAGTGGTGAAAAAGAACGACAAGCAGGAAGGCACCAGGTGGGGGGGCTTGCTAAGTGATGAAAAAGAGTGACAAACAGGAAGGCACCAGGTGGGCGGGGCTTACTAAGTGGTGAAAAAGAGCAGAAAGTAGGAAGGCACCAGGTGGGCGGGGCTTTGTTAAGTGCTGAAAAAGAGTGACAAACAGGAAGACACCAGGTGGGCAGGGCTTAGGCCAGGTGACCTACATCCACTTGCACCTGCTCCCCATCTCCAAAGGAAAAGCGTCTGGAGGGCTCCTTAAGTAGGAAAAAAGAGCAGCAATCAGGAAGGCACCGGGTGGGCGGGGCTTGCTAAGTGGTGAAAAAGAGGGACAATCAGGAAGGCACCAGGTGGGCGGGGCTTGCTAAGTGTTGAAAAAGCAGCAACCAGCAAGACACCAGGTGGGCGGGGCTTGCTAAGTGGTAAAAAAGAGCGACAAGCAGGAAGGCACCAGGTGGGCGGGGCATCTGCAAAGAAAAAGAGGCTGGAGGGCTCCTTAGGTAGGGAAAAAGAGCAGCAAGCAGGAAGGCACCAGATGGGTGGGGCTTGCTAAGTGGTGAAAAAGAGGGACAAGCAGGAAGGCACCATGTGGGTGGGGCTTGCTAAGTGCTGAAAAACAGCACCAAGAAGGAAGGCACCAGGTGGGCGGGGCTTGCTAAGTGGTGAAAAAGAGTGACAAGCAGGAAGGCACCAGGTGGGCGGGGCTTGCTAAGTGGTGAAAAAGAGCGGGAGGCAGGAAGGCACCAGGTGGGCGGGGCTTAGGCCAGGTGACCTTCATCCACTTGCACCTACTCCCCATATGCAAAGGAAAAGAGGCTGCAGGGCTCCTTAAGTAGGAAAAAAGAGCAGCAAGCAGGAAAGCACTAGGTGGGCGGGGCTTGCTAAGTGGTGAAAAAGAGCGGCAAGCAGGAAGGCACCAGGTGGGCAGGGCTTGCTGAGTGGTGAAAAAGAGCGACAAGCAGGAAGGCACCAGGTGGGGGCTTGCTAAGTGGTGAAGATGAGCGGCAGGCAGGAAGGCACCAGGTGGGCGGAGCTTAGGCCAGGTGACCTACATCCACTTGCACCTGCTCCCATCTGCAAAGGAAAAGGGGCTGGAGGGTCCCTTAAGTAGGAAAGAAGAGCAGCAAGTAGGAAGGCACCAGGTGGGCGGCACTTGCTTAGAGGTGAAAAAGAGTGAAAAGCAGGACGGCACCAGGTGGGCGGGGCTTGCTAAGTGGTGAAAAAGAGCAGCAAGCAGGAAAGCACCAGGTGGGCAGGGCTTGCTGAGTGGTGAAAAAGAACGACAAGCAGGAAGGCACCAGGTGAGGGGCTTGCTAAGTGGTGAAAATGAGGGGCAGTAGGAAGGCACCAGGTGGGTGGGGCTTGCTTAGTGGTGAAAAAGAGCACCAAGAAGGAAGGCACCAGGTGGGTGGGGCTTTTTAAGTGGTGAAAAAGAGCGACAAGCAGGAAGGCACCAGGTGGGCGGGGCTTGCTAAGTGGTGAAAAAGAGCGGCAGGCAGGAAGGCACTAGGTGGGCGGGGCTTAGGCCAGGTGACCTACATCCACTTGCACCTGCTCACCATGTGAAAAGGAAAAGAGGCTGGAGGGCTCCTTAAGTAGGGAAAAAAAGCAGCAAGCAGTAAGGCACCAGGTGGAAGGGACATGCTAATTGGTGAAAAAGAGCGGCAAGCAGGATGGCACCAGGTGGGCGGGGCTTGCTAAGTGGTAAAAAAGAGCGGCAGGCAGGAAGGCACCAGGTGGGCAGTGCTTAGGCCAGGTGAACTAAATCCACTTGCACATGCTCCCCATCTGCAAAAGAAAAGAGGCTGGAGGGCTCCTTAAGTAGGGAAAAAGAGCGGCAAGCAGAAAGGCACCAGGTGGGCGGGGCTTGCTAAGTGGTGAAAAAGAGCGACAAGCAGGAAGGCACCAGGTGGACGAGGCTTGCCAAGTGGTGAAAAAGAGCAGCAGGCAGGAAGGCACCTGGTGTGCGGGGCTTAGGCCAGGTGACCTACATCCACTTGCACCTGCTCCCCATCTGCAAAGGAAAAGAGGCTGCAGGGCTCCGTAAGTAGGGAAAAAGGGCGGCAAGCAGAAAGGCACCAGGTGGGCGTGGAAGGCTAAGTGGTGAAAAAGAGCGACAAGCAGGAAGGCACCAGGTGGGCGGGGCTTAGGCCAGGTGACCTACATCCACTTGCACCTGCTCCCCATCTGCAAAGGAAAAGAGGCTGGAGGGCTCCTTAAGTAGGGAAAAAGAGCGGCAAGCAGAAAGGCACCAGGGGGACGGGGCTTGCTAAGTGGTGAAAAAGAGCGACAAGCAGGAAGGCACCAGGTGGGCGGGGCTTGCTAAGTGTTGAAAAAGAGCGACAAGAAGAAAGGCACCAGGTGGGCGAGGCTTGCCAAGTGGTGAAAAAGAGCGGCAGGCAGGAAGGCACCTGGTGGGCGGGGCTTAGGCCAGGTGACCTACATCCACTTGCACCTGCTCTCCATCTGCAAAGGAAAAGAGGCTGCAGGGCTCCTTAAGTAGGGAAAAAGAGCGGCAAGCAGAAAGGCACCAGGTGGGCGGGGCTTGCTAAGTGGTGAAAAAGAGCGACAAGCAGCAAGGCACCAGGTGGGTGGGGCTTGCTAAGTGGTGAAAAACAGCACCAAGGAGGAAAGCACCAGGAGTGCGTGGCTTGCTAAGTGGTGAAAAAGAGCGACAATCAGGAAGGCACCAGGTGGGGGGCATGCTAAGTGGTGAAAAAGAGCGACAAGCAGGAAGCACCAGGTGGGCGGGGCTTGCTAAGTGGTGAAAAAGTGGCAAGCAGGAAGGCACCAGATGGGCACGGTGCGCTAAGTGGTGAAACAGAGTGACAAACAGGAAGGCACCAGGTGCGCGGGGCTTGATAAGTGGTGAAAAAGAGCAGCAGGAAGGAAGGCACCAGGTGGGCGAGGCTTAGGCCAGGTGACCTACATCCACTTGCACCTGCTCCCCATCTGCAAAGGAAAAGAGGCTGACGGACTCCTTAAGTAGGGAAAAAGAGCAGCAAGCAGGAAGGCACCAGGTAGGCGTGGCTTGCTAAGTGGTGAAACAGAGCGGCAAGCAGGAAGGCACCAGGTGGGTGGGGCTTGCTAAGTGGTGAAAAAGAGCGACAAGCAGGAAGGCACCAGGTGGGGGGCTTGCTAAGTGATGAAAAAGAGTGACAAACAGGAAGGCACCAGGTGGGCGGGACTTACTAAGTGGTGAAAAAGAGCAGAAAGCAGGAAGGCACCAGGTGGGCGGGGCTTTGTTAAGTGCTGAAAAAGAGTGACAAACAGGAAGGCACCAGGTCGGCAGGGCTTAGGCCAGGTGACCTACATCCACTTGCACCTGCTCCCCATCTCCAAAGGAAAAGAGGCTGGAGGGCTCCTTAAGTAGGAAAAAAGAGCAGCAATCAGGAAGGCACCAGGTGGGCGGGGCTTGCTAAGTGGTGAAAAAGAGGGACAAGCAGGAAGGCATCAGGTGGGCGGGGCTTGCTAAGTGTTGAAAAAGCAGCAACCAGCAAGGCACCAGGTGGGCGGGGCTTGCTAAGTGGTGAAAAAGAGCGACAAGCAGGAAGGCACCAGGTGGGCGGGGCATCTGCAAAGAAAAAGAGGCTGGAGGGCTCCTTAAGTAGGGAAAAAGAGCAGCAAGCAGGAAGGCACCAGATGGGTGGGGCTTGCTAAGTGGTGAAAAAGAGGGACAAGCAGGAAGGCACCATGTGGGTGGGGCTTGCTAAGTGCTGAAAAACAGTACCAAGAAGGAAGGCACCAGGTGGGCGGGGCTTGCTAAGTGGTGAAAAAGAGTGACAAGCAGGAAGGCACCAGGTGGGCGGGGCATGCTAAGTGGTGAAAAAGAGCGACAAGCAGGAAGCACCAGGTGGGCGGGGCTTGCTAAGTGGTGAAAAAGTGGCAAGCAGGAAGGCACCAGATGGGAGCGGTGTGCTAAGTGGTGAAACAGAGTGACAAACAGGAAGGCACCAGGTGCGCGGGGCTTGATAAGTGGTGAAAAAGAGCGGCAGGAAGGAAGGCACCAGGTGGGTGAGGCTTAGGCCAGGTGACCTACATCCACTTGCACCTGCTCCCCATCTGCAAAGGAAAAGAGGCTGTCGGACTCCTTAAGTAGGGAAAAAGAGCAGCAAGCAGGAAGGCACCAGGTAGGCGTGGCTTGCTAAGTGGTGAAACAGAGCGGCAAGCAGGAAGGCACCAGGTGGGCGGGGCTTGCTAAGTGGTGAAAAAGAACGACAAGCAGGAAGGCACCAGGTGGGGGGGCTTGCTAAGTGATGAAAAAGAGTGACAAACAGGAAGGCACCAGGTGGGCGGGGCTTACTAAGTGGTGAAAAAGAGCAGAAAGTAGGAAGGCACCAGGTGGGCGGGGCTTTGTTAAGTGCTGAAAAAGAGTGACAAACAGGAAGACACCAGGTGGGCAGGGCTTAGGCCAGGTGACCTACATCCACTTGCACCTGCTCCCCATCTCCAAAGGAAAAGCGTCTGGAGGGCTCCTTAAGTAGGAAAAAAGAGCAGCAATCAGGAAGGCACCGGGTGGGCGGGGCTTGCTAAGTGGTGAAAAAGAGGGACAATCAGGAAGGCATCAGGTGGGCGGGGCTTGCTAAGTGTTGAAAAAGCAGCAACCAGCAAGACACCAGGTGGGCGGGGCTTGCTAAGTGGTAAAAAAGAGCGACAAGCAGGAAGGCACCAGGTGGGCGGGGCATCTGCAAAGAAAAAGAGGCTGGAGGGCTCCTTAGGTAGGGAAAAAGAGCAGCAAGCAGGAAGGCACCAGATGGGTGGGGCTTGCTAAGTGGTGAAAAAGAGGGACAAGCAGGAAGGCACCATGTGGGTGGGGCTTGCTAAGTGCTGAAAAACAGCACCAAGAAGGAAGGCACCAGGTGGGCGGGGCTTGCTAAGTGGTGAAAAAGAGTGACAAGCAGGAAGGCACCAGGTGGGCGGGGCTTGCTAAGTGGTGAAAAAGAGCGGGAGGCAGGAAGGCACCAGGTGGGCGGGGCTTAGGCCAGGTGACCTTCATCCACTTGCACCTGCTCCCCATATGCAAAGGAAAAGAGGCTGCAGGGCTCCTTAAGTAGGAAAAAAGAGCAGCAAGCAGGAAGGCACTAGGTGGGCGGGGCTTGCAAAGTGGTGAAAAAGAGCGACAAGCAAGAAGGCACCAGGTGAGCGGGGCTTGCTAAGTGGTGAAAACGAGCAGCAGGCATGAAGGCACCAGATGGGCGGGGCTAAGGCAGGTGACATACATCCACTTGCACCTGCTACCCATTTGCAAAGGAAAAGAGGCTGGAGGGCTCCTTAAGCAGGGAAAAAGAGCGGCAAGCAGGAAGGCACCAGGTTGGGGGGGCATGCTAAGTGGTGACAAAGAGCGACAAGCAGGAAGGCACCAGGTGGGCGGGGCTTGCTAAGTGGTGAAAAAGCAGCAAGCAGGAAGTCACCAGATGGGCGGGGTTTGCTAAGTGGTGAAAAAGAGCGACAAACAGGAAGGCACCAGGTGGGCAGGCTTGATAAGTGGTGAAAAAGAGCGGCAGGCAGGAAGTCACCAGGTGAGCGGGGCTTAGGCCAGGCAACCTACATCCACTTGCACCTGCTCCCCATCTGCAAAGGAAAAGAGGCTGGAGGGCTCCTTAAGTAGGGAAAAAGAACGGTAAGAAGGAAGGCACCAGGTGGGCGGGGCTTGCTGATGGTGAAAAAGAGTGGCAAGCAGGGAGGCACCAGGTGGGCGGGGCTTGCTAATTGGTGAAAAAGAGCAACAAGCAGGAAGGCACCAGGTGGGCGGGGCTTAGGCCAGGTGACCTACATACACTTGCACCTGCTCCCCATCAGCAAAGGAAAAGAGGCTGGAGGGCTCCTTTAGTGGTGAAAAAGTGCAGCAAGCAGGAAAGCACCAGATGGGCGGGGCTTGCTAAGTGGTGAAAAAGAGTGACAAACAGGAAGCCACCAGATGGGCGGGGCTTGCTAAGTGGTGAAAAAGAGTGACAAACAGGAAGGCACCAGGTGGGCGGGGCTTACTAAGTGGTGAAAAACAGCAGCAGGCAAGAAGGCACTAGGTGAGCGGGGCTTAGGCCAGGTGACCTACATCCACTTGCACCTGATCAGCATCTGCAAAGGAAAAGAGGCTGGAGGGCTCCTTGAGTAGGGAAAAAGAGCAGCAAGCAGGAAGGCACCAGGTAGGTGGGGCTTGCTAAGTGGTGAAAAAGAGTGGCAAGCAGGAAGGCACCAGGTGGGCGGGGATTAAGCCAGGTGACCTAAATCCACTTGCACCTGCTCCCCATCTGCAAAGGAAAAGAGGCTGGAGGGCTCCTTAAGTAGGGAAAAAGAGCGGGAAGCAGGAAGGCACCAGATGGGCGGGGTTTGCTAAGTGGTAAAAAAGAGGGACAAGCAGGAAGGCACCAGGTGGGTGGGGTTTGCCAAGTGGTGAAAAACAGCACCAAGGAGGAAGGCACAGGTGTGCGGGGCTTGCTAAGTGGTGAAAAAGAGCGAGAGGCAGGAAGGCACCAGGTGGGCGGGGCTTAGGCAACGTGACCTACATCCACTTACACCTGCTCACCATCTGCAAAGGAAAAGAGGCTGGAGGGCTTCTTGAGTAGGAAAAAAGAGCAGCAAGCAGGAAGGCACCAGGTGGGGGGGGCTTGCTAAGTGGTGAAAAACAGCACCAAGGAGGAAGGCATCAGGTGGGCGGGGCTTGCTAAGTGGTGAAAAAGAGCGACAAGAAGGAAGGCACCAGGTGGGTGGGTCTTGCTAAGCGATGAAAAAGAGCTGGAGGCAGGAAGGCACTAGGTGGGCGGGGCTTAGGCCAGGTGACCTACATCCACTTGCACCTGCTCCCCATCTGAAAAGGAAAAGAGGCTGGAGGGCTCCTTAAGTAGGGAAAAAGAGCAGCAAGCAGGAAGGCACCAGGTGGGCGGAGCTTGCTAAGTTGTGAAAAAGAGGGACGAGCAGGAAGGTACCAGGTGGGCGGGGCTTGCTAAGTGCTGAAAAACAGCACCAAGGAGGAAGGCACCAGGTGGGCGGGGCTTGCTAAGTGGTAAAAAAGAGCGACAAGCAGGAAGGCACCAGGTGGACGGGGCTTGCTAAGTGATGAAAAAGAGTGGGAGGCAGGAAGGTACCAGGTGGGCGGGGCTTAGGCCAGGTGACCTACATCCACCTGCACCTGCTCCCCATCTGCAAAGGAAAAGAGGCTGGAGGGCTCCTTAAGTAGGAAAAAATAGCAACAAGCAGGAAGGCACCAGGTTGGTGGGGCTTGCTAAGTGGTGAAAAAGAGCGACAAGCAGGAAGGCAACAGGTGGGCGGGGCTTGCTAAGTGGTGAAAAAGAGTGGCAGGCATGAAAGCACCAGGTGGGCGTGGCTTAGGCCAGGTTACCTACATCCACCTGCACCTGCTCCTCATCTGGAAAGGAAAAGAGGCTTGAGCGCTCCTTCAGTAGGGAAAAAGAGCAGCAAGCAGGAAGGCACCAGTTGGGTGGGGCTTGCTAAGTGGTGAAAAAAAGCGACAAGCAGGAAGGCACCAGGTGGGCGGGGCTTGCTAAGTGGTGAAAAAGAGCGGCAAGCAGGAAGGCACCAGGTGGGCAGGGCTTGCTGAGTGGTGAAAAAGAGCGACAAGCAGGAAGGCACCAGGTGGGGGCTTGCTAAGTGGTGAAGATGAGCGGCAGGCAGGAAGGCACCAGGTGGGCGGAGCTTAGGCCAGGTGACCTACATCCACTTGCACCTGCTCCCATCTGCAAAGGAAAAGGGGCTGGAGGGTCCCTTAAGTAGGAAAGAAGAGCAGCAAGTAGGAAGGCACCAGGTGGGCGGCACTTGCTTAGAGGTGAAAAAGAGTTAAAAGCAGGACGGCACCAGGTGGGCGGGGCTTGCTAAGTGGTGAAAAAGAGCAGCAAGCAGGAAAGCACCAGGTGGGCAGGGCTTGCTGAGTGGTGAAAAAGAACGACAAGCAGGAAGGCACCAGGTCGGGGGCTTGCTAAGTGGTGAAAATGAGGGGCAGCAGGAAGGCACCAGGTGGGTGGGGCTTGCTTAGTGGTGAAAAAGAGCACCAAGAAGGAAGGCACCAGGTGGGTGGGGCTTTTTAAGTGGTGAAAAAGAGCGACAAGCAGGAAGGCACCAGGTGGGCGGGGCTTGCTAAGTGGTGAAAAAGAGCGGCAGGCAGGAAGGCACTAGGTGGGCGGGGCTTAGGCCAGGTGACCTACATCCACTTGCACCTGATCACCATGTGAAAAGGAAAAGAGGCTGGAGGGCTCCTTAAGTAGGGGAAAAAAGCAGCAAGCAGGAAGGCACCAGGTGGAAGGGACTTGCTAATTGGTGAAAAAGAGCGGCAAGCAAGATGGCACCAGGTGGGCGGGGCTTGCTAAGTGGTATAAAAGAGCGGCAGGCAGGAAGGCACCAGGTGGGCAGTGCTTAGGCCAGGTGAACTAAATCCACTTGCACATGCTCCCCATCTGCAAAAGAAAAGAGGCTGGAGGGCTCCTTAAGTAGGGAAAAAGAGCGGCAAGCAGAAAGGCACCAGGTGGGCGGGGCTTGCTAAGTGGTGAAAAAGAGCGAAAAGCAGGAAGGCACCAGGTGGACGAGGCTTGCCAAGTGGTGAAAAAGAGCAGCAGGCAGGAAGGCACCAGGTGGGCGGGGCTTGCTGATGGTGAAAAAGAGTGGCAAGCAGGGAGGCACCAGGTGGGCGGGGCTTGCTAATTGGTGAAAAAGAGCAACAAGCAGGAAGGCACCAGGTGGGCGGGGCTTAGGCCAGGTGACCTACATACACTTGCACCTGCTCCCCATCAGCAAAGGAAAAGAGGCTGGAGGGCTCCTTTAGTGGTGAAAAAGTGCAGCAAGCAGGAGAGCACCAGATGGGCGGGGCTTGCTAAGTGGTGAAAAAGAGTGACAAACAGGAAGGCACCAGATGGGCGGGGCTTGCTAAGTGGTGAAAAAGAGTGACAAACAGGAAGGCACCAGGTGGGCGGGGCTTACTAAGTGGTGAAAAACAGCAGCAGGCAAGAAGGCACCAGGTGAGCGGGGCTTAGGCCAGGTGACCTACATCCACTTGCACCTGCTCAGCAAGTGAAAAGAGGCTGGAGGGCTCCTTGAGTAGGGAAAAAGAGCAGCAAGCAGGAAGGCACCAGGTAGGTGGGGCTTGCTAAGTGGTGAAAAAGAGTGGCAAGCAGGAAGGCACCAGGTGGGCAGGGATTAAGCCAGGTGACCTAAATCCACTTGCACCTGCTCCCCATCTGCAAAGGAAAAGAGGCTGGAGGGCTCCTTAAGTAGGGAAAAAGAGCGGGAAGCAGGAAGGCACCAGATGGGCGGGGTTTGCTAAGTGGTAAAAAAGAGGGACAAGCAGGAAGGCACCAGGTGGGTGGGGTTTGCCAAGTGGTGAAAAACAGCACCAAGGAGGAAGGCACAGGTGTGCGGGGCTTGCTAAGTGGTGAAAAAGAGCGAGAGGCAGGAAGGCACCAGGTGGGCGGGGCTTAGGCAACGTGACCTACATCCACTTACACCTGCTCCCCATCTGAAAAGGAAAAGAGGCTGGAGGGCTTCTTAAGTAGGGAAAAAGAGCAGCAAGCAGGAAGGCACCAGGTGGGCGGAGCTTGCTAAGTTGTGAAAAAGAGGGACGAGCAGGAAGGTACCAGGTGGGCGGGGCTTGCTAAGTGCTGAAAAACAGCACCAAGGAGGAAGGCACCAGGTGGGCGGGGCTTGCTAAGTGGTAAAAAAGAGCGACAAGCAGGAAGGCACCAGGTGGGCGGGGCTTGCTAAGTGATGAAAAAGAGTAGGAGGCAGGAAGGTACCAGGTGGGCGGGGCTTAGGCCAGGTGACCTACATCCACCTGCACCTGCTCCCCATCTGCAAAGGAAAAGAGGCTGGAGGGCTCCTTAAGTAGGAAAAAATAGCAACAAGCAGGAAGGCACCAGGTGGGTGGGGCTTGCTAAGTGGTGAAAAAGAGCGACAAGCAGGAAGGCAACAGGTGGGCGGGGCTTGCTAAGTGGTGAAAAAGAGTGGCAGGCATGAAAGCACCAGGTGGGCGTGGCTTAGGCCAGGTTACCTACATCCACCTGCACCTGCTCCTCATCTGGAAAGGAAAAGAGGCTTGAGCGCTCCTTCAGTAGGGAAAAAGAGCAGCAAGCAGGAAGGCACCAGTTGGGTGGGGCTTGCTAAGTGGTGAAAAAAAGCGACAAGCAGGAAGGCACCAGGTGGGCGGGGCTTGCTAAGTGGTGAAAAAGAGCGGCAAGCAGGAAGGCACCAGGTGGGCAGGGCTTGCTGAGTGGTGAAAAAGAGCGACAAGCAGGAAGGCACCAGGTGGGGGCTTGCTAAGTGGTGAAGATGAGCGGCAGGCAGGAAGGCACCAGGTGGGCGGAGCTTAGGCCAGGTGACCTACATCCACTTGCACCTGCTCCCATCTGCAAAGGAAAAGGGGCTGGAGGGTCCCTTAAGTAGGAAAGAAGAGCAGCAAGTAGGAAGGCACCAGGTGGGCGGCACTTGCTTAGAGGTGAAAAAGAGTTAAAAGCAGGACGGCACCAGGTGGGCGGGGCTTGCTAAGTGGTGAAAAAGAGCAGCAAGCAGGAAAGCACCAGGTGGGCAGGGCTTGCTGAGTGGTGAAAAAGAACGACAAGCAGGAAGGCACCAGGTGGGGGGCTTGCTAAGTGGTGAAAATGAGGGGCAGCAGGAAGGCACCAGGTGGGTGGGGCTTGCTTAGTGGTGAAAAAGAGCACCAAGAAGGAAGGCACCAGGTGGGTGGGGCTTTTTAAGTGGTGAAAAAGAGCGACAAGCAGGAAGGCACCAGGTGGGCGGGGCTTGCTAAGTGGTGAAAAAGAGCGGCAGGCAGGAAGGCACTAGGTGGGCGGGGCTTAGGCCAGGTGACCTACATCCACTTGCACCTGATCACCATGTGAAAAGGAAAAGAGGCTGGAGGGCTCCTTAAGTAGGGAAAAAAAGCAGCAAGCAGGAAGGCACCAGGTGGAAGGGACTTGCTAATTGGTGAAAAAGAGCGGCAAGCAAGATGGCACCAGGTGGGCGGGGCTTGCTAAGTGGTAAAAAAGAGCGGCAGGCAGGAAGGCACCAGGTGGGCAGTGCTTAGGCCAGGTGAACTAAATCCACTTGCACCTGCTCCCCATCTGCAAAAGAAAAGAGGCTGGAGGGCTCCTTAAGTAGGGAAAAAGAGCGGCAAGCAGAAAGGCACCAGGTGGGCGGGGCTTGCTAAGTGGTGAAAAAGAGCGAAAAGCAGGAAGGCACCAGGTGGACGAGGCTTGCCAAGTGGTGAAAAAGAGCAGCAGGCAGGAAGGCACCTGGTGTGCGGGGCTTAGGCCAGGTGACCTACATCCACTTGCACCTGCTCCCCATCTGCAAAGGAAAAGAGGCTGCAGGGCTCCGTAAGTAGGGAAAAAGGGCGGCAAGCAGAAAGGCACCAGGTGGGCGTGGAAGGCTAAGTGGTGAAAAAGAGCGACAAGCAGGAAGGCACCAGGTGGGCGGGGCTTAGGCCAGGTCACCTACATCCACTTGCACCTGCTCCCCATCTGCAAAGGAAAAGAGGCTGGAGGGCTCCTTAAGTAGGGAAAAAGAGCGGCAAGCAGAAAGGCACCAGGGGGACGGGGCTTGCTAAGTGGTGAAAAAGAGCGACAAGCAGGAAGGCACCAGGTGGGCGGGGCTTGCTAAGTGTTGAAAAAGAGCGACAAGCAGGAAGGCACCAGGTGGGCGAGGCTTGCCAAGTGGTGAAAAAGAGCGGCAGGCAGGAAGGCACCTGGTGGGCGGGGCTTAGGCCAGGTGACCTACATCCACTTGCACCTGCTCTCCATCTGCAAAGGAAAAGAGGCTGCAGGGCTCCTTAAGTAGGGAAAAAGAGCGGCAAGCAGAAAGGCACCAGGTGGGCGGGGCTTGCTAAGTGGTGAAAAAGAGCGACAAGCAGGAAGGCACCAGGTGGGTGGGGCTTGCTAAGTGGTGAAAAACAGCACCAAGGAGGAAAGCACCAGGAGTGCGTGGCTTGCTAAGTGGTGAAAAAGAGCGACAATCAGGAAGGCACCAGGTGGGGGGCATGCTAAGTGGTGAAAAAGAGCGACAAGCAGGAAGCACCAGGTGGGCGGGGCTTGCTAAGTGGTGAAAAAGTGGCAAGCAGGAAGGCACCAGATGGGCGCGGTGTGCTAAGTGGTGAAACAGAGTGACAAACAGGAAGGCACCAGGTGCGCGGGGCTTGATAAGTGGTGAAATAGAGCAGCAGGAAGGAAGGCACCAGGTGGGCGAGGCTTAGGCCAGGTGACCTACATCCACTTGCACCTGCTCCCCATCTGCAAAGGAAAAGAGGCTGACGGACTACTTAAGTAGGGAAAAAGAGCAGCAAGCAGGAAGGCACCAGGTAGGCGTGGCTTGCTAAGTGGTGAAACAGAGCGGCAAGCAGGAAGGCACAAGGTGGGGTGGGCTTGCTAAGTGGTGAAAAAGAGCGACAAGCAGGAAGGCACCAGGTGGGGGGCTTGCTAAGTGATGAAAAAGAGTGACAAACAGGAAGGCACCAGGTGGGCGGGGCTTACTAAGTGGTGAAAAAGAGCAGAAAGCAGGAAGGCACCAGGTGGGCGGGGCTTTGTTAAGTGCTGACAAAGAGTGACAAACAGGAAGGCACCAGGTCGGCAGGGCTTAGGCCAGGTGACCTACATCCACTTGCACCTGCTCCCCATCTCCAAAGGAAAAGAGGCTGGAGGGCTCCTTAAGTAGGAAAAAAGAGCAGCAATCAGGAAGGCACCAGGTGGGCGGGGCTTGCTAAGTGGTGAAAAAGAGGGACAAGCAGGAAGGCATCAGGTGGGCGGGGCTTGCTAAGTGTTGAAAAAGCAGCAACCAGCAAGGCACCAGGTGGGCGGGGCTTGCTAAGTGGTGAAAAAGAGCGACAAGCAGGAAGGCACCAGGTGGGCGGGGCATGCTAAGTGGTGAAAAAGAGCGACAAGCAGGAAGCACCAGGTAGGCGGGGCTTGCTAAGTGGTGAAAAAGTGGCAAGCAGGAAGGCACCAGATGGGCGCGGTGTGCTAAGTGGTGAAACAGAGTGACAAACAGGAAGGCACCAGGTGCGCGGGGCTTGATAAGTGGTGAAAAAGAGCGGCAGGAAGGAAGGCACCAGGTGGGTGAGGCTTAGGCCAGGTGACCTACATCCACTTGCACCTGCTCCCCATCTGCAAAGGAAAAGAGGCTGTCGGACTCCTTAAGTAGGGAAAAAGAGCAGCAAGCAGGAAGGCACCAGGTAGGCGTGGCTTGCTAAGTGGTGAAACGGAGCGGCAAGCAGGAAGGCACCAGGTGGGCGGGGCTTGCTAAGTGGTGAAAAAGAACGACAAGCAGGAAGGCACCAGGTGGGGGGGCTTGCTAAGTGATGAAAAAGAGTGACAAACAGGAAGGCACCAGGTGGGCGGGGCTTACTAAGTGGTGAAAAAGAGCAGAAAGTAGGAAGGCACCAGGTGGGCGGGGCTTTGTTAAGTGCTGAAAAAGAGTGACAAACAGGAAGACACCAGGTGGGCAGGGCTTAGGCCAGGTGACCTACATCCACTTGCACCTGCTCCCCATCTCCAAAGGAAAAGCGGCTGGAGGGCTCCTTAAGTAGGAAAAAAGAGCAGCAATCAGGAAGGCACCGGGTGGGCGGGGCTTGCTAAGTGGTGAAAAAGAGGGACAATCAGGAAGGCACCAGGTGGGCGGGGCTTGCTAAGTGTTGAAAAAGCAGCAACCAGCAAGACACCAGGTGGGCGGGGCTTGCTAAGTGGTAAAAAAGAGCGACAAGCAGGAAGGCACCAGGTGGGCGGGGCATCTGCAAAGAAAAAGAGGCTGGAGAGCTCCTTAGGTAGGGAAAAAGAGCAGCAAGCAGGAAGGGACCAGATGGGTGGGGCTTGCTAAGTGGTGAAAAAGAGGGACAAGCAGGAAGGCACCATGTGGGTGGGGCTTGCTAAGTGCTGAAAAACAGCACCAAGAAGGAAGGCACCAGGTGGGCGGGGCTTGCTAAGTGGTGAAAAAGAGTGACAAGCAGGAAGGCACCAGGTGGGCGGGGCTTGCTAAGTGGTGAAAAAGAGCGGGAGGCAGGAAGGCACCAGGTGGGCGGGGCTTAGGCCAGGTGACCTACATCCACTTGCACCTGCTCTCCATCTGCAAAGGAAAAGAGGCTGCAGGGCTCCTTAAGTAGGGAAAAAGAGCGGCAAGCAGAAAGGCACCAGGTGGGCGGGGCTTGCTAAGTGGTGAAAAAGAGCGACAAGCAGGAAGGCACCAGGTGGGTGGGGCTTGCTAAGTGGTGAAAAACAGCACCAAGGAGGAAAGCACCAGGAGTGCGTGGCTTGCTAAGTGGTGAAAAAGAGCGACAATCAGGAAGGCACCAGGTGGG
Source organism: Ambystoma mexicanum (assembly GCF_040938575.1). Classification (NCBI taxonomy): domain Eukaryota; kingdom Metazoa; phylum Chordata; class Amphibia; order Caudata; family Ambystomatidae; genus Ambystoma; species Ambystoma mexicanum. Next base: position 1,250,531,191 of record NC_090937.1, on the reverse strand, counting down.
GGGCATGCTAAGTGGTGAAAAAGAGCGACAAGCAGGAAGCACCAGGTGGGCGGGGCTTGCTAAGTGGTGAAAAAGTGGCAAGCAGGAAGGCACCAGATGGGCGCGGTGTGCTAAGTGGTGAAACAGAGTGACAAACAGGAAGGCACCAGGTGCGCGGGGCTTGATAAGTGGTGAAATAGAGCAGCAGGAAGGAAGGCACCAGGTGGGCGAGGCTTAGGCCAGGTGACCTACATCCACTTGCACCTGCTCCCCATCTGCAAAGGAAAAGAGGCTGACGGACTACTTAAGTAGGGAAAAAGAGCAGCAAGCAGGAAGGCACCAGGTAGGCGTGGCTTGCTAAGTGGTGAAACAGAGCGGCAAGCAGGAAGGCACAAGGTGGGGTGGGCTTGCTAAGTGGTGAAAAAGAGCGACAAGCAGGAAGGCACCAGGTGGGGGGCTTGCTAAGTGATGAAAAAGAGTGACAAACAGGAAGGCACCAGGTGGGCGGGGCTTACTAAGTGGTGAAAAAGAGCAGAAAGCAGGAAGGCACCAGGTGGGCGGGGCTTTGTTAAGTGCTGACAAAGAGTGACAAACAGGAAGGCACCAGGTCGGCAGGGCTTAGGCCAGGTGACCTACATCCACTTGCACCTGCTCCCCATCTCCAAAGGAAAAGAGGCTGGAGGGCTCCTTAAGTAGGAAAAAAGAGCAGCAATCAGGAAGGCACCAGGTGGGCGGGGCTTGCTAAGTGGTGAAAAAGAGGGACAAGCAGGAAGGCATCAGGTGGGCGGGGCTTGCTAAGTGTTGAAAAAGCAGCAACCAGCAAGGCACCAGGTGGGCGGGGCTTGCTAAGTGGTGAAAAAGAGCGACAAGCAGGAAGGCACCAGGTGGGCGGGGCATGCTAAGTGGTGAAAAAGAGCGACAAGCAGGAAGCACCAGGTAGGCGGGGCTTGCTAAGTGGTGAAAAAGTGGCAAGCAGGAAGGCACCAGATGGGCGCGGTGTGCTAAGTGGTGAAACAGAGTGACAAACAGGAAGGCACCAGGTGCGCGGGGCTTGATAAGTGGTGAAAAAGAGCGGCAGGAAGGAAGGCACCAGGTGGGTGAGGCTTAGGCCAGGTGACCTACATCCACTTGCACCTGCTCCCCATCAGCAAAGGAAAAGAGGCTGTCGGACTCCTTAAGTAGGGAAAAAGAGCAGCAAGCAGGAAGGCACCAGGTAGGCGTGGCTTGCTAAGTGGTGAAACGGAGCGGCAAGCAGGAAGGCACCAGGTGGGCGGGGCTTGCTAAGTGGTGAAAAAGAACGACAAGCAGGAAGGCACCAGGTGGGGGGGCTTGCTAAGTGATGAAAAAGAGTGACAAACAGGAAGGCACCAGGTGGGCGGGGCTTACTAAGTGGTGAAAAAGAGCAGAAAGTAGGAAGGCACCAGGTGGGCGGGGCTTTGTTAAGTGCTGAAAAAGAGTGACAAACAGGAAGACACCAGGTGGGCAGGGCTTAGGCCAGGTGACCTACATCCACTTGCACCTGCTCCCCATCTCCAAAGGAAAAGCGGCTGGAGGGCTCCTTAAGTAGGAAAAAAGAGCAGCAATCAGGAAGGCACCGGGTGGGCGGGGCTTGCTAAGTGGTGAAAAAGAGGGACAATCAGGAAGGCACCAGGTGGGCGGGGCTTGCTAAGTGTTGAAAAAGCAGCAACCAGCAAGACACCAGGTGGGCGGGGCTTGCTAAGTGGTAAAAAAGAGCGACAAGCAGGAAGGCACCAGGTGGGCGGGGCATCTGCAAAGAAAAAGAGGCTGGAGAGCTCCTTAGGTAGGGAAAAAGAGCAGCAAGCAGGAAGGGACCAGATGGGTGGGGCTTGCTAAGTGGTGAAAAAGAGGGACAAGCAGGAAGGCACCATGTGGGTGGGGCTTGCTAAGTGCTGAAAAACAGCACCAAGAAGGAAGGCACCAGGTGGGCGGGGCTTGCTAAGTGGTGAAAAAGAGTGACAAGCAGGAAGGCACCAGGTGGGCGGGGCTTGCTAAGTGGTGAAAAAGAGCGGGAGGCAGGAAGGCACCAGGTGGGCGGGGCTTAGGCCAGGTGACCTACATCCACTTGCACCTGCTCCCCATATGCAAAGGAAAAGAGGCTGCAGGGCTCCTTAAGTAGGAAAAAAGAGCAGCAAGCAGGAAGGCACTAGGTGGGCGGGGCTTGCAAAGTGGTGAAAAAGAGCGACAAGCAAGAAGGCACCAGGTGAGCGGGGCTTGCTAAGTGGTGAAAACGAGCAGCAGGCATGAAGGCACCAGATGGGCGGGGCTAAGGCAGGTGACATACATCCACTTGCACCTGCTACCCATTTGCAAAGGAAAAGAGGCTGGAGGGCTCCTTAAGCAGGGAAAAAGAGCGGCAAGCAGGAAGGCACCAGGTTGGGGGGGCATGCTAAGTGGTGACAAAGAGCGACAAGCAGGAAGGCACCAGGTGGGCGGGGCTTGCTAAGTGGTGAAAAAGCAGCAAGCAGGAAGTCACCAGATGGGCGGGGTTTGCTAAGTGGTGAAAAAGAGTGACAAACAGGAAGGCACCAGGTGGGCAGGCTTGATAAGTGGTGAAAAAGAGCGGCAGGCAGGAAGGCACCAGGCGGGCGTGGCTCAGCCAGGTGACCTACATCCACCTGCACCTGCACCCCATCTGCAAAGGAAAAGAGGCTGGAGGGCTCCTTAAGTAGGGAAAAAGAGCAGCAAACCGGAAGGCACCAGGTGGGCGGGGCTTGCTAAGTGGTGAAAAAGAACGACAAGCAGGAAAGCACCAGGTGGCGGGGCTTACTAAGTGGTGAAAAAGTGTGGCAAGCAGGAAGGTACTAGGTGGGCGGGGCTTTACTAAGTGGTGAAAAAGAGTGACAAACAGGAAGGCACCATTCTTGACAGAATGCAGTCGGTCATGGGCCTCTCTGCAAATGCCACAGCTTGGTTGAGATCTTTTTTAGAGGGTCGACGATACCAGGTATACTGGGGGGACTGTGCCTCTGAACCACACATACTGACTTGTGGAGTCCCACAGGGGGCATGTCTCTCCCCTCTATTGCTTAATATGTATATCCTCCCCCTCTGTACTGATTTGGAACTTTTTCTGATTTTCTTCTGTAACTATGCGGATGATTTTCAATTGGTCCTTGACATCACTGGCAATCATGATACTGACCAAAATTTTGTGGACATGGTGTATCAATTAATAAAAAAGTGGATGTCTACCAATTGGCTCTGCCTAAATGCATCAAAGACTGAGCTTATGCTCTTTGTACCCAGCCAGGCATTAACTAAATTGGACCAGGCGTACTCAGGCTTTAGGATTGATGGCAGTGACATAAAAGTCATGCAGAAAGTTAAAACGCTAGGCACGTACATGGAGAGTAGTTTAGATTGTGATGCTCACGTTACAGCTATCTCAAAGAGCACCAATTACCATCTCAAAGTGCTCAGACAGGTTGCCCCACTTGTCTCCATCGAAAACCGCACTAAACTTGTGAGAGCTGTCATTTTACCATGTGTGGATTACTGTAACGCACCTCTATGTGGGGCTAGTAAAGCTGATCTCCATGAACTCCAGAAAGTACAAAACAAAGTCACCCGCATCATCTTTCAGATGAAAAACTCCAAACCGATTACTGCTGCTAGAATAAAACTACACTGGCTCCCTGTAGAAGCCCATATTCGGTTTAAGCTACTTACCATCTGCCATAAATGCATTTATGGGACTGCACCTAGCTACCTGAAAGATGTTATAAATGTCTACCAACCCACAAGAAGACTCAGATCAGCTGAAGATCTCTTATTAGCCCATCACTGCGTGAAATGAAACCACGGGCTTGGCAGAGCGTTTCATATCCAAGGCGCCAAGGCCTGGAATGCCTTGCCAGCTACTTTGTGTAAAACGAGGGACTTGCTGGCGTTTTAGAAACTTTTCAAGACTTACCTCTTCTACTAGTAGATTTCTCTTCATTGGTGGCCGCCGTTTTCTGTCTCTCGGCACCTGGATGCCTACGGGCTTTGGCGCGGTATAAGAAAAATAACATAACATAACATAACAGGTGGGCAGGGCTTAGGCCAGGTGACCTACATCCACTTGCACCTGCTCCCCATCAGCAAAGGAAAAGAGGTTGGAGGGCACCTTAAGTAGGGAAAAAGAGCGGGAAGCAGGAAGGCACCAGGTGGGCGTGGTTTGCTAAGTGGTGGAAAAGTAGGACAAGCAGGAAGGCACCAGGTGGGCGGGGCTTGCTAAGTGGTGAAAAACAGCACCAAGGAGGAAGGCACAGGTGGGCGGGGCTTGCTAAGTAGTGAAAAAGAGCGACAAGCAGGAAGGCACCAGGTGGGCGGGGCTTGCTAAGTGGTGAAAAACAGCAGCAGCCAGGAAGGCACCGGGTTGGTGGAGCTTAGGCCAGGTGACCTACATCCACTTGCACCTGCTCCCCATCTGCAAAGGAAAAGAGGCTGGAGAGCTCCTTAAGGAGGAAAAAAGAGCAGCAAGCAGGAAGGCATCAGGTGGGCGGGGCTTGCTAAATTGTGAAAAAGAGTGACAAGCAGGAAGGCACCAGGTGGGCAGGGCTTGCTAAGTGGTGAAAAAGAGCGGCAGGCATGAAGGCACCAGGTGGGCATGGCTTAGGCCAGGTGACCTACATCCACTTGCACCTGCTCCTCATCTGCAAAGGAAAAGAGGCTGGAGGGCTCCTTAAGTAGGGAAAAAAGAGCAGCAAGCAGGAAGGCACTAGGTGGGTGGGTCTTGCTAAATGGGGAAAAAGAGCGGGAGGCAGGAAGGGACCAGGTGGGCGGGGCTTAGGCCAGGTGACCTACATCCACTTGCACCTGCTCCCCACCTGCAAAGGAAAAGAGGCTGGAGAGCTCCTTAAGTAGGGAAAAAGAGCAGAAAGCAGGAAGGCACCAGGTGTGCGGGGCTTGCTAAGTGGTGAAAAAGAGGGACAAGCAGGAAGGCACAAGGTGGGCGGGGCTTGCTAAGTGGTGAAAAACAGCACCAAGGGGGAAGATACCAGGTGGGCGGGGCTTACTAAGTGGTGAAAAAGTGGCAAGCAGGAAGGCACCAGATGGGCGCGGTGTGCTAAGTGGTGAAAAAGAGTGACAAACAGGAAGGCACCAGGTGCGCGGGGCTTGATAAGTGGTGAAAGAGAGCGGCAGGAAGGAAGGCACCAGGTGGGCGAGGCTTAGGCCAGGTGACCTACATCCACTTGCACCTGCTCTCCATCTGCAAAGGAAAAGAGGCTGGCGGACTCCTTAAGTAGGGAAAAAGAGCAGCAAGCAGGAAGGCACCAGGAAGGCGTGGCTTGCTAAGTGGTGAAAAAGAGCAGCAAGCCAGGTGGGCGGGGCTTGCTAAGTGGTGAAAAAGAGCGACAAGCAGGAAGGCACCAGGTGGGGGGGCTTGCTAAGTGATGAAAAAGAGTGACAAACAGGAAGGCACCAGGTGGGAGGGGCTTGCTAAGTGGTGAAAAAGAGCGACAAGCAGGAAGGCACCAGGTGGGCGGGGCTTTGTTAAGTGGTGAAAAAGAGTGACAAACAGGAAGGCACCAGGTGGGCAGGGCTTAGGCCAGGTGACCTAAATCCATTTGCACCTGCTCCCAATCTCCAAAGGAAAAGAGGCTGGAGGGCTCCTTAAGTAGGAAAAAAGAGCAGCAATCAGGAAGGCAGCAGGTGGGTGGGGCTTGCTAAGTGGTGAAAAAGAGGGACAAGCAGGAAGGCACCAGGTGGGTGGGGCTTGCTAAGTGTTGAAAAAGCAGCAACCAGCAGGGCACCAGGTGGGCGGGGCTTGCTAAGTGGTGAAAAAGAGCGACAAGCAGGAAGGCACCAGGTGGGCGGGGCATCTGCAAAGGAAAAGAGGCTAGAGGGCTCCTTAAGTAGGGAAAAAGAGCAGCAAGCAGGAAGGCACCAGATGGGTGGGGCTTGCTAAGTGGTGAAAAATAGGGACAATTAGGAAGGCACCATGTGGGTGGGGCTTGCTAAGTGCTGAAAAACAGCACCAAGAAGGAAGGCACCAGGTGGGCGGGGCTTGCTAAGTGGTGAAAAAGAGTGACAAGCAGGAAGGCACCAGGTGGGCGTGGCTTGCTAAGTGGTAAAAAAGAGCAGGAGGCAGGAAGGCACCAGGTGGGCAGGGCTTAGGCCAGGTGACCTACATCCACTTGCACCTGCTCCCCATCTGCAAAGGAAAAGAGGCTGGAGGGCTCCTTAAGTAGGGAAAAAGAGCAGCAAGCAGGAAGGCACCAGGTGGGTGGGGCTTCCTAAGTGGTGAAAAAGAGCGACAAGCAAGAAGGCACCAGGTGGGCGGGGCTTGCTAAGTGGTGAAAACGAGCAGCAGGCATGAAGGCACCAGATGGGCGGGGCTAAGGCAGGTGACATACATCCACTTGCACCTGCTACCCATCTGCAAAGGAAAAGAGGCTGGAGGGCTCCTTAAGCAGGGAAAAAGAGCGGCAAGCAGGAACCAGGTTGGGGGGGGCATGCTAAGTGGTGACAAAGAGCGACAAGCAGGAAGGCACCAGGTGGGCGGGGCTTGCTAAGTGGTGAAAAAGCAGCAAGCAGGAAGTCACCAGATGGGTGGGGTTTGCTAAGTGGTGAAAACGAGCGACAATAAGGAAGGCACCAGGTGGGCGGGCTTGATAAGTGGTGAAAAAGAGTGGCAGGCAGGAAGGCACCAGGCGGGCGAGGCTCAGCCAGGTGACCTACATCCACCTGCACCTGCACCCCATCTGCAAAGGGAAAGAGGCTGGAGGGCTCCTTGAGTAGGGAAAAAGAGCAGCAAACCGGAAGGCACCAGGTGGGCGCGGCTTGCTAAGTGGTGAAAAAGAACAACAAGCAGGAAGGGACCAGGTGGGCGGGGCTTACTAAGTGGTGAAAAAGTGTGGCAAGCAGGAAGGTACCAGGTTGGCGGGGCTTTACTAAGTGGTCAAAAAGAGTGACAAACAGGAAGGCACCATTCTTGACAGAATGCAGTCGGTCAGGGGCCTCTCTGCAAATGCCACAGCTTGGTTGAGATCTTTTTTAGAGGGTCGACGATACAAGGTATACTGGGGGAACTGTGCCTCTGAACCACAAATACGGACTTTTGGAGTCCCACAGGGGGCATGTCTCTCCCCTCTGTTGTTTAATATTTATATCATCCCCCTCTGTAATGATTTGGAACTTTTTCAGATTTTCTTCTGTAACTATGCGGATGATTTTCAATTGGTCTTTGACATCACTGGCAATCATGATACTGACCAAAATTTTGTGGACATGGTGTATCAATTAATAAAAAAGTGGATGTCTACCAATTGGCTCTGCCTAAATGCATCAAAGACTGAGCTTATGCTCTTTGTACCCAGCCAGGCATTAACTAAATTGGACCAGGCGTACTCAGGCTTTAGGATTGATGGCAGTGACATAAAAGTCATGCAGAAAGTTAAAACGCTAGGTACGTACAAGGAGAGTAGTTTAGATTGTGATGCTCACGTTACAGCTATCTCAAAGAGCACCAATTACCATCTCAAAGTGCTCAGACAGGTTGCCCCACTTGTCTCCATCGAAAACCGCACTCAACTTGTGAGAGCTGTCATTTTACCATGTGTGGATTACTGTAACGCACCTCTATGTGGGGCTAGTAAAGCTGATCTCCATGAACTCCAGAAAGTACAAAACAAAGTCACCCGCATCATCTTTCAGGTGAAAAACTCCGAACCGATTACTGCTGCTAGAATAAAACTACACTGGCTCCCTGTAGAAGCCCATATTCGGTTTAAGCTACTTACCATCTGCCATAAATGCATTTATGGGACTGCACCTAGCTACCTGAAAGATGTTATAAATGTCTACCAACCCACAAGAAGACTCAGATCAGCTGAAGATCTCTTATTAGCCCATCACTGCGTGAAATGAAACCACGGGCTTGGCAGAGCGTTTCATATCCAAGGCGCCAAGGCCTGGAATGCCTTGCCAGCTACTTTGTGTAAAACGAGGGACTTGCTGACGTTTTAGAAACTTTTCAAGACTTACCTCTTCTACTAGTACATTTCTTTTCATTGTTAGCCGCCGTTTTCTGTCTCTCGGCACATGGATGCCTACGGGCTTTGGCACGGTATAAGAAAAATAACATAATATAACATAACAGGTGGGCAGGGCTTAGGCCAGATAACCTACATCCACTTGCACCTGCTACCCATCAGCAAAGGAAAAGAGGCTGGAGGGCACCTTAAGTAGGGAAAAAGAACGGGAAGCAGGAAGGCACCAGGTGGGCGTGGTTTGCTAAGTGGGGGAAAAGAAGGACAAGCAGGAAGGCACCAGGTGGGCGGGGCTTGCTAAGTGGTGAAAAACAGCACCAAGGAGGAAGGCACAGGTGGGCGGGGCTTGCTAAGTAGTGAAAAAGAGCGACAAGCAGGAAGGCACCAGGTGGGCGGGGCTTGCTAAGTGGTGAAAAACAGCGGCAGGCAGGAAGGCACCGGGTTGGTGGAGCTTAGGCCGGGTGACCTACATCCACTTGCACCTGCTCCCCATCTGCAAAGGAAAAGAGGCTGGAGGGCTCCTTAAGGAGGAAAAAAGAGCAGCAAGCAGGAAGGCATCAGGTAGGCGGGGCTTGCTAAATTGTGAAAAAGAGTGACAAGCAGGAAGGCACCAGGTGGGCAGGGCTTGTTAAGTGGTGAAAAAGAGCGGCAGGCATGAAGGCACCAGGTGGGCAGGGCTTAGGCCAGGTGACCTACATCCACTTGCACCTGCTCCCCATCTGCAAAGGAAAAGAGGCTGGAGGGCTCCTTAAGTAGGGAAAAAGAGCGGCAAGCAGAAAGGCACCAGGGGGACGGGGCTTGCTAAGTGGTGAAAAAGAGCGACAAGCAGGAAGGCACCAGGTGGGCGGGGCTTGCTAAGTGTTGAAAAAGAGCGACAAGCAGGAAGGCACCAGGTGGGCGAGGCTTGCCAAGTGTTGAAAAAGAGCGGCAGGCAGGAAGGCACCTGGTGGGCGGGGCTTAGGCCAGGTGACCTACATCCACTTGCACCTGCTCTCCATCTGTTAAGGAAAAGAGGCTGCAGGGCTCCTTAAGTAGGGAAAAAGAGCGGCAAGCAGAAAGGCACCAGGTGGGCGGGGCTTGCTAAGTGGTGAAAAAGAGCGACAAGCAGGAAGGCACCAGGTGGGTGGGGCTTGCTAAGTGGTGAAAAACAGCACCAAGGAGGAAAGCACCAGGAGTGCGTGGCTTGCTAAGTGGTGAAAAAGAGCGACAATCAGGAAGGCACCAGGTGGGGGGCATGCTAAGTGGTGAAAAAGAGCGACAAGCAGGAAGCACCAGGTGGGCGGGGCTTGCTAAGTGGTGAAAAAGTGGCAAGCAGGAAGGCACCAGATGGGCGCGGTGTGCTAAGTGGTGAAACAGAGTGACAAACAGGAAGGCACCAGGTGCGCGGGGCTTGATAAGTGGTGAAAAAGAGCAGCAGGAAGGAAGGCACCAGGTGGGCGAGGCTTAGGCCAGGTGACCTACATCCACTTGCACCTGCTCCCCATCTGCAAAGGAAAAGAGGCTGACGGACTACTTAAGTAGGGAAAAAGAGCAGCAAGCAGGAAGGCACCAGGTAGGCGTGGCTTGCTAAGTGGTGAAACAGAGCGGCAAGCAGGAAGGCACAAGGTGGGTGGGGCTTGCTAAGTGGTGAAAAAGAGCGACAAGCAGGAAGGCACCAGGTGGGGGGCTTGCTAAGTGATGAAAAAGAGTGACAAACAGGAAGGCACCAGGTGGGCGGGGCTTACTAAGTGGTGAAAAAGAGCAGAAAGCAGGAAGGCACCAGGTGGGCGGGGCTTTGTTAAGTGCTGACAAAGAGTGACAAACAGGAAGGCACCAGGTCGGCAGGGCTTAGGCCAGGTGACCTACATCCACTTGCACCTGCTCCCCATCTCCAAAGGAAAAGAGGCTGGAGGGCTCCTTAAGTAGGAAAAAAGAGCAGCAATCAGGAAGGCACCAGGTGGGCGGGGCTTGCTAAGTGGTGAAAAAGAGGGACAAGCAGGAAGGCATCAGGTGGGCGGGGCTTGCTAAGTGTTGGAAAAGCAGCAACCAGCAAGGCACCAGGTGGGCGGGGCTTGCTAAGTGGTGAAAAAGAGCGACAAGCAGGAAGGCACCAGGTGGGCGGGGCATGCTAAGTGGTGAAAAAGAGCGACAAGCAGGAAGCACCAGGTGGGCGGGGCTTGCTAAGTGGTGAAAAAGTGGCAAGCAGGAAGGCACCAGATGGGCGCGGTGTGCTAAGTGGTGAAACAGAGTGACAAACAGGAAGGCACCAGGTGCGCGGGGCTTGATAAGTGGTGAAAAAGAGCGGCAGGAAGGAAGGCACCAGGTGGGTGAGGCTTAGGCCAGGTGACCTACATCCACTTGCACCTGCTCCCCATCTGCAAAGGAAAAGAGGCTGTCGGACTCCTTAAGTAGGGAAAAAGAGCAGCAAGCAGGAAGGCACCAGGTAGGCGTGGCTTGCTAAGTGGTGAAACGGAGCGGCAAGCAGGAAGGCACCAGGTGGGCGGGGCTTGCTAAGTGGTGAAAAAGAACGACAAGCAGGAAGGCACCAGGTGGGGGGGCTTGCTAAGTGATGAAAAAGAGTGACAAACAGGAAGGCACCAGGTGGGCGGGGCTTACTAAGTGGTGAAAAAGAGCAGAAAGTAGGAAGGCACCAGGTGGGCGGGGCTTTGTTAAGTGCTGAAAAAGAGTGACAAACAGGAAGACACCAGGTGGGCAGGGCTTAGGCCAGGTGACCTACATCCACTTGCACCTGCTCCCCATCTCCAAAGGAAAAGCGGCTGGAGGGCTCCTTAAGTAGGAAAAAAGAGCAGCAATCAGGAAGGCACCGGGTGGGCGGGGCTTGCTAAGTGGTGAAAAAGAGGGACAATCAGGAAGGCACCAGGTGGGCGGGGCTTGCTAAGTGTTGAAAAAGCAGCAACCAGCAAGACACCAGGTTGGCGGGGCTTGCTAAGTGGTAAAAAAGAGCGACAAGCAGGAAGGCACCAGGTGGGCGGGGCATCTGCAAAGAAAAAGAGGCTGGAGAGCTCCTTAGGTAGGGAAAAAGAGCAGCAAGCAGGAAGGCACCAGATGGGTGGGGCTTGCTAAGTGGTGAAAAAGAGGGACAAGCAGGAAGGCACCATGTGGGTGGGGCTTGCTAAGTGCTGAAAAACAGCACCAAGAAGGAAGGCACCAGGTGGGCGGGGCTTGCTAAGTGGTGAAAAAGAGTGACAAGCAGGAAGGCACCAGGTGGGCGGGGCTTGCTAAGTGGTGAAAAAGAGCGGGAGGCAGGAAGGCACCAGGTGGGCGGGGCTTAGGCCAGGTGACCTACATCCACTTGCACCTGCTCCCCATATGCAAAGGAAAAGAGGCTGCAGGGCTCCTTAAGTAGGAAAAAAGAGCAGCAAGCAGGAAGGCACTAGGTGGGCGGGGCTTGCAAAGTGGTGAAAAAGAGCGACAAGCAAGAAGGCACCAGGTGAGCGGGGCTTGCTAAGTGGTGAAAACGAGCAGCAGGCATGAAGGCACCAGATGGGCGGGGCTAAGGCAGGTGACATACATCCACTTGCACCTGCTACCCATTTGCAAAGGAAAAGAGGCTGGAGGGCTCCTTAAGCAGGGAAAAAGAGCGGCAAGCAGGAAGGCACCAGGTTGGGGGGGCATGCTAAGTGGTGACAAAGAGCGACAAGCAGGAAGGCACCAGGTGGGCGGGGCTTGCTAAGTGGTGAAAAAGCAGCAAGCAGGAAGTCACCAGATGGGCGGGGTTTGCTAAGTGGTGAAAAAGAGTGACAAACAGGAAGGCACCAGGTGGGCAGGCTTGATAAGTGGTGAAAAAGAGCGGCAGGCAGGAAGGCACCAGGCGGGCGTGGCTCAGCCAGGTGACCTACATCCACCTGCACCTGCACCCCATCTGCAAAGGAAAAGAGGCTGGAGGGCTCCTTAAGCAGGGAAAAAGAGCAGCAAACCGGAAGGCACCAGGTGGGCGGGGCTTGCTAAGTGGTGAAAAAGAACGACAAGCAGGAAAGCACCAGGTGGCGGGGCTTACTAAGTGGTGAAAAAGTGTGGCAAGCAGGAAGGTACTAGGTGGGCGGGGCTTTACTAAGTGGTGAAAAAGAGTGACAAACAGGAAGGCACCATTCTTGACAGAATGCAGTCGGTCATGGGCCTCTCTGCAAATGCCACAGCTTGGTTGAGATCTTTTTTAGAGGGTCGACGATACCAGGTATACTGGGGGGACTGTGCCTCTGAACCACACATACTGACTTGTGGAGTCCCACAGGGGGCATGTCTCTCCCCTCTATTGCTTAATATGTATATCCTCCCCCTCTGTACTGATTTGGAACTTTTTCTGATTTTCTTCTGTAACTATGCGGATGATTTTCAATTGGTCCTTGACATCACTGGCAATCATGATACTGACCAAAATTTTGTGGACATGGTGTATCAATTAATAAAAAAGTGGATGTCTACCAATTGGCTCTGCCTAAATGCATCAAAGACTGAGCTTATGCTCTTTGTACCCAGCCAGGCATTAACTAAATTGGACCAGGCGTACTCAGGCTTTAGGATTGATGGCAGTGACATAAAAGTCATGCAGAAAGTTAAAACGCTAGGCACGTACATGGAGAGTAGTTTAGATTGTGATGCTCACGTTACAGCTATCTCAAAGAGCACCAATTACCATCTCAAAGTGCTCAGACAGGTTGCCCCACTTGTCTCCATCGAAAACCGCACTAAACTTGTGAGAGCTGTCATTTTACCATGTGTGGATTACTGTAACGCACCTCTATGTGGGGCTAGTAAAGCTGATCTCCATGAACTCCAGAAAGTACAAAACAAAGTCACCCGCATCATCTTTCAGATGAAAAACTCCAAACCGATTACTGCTGCTAGAATAAAACTACACTGGCTCCCTGTAGAAGCCCATATTCGGTTTAAGCTACTTACCATCTGCCATAAATGCATTTATGGGACTGCACCTAACTACCTGAAAGATGTTATAAATGTCTACCAACCCACAAGAAGACTCAGATCAGCTGAAGATCTCTTATTAGCCCATCACTGCGTGAAATGAAACCGCAGGCTTGGCAGAGCGTTTCATATCCAAGGCGCCAAGGCCAGGAATGCCTTGCCAGCTACTTTGCATAAAACCAGGGACTTGCTGGCGTTTTAGAAACTTTTCAAGACTTACCTCTTCTACTAGTAGATTTCTCTTCATTGGTGGCCGCCGTTTTCTGTCTCTCGGCACCTGGATGCCTACGGGCTTTGGCGCGGTATAAGAAAAATAACATAACATAACATAACAGGTGGGCAGGGCTTAGGCCAGGTGACCTACATCCACTTGCACCTGCTCCCCATCAGCAAAGGAAAAGAGGTTGGAGGGCACCTTAAGTAGGGAAAAAGAGCGGGAAGCAGGAAGGCACCAGGTGGGCGTGGTTTGCTAAGTGGTGGAAAAGTAGGACAAGCAGGAAGGCACCAGGTGGGCGGGGCTTGCTAAGTGGTGAAAAACAGCACCAAGGAGGAAGGCACAGGTGGGCGGGGCTTGCTAAGTAGTGAAAAAGAGCGACAAGCAGGAAGGCACCAGGTGGGCGGGGCTTGCTAAGTGGTGAAAAACAGCAGCAGCCAGGAAGGCACCGGGTTGGTGGAGCTTAGGCCAGGTGACCTACATCCACTTGCACCTGCTCCCCATCTACAAAGGAAAAGAGGCTGGAGAGCTCCTTAAGGAGGAAAAAAGAGCAGCAAGCAGGAAGGCATCATGTGGGCGGGGCTTGCTAAATTGTGAAAAAGAGTGACAAGCAGGAAGGCACCAGGTGGGCAGGGCTTGCTAAGTGGTGAAAAAGAGCGGCAGGCATGAAGGCACCAGGTGGGCATGGCTTAGGCCAGGTGACCTACATCCACTTGCACCTGCTCCTCATCTGCAAAGGAAAAGAGGCTGGAGGGCTCCTTAAGTAGGGATAAAAGAGCAGCAAGCAGGAAGGCACTAGGTGGGTGGGTCTTGCTAAATGGGGAAAAAGAGCGGGAGGCAGGAAGGGACCAGGTGGGCGGGGCTTAGGCCAGGTGACCTACATCCACTTGCACCTGCTCCCCACCTGCAAAGGAAAAGAGGCTGGAGAGCTCCTTAAGTAGGGAAAAAGAGCAGAAAGCAGGAAGGCACCAGGTGTGCAGGGCTTGCTAAGTGGTGAAAAAGAGGGACAAGCAGGAAGGCACAAGGTGGGCGGGGCTTGCTAAGTGGTGAAAAACAGCACCAAGGGGGAAGATACCAGGTGGGCGGGGCTTACTAAGTGGTGAAAAAGTGGCAAGCAGGAAGGCACCAGATGGGCGCGGTGTGCTAAGTGGTGAAAAAGAGTGACAAACAGGAAGGCACCAGGTGCGCGGGGCTTGATAAGTGGTGAAAGAGAGCGGCAGGAAGGAAGGCACCAGGTGGGCGAGGCTTAGGCCAGGTGACCTACATCCACTTGCACCTGCTCTCCATCTGCCAAGGAAAAGAGGCTGGCGGACTCCTTAAGTAGGGAAAAAGAGCAGCAAGCAGGAAGGCACCAGGAAGGCGTGGCTTGCTAAGTGGTGAAAAAGAGCAGCAAGCCAGGTGGGCGGGGCTTGCTAAGTGGTGAAAAAGAGCGACAAGCAGGAAGGCACCAGGTGGGAGGGGCTTGCTAAGTGGTGAAAAAGAGCGACAAGCAGGAAGGCACCAGGTGGGCGGGGCTTTGTTAAGTGGTGAAAAAGAGTGACAAACAGGAAGGCACCAGGTGGGCAGGGCTTAGGCCAGGTGACCTAAATCCATTTGCATCTGCTCCCCATCTCCAAAGGAAAAGAGGCTGGAGGGCTCCTTAAGTAGGAAAAAAGAGCAGCAATCAGGAAGGCAGCAGGTGGGTGGGGCTTGCTAAGTGGTGAAAAAGAGGGACAAGCAGGAAGGCACCAGGTGGGTGGGGCTTGCTAAGTGTTGAAAAAGCAGCAACCAGCAGGGCACCAGGTGGGCGGGGCTTGCTAAGTGGTGAAAAAGAGCGACAAGCAGGAAGGCACCAGGTGGGCGGGGCATCTGCAAAGGAAAAGAGGCTAGAGGGCTCCTTAAGTAGGGAAAAAGAGCAGCAAGCAGGAAGGCACCAGATGGGTGGGGCTTGCTAAGTGGTGAAAAATAGGGACAATTAGGAAGGCACCATGTGGGTGGGGCTTGCTAAGTGCTGAAAAACAGCACCAAGAAGGAAGGCACCAGGTGGGCGGGGCTTGCTAAGTGGTGAAAAAGAGTGACAAGCAGGAAGGCACCAGGTGGGCGTGGCTTGCTAAGTGGTAAAAAAGAGCAGGAGGCAGGAAGGCACCAGGTGGGCAGGGCTTAGGCCAGGTGACCTACATCCACTTGCACCTGCTCCCCATCTGCAAAGGAAAAGAGGCTGGAGGGCTCCTTAAGTAGGGAAAAAGAGCAGCAAGCAGGAAGGCACCAGGTGGGTGGGGCTTCCTAAGTGGTGAAAAAGAGCGACAAGCAAGAAGGCACCAGGTGGGCGGGGCTTGCTAAGTGGTGAAAACGAGCAGCAGGCATGAAGGCACCAGATGGGCGGGGCTAAGGCAGGTGACATACATCCACTTGCACCTGCTACCCATCTGCAAAGGAAAAGAGGCTGGAGGGCTCCTTAAGCAGGGAAAAAGAGCGGCAAGCAGGAACCAGGTTGGGTGGGGCATGCTAAGTGGTGACAAAGAGCGACAAGCAGGAAGGCACCAGGTGGGCGGGGCTTGCTAAGTGGTGAAAAAGCAGCAAGCAGGAAGTCACCAGATGGGTGGGGTTTGCTAAGTGGTGAAAACGAGCGACAATAAGGAAGGCACCAGGTGGGCGGGCTTGATAAGTGGTGAAAAAGAGTGGCAGGCAGGAAGGCACCAGGCGGGCGAGGCTCAGCCAGGTGACCTACATCCACCTGCACCTGCACCCCATCTGCAAAGGGAAAGAGGCTGGAGGGCTCCTTGAGTAGGGAAAAAGAGCAGCAAACCGGAAGGCACCAGGTGGGCGCGGCTTGCTAAGTGGTGAAAAAGAACAACAAGCAGGAAGGGACCAGGTGGGCGGGGCTTACTAAGTGGTGAAAAAGTGTGGCAAGCAGGAAGGTACCAGGTTGGCGGGGCTTTACTAAGTGGTCAAAAAGAGTGACAAACAGGAAGGCACCATTCTTGACAGAATGCAGTCGGTCAGGGGCCTCTCTGCAAATGCCACAGCTTGGTTGAGATCTTTTTTAGAGGGTCGACGATACAAGGTATACTGGGGGAACTGTGCCTCTGAACCACAAATACGGACTTTTGGAGTCCCACAGGGGGCATGTCTCTCCCCTCTGTTGTTTAATATTTATATCATCCCCCTCTGTAATGATTTGGAACTTTTTCAGATTTTCTTCTGTAACTATGCGGATGATTTTCAATTGGTCTTTGACATCACTGGCAATCATGATACTGACCAAAATTTTGTGGACATGGTGTATCAATTAATAAAAAAGTGGATGTCTACCAATTGGCTCTGCCTAAATGCATCAAAGACTGAGCTTATGCTCTTTGTACCCAGCCAGGCATTAACTAAATTGGACCAGGCGTACTCAGGCTTTAGGATTGATGGCAGTGACATAAAAGTCATGCAGAAAGTTAAAACGCTAGGTACGTACAAGGAGAGTAGTTTAGATTGTGATGCTCACGTTACAGCTATCTCAAAGAGCACCAATTACCATCTCAAAGTGCTCAGACAGGTTGCCCCACTTGTCTCCATCGAAAACCGCACTCAACTTGTGAGAGCTGTCATTTTACCATGTGTGGATTACTGTAACGCACCTCTATGTGGGGCTAGTAAAGCTGATCTCCATGAACTCCAGAAAGTACAAAACAAAGTCACCCGCATCATCTTTCAGGTGAAAAACTCCGAACCGATTACTGCTGCTAGAATAAAACTACACTGGCTCCCTGTAGAAGCCCATATTCGGTTTAAGCTACTTACCATCTGCCATAAATGCATTTATGGGACTGCACCTAGCTACCTGAAAGATGTTAGAAATGTCTACCAACCCACAAGAAGACTCAGATCAGCTGAAGATCTCTTATTAGCCCATCACTGCGTGAAATGAAACCACGGGCTTGGCAGAGCGTTTCATATCCAAGGCGCCAAGGCCTGGAATGCCTTGCCAGCTACTTTGTGTAAAACGAGGGACTTGCTGACGTTTTAGAAACTTTTCAAGACTTACCTCTTCTACTAGTACATTTCTTTTCATTGTTAGCCGCCGTTTTCTGTCTCTCGGCACATGGATGCCTACGGGCTTTGGCACGGTATAAGAAAAATAACATAATATAACATAACAGGTGGGCAGGGCTTAGGCCAGATAACCTACATCCACTTGCACCTGCTACCCATCAGCAAAGGAAAAGAGGCTGGAGGGCACCTTAAGTAGGGAAAAAGAACGGGAAGCAGGAAGGCACCAGGTGGGCGTGGTTTGCTAAGTGGGGGAAAAGAAGGACAAGCAGGAAGGCACCAGGTGGGCGGGGCTTGCTAAGTGGTGAAAAACAGCACCAAGGAGGAAGGCACAGGTGGGCGGGGCTTGCTAAGTAGTGAAAAAGAGCGACAAGCAGGAAGGCACCAGGTGGGCGGGGCTTGCTAAGTGGTGAAAAACAGCGGCAGGCAGGAAGGCACCGGGTTGGTGGAGCTTAGGCCGGGTGACCTACATCCACTTGCACCTGCTCCCCATCTGCAAAGGAAAAGAGGCTGGAGGGCTCCTTAAGGAGGAAAAAAGAGCAGCAAGCAGGAAGGCATCAGGTAGGCGGGGCTTGCTAAATTGTGAAAAAGAGTGACAAGCAGGAAGGCACCAGGTGGGCAGGGCTTGCTAAGTGGTGAAAAAGAGCGGCAGGCATGAAGGCACCAGGTGGGCAGGGCTTAGGCCAGGTGACCTACATCCACTTGCACCTGCTCCCCATCTGCAAAGGAAAAGAGGCTGGAGGGCTCCTTAAGTAGGGAAAAAGAGCAGCAAGCAGGAAGGCACCAGGTGGGTGGGGCTTCCTAAGTGGTGAAAAAGAGGGACAAGCAGGAAGGCACCAGATGGGCGGGGCTTGCTAAGTGGTGAAAAAGAGGGACAAGCAGGAAGGCACCAGGTGGGCGGGGCTTGCTTAGTGGTGAAAAACAGCACCAAGGAGGAAGGCACCAGGTGGGCGGGGCTTGCTAAGTGGTGAAAAAGAGCGACAAGCAGGAAAGCAGCAGGTGGGTGGGTCTTGCTAAATGGGGAAAAAGAGCGGGAGGCAGGAAGGCACCAGGTGGGCGGGGCTTACGCCAGGTGACCTACATCCACTTGCACCTGCTCCCCATCTGCAAAGGAAAAGAGGCTGGAGAGCTCCTTAAGTAGGGAAAAAGAGCAGAAAGCAGGAAGGCACCAGGTGGGCGGGGCTTGCTAAGTGGTGAAAAAGAGGGACAAGCAGGAAGGCACAAGGTGGGCGGGGCTTGCTAAGTGGTGAAAAACAGCACCAAGGGGGAAGACACCAGGTGCGAGGGGCTTGCTAAGTGGTGAAAAAGAGCGACAAGCAGGAAGACACCAGGTGGGCGGGGCTTGCTAAGTGGTGAAAAAGAGTGGGAGACAGGAAGGCACCAGGTGGGCAGGGCTTAGGCCAGGTGACCTACATCCACTTGCACCTGCTCCCCATCTGCAAAGTAAAAGACTCTGGAGGGCTCCTTAAGTAGGGAAAAAGAGCAGCAAGCAGGAAGGCACCAGGTGGGTGGGGCTTGCTAAGTGGTGAAAAAGAGGGACAAGCAGGAAGGCACCAGGTGGGCGGGGCTTGCTAAGTGGTGAAAAAGAGGGACAAGCAGGAAGGCACCAGGTGGGCGGGGCTTGCTAAGTGGTGAAAAACAGCACCAAGGAGGAAGGCACCAGGTGGGCGGGGCTTGCTAAGTGGTGAAAAAGAGCGACAAGCACCTACATCCACTTGCACATGCTCCCCATCTGCAAAGGAAAAGAGGCTGGAGATCTCCTTAAGTAGGGAAAAAGAGCAGAAAGCAGGAAGGCACCAGGTGGGCGGGGCTTGCTAAGTGGGGAAAAGAGGGACAAGTAAGAAGGCACCAGGTGGGCGTGGCTTGCTAAGTGGTGAAAAACAGCACCAAGGGGGAAGGCACCAGGTGCGATGGGCTTGCTAAATGGTGAAAAAGAGCAACAAGCAGGAAGCCACAAGGTGGGCGGGGCTTGCTAAGTGGTGAAAAAGAGTGGGAGACAGGAAGGCACCACGTGGTCGGGGCTTAGGACAGGTGACCTATATCCACTTGAACCTGCTCCCCATCTGCAAAGGAAAAGAGGCTGGAGGGCTCCTTAAGTAGGAAAAACGAGCAACAAGCAGGAAGGCACCAGGTGGGCGGGGCTTGCTAAGTGGTGGAAAAGAGGGACAAGCAGGAAGGCACCAGGTGGGCGGGGCTTGCTAAGTGGTGAAAAACAGCACCAAGGAGGAAGGCACAGGTGGGCGCGGCTTGCTAAGTAGTGAAAAAGAGTGACAAACAGGAAGGCACCAGGTGGGCATGGCTTGCTAAGTGGTGAAAAAGAGCGGCAGGCAGGAAGGCACCACGTGGGCAGGGCCTAGGCCAGGTGACCTACATCCACTTGCACCTGCTCCCCATCTGCAAAAGAAAAGAGGCTGCAGGGCTCCTTAAGTAGGGAGAAAGAGCAGCAAGCAGGAAGGCATCAGGTGGGTGGTGCTTGCTAAGTGGTGAAAAAGAGGGACAAGCAGGAAGGCACCAGGTGGGCGGGGCTTGCTAAGTGGTGAAAAACAGCACCAAGGAGGAAGGCACCAGGTGGGCGGGGCTTGCTAAGTGGTGAAAAAGAGTGACAAGCAGGAAAGCACCAGGTGGGTGGGTCTTGCTAAATGGTGAAAAAGAGCGGGAGGCAGGAAGGCACCAGGTGGGCGGGGCTTAGGCCAGGTGATCTACATCCACTTGCACCTGCTCCCCATCTGCAAAGGAAAAGAGGCTGGAGAGCTCCTTCAGTAGGGAAAAAGAGCAAAAAGCAGGAAGGCACCAGGTGGGCGGGGCTTGCTAAGTGGTGAAAAGAGGGACAAGCAGGAAGGCACCAGGTGGGCGGGGCTTGCTAAGTGGTGAAAAACAGCACCAAGGGGGAAGGCACCAGGTGCGAGGGGCTTGCTAAGTGGTGAAAAAGGGCGACAAGCAGGAAGACACCAGGTGGGCGGGGCTTGCTAAGTGGTGAAAAAGAGTGGGAGACAGGAAGGCACCACGTGGTCGGGGCTTAGGCCAGGTGACCTATATCCACTTGCACCTGCTCCCCATCTGCAAAGGAAAAGAGGCTGGAGGGCTCCTTAAGTAGGAAAAAAGAGCAACAAGCAGGAAGGCACCAGGTGGGCGCGGCTTGCTAAGTGATGAAAAAGAGCAATAAGCAGGAAGGCAACAGGTGGGCAGGGATTGCTAAGTGGTGAAAAAGAATGACAGGCATGAAGGCACCAGGTGGGCGGGGCTTAGGGCAGGTGACCTACTTCCACTTGCAACTGCTACTCATCTGCAAAGGAAAAGAGGCTGGAGGGCTCCTTAAGTAGGGAAAAAGAGCAGCAAGCAGGAACTTACCAGGTGAGCGGGCCTTGCTAAGTGGTGAAAAAGAGCGGCAAGCAGGAAGGCACCAGGTGGCAGGGCTTGCTGAGTGGTAAAAAAGAGTGACAAGCAGGAAGGCACCAGGTGGGGGGCTTACTAAGTGGTGAAAATGAGCGGCAGGCAGGAATGCACCAGGTGGGTGGAGCTTAGGCCAGGTGACCTACATCCACTTGCACCTGCTCCCCATCTGCAAAGGAAAAGAAGCTGGAGGGTTCCTTAAGTAGGAAAAAAGAGCAGCAAGCAGGAAGGCACCAGGTGGGCGGCGCTTTGCTAAGTGGTGAAAAGGAGTGACAAGCAGGAAGGCACCAAGTGGGCGGGGCTTGCTAAGTGGTGAAAAAGAGCGGCAAGCAGGAAAGCACCAGGTGGGCAGGGCTTGCTGAGTGGTGAAAAAGAGCGACAAGCAGGAAGGCATCAGGTGGGGGGCTTACTAAGTGGTGAAAATGAGCGGCAGGCAGGAATGCACCAGGTGGGTGGAGCTTAGGCCAGGTGACCTACATCCACTTGCACCTGCTCCCCATCTGCAAAGGAAAAGAAGCTGGAGGGTTCCTTAAGTAGGAAAAAAGAGCAGCAAGCAGGAAGGCATCAGGTGGGCGGCGCTTGCTAAGTGGTGAAAAGGAGCGACAAGCAGGAAGGCACCAAGTGGGCGGGGCTTGCTAAGTGGTGAAAAAGAGCGGCAAGCAGGAAAGCACCAGGTGGGCAGGGCTTGCTGAGTGGTGAAAAAGAGCAGCAATCAGGAAGGCACCAGGTGGGCGGGGCTTGCTAAGTGTTGAAAAAGCAGCAACCAGCAAGGCACCAGGTGGGCGGGGCTTGCTAAGTGGTGAAAAAGAGCGACAAGCAGGAAGGCACCAGGTGGGCGGGGCATCTGCAAAGGAAAAGAGGCTGGAGGGCTCCTTAAGCAGGGAAAAAGAGCAGCAAGCAGGATGGCACCAGGTGGGCGGGGCTTGCTTAGTGGTGAAAAAGAGTGACAAGAAGGAAGGCACCAGGTGGGCGGGGCTTGCTAAGTGGTGAAAAACAGCACCAAGGAGGAAGGCACAGGTGGGCGGGGCTTGCTAAGTAGTGAAAAAGAGCGACAAGCAGGAAGGCACCAGTTGGGCAGGGCTTAGGCCAGGTGACCTACATCCACTTGCACCTGCTCCCCATCTGCAAAGGAAAAGAGGCTGGAGAGCTCCTTCAGTAGGGAAAAAGAGCAAAAAGCAGGAAGGCACCAGGTGGGCGGGGCTTGCTAAGTGGTGAAAAAGAGGGACAAGCAGGAAGGCACCAGGTGGGCGGGGCTTGTTAAGTGGTGAAAAACAGCACCAAGGAGGAAGGCACCAGGTGGGCGGGGCTTGCTAAGTGGTGAAAAAGAGGGACAAGCAGGAAAGCACCAGGTGGGTGGGTCTTGCTAAATGGTGAAAAAGAGCGGGAGGCAGGAAGGCACCAGGTGGGCGGGGCTTAGGCCAGGTGATCTACATCCACTTGCACCTGCTCCCCATCTGCAAAGGAAAAGAGGCTGGAGAGCTCCTTCAGTAGGGAAAAAGAGCAAAAAGCAGGAAGGCACCAGGTGGGCGGGGCTTGCTAAGTGGTGAAAAGAGGGACAAGCAAGAAGGCACCAGGTGGGCGGGGCTTGCTAAGTGGTGAAAAACAGCACCAAGGGGGAAGGCACCAGGTGCGAGGGGCTTGCTAAGTGGTGAAAAAGAGCGACAAGCAGGAAGACACCAGGTGGGCGGGGCTTGCTAAGTGGTGAAAAAGAGTGGGAGACAGGAAGGCACCACGTGGTCGGGGCTTAGGCCAGGTGACCTATATCCACTCGCACCTGCGCCCCATCTGCAAAGGAAAAGAGGCTGGAGGGCTCCTTAAGTAGGGAAAAAGAGCAGCAAGCAGGAAGGCACCAGGTGGGCGGCGCTTGCTAAGTGGTGAAAAGGAGCGACAAGCAGGAAGGCACCAAGTGGGCGGGGCTTGCTAAGTGGTGAATAAGAGCGGCAAGCAGGAAAGCACCAGGTGGGCAGGGCTTGCTGAGTGGTGAAAAAGAGCGACAAGCAGGAAGGCACCAGGTGGGGGGGCTTGCTAAGTGGTGAAAATGAGCGGCAGGCAGTAAGGCACCAGGTGGGCGGGGCTTGCTTAGTGGTGTAAAAGAGTGCCAAGAAGGAAGGCACCAGGTGGGCGGGGTTTGCTAAGTGGTAAAATGAGCGACAAGCAGGAAGGCACCAGGTGGGGGGGGCTTGCTAAGTGGTGAAAAAGAGAGGCAGGCAGGAAGGCACCAGGTGGACGGGGCTCAGGCCAGGTGACCTACATCCACTTGCACCTGCTCCCCATGTGCAAAGGAAAAGAGGCTGGAGGTCTCCTTAAGTAGGGAAAAAGAGCAGCAAGCAGGAAGGCACCAGGTGGGCGGGGCTTGCTAAGTGGTGAAAAAGAGCGGCAAGCAGGAAAGCACCAGGTGGGCAGGGCTTGCTGAGTGGTGAAAAAGAGCGACACGCAGGAAGGCACCAGGTGGGGGGCTTGCTAAGTGGTGAAAATGAGTGGCAGGCAGTAAGGCACCAGGTGGGCGGGGCTTAGGCCAGGTGACTTAGATCCACTTGCACCTGCTCCCCATCTGCAAAGGAAAAGAGGCTGGAGGGCTCCTTAAGTAGGGAAAAAGAGCAGCAAGCAGGAAGGCACCAGGTGGGCGGGGCTTGCTTAGTGGTGAAAAAGAGTGCCAAGAAGGAAGGCACCATGTGGGCGGGGCTTGTTGAGTGGTGAAATGAGCGACAAGCAGGAAGGCACCAGGTGGGCGGGGCTTGCTAAGTGGTGAAAAAGAGCGGCAGGCAGGAAGGCATCAGGTGGGCGGGGCTTAGGCCAGGTGACCTACATCCACTTGCACCTGCTCCCCATGTGCAAAGGAAAAGAGGCTGGAGGGCTCCTTAAGTAGGGAAAAAGAGCAGCAAGCAGGAAGGCACCAGGTGGGCGGGGCTTGCTAAGTGGTGAAAAAGAGCAGCAAGCAGGATGACACGAGGTGGGCGGGGCTTGCTAAGTGGTGAAAAAGAGCGGCAGGCATGAAGGCACCAGGTGGGCAGTGCTTAGACCAGTTGAACTAAATCCACTTGCACCTGCTCCCCATCTGCAAAAGAAAAGAGGCTGGAGGGCGCCTTAAGTAGGAAAAAAGAACAGCAAGCAGGAAGGCATCAGGTGGGCGGGGCTTGCTAAATTGGGAAAAAGAGTGACAAGCAGGAAGGCACCAGGTGTGCAGGGCTTGCTAAGTGGTGAAAAAGAGCGGCAGGCATGAAGGCACCAGGTGGGCGCGGCTTAGGCCAGGTGACCTACATCCACTTGCACCTGCTACCCATCTGCAAAGGAAAAGAGGCTAGAGGGCTCCTTAAGTAGGGAAAAAGAGCAGCAAGCAGGAAGGCACCAGGTGGGGGGGCATGCTAAGTGGTGAAAAAGAGCGACAAGCAGGAAGGCACCAGGTGGGCGGGGCTCACTAAGTGGTGAAAAAGTGGTAAGCCGGAAGGCACCAGATGGGCGGGGTTTGCTATGTGGTGAAAAAGACCAACAAACAGGAAGGCAGCAGGTTCGCGGGGCTTGATAAGTGGTGAAAAAGAGCGGCAGGCAGGAAAGCACCAGGTGGGCGAGGCTTAGGCCAGGTGACCTACATCCACCTGCACCTGCTCCCCATCTGCAATGAAAAAGAGGCTAGAGGGCTCCTTAAGTAGGGAAAAACAGCACCAAGGAGGAAGGCACAGGTGGGCGGGGCTTGCTGAGTAGTGAAAAAGAGCGACAAGCAGGAAGGCACCAGGTGGGCGGGGCTTGCTAAGTGGTGAAAAACAGCAGCAGGCAGGAAGGCACCGGGTTGGTGGAGCTTAGGCCGGGTGACCTACATCCACTTGCACCTGCGCCCCATCTGCAAAGGAAAAGAGGCTGGAGGGCTCCTTAAGGAGGAAAAAATAGCAGCAAGCAGGAAGGCATCAGGTAGGCGGGGCTTGCTAAATTGTGAAAAAGAGTGACAAGCAGGAAGGCACCAGGTGGGCAGGGCTTGCTAAGTGGTGAAAAAGAGCGGCAGGCATGAAGGCACCAGGTGGGCAGGGCTTAGGCCAGGTGACCTACATCCACTTGCACCTGCTCCCCATCTGCAAAGGAAAAGAGGCTGGAGGGCTCCTTAAGTAGGGAAAAAGAGCAGCAAGCAGGAAGGCACCAGGTGGGTGGGGCTTCCTAAGTGGTGAAAAAGAGGGACAAGCAGGAAGGCACCAGATGGGCGGGGCTTGCTAAGTGGTGAAAAAGAGGGACAAGCAGGAAGGCACCAGGTGGGCGGGGCTTGCTTAGTGGTGAAAAACAGTAGCAAGCAGGAAGGCACCAGGTGGGTGGGGCTTGCTAAGTGGTGAAAAAGAGGGACAAGCAGGAAGGTACCAGGTGGGCGGGGCTTGCTAAGTGGTGAAAAAGAGCGACAAGCAGGAAAGCAGCAGGTGGGTGGGTCTTGCTAAATGGGGAAAAAGAGCGGGAGGCAGGAAGGCACCAGGTGGGCGGGGCTTACGCCAGGTGACCTACATCCACTTGCACCTGCTCCCCATCTGCAAAGGAAAAGAGGCTGGAGAGCTCCTTTAGTAGGGAAAAAGAGCAGAAAGCAGGAAGGCACCAGGTGGGTGGGGCTTGCTAAGTGGTGAAAAAGAGGGACAAGCAGGAAGGCACAAGGTGGGCGGGGCTTGCTAAGTGGTGAAAAACAGCACCAAGGGGGAAGACACCAGGTGCGAGGGGCTTGCTAAGTGGTGAAAAAGAGCGACAAGCAAGAAGATACCAGGTGGGCGGGGCTTGCTAAGTGGTGAAAAAGAGTGGGAGACAGGAAGGCACCAGGTGGGCAGGGCTTAGGCCAGGTGACCTACATCCACTTGCACCTGCTCCCCATCTGCAAAGGAAAAGACTCTGGAGGGCTCCTTAAGTAGGGAAAAAGAGCAGCAAGCAGGAAGGCACCAGGTGGGTGGGGCTTGCTAAGTGGTGAAAAAGAGGGACAAGCAGGAAGGCACCAGGTGGGCGGGGCTTGCTAAGTGGTGAAAAAGAGGGACAAGCAGGAAGGCACCAGGTGGGCGGGGCTTGCTAAGTGGTGAAAAACAGCACCAAGGAGGAAGGCACCAGGTGGGCGGGGCTTGCTAAGTGGTGAAAAAGAGCGACAAGCACCTACATCCACTTGCACATGCTCCCCATCTGCAAAGGAAAAGAGGCTGGAGATCTCCTTAAGTAGGGAAAAAGAGCAGAAAGCAGGAAGGCACCAGGTGGGCGGGGCTTGCTAAGTGGGGAAAAGAGGGACAAGCAAGAAGGCACCAGGTGGGCGTGGCTTGCTAAGTGGTGAAAAACAGCACCAAGGGGGAAGGCACCAGGTGCGATGGGCTTGCTAAATGGTGAAAAAGAGCGACAAGCAGGAAGCCACCAGGTGGGCGGGGCTTGTTAAGTGGTGAAAAAGAGTGGGAGACAGGAAGGCACCACGTGGTCGGGGCTTAGGACAGGTGACCTATATCCACTTGAACCTGCTCCCCATCTGCAAAGGAAAAGAGGCTGGAGGGCTCCTTAAGTAGGAAAAACGAGCAACAAGCAGGAAGGCACCAGGTGGGCGGGGCTTGCTAAGTGGTGGAAAAGAGGGACAAGCAGGAAGGCACCAGGTGGGCGGGGCTTGCTAAGTGATGAAAAACAGCACCAAGGAGGAAGGCACAGGTGGGCGCGGCTTGCTAAGTAGTGAAAAAGAGTGACAAACAGGAAGGCACCAGGTGGGCATGGCTTGCTAAGTGGTGAAAAAGAGCGGCAGGCAGGAAGGCACCAGGTGGGCAGGGCTTAGGCCAGGTGACCTACATCCACTTGCACCTGCTCCCCATCTGCAAACGAAAAGAGGCTGGAGGGCTCCTTAAGTAGGGAGAAAGAGCAGCAAGCAGGAAGGCATCAGGTGGGTGGGGCTTGCTAAGTGATGAAAAAGAGGGACAAGCAGGAAGGCACTAGGTGGGCGGGGCTTGCTAAGTGGTGAAAAGGAGCGACAAGCAGGAAGGCACCAAGTGGGCGGGGCTTGCTAAGTGGTGAAAAAGAGCGGCAAGCAGGAAAGCACCAGGTGGGCAGGGCTTGCTGAGTGGTGAAAAAGAGCAGCAATCAGGAAGGCACCAGGTGGGCGGGGCTTGCTAAGTGTTGAAAAAGCAGCAACCAGCAAGGCACCAGGTGGGCGGGGCTTGCTAAGTGGTGAAAAAGAGCGACAAGCAGGAAGGCACCAGGTGGGCGGGGCTTGTTAAGTGGTGAAAAAGAGTGGGAGACAGGAAGGCACCACGTGGTCGGGGCTTAGGACAGGTGACCTATATCCACTTGAACCTGCTCCCCATCTGCAAAGGAAAAGAGGCTGGAGGGCTCCTTAAGCAGGGAAAAAGAGCAGCAAGCAGGATGGCACCAGGTGGGCGGGGCTTGCTTAGTGGTGAAAAAGAGTGACAAGAAGGAAGGCACCAGGTGGGCGGGGCTTGCTAAGTGGTGAAAAACAGCACCAAGGAGGAAGGCACAGGTGGGCGGGGCTTGCTAAGTAGTGAAAAAGAGCGACAAGCAGGAAGGCACCAGTTGGGCAGGGCTTGCTAAGTGGTGAAAAAGAGCGGCAGGCAGGAAGGCACCAGGTGGGCAGGGCTTAGGCCAGGTGACCTACATCCACTTGCACCTGCTCCCCATCTGCAAAGGAAAAGAGGCTGGAGAGCTCCTTCAGTAGGGAAAAAGAGCAAAAAGCAGGAAGGCACCAGGTGGGCGGGGCTTGCTAAGTGGTGAAAAAGAGGGACAAGCAGGAAGGCACCAGGTGGGCGGGGCTTGTTAAGTGGTGAAAAACAGCACCAAGGAGGAAGGCACCAGGTGGGCGGGGCTTGCTAAGTGGTGAAAAAGAGGGACAAGCAGGAAAGCACCAGGTGGGTGGGTCTTGCTAAATGGTGAAAAAGAGCGGGAGGCAGGAAGGCACCAGGTGGGCGGGGCTTAGGCCAGGTGATCTACATCCACTTGCACCTGCTCCCCATCTGCAAAGGAAAAGAGGCTGGAGAGCTCCTTCAGTAGGGAAAAAGAGCAAAAAGCAGGAAGGCACCAGGTGGGCGGGGCTTGCTAAGTGGTGAAAAGAGGGACAAGCAAGAAGGCACCAGGTGGGCGGGGCTTGCTAAGTGGTGAAAAACAGCACCAAGGGGGAAGGCACCAGGTGCGAGGGGCTTGCTAAGTGGTGAAAAAGAGCGACAAGCAGGAAGACACCAGGTGGGCGGGGTTTGCTAAGTGGTGAAAAAGAGTGGGAGACAGGAAGGCACCACGTGGTCGGGGCTTAGGCCAGGTGACCTATATCCACTCGCACCTGCGCCCCATCTGCAAAAGAAAAGAGGCTGGAGGGCTCCTTAAGTAGGGAAAAAGAGCAGCAAGCAGGAAGGCACCAGGTGGGCGGCGCTTGCTAAGTGGTGAAAAGGAGCGACAAGCAGGAAGGCACCAAGTGGGCGGGGCTTGCTAAGTGGTGAATAAGAGCGGCAAGCAGGAAAGCACCAGGTGGGCAGGGCTTGCTGAGTGGTGAAAAAGAGCGACAAGCAGGAAGGCACCAGGTGGGGGGGCTTGCTAAGTGGTGAAAATGAGCGGCAGGCAGTAAGGCACCAGGTGGGCGGGGCTTAGACCAGGTGACTTAGATCCACTTGCACCTGCTCCCCATCTGCAAAGTAAAAGAGGCTGGAGGGCTCCTTAAGTAGGGAAAAAGAGCAGCAAGCAGGAAGGCACCAGGTGGGCGGGGCTTGCTTAGTGGTGTAAAAGAGTGCCAAGAAGGAAGGCACCAGGTGGGCGGGGTTTGCTAAGTGGTAAAATGAGCGACAAGCAGGAAGGCACCAGGTGGGGGGGGCTTGCTAAGTGGTGAAAAAGAGAGGCAGGCAGGAAGGCACCAGGTGGGCGGGGCTCAGGCCAGGTGACCTACATCCACTTGCACCTGCTCCCCATGTGCAAAGGAAAAGAGGCTGGAGGTCTCCTTAAGTAGGGAAAAAGAGCAGCAAGCAGGAAGGCACCAGGTGGGCGGGGCTTGCTAAGTGGTGAAAAAGAGCGGCAAGCAGGAAAGCACCAGGTGGGCAGGGCTTGCTGAGTGGTGAAAAAGAGCGACAAGCAGGAAGGCACCAGGTGGGGGGCTTGCTAAGTGGTGAAAATGAGTGGCAGGCAGTAAGGCACCAGGTGGGCGGGGCTTAGGCCAGGTGACTTAGATCCACT
Organism: Ambystoma mexicanum; assembly: GCF_040938575.1. Lineage (NCBI taxonomy): Eukaryota > Metazoa > Chordata > Amphibia > Caudata > Ambystomatidae > Ambystoma > Ambystoma mexicanum. Next base: position 1,250,502,529 of record NC_090937.1, on the reverse strand, counting down.
TGCACCTGCTCCCCATCTGCAAAGGAAAAGAGGCTGGAGGGCTCCTTAAGTAGGGAAAAAGAGCAGCAAGCAGGAAGGCACCAGGTGAGCGGGGCTTGCTTAGTGGTGAAAAAGAGTGCCAAGAAGGAAGGCACCATGTGGGCGGGGCTTGTTGAGTGGTGAAATGAGCGACAAGCAGGAAGGCACCAGGTGGGCGGGGCTTGCTAAGTGGTGAAAAAGAGCGGCAGGCAGGAAGGCATCAGGTGGGCGGGGCTTAGGCCAGGTGACCTACATCCACTTGCACCTGCTCCCCATGTGCAAAGGAAAAGAGGCTGGAGGGCTCCTTAAGTAGGGAAAAAGAGCAGCAAGCAGGAAGGCACCAGGTGGGCGGGGCTTGCTAAGTGGTGAAAAAGAGCAGCAAGCAGGATGACACCAGGTGGGCGGGGCTTGCTAAGTGGTGAAAAAGAGCGGCAGGCATGAAGGCACCAGGTGGGCAGTGCTTAGACCAGGTGAACTAAATCCACTTGCACCTGCTCCCCATCTGCAAAAGAAAAGAGGCTGGAGGGCGCCTTAAGTAGGAAAAAAGAACAGCAAGCAGGAAGGCATCAGGTGGGCGGGGCTTGCTAAATTGGGAAAAAGAGTGACAAGCAGGAAGGCACCAGGTGTGCGGGGCTCTCTAAGTGGTGAAAAAGAGCGGCAGGCATGAAGGCACCAGGTGGGCGCGGCTTAGGCCAGGTGACCTACATCCACTTGCACCTGCTACCCATCTGCAAAGGAAAAGAGGCTAGAGGGCTCCTTAAGTAGGGAAAAAGAGCAGCAAGCAGGAAGGCACCAGGTGGGGGGGCATGCTAAGTGGTGAAAAAGAGCGACAAGCAGGAAGGCACCAGGTGGGCGGGGCTCACTAAGTGGTGAAAAAGTGGTAAGCCGGAAGGCACCAGATGGGCGGGGTTTGCTATGTGGTGAAAAAGACCAACAAACAGGAAGGCAGCAGGTTCGCGGGGCTTGATAAGTGGTGAAAAAGAGCGGCAGGCAGGAAAGCACCAGGTGGGCGAGGCTTAGGCCAGGTGACCTACATCCACCTGCACCTGCTCCCCATCTGCAACGAAAAAGAGGCTAGAGGGCTCCTTAAGTAGGGAAAAACAGCACCAAGGAGGAAGGCACAGGTGGGCGGGGCTTGCTAAGTAGTGAAAAAGAGCGACAAGCAGGAAGGCACCAGGTGGGCGGGGCTTGCTAAGTGGTGAAAAACAGCAGCAGTCAGGAAGGCACCGGGTTGGTGGAGCTTAGGCCGGGTGACCTACATCCACTTGCACCTGCGCCCCATCTGCAAAGGAAAAGAGGCTGGAGGGCTCCTTAAGGAGGAAAAAAGAGCAGCAAGCAGGAAGGCATCAGGTAGGCGGGGCTTGCTAAATTGTGAAAAAGAGTGACAAGCAGGAAGGCATCAGGTGGGCGGGGCTTGCTAAATTGGGAAAAAGAGTGACAAGCAGGAAGGCACCAGGTGTGCGGGGCTTGCTAAGTGGTGAAAAAGAGCGGCAGGCATGAAGGCACCAGGTGGGCGCGGCTTAGGCCAGGTGACCTACATCCACTTGCACCTGCTACCCATCTGCAAAGGAAAAGAGGCTAGAGGGCTCCTTAAGTAGGGAAAAAGAGCAGCAAGCAGGAAGGCACCAGGTGGGGGGGCATGCTAAGTGGTGAAAAAGAGCGACAAGCAGGAAGGCACCAGGTGGGCGGGGCTCACTAAGTGGTGAAAAAGTGGTAAGCCGGAAGGCACCAGATGGGCGGGGTTTGCTATGTGGTGAAAAAGACCAACAAACAGGAAGGCAGCAGGTTCGCGGGGCTTGATAAGTGGTGAAAAAGAGCGGCAGGCAGGAAAGCACCAGGTGGGCGAGGCTTAGGCCAGGTGACCTACATCCACCTGCACCTGCTCCCCATCTGCAACGAAAAAGAGGCTAGAGGGCTCCTTAAGTAGGGAAAAACAGCACCAAGGAGGAAGGCACAGGTGGGCGGGGCTTGCTAAGTAGTGAAAAAGAGCGACAAGCAGGAAGGCACCAGGTGGGCGGGGCTTGCTAAGTGGTGAAAAACAGCAGCAGTCAGGAAGGCACCGGGTTGGTGGAGCTTAGGCCGGGTGACCTACATCCACTTGCACCTGCGCCCCATCTGCAAAGGAAAAGAGGCTGGAGGGCTCCTTAAGGAGGAAAAAAGAGCAGCAAGCAGGAAGGCATCAGGTAGGCGGGGCTTGCTAAATTGTGAAAAAGAGTGACAAGCAGGAAGGCACCAGGTGGGCAGGGCTTGCTAAGTGGTGAAAAAGAGCGGCAGGCATGAAGGCACCAGGTTGGCAGGGCTTAGGCCAGGTGACCTACATCCACTTGCACCTGCTCCCCATCTGCAAAGGAAAAGAGGCTGGAGGGCTCCTTAAGTAGGGAAAAAGAGCAGCAAGCAGGAAGGCACCAGGTGGGTGGGGCTTCCTAAGTGGTGAAAAAGAGGGACAAGCAGGAAGGCACCAGATGGGCGGGGCTTGCTAAGTGGTGAAAAAGAGGGACAAGCAGGAAGGCACCAGGTGGGCGGGGCTTGCTTAGTGGTGAAAAACAGTAGCAAGCAGGAAGGCACCAGGTGGGTGGGGCTTGCTAAGTGGTGAAAAAGAGGGACAAGCAGGAAGGTACCAGGTGGGCGGGGCTTGCTAAGTGGTGAAAAAGAGCGACAAGCAGGAAAGCAGCAGGTGGGTGGGTCTTGCTAAATGGGGAAAAAGAGCGGGAGGCAGGAAGGCACCAGGTGGGCGGGGCTTACGCCAGGTGACCTACATCCACTTGCACCTGCTCCCCATCTGCAAAGGAAAAGAGGCTGGAGAGCTCCTTTAGTAGGGAAAAAGAGCAGAAAGCAGGAAGGCACCAGGTGGGCGGGGCTTGCTAAGTGGTGAAAAAGAGGGACAAGCAGGAAGGCACAAGGTGGGCGGGGCTTGCTAAGTGGTGAAAAACAGCACCAAGGGGGAAGACACCAAGTGCGAGGGGCTTGCTAAGTGGTGAAAAAGAGCGACAAGCAAGAAGATACCAGGTGGGCGGGGCTTGCTAAGTGGTGAAAAAGAGTGGGAGACAGGAAGGCACCAGGTGGGCAGGGCTTAGGCCAGGTGACCTACATCCACTTGCACCTGCTCCCCATCTGCAAAGGAAAAGACTCTGGAGGGCTCCTTAAGTAGGGAAAAAGAGCAGCAAGCAGGAAGGCACCAGGTGGGTGGGGCTTGCTAAGTGGTGAAAAAGAGGGACAAGCAGGAAGGCACCAGGTGGGCGGGGCTTGCTAAGTGGTGAAAAAGAGGGACAAGCAGGAAGGCACCAGGTGGGCGGGGCTTGCTAAGTGGTGAAAAACAGCACCAAGGAGGAAGGCACCAGGTGGGCGGGGCTTGCTAAGTGGTGAAAAAGAGCGACAAGCACCTACATCCACTTGCACATGCTCCCCATCTGCAAAGGAAAAGAGGCTGGAGATCTCCTTAAGTAGGGAAAAAGAGCAGAAAGCAGGAAGGCACCAGGTGGGCGGGGCTTGCTAAGTGGGGAAAAGAGGGACAAGCAAGAAGGCACCAGGTGGGCGTGGCTTGCTAAGTGGTGAAAAACAGCACCAAGGGGGAAGGCACCAGGTGCGATGGGCTTGCTAAATGGTGAAAAAGAGCGACAAGCAGGAAGCCACCAGGTGGGCGGGGCTTGTTAAGTGGTGAAAAAGAGTGGGAGACAGGAAGGCACCACGTGGTCGGGGCTTAGGACAGGTGACCTATATCCACTTGAACCTGCTCCCCATCTGCAAAGGAAAAGAGGCTGGAGGGCTCCTTAAGTAGGAAAAACGAGCAACAAGCAGGAAGGCACCAGGTGGGCGGGGCTTGCTAAGTGGTGGAAAAGAGGGACAAGCAGGAAGGCACCAGGTGGGCGGGGCTTGCTAAGTGATGAAAAACAGCACCAAGGAGGAAGGCACAGGTGGGCGCGGCTTGCTAAGTAGTGAAAAAGAGTGACAAACAGGAAGGCACCAGGTGGGCATGGCTTGCTAAGTGGTGAAAAAGAGCGGCAGGCAGGAAGGCACCAGGTGGGCAGGGCTTAGGCCAGGTGACCTACATCCACTTGCACCTGCTCCCCATCTGCAAACGAAAAGAGGCTGGAGGGCTCCTTAAGTAGGGAGAAAGAGCAGCAAGCAGGAAGGCATAAGGTGGGTGGGGCTTGCTAAGTGATGAAAAAGAGGGACAAGCAGGAAGGCACTAGGTGGGCGGGGCTTGCTAAGTGGTGAAAAAGAGGGACAAGCAGGAAGGCACCAGGTGGGCGGGGCTTGCTAAGTGGTGAAAAACAGCACCAAGGAGGAAGGCACCAGGTGGGCGGGGCTTGCTAAGTGGTGAAAAAGAGTGACAAGTAGGAAAGCACCAGGTGGGTGGGTCTTGCTAAATGGTGAAAAGGAGCGGGAGGCAGGAAGGCACCAGGTGGGCGGGGCTTAGGCCAGGTGATCTACATCCACTTGCACCTGCTCCCCATCTGCAAAGGAAAAGAGGCTGGAGAGCTCCTTCAGTAGGGAAAAAGAGCAAAAAGCAGGAAGGCACCAGGTGGGCGGGGCTTGCTAAGTGGTGAAAAGAGGGACAAGCAGGAAGGCACCAGGTGGGCGGGGCTTGCTAAGTGGTGAAAAACAGCACCAAGGGGGAAGACACCAGGTGCGAGGGGCTTGCTAAGTGGTGAAAAAGAGCGACAAGCAAGAAGATACCAGGTGGGCGGGGCTTGCTAAGTGGTGAAAAAGAGTGGGAGACAGGAAGGCACCAGGTGGGCAGGGCTTAGGCCAGGTGACCTACATCCACTTGCACCTGCTCCCCATCTGCAAAGGAAAAGACTCTGGAGGGCTCCTTAAGTAGGGAAAAAGAGCAGCAAGCAGGAAGGCACCAGGTGGGTGGGGCTTGCTAAGTGGTGAAAAAGAGGGACAAGCAGGAAGGCACCAGGTGGGCGGGGCTAGCTAAGTGGTGAAAAAGAGGGACAAGCAGGAAGGCACCAGGTGGGCGGGGCTTGCTAAGTGGTGAAAAACAGCACCAAGGAGGAAGGCACCAGGTGGGCGGGGCTTGCTAAGTGGTGAAAAAGAGCGACAAGCACCTACATCCACTTGCACATGCTCCCCATCTGCAAAGGAAAAAAGGCTGGAGATCTCCTTAAGTAGGGAAAAAGAGCAGAAAGCAGGAAGGCACCAGGTGGGCGGGGCTTGCTAAGTGGGGAAAAGAGGGACAAGCAAGAAGGCACCAGGTGGGCGTGGCTTGCTAAGTGGTGAAAAACAGCACCAAGGGGGAAGGCACCAGGTGCGATGGGCTTGCTAAATGGTGAAAAAGAGCGACAAGCAGGAAGCCACCAGGTGGGCGGGGCTTGTTAAGTGGTGAAAAAGAGTGGGAGACAGGAAGGCACCACGTGGTCGGGGCTTAGGACAGGTGACCTATATCCATTTGAACCTGCTCCCCATCTGCAAAGGAAAAGAGGCTGGAGGGCTCCTTAAGTAGGAAAAACGAGCAACAAGCAGGAAGGCACCAGGTGGGCGGGGCTTGCTAAGTGGTGGAAAAGAGGGACAAGCAGGAAGGCACCAGGTGGGCGGGGCTTGCTAAGTGATGAAAAACAGCACCAAGGAGGAAGGCACAGGTGGGCGCGGCTTGCTAAGTAGTGAAAAAGAGTGACAAACAGGAAGGCACCAGGTGGGCATGGCTTGCTAAGTGGTGAAAAAGAGCGGCAGGCAGGAAGGCACCAGGTGGGCAGGGCTTAGGCCAGGTGACCTACATCCACTTGCACCTGCTCCCCATCTGCAAACGAAAAGAGGCTGGAGGGCTCCTTAAGTAGGGAGAAAGAGCAGCAAGCAGGAAGGCATCAGGTGGGTGGGGCTTGCTAAGTGATGAAAAAGAGGGACAAGCAGGAAGGCACTAGGTGGGCGGGGCTTGCTAAGTGGTGAAAAAGAGGGACAAGCAGGAAGGCACCAGGTGGGCGGGGCTTGCTAAGTGGTGAAAAACAGCACCAAGGAGGAAGGCACCAGGTGGGCGGGGCTTGCTAAGTGGTGAAAAAGAGTGACAAGTAGGAAAGCACCAGGTGGGTGGGTCTTGCTAAATGGTGAAAAGGAGCGGGAGGCAGGAAGGCACCAGGTGGGCGGGGCTTAGGCCAGGTGATCTACATCCACTTGCACCTGCTCCCCATCTGCAAAGGAAAAGAGGCTGGAGAGCTCCTTCAGTAGGGAAAAAGAGCAAAAAGCAGGAAGGCACCAGGTGGGCGGGGCTTGCTAAGTGGTGAAAAGAGGGACAAGCAGGAAGGCACCAGGTGGGCGGGGCTTGCTAAGTGGTGAAAAACAGCACCAAGGGGGAAGGCACCAGGTGCGAGGGGCTTGCTAAGTGGTGAAAAAGGGCGACAAGCAGGAAGACACCAGGTGGGCGGGGCTTGCTAAGTGGTGAAAAAGAGTGGGAGACAGGAAGGCACCATGTGGTCGGGGCTTAGGCCAGGTGACCTATATCCACTTGCACCTGCTCCCCATCTGCAAAGGAAAAGAGGCTGGAGGGCTCCTTAAGTAGGAAAAAAGAGCAACAAGCAGGAAGGCACCAGGTGGGCGCGGCTTGCTAAGTGATGAAAAAGAGCAATAAGCAGGAAGGCAACAGGTGGGCAGGGATTGCTAAGTGGTGAAAAAGAGTGACAGGCATGAAGGCACCAGGTGGGCGGGGCTTAGGGCAGGTGACCTACATCCACTTGCACCTGCTACTCATCTGCAAAGGAAAAGAGGCTGGAGGGCTCCTTAAGTAGGGAAAAAGAGCAGCAAGCAGGAACTTACCATGTGAGCGGGCCTTGCTAAGTGGTGAAAAAGAGCGGCAAGCAGGAAGGCACCAGGTGGCAGGGCTTGCTGAGTGGTAAAAAAGAGTGACAAGCAGGAAGGCACCAGGTGGGGGGCTTACTAAGTGGTGAAAATGAGCGGCAGGCAGGAATGCACCAGGTGGGTGGAGCTTAGGCCAGGTGACCGACATCCACTTGCACCTGCTCCCTATCTGCAAAGGAAAAGAAGCTGGAGGGTTCCTTAAGTAGGAGAAAAGAGCAGCAAGCAGGAAGGCACCAGGTGGGCGGCGCTTGCTAAGTGGTGAAAAGGAGGGACAAGCAGGAAGGCACCAAGTGGGCGGGGCTTGCTAAGTGGTGAAAAAGAGCGGCAAGCAGGAAAGCACCAGGTGGGCAGGGCTTGCTGAGTGGTGAAAAAGAGCGACAAGCAGGAAGGCATCAGGTGGGGGGTTACTAAGTGGTGAAAATGAGCGGCAGGCAGGAATGCACCAGGTGGGTGGAGCTTAGGCCAGGTGACCTACATCCACTTGCACCTGCTCCCCATCTGCAAAGGAAAAGAAGCTGGAGGGTTCCTTAAGTAGGAAAAAAGAGCAGCAAGCAGGAAGGCATCAGGTGGGCGGCGCTTGCTAAGTTGTGAAAAGGAGCGACAAGCAGGAAGGCACCAAGTGGGCGGGGCTTGCTAAGTGGTGAAAAAGAGCGGCAAGCAGGAAAGCACCAGGTGGGCAGGGCTTGCTGAGTGGTGAAAAAGAGCAGCAATCAGGAAGGCACCAGGTGGGCGGGGCTTGCTAAGTGTTGAAAAAGCAGCAACCAGCAAGGCACCAGGTGGGCGGGGCTTGCTAAGTGGTGAAAAAGAGCGACAAGCAGGAAGGCACCAGGTGGGCGGAGCATCTGCAAAGGAAAAGAGGCTGGAGGGCTCCTTAAGCAGGGAAAAAGAGCAGCAAGCAGGATGGCACCAGGTGGGCGGGGCTTGCTTAGTGGTGAAAAAGAGTCCCAAGAAGGAAGGCACCAGGTGGGCGGGGCTTGCTAAGTGGTGAAAAAGAGCGACAAGCAGGAAGGTACCAGGTGGGCAGGGCTTGCTAAGTGGTGAAAAAGAGCGGCAGGCAGGAAGGCACCAGGTGGGCAGGGTTTAGGCCAGGTGACCTACATCCACTTGCACCTGCTCCCCATCTGCAAAGGAAAAGAGGCTGGAGAGCTCCTTCAGTAGGGAAAAAGAGCAAAAAGCAGGAAGGCACCAGGTGGGCGGGGCTTGCTAAGTGGTGAAAAAGAGGGACAAGCAGGAAGGTACCAGGTGGGCGGGGCTTGTTAAGTGGTGAAAAACAGCACCAAGGAGGAAGGCACCAGGTGGGCGGGGCTTGCTAAGTGGTGAAAAAGAGGGACAAGCAGGAAAGCACCAGGTGGGTGGGTCTTGCTAAATGGTGAAAAAGAGCGGGAGGCAGGAAGGCACCAGGTGGGCGGGGCTTAGGCCAGGTGATCTACATCCACTTGCACCTGCGCCCCATCTGCAAAGGAAAAGAGGCTGGAGGGCTCCTTAAGTAGGGAAAAAGAGCAGCAAGCAGGAAGGCACCAGGTGGGCGGCGCTTGCTAAGTGGTGAAAAACAGCACCAAGGAGGAAGGCACCAGGTGGGCAGGGCTTGCTAAGTGGTGAAAAAGAGCGGGAGGCAGGAAGGCACCAGGTGGGCGGGGCTTAGGCCAGGTGATCTACATCCACTTGCACCTGCTCCCCATCTGCAAAGGAAAAGAGACTGGAGAGCTCCTTCAGTAGGGAAAAAGAGCAAAAAGCAGGAAGGCACCAGGTGGGCGGGGCTTGCTAAGTGGTAAAAAGAGGGACAAGCAAGAAGGCACCAGGTGGGCGGGGCTTGCTAAGTGGTGAAAACCAGCACCAAGGGGGAAGGCACCAGGTGCGAGGGGCTTGCTAAGTGGTGAAAAAGAGCGACAAGCAGGAAGACACCAGGTGTGCGGGGCTTGTTAAGTGGTGAAAAAGAGTGGGAGACAGGAAGGCACCACGTGGTCGGGGCTTAGGCCAGGTGACCTATATCCACTCGCACCTGCGCCCCATCTGCAAAGGAAAAGAGGCTGGAGGGCTCCTTAAGTAGGGAAAAAGAGCAGCAAGCAGGAAGGCACCAGGTGGGCGGCGCTTGCTAAGTGGTGAAAAGGAGCGACAAGCAGGAAGGCACCAAGTGGGCGGGGCTTGCTAAGTGGTGAAAAAGAGCGGCAAGCAGGAAAGCACCAGGTGGGCAGGGCTTGCTGAGTGGTGAAAAAGAGCGACAAGCAGGAAGGCACCAGGTGGGGGGGCTTGCTAAGTGGTGAAAATGAGCGGCAGGCAGTAAGGCACCAGGTGGGCGGGGCTTAGACCAGGTGACTTAGATCCACTTGCACCTGCTCCCCATCTGCAAAGGAAAAGAGGCTGGAGGGCTTCTTAAGTAGGGAAAAAGAGCAGCAGGCAGGAAGGCACCAGGTGGGCGGGGCTTGCTTAGTGGTGTAAAAGAGTGCCAAGAAGGAAGGCACCAGGTGGGCGGGGTTTGCTAAGTGGTAAAATGAGCGACAAGCAGGAAGGCACCAGGTGGGGGGGGCTTGCTAAGTGGTGAAAAAGAGAGGCAGGCAGGAAGGCACCAGGTGGGCGGGGCTTAGGCCAGGTGACCTACATCCACTTGCACCTGCTCCCCATGTGCAAAGGAAAAGAGGCTGGAGGTCTCCTTAAGTAGGGAAAAAGAGCAGCAAGCAGGAAGGCACCAGGTGGGCGGGGCTTGCTAAGTGGTGAAAAAGAGCGGCAGGCAGGAAAGCACAAGGTGGGCAGGGCTTGCTGAGTGGTGAAAAAGAGCGACAAGCAGGAAGGCACCAGGTGGGGGGCTTGCTAAGTGGTGAAAATGAGTGGCAGGCAGTAAGGCACCAGGTGGGCGGGGCTTAGGCCAGGTGACTTAGATCCACTTGCACCTGCTCCCCATCTGCAAAGGAAAAGAGGCTGGAGGGCTCCTTAAGTAGGGAAAAAGAGCAGCAAGCAGGAAGGCACCAGGTGGGCGGGGCTTGCTTAGTGGTGAAAAAGAGTGCCAAGAAGGAAGGCACCATGTGGGCGGGGCTTGTTGAGTGGTGAAATGAGCGACAAGCAGGAAGGCACCAGGTGGGCGGGGCTTGCTAAGTGGTGAAAAAGAGCGGCAGGCAGGAAGGCATCAGGTGGGTGGGGCTTAGGCCAGGTGACCTACATCCACTTGCACCTGCTCCCCATGTGCAAAGGAAAAGAGGCTGGAGGGCTCCTTAAGTAGGGAAAAAGAGCAGCAAGCAGGAAGGCACCAGGTGGGCGGGGCTTGCTAAGTGGTGAAAAAGAGCAGCAAGCAGGATGACACCAGGTGGGCGGGGCTTGCTAAGTGGTGAAAAAGAGCGGCAGGCATGAAGGCACCAGGTGGGCAGTGCTTAGACCAGGTGAACTAAATCCACTTGCACCTGCTCCCCATCTGCAAAAGAAAAGAGGCTGGAGGGCGCCTTAAGTAGGAAAAAAGAACAGCAAGCAGGAAGGCATCAGGTTGGCGGGGCTTGCTAAATTGGGAAAAAGAGTGACGACAAGCAGGAAGGCACCAGGTGTGCGGGGCTTGCTAAGTGGTGAAAAAGAGCGGCAGGCATGAAGGCACCAGGTGGGCGTGGCTTAGGCCAGGTGACCTACATCCACTTGCACCTGCTACCCATCTGCAAAGGAAAAGAGGCTAGAGGGCTCCTTAAGTAGGGAAAAAGAGCAGCAAGCAGGAATGCACCAGGTGGGGGGGCATGCTAAGTGGTGAAAAAGAGCGACAAGCAGGAAGGCACCAGGTGGGCGTGGCTCGCTAAGTGGTGAAAAAGTGGTAAGCCGGAAGGCACCAGATGGGCGGGGTTTGCTATGTGGTGAAAAAGACCAACAAACAGGAAGGCAGCAGGTTCGCGGGGCTTGATAAGTGGTGAAAAAGAGCGGCAGGCAGGAAAGCACCAGGTGGGCGAGGCTTAGGCCAGGTGACCTACATCCACCTGCACCTGCTCCCCATCTGCAACGAAAAAGAGGCTAGAGGGCTCCTTAAGTAGGGAAAAACAGCACCAAGGAGGAAGGCACAGGTGGGCGGGGCTTGCTAAGTAGTGAAAAAGAGCGACAAGCAGGAAGGCACCAGGTGGGCGGGGCTTGCTAAGTGGTGAAAAACAGCGGCAGGCAGGAAGGCACCGGGTTGGTGGAGCTTAGGCCGGGTGACCTACATCCACTTGCACCTGCTCCCCATCTGCAAAGGAAAAGAGGCTGGAGGGCTCCTTAAGGAGGAAAAAAGAGCAGCAAGCAGGAAGGCATCAGGTAGGCGGGGCTTGCTAAATTGTGAAAAAGAGTGACAAGCAGGAAGGCACCAGGTGGGCAGGGCTTGCTAAGTGGTGAAAAAGAGCGGCAGGCATGAAGGCACCAGGTGGGCAGGGCTTAGGCCAGGTGACCTACATCCACTTGCACCTGCTCCCCATCTGCAAAGGAAAAGAGGCTGGAGGGCTCCTTAAGTAGGGAAAAAGAGCAGCAAGCAGGAAGGCACCAGGTGGGTGGGGCTTCCTAAGTGGTGAAAAAGAGGGACAAGTAGGAAGGCACCAGATGGGCGGGGCTTGCTAAGTGGTGAAAAAGAGGGACAAGCAGGAAGGCACCAGGTGGGCGGGGCTTGCTAAGTGGTGAAAAACAGCAGCAGGCAGGAAGGCACCGGGTTGGTGGAGCTTAGGCCGGGTGACCTACATCCACTTGCACCTGCGCCCCATCTGCAAAGGAAAAGAGGCTGGAGGGCTCCTTAAGGAGGAAAAAAGAGCAGCAAGCAGGAAGGCATCAGGTAGGCGGGGCTTGCTAAATTGTGAAAAAGAGTGACAAGCAGGAAGGCACCAGGTGGGCAGGGCTTGCTAAGTGGTGAAAAAGAGCGGCAGGCATGAAGGCACCAGGTGGGCAGGGCTTAGGCCAGGTGACCTACATCCACTTGCACCTGCTCCCCATCTGCAAAGGAAAAGAGGCTGGAGGGCTCCTTAAGTAGGGAAAAAGAGCAGCAAGCAGGAAGGCACCAGGTGGGTGGGGCTTCCTAAGTGGTGAAAAAGAGGGACAAGCAGGAAGGCACCAGATGGGCGGGGCTTGCTAAGTGGTGAAAAAGAGGGACAAGCAGGAAGGCACCAGGTGGGCGGGGCTTGCTTAGTGGTGAAAAACAGTAGCAAGCAGGAAGGCACCAGGTGGGTGGGGCTTGCTAAGTGGTGAAAAAGAGGGACAAGCAGGAAGGTACCAGGTGGGCGGGGCTTGCTAAGTGGTGAAAAAGAGCGACAACCAGGAAAGCAGCAGGTGGGTGGGTCTTGCTAAATGGGGAAAAAGAGCGGGAGGCAGGAAGGCACCAGGTGGGCGGGGCTTACGCCAGGTGACCTACATCCACTTGCACCTGCTCCCCATCTGCAAAGGAAAAGAGGCTGGAGAGCTCCTTTAGTAGGGAAAAAGAGCAGAAAGCAGGAAGGCACCAGGTGGGCGGGGCTTGCTAAGTGGTGAAAAAGAGGGACAAGCAGGAAGGCACAAGGTGGGCGGGGCTTGCTAAGTGGTGAAAAACAGCACCAAGGGGGAAGACACCAGGTGCGAGGGGCTTGCTAAGTGGTGAAAAAGAGCGACAAGCAAGAAGATACCAGGTGGGCGGGGCTTGCTAAGTGGTGAAAAAGAGTGGGAGACAGGAAGGCACCAGGTGGGCAGGGCTTAGGCCAGGTGACCTACATCCACTTGCACCTGCTCCCCATCTGCAAAGGAAAAGACTCTGGAGGGCTCCTTAAGTAGGGAAAAAGAGCAGCAAGCAGGAAGGCACCAGGTGGGTGGGGCTTGCTAAGTGGTGAAAAAGAGGGACAAGCAGGAAGGCACCAGGTGGGCGGGGCTTGCTAAGTGGTGAAAAAGAGGGACAAGCAGGAAGGCACCAGGTGGGCGGGGCTTGCTAAGTGGTGAACAACAGCACCAAGGAGGAAGGCACCAGGTGGGCGGGGCTTGCTAAGTGGTGAAAAAGAGCGACAAGCACCTACATCCACTTGCACATGCTCCCCATCTGCAAAGGAAAAGAGGCTGGAGATCTCCTTAAGTAGGGAAAAAGAGCAGAAAGCAGGAAGGCACCAGGTGGGCGGGGCTTGCTAAGTGGGGAAAAGAGGGACAAGCAAGAAGGCACCAGGTGGGCGTGGCTTGCTAAGTGGTGAAAAACAGCACCAAGGGGGAAGGCACCAGGTGCGATGGGCTTGCTAAATGGTGAAAAAGAGCGACAAGCAGGAAGCCACCAGGTGGGCGGGGCTTGTTAAGTGGTGAAAAAGAGTGGGAGACAGGAAGGCACCACGTGGTCGGGGCTTAGGACAGGTGACCTATATCCACTTGAACCTGCTCCCCATCTGCAAAGGAAAAGAGGCTGGAGGGCTCCTTAAGTAGGAAAAACGAGCAACAAGCAGGAAGGCACCAGGTGGGTGGGGCTTGCTAAGTGGTGGAAAAGAGGGACAAGCAGGAAGGCACCAGGTGGGCGGGGCTTGCTAAGTGATGAAAAACAGCACCAAGGAGGAAGGCACAGGTGGGCGCGGCTTGCTAAGTAGTGAAAAAGAGTGACAAACAGGAAGGCACCAGGTGGGCATGGCTTGCTAAGTGGTGAAAAAGAGCGGCAGGCAGGAAGGCACCAGGTGGGCAGGGCTTAGGCCAGGTGACCTACATCCACTTGCACCTGCTCCCCATCTGCAAACGAAAAGAGGCTGGAGGGCTCCTTAAGTAGGGAGAAAGAGCAGCAAGCAGGAAGGCATCAGGTGGGTGGGGCTTGCTAAGTGATGAAAAAGAGGGACAAGCAGGAAGGCACTAGGTGGGCGGGGCTTGCTAAGTGGTGAAAAAGAGGGACAAGCAGGAAGGCACCAGGTGGGCGGGGCTTGCTAAGTGGTGAAAAACAGCACCAAGGAGGAAGGCACCAGGTGGGCGGGGCTTGCTAAGTGGTGAAAAAGAGTGACAAGTAGGAAAGCACCAGGTGGGTGGGTCTTGCTAAATGGTGAAAAGGAGCGGGAGGCAGGAAGGCACCAGGTGGGCGGGGCTTAGGCCAGGTGATCTACATCCACTTGCACCTGCTCCCCATCTGCAAAGGAAAAGAGGCTGGAGAGCTCAGTCAGTAGGGAAAAAGAGCAAAAAGCAGGAAGGCACCAGGTGGGCGGGGCTTGCTAAGTGGTGAAAAGAGGGACAAGCAGGAAGGCACCAGGTGGGCGGGGCTTGCTAAGTGGTGAAAAACAGCACCAAGGGGGAAGACACCAGGTGCGAGGGGCTTGCTAAGTGGTGAAAAAGAGCGACAAGCAAGAAGATACCAGGTGGGCGGGGCTTGCTAAGTGGTGAAAAAGAGTGGGAGACAGGAAGGCACCAGGTGGGCAGGGCTTAGGCCAGGTGACCTACATCCACTTGCACCTGCTCCCCATCTGCAAAGGAAAAGACTCTGGAGGGCTCCTTAAGTAGGGAAAAAGAGCAGCAAGCAGGAAGGCACCAGGTGGGTGGGGCTTGCTAAGTGGTGAAAAAGAGGGACAAGCAGGAAGGCACCAGGTGGGCGGGGCTTGCTAAGTGGTGAAAAAGAGGGACAAGCAGGAAGGCACCAGGTGGGCGGGGCTTGCTAAGTGGTGAAAAACAGCACCAAGGAGGAAGGCACCAAGTGGGCGGGGCTTGCTAAGTGGTGAAAAAGAGCGACAAGCACCTACATCCACTTGCACATGCTCCCCATCTGCAAAGGAAAAGAGGCTGGAGATCTCCTTAAGTAGGGAAAAAGAGCAGAAAGCAGGAAGGCACCAGGTGGGCGGGGCTTGCTAAGTGGGGAAAAGAGGGACAAGCAAGAAGGCACCAGGTGGGCGTGGCTTGCTAAGTGGTGAAAAACAGCACCAAGGGGGAAGGCACCAGGTGCGATGGGCTTGCTAAATGGTGAAAAAGAGCGACAAGCAGGAAGCCACCAGGTGGGCGGGGCTTGTTAAGTGGTGAAAAAGAGTGGGAGACAGGAAGGCACCACGTGGTCGGGGCTTAGGACAGGTGACCTATATCCACTTGAACCTGCTCCCCATCTGCAAAGGAAAAGAGGCTGGAGGGCTCCTTAAGTAGGAAAAACGAGCAACAAGCAGGAAGGCACCAGGTGGGCGGGGCTTGCTAAGTGGTGGAAAAGAGGGACAAGCAGGAAGGCACCAGGTGGGCGGGGCTTGCTAAGTGATGAAAAACAGCACCAAGGAGGAAGGCACAGGTGGGCGCGGCTTGCTAAGTAGTGAAAAAGAGTGACAAACAGGAAGGCACCAGGTGGGCATGGCTTGCTAAGTGGTGAAAAAGAGCGGCAGGCAGGAAGGCACCAGGTGGGCAGGGCTTAGGCCAGGTGACCTACATCCACTTGCACCTGCTCCCCATCTGCAAACTAAAAGAGGCTGGAGGGCTCCTTAAGTAGGGAGAAAGAGCAGCAAGCAGGAAGGCATCAGGTGGGTGGGGCTTGCTAAGTGATGAAAAAGAGGGACAAGCAGGAAGGCACTAGGTGGGCGGGGCTTGCTAAGTGGTGAAAAAGAGGGACAAGCAGGAAGGCACCAGGTGGGCGGGGCTTGCTAAGTGGTGAAAAACAGCACCAAGGAGGAAGGCACCAGGTGGGCGGGGCTTGCTAAGTGGTGAAAAAGAGTGACAAGTAGGAAAGCACCTGGTGGGTGGGTCTTGCTAAATGGTGAAAAGGAGCGGGAGGCAGGAAGGCACCAGGTGGGCGGGGCTTAGGCCAGGTGATCTACATCCACTTGCACCTGCTCCCCATCTGCAAAGGAAAAGAGGCTGGAGAGCTCCTTCAGTAGGGAAAAAGAGCAAAAAGCAGGAAGGCACCAGGTGGGCGGGGCTTGCTAAGTGGTGAAAAGAGGGACAAGCAGGAAGGCACCAGGTGGGCGGGGCTTGCTAAGTGGTGAAAAACAGCACCAAGGGGGAAGGCACCAGGTGCGAGGGGCTTGCTAAGTGGTGAAAAAGGGCGACAAGCAGGAAGACACCAGGTGGGCGGGGCTTGCTAAGTGGTGAAAAAGAGTGGGAGACAGGAAGGCACCATGTGGTCGGGGCTTAGGCCAGGTGACCTATATCCACTTGCACCTGCTCCCCATCTGCAAAGGAAAAGAGGCTGGAGGGCTCCTTAAGTAGGAAAAAAGAGCAACAAGCAGGAAGGCACCAGGTGGGCGCGGCTTGCTAAGTGATGAAAAAGAGCAATAAGCAGGAAGGCAACAGGTGGGCAGGGATTGCTAAGTGGTGAAAAAGAGTGACAGGCATGAAGGCACCAGGTGGGCGGGGCTTAGGGCAGGTGACCTACATCCACTTGCACCTGCTACTCATCTGCAAAGGAAAAGAGGCTGGAGGGCTCCTTAAGTAGGGAAAAAGAGCAGCAAGCAGGAACTTACCATGTGAGCGGGCCTTGCTAAGTGGTGAAAAAGAGCGGCAAGCAGGAAGGCACCAGGTGGCAGGGCTTGCTGAGTGGTAAAAAAGAGTGACAAGCAGGAAGGCACCAGGTGGGGGGCTTACTAAGTGGTGAAAATGAGCGGCAGGCAGGAATGCACCAGGTGGGTGGAGCTTAGGCCAGGTGACCGACATCCACTTGCACCTGCTCCCCATCTGCAAATGAAAAGAAGCTGGAGGGTTCCTTAAGTAGGAAAAAAGAGCAGCAAGCAGGAAGGCACCAGGTGGGCGGCGCTTGCTAAGTGGTGAAAAGGAGGGACAAGCAGGAAGGCACCAAGTGGGCGGGGCTTGCTAAGTGGTGAAAAAGAGCGGCAAGCAGGAAAGCACCAGGTGGGCAGGGCTTGCTGAGTGGTGAAAAAGAGCGACAAGCAGGAAGGCATCAGGTGGGGGGTTACTAAGTGGTGAAAATGAGCGGCAGGCAGGAATGCACCAGGTGGGTGGAGCTTAGGCCAGGTGACCTACATCCACTTGCACCTGCTCCCCATCTGCAAAGGAAAAGAAGCTGGAGGGTTCCTTAAGTAGGAAAAAAGAGCAGCAAGCAGGAAGGCATCAGGTGGGCGGCGCTTGCTAAGTTGTGAAAAGGAGCGACAAGCAGGAAGGCACCAAGTGGGCGGGGCTTGCTAAGTGGTGAAAAAGAGCGGCAAGCAGGAAAGCACCAGGTGGGCAGGGCTTGCTGAGTGGTGAAAAAGAGCAGCAATCAGGAAGGCACCAGGTGGGCGGGGCTTGCTAAGTGTTGAAAAAGCAGCAACCAGCAAGGCACCAGGTGGGCGGGGCTTGCTAAGTGGTGAAAAAGAGCGACAAGCAGGAAGGCACCAGGTGGGCGGAGCATCTGCAAAGGAAAAGAGGCTGGAGGGCTCCTTAAGCAGGGAAAAAGAGCAGCAAGCAGGATGGCACCAGGTGGGCGGGGCTTGCTTAGTGGTGAAAAAGAGTCCCAAGAAGGAAGGCACCAGGTGGGCGGGGCTTGCTAAGTGGTGAAAAAGAGCGACAAGCAGGAAGGCACCAGGTGGGCAGGGCTTGCTAAGTGGTGAAAAAGAGCGGCAGGCAGGAAGGCACCAGGTGGGCAGGGTTTAGGCCAGGTGACCTACATCCACTTGCACCTGCTCCCCATCTGCAAAGGAAAAGAGGCTGGAGAGCTCCTTCAGTAGGGAAAAAGAGCAAAAAGCAGGAAGGCACCAGGTGGGCGGGGCTTGCTAAGTGGTGAAAAAGAGGGACAAGCAGGAAGGTACCAGGTGGGCGGGGCTTGTTAAGTGGTGAAAAACAGCACCAAGGAGGAAGGCACCAGGTGGGCGGGGCTTGCTAAGTGGTGAAAAAGAGGGACAAGCAGGAAAGCACCAGGTGGGTGGGTCTTGCTAAATGGTGAAAAAGAGCGGGAGGCAGGAAGGCACCAGGTGGGCGGGGCTTAGGCCAGGTGATCTACATCCACTTGCACCTGCTCCCCATCTGCAAAGGAAAAGAGACTGGAGAGCTCCTTCAGTAGGGAAAAAGAGCAAAAAGCAGGAAGGCACCAGGTGGGCGGGGCTTGCTAAGTGGTAAAAAGAGGGACAAGCAAGAAGGCACCAGGTGGGCGGGGCTTGCTAAGTGGTGAAAACCAGCACCAAGGGGGAAGGCACCAGGTGCGAGGGGCTTGCTAAGTGGTGAAAAAGAGCGACAAGCAGGAAGACACCAGGTGTGCGGGGCTTGTTAAGTGGTGAAAAAGAGTGGGAGACAGGAAGGCACCACGTGGTCGGGGCTTAGGCCAGGTGACCTATATCCACTCGCACCTGCGCCCCATCTGCAAAGGAAAAGAGGCTGGAGGGCTCCTTAAGTAGGGAAAAAGAGCAGCAAGCAGGAAGGCACCAGGTGGGCGGCGCTTGCTAAGTGGTGAAAAGGAGCGACAAGCAGGAAGGCACCAAGTGGGCGGGGCTTGCTAAGTGGTGAAAAAGAGCGGCAAGCAGGAAAGC
The DNA here is from genome assembly GCF_040938575.1 of Ambystoma mexicanum. Taxonomy (NCBI): domain Eukaryota; kingdom Metazoa; phylum Chordata; class Amphibia; order Caudata; family Ambystomatidae; genus Ambystoma; species Ambystoma mexicanum. Next base: position 1,250,484,401 of record NC_090937.1, on the reverse strand, counting down.
ACCAGGTGGGCAGGGCTTGCTGAGTGGTGAAAAAGAGCGACAAGCAGGAAGGCACCAGGTGGGGGGGCTTGCTAAGTGGTGAAAATGAGCGGCAGGCAGTAAGGCACCAGGTGGGCGGGGCTTAGACCAGGTGACTTAGATCCACTTGCACCTGCTCCCCATCTGCAAAGGAAAAGAGGCTGGAGGGCTTCTTAAGTAGGGAAAAAGAGCAGCAGGCAGGAAGGCACCAGGTGGGCGGGGCTTGCTTAGTGGTGTAAAAGAGTGCCAAGAAGGAAGGCACCAGGTGGGCGGGGTTTGCTAAGTGGTAAAATGAGCGACAAGCAGGAAGGCACCAGGTGGGGGGGGCTTGCTAAGTGGTGAAAAAGAGAGGCAGGCAGGAAGGCACCAGGTGGGCGGGGCTTAGGCCAGGTGACCTACATCCACTTGCACCTGCTCCCCATGTGCAAAGGAAAAGAGGCTGGAGGTCTCCTTAAGTAGGGAAAAAGAGCAGCAAGCAGGAAGGCACCAGGTGGGCGGGGCTTGCTAAGTGGTGAAAAAGAGCGGCAGGCAGGAAAGCACCAGGTGGGCAGGGCTTGCTGAGTGGTGAAAAAGAGCGACAAGCAGGAAGGCACCAGGTGGGGGGCTTGCTAAGTGGTGAAAATGAGTGGCAGGCAGTAAGGCACCAGGTGGGCGGGGCTTAGGCCAGGTGACTTAGATCCACTTGCACCTGCTCCCCATCTGCAAAGGAAAAGAGGCTGGAGGGCTCCTTAAGTAGGGAAAAAGAGCAGCAAGCAGGAAGGCACCAGGTGGGCGGGGCTTGCTTAGTGGTGAAAAAGAGTGCCAAGAAGGAAGGCACCATGTGGGCGGGGCTTGTTGAGTGGTGAAATGAGCGACAAGCAGGAAGGCACCAGGTGGGCGGGGCTTGCTAAGTGGTGAAAAAGAGCGGCAGGCAGGAAGGCATCAGGTGGGCGGGGCTTAGGCCAGGTGACCTACATCCACTTGCACCTGCTCCCCATGTGCAAAGGAAAAGAGGCTGGAGGGCTCCTTAAGTAGGGAAAAAGAGCAGCAAGCAGGAAGGCACCAGGTGGGCGGGGCTTGCTAAGTGGTGAAAAAGAGCAGCAAGCAGGATGACACCAGGTGGGCGGGGCTTGCTAAGTGGTGAAAAAGAGCGGCAGGCATGAAGGCACCAGGTGGGCAGTGCTTAGACCAGGTGAACTAAATCCACTTGCACCTGCTCCCCATCTGCAAAAGAAAAGAGGCTGGAGGGCGCCTTAAGTAGGAAAAAAGAACAGCAAGCAGGAAGGCATCAGGTTGGCGGGGCTTGCTAAATTGGGAAAAAGAGTGACGACAAGCAGGAAGGCACCAGGTGTGCGGGGCTTGCTAAGTGGTGAAAAAGAGCGGCAGGCATGAAGGCACCAGGTGGGCGTGGCTTAGGCCAGGTGACCTACATCCACTTGCACCTGCTACCCATCTGCAAAGGAAAAGAGGCTAGAGGGCTCCTTAAGTAGGGAAAAAGAGCAGCAAGCAGGAATGCACCAGGTGGGGGGGCATGCTAAGTGGTGAAAAAGAGCGACAAGCAGGAAGGCACCAGGTGGGCGGGGCTCGCTAAGTGGTGAAAAAGTGGTAAGCCGGAAGGCACCAGATGGGCGGGGTTTGCTATGTGGTGAAAAAGACCAACAAACAGGAAGGCAGCAGGTTCGCGGGGCTTGATAAGTGGTGAAAAAGAGCGGCAGGCAGGAAAGCACCAGGTGGGCGAGGCTTAGGCCAGGTGACCTACATCCACCTGCACCTGCTCCCCATCTGCAACGAAAAAGAGGCTAGAGGGCTCCTTAAGTAGGGAAAAACAGCACCAAGGAGGAAGGCACAGGTGGGCGGGGCTTGCTAAGTAGTGAAAAAGAGCGACAAGCAGGAAGGCACCAGGTGGGCGGGGCTTGCTAAGTGGTGAAAAACAGCGGCAGGCAGGAAGGCACCGGGTTGGTGGAGCTTAGGCCGGGTGACCTACATCCACTTGCACCTGCTCCCCATCTGCAAAGGAAAAGAGGCTGGAGGGCTCCTTAAGGAGGAAAAAAGAGCAGCAAGCAGGAAGGCATCAGGTAGGCGGGGCTTGCTAAATTGTGAAAAAGAGTGACAAGCAGGAAGGCACCAGGTGGGCAGGGCTTGCTAAGTGGTGAAAAAGAGCGGCAGGCATGAAGGCACCAGGTGGGCAGGGCTTAGGCCAGGTGACCTACATCCACTTGCACCTGCTCCCCATCTGCAAAGGAAAAGAGGCTGGAGGGCTCCTTAAGTAGGGAAAAAGAGCAGCAAGCAGGAAGGCACCAGGTGGGTGGGGCTTCCTAAGTGGTGAAAAAGAGGGACAAGTAGGAAGGCACCAGATGGGCGGGGCTTGCTAAGTGGTGAAAAAGAGGGACAAGCAGGAAGGCACCAGGTGGGCGGGGCTTGCTTAGTGGTGAAAAACAGCACCAAGGAGGAAGGCACCAGGTGGGCGGGGCTTGCTAAGTGGTGAAAAAGAGAGACAAGCAGGAAAGCAGCAGGTGGGTGGGTCTTGCTAAATGGGGAAAAAGAGCGGGAGGCAGTGGTGAAAAACAGCACCAAGGGGGAAGACACCAGGTGCGAGGGGCTTGCTAAGTGGTGAAAAAGAGCGACAAGCAAGAAGACACCAGGTGGGCAGGGCTTGCTAAGTGGTGAAAAAGAGTGGGAGACAGGAAGGCACCAGGTGGGCAGGGGTTAGGCCAGGTGACCTACATCCACTTGCACCTGCTCCCCATCTGCAAAGGAAAAGACTCTGGAGGGCTCCTTAAGTAGGGAAAAAGAGCAGCAAGCAGGAAGGCACCAGGTGGGTGGGGCTTGCTAAGTGGTGAAAAAGAGGGACAAGCAGGAAGGCACCAGGTGGGCGGGGCTTGCTAAGTGGTGAAAAAGAGGGACAAGCAGGAAGGCACCAGGTGGGCGGGGCTTGCTAAGTGGTGAAAAACAGCACCAAGGAGGAAGGCACCAGGTGGGCGGGGCTTGCTAAGTGGTGAAAAAGAGCGACAAGCACCTACATCCACTTGCACATGCTCTCCATCTGCAAAGGAAAAGAGGCTGGAGATCTCCTTAAGTAGGGAAAAAGAGCAGAAAGCAGGAAGGCACCAGGTGGGCGGGGCTTGCTAAGTGGGGAAAAGAGGGACAAGCAAGAAGGCACCAGGTGGGCGTGGCTTGCTAAGTGGTGAAAAACAGCACCAAGGGGGAAGGCACCAGGTGCGATGGGCTTGCTAAATGGTGAAAAAGAGCGACAAGCAGGAAGCCACCAGGTGGGCGGGGCTTGTTAAGTGGTGAAAAAGAGTGGGAGACAGGAAGGCACCACGTGGTCGGGGCTTAGGACAGGTGACCTATATCCACTTGAACCTGCTCCCCATCTGCAAAGGAAAAGAGGCTGGAGGCCTCCTTAAGTAGGAAAAACGAGCAACAAGCAGGAAGGCACCAGGTGGGCGGGGCTTGCTAAGTGGTGGAAAAGAGGGACAAGCAGGAAGGCACCAGGTGGGCGGGGCTTGCTAAGTGATGAAAAACAGCACCAAGGAGGAAGGCACAGGTGGGCGCGGCTTGCTAAGTAGTGAAAAAGAGTGACAAACAGGAAGGCACCAGGTGGGCATGGCTTGCTAAGTGGTGAAAAAGAGCGGCAGGCAGGAAGGCACCAGGTGGGCAGGGCTTAGGCCAGGTGACCTACATCCACTTGCACCTGCTCCCCATCTGCAAACGAAAAGAGGCTGGAGGGCTCCTTAAGTAGGGAGAAAGAGCAGCAAGCAGGAAGGCATCAGGTGGGTGGGGCTTGCTAAGTGGTGAAAAAGAGGGACAAGCAGGAAGGCACTAGGTGGGCGGGGCTTGCTAAGTGGTGAAAAAGAGGGACAAGCAGGAAGGCACCAGGTGGGCGGGGCTTGCTAAGTGGTGAAAAACAGCACCAAGGAGGAAGGCACCAGGTGGGCGGGGCTTGCTAAGTGGTGAAAAAGAGTGACAAGTAGGAAAGCACCAGGTGGGTGGGTCTTGCTAAATGGTGAAAAGGAGCGGGAGGCAGGAAGGCACCAGGTGGGCGGGGCTTAGGCCAGGTGATCTACATCCACTTGCACCTGCTCCCCATCTGCAAAGGAAAAGAGGCTGGAGAGCTCCTTCAGTAGGGAAAAATAGCAAAAAGCAGGAAGGCACCAGGTGGGCGGGGCTTGCTAAGTGGTGAAAAGAGGGACAAGCAGGAAGGCACCAGGTGGGCGGGGCTTGCTAAGTGGTGAAAAACAGCACCAAGGGGGAAGGCACCAGGTGCGAGGGGCTTGCTAAGTGGTGAAAAAGGGCGACAAGCAGGAAGACACCAGGTGGGCGGGGCTTGCTAAGTGGTGAAAAAGAGTGGGAGACAGGAAGGCACCACCTGGTCGGGGCTTAGGCCAGGTGACCTATATCCACTTGCACCTGCTCCCCATCTGCAAAGGAAAAGAGGCTGGAGGGCTCCTTAAGTAGGAAAAAAGAGCAACAAGCAGGAAGGCACCAGGTGGGCGCGGCTTGCTAAGTGATGAAAAAGAGCAATAAGCAGGAAGGCAACAGGTGGGCAGGGATTGCTAAGTGGTGAAAAAGAGTGACAGGCATGAAGGCACCAGGTGGGCGGGGCTTAGGGCAGGTGACCTACATCCACTTGCACCTGCTACTCATCTGCAAAGGAAAAGAGGCTGGAGGGCTCCTTAAGTAGGGAAAAAGAGCAGCAAGCAGGAACTTACCAGGTGAGCGGGCCTTGCTAAGTGGTGAAAAAGAGCGGCAAGCAGGAAGGCACCAGGTGGCAGGGCTTGCTGAGTGGTAAAAAAGAGTGACAAGCAGGAAGGCACCAGGTGGGGGGCTTACTAAGTGCTGAAAATGAGCGGCAGGCAGGAATGCACCAGGTGGGTGGAGCTTAGGCCAGGTGACCTACATCCACTTGCACCTGCTCCCCATCTGCAAAGGAAAAGAAGCTGGAGGGTTCCTTAAGTAGGAAAAAAGAGCAGCAAGCAGGAAGGCACCAGGTGGGCGGCGCTTGCTAAGTGGTGAAAAGGAGCGACAAGCAGGAAGGCACCAAGTGGGCGGGGCTTTGCTAAGTGGTGAAAAAGAGCGGCAAGCAGGAAAGCACCAGGTGGGCAGGGCTTGCTGAGTGGTGAAAAAGAGCGACAAGCAGGAAGGCATCAGGTGGGGGGCTTACTAAGTGGTGAAAATGAGCGGCAGGCAGGAATGCACCAGGTGGGTGGAGCTTAGGCCAGGTGACCTACATCCACTTGCACCTGCTCCCCATCTGCAAAGGAAAAGAAGCTGGAGGGTTCCTTAAGTAGGAAAAAAGAGCAGCAAGCAGGAAGGCATCAGGTGGGCGGCGCTTGCTAAGTGGTGAAAAGGAGCGACAAGCAGGAAGGCACCAAGTGGGCGGGGCTTGCTAAGTGGTGAAAAAGAGCGGCAAGCAGGAAAGCACCAGGTGGGCAGGGCTTGCTGAGTGGTGAAAAAGAGCAGCAATCAGGAAGGCACCAGGTGGGCGGGGCTTGCTAAGTGTTGAAAAAGCAGCAACCAGCAAGGCACCAGGTGGGCGGGGCTTGCTAAGTGGTGAAAAAGAGCGACAAGCAGGAAGGCACCAGGTGGGCGGGGCATCTGCAAAGGAAAAGAGGCTGGAGGGCTCCTTAAGCAGGGAAAAAGAGCAGCAAGCAGGATGGCACCAGGTGGGCGGGGCTTGCTTAGTGGTGAAAAAGAGTGCCAAGAAGGAAGGCACCAGGTGGGCGGGGCTTGCTAAGTGGTGAATAACAGCACCAAGGAGGAAGGCACAGGTGGGCGGGGCTTGCTAAGTGGTGAAAAAGAGGGACAAGCAGGAAGGCACCAGGTGGGCGGGGCTTGCTAAGTGGTGAAAAAGAGGGACAAGCAGGAAGGCACCAGCTGGGCGGGGCTTGTTAAGTGGTGAAAAACAGCACCAAGGAGGAAGGCACCAGGTGGGCGGGGCTTGCTAAGTGGTGAAAAAGAGGGACAAGCAGGAAAGCACCAGGTGTGTGGGTCTTGCTAAATGGTGAAAAAGAGCGGGAGGCAGGAAGGCACCAGGTGGGCGGGGCTTAGGCCAGGTGATCTACATCCACTTGCACCTGCTCCCCATCTGCAAAGGAAAAGAGGCTGGAGGGCTCCTTAAGTGGGGAAAAAGAGCAGCAAGCAGGAAGGCACCAGGTGGATGGGGCTTGCTAAGTGGTGAAAAAGAGGGACAAGCAGGAAGGCACCAGGTGGGCGGGGCTTGCTAAGTGGTGAAAAAGAGGGACAAGCAGGAAGGCACCAGGTAGGTGGGGCTTGCTTAGTGGTGAAAAACAGCACCAAGGAGGAAGGCACCAGGTGGGCGGGGCTTGCTAAGTGGTGAAAAAGAGAGACAAGCAGGAAAGCAGCAGGTGGGTGGGTCTTGCTAAATGGGGAAAAAGAGCGGGAGGCAGGAAGGCACCAGGTGGGCGGGGCTTACGCCAGGTGACCTACATCCACTTGCACCTGCTCCCCATCTGCAAAGGAAAAGAGGCTGGAGAGCTCCTTTAGTAGGGAAAAAGAGCAGAAAGCAGGAAGGCACCAGGTGGGCGGGGCTTGCTAAGTGGTGAAAAAGAGGGACAAGCAGGAAGGCACAAGGTGGGCGGGGCTTGCTAAGTGGTGAAAAACAGCACCAAGGGGGAAGACACCAGGTGCGAGGGGCTTGCTAAGTGGTGAAAAAGAGCGACAAGCAAGAAGACACCAGGTGGGCGGGCTTGCTAAGTGGTGAAAAAGAGTGGGAGACAGGAAGGCACCAGGTGGGCAGGGCTTAGGCCAGGTGACCTACATCCACTTGCACCTGCTCCCCATGTGCAAAGGAAAAGAGGCTGGAGGGCTCCTTAAGTAGGGAAAAAGAGCAGCAAGCAGGAAGGCACCAGGTGGGCGGGGCTTGCTAAGTGGTGAAAAAGAGCAGCAAGCAGGATGACACCAGGTGGGCGGGGCTTGCTAAGTGGTGAAAAAGAGCGGCAGGCATGAAGGCACCAGGTGGGCAGTGCTTAGACCAGGTGAACTAAATCCACTTGCACCTGCTCCCCATCTGCAAAAGAAAAGAGGCTGGAGGGCGCCTTAAGTAGGAAAAAAGAACAGCAAGCAGGAAGGCATCAGGTTGGCGGGGCTTGCTAAATTGGGAAAAAGAGTGACGACAAGCAGGAAGGCACCAGGTGTGCGGGGCTTGCTAAGTGGTGAAAAAGAGCGGCAGGCATGAAGGCACCAGGTGGGCGTGGCTTAGGCCAGGTGACCTACATCCACTTGCACCTGCTACCCATCTGCAAAGGAAAAGAGGCTAGAGGGCTCCTTAAGTAGGGAAAAAGAGCAGCAAGCAGGAATGCACCAGGTGGGGGGGCATGCTAAGTGGTGAAAAAGAGCGACAAGCAGGAAGGCACCAGGTGGGCGGGGCTCGCTAAGTGGTGAAAAAGTGGTAAGCCGGAAGGCACCAGATGGGCGGGGTTTGCTATGTGGTGAAAAAGACCAACAAACAGGAAGGCAGCAGGTTCGCGGGGCTTGATAAGTGGTGAAAAAGAGCGGCAGGCAGGAAAGCACCAGGTGGGCGAGGCTTAGGCCAGGTGACCTACATCCACCTGCACCTGCTCCCCATCTGCAACGAAAAAGAGGCTAGAGGGCTCCTTAAGTAGGGAAAAACAGCACCAAGGAGGAAGGCACAGGTGGGCGGGGCTTGCTAAGTAGTGAAAAAGAGCGACAAGCAGGAAGGCACCAGGTGGGCGGGGCTTGCTAAGTGGTGAAAAACAGCGGCAGGCAGGAAGGCACCGGGTTGGTGGAGCTTAGGCCGGGTGACCTACATCCACTTGCACCTGCTCCACATCTGCAAAGGAAAAGAGGCTGGAGGGCTCCTTAAGGAGGAAAAAAGAGCAGCAAGCAGGAAGGCATCAGGTAGGCGGGGCTTGCTAAATTGTGAAAAAGAGTGACAAGCAGGAAGGCACCAGGTGGGCAGGGCTTGCTAAGTGGTGAAAAAGAGCGGCAGGCATGAAGGCACCAGGTGGGCAGGGCTTAGGCCAGGTGACCTACATCCACTTGCACCTGCTCCCCATCTGCAAAGGAAAAGAGGCTGGAGGGCTCCTTAAGTAGGGAAAAAGAGCAGCAAGCAGAAAGGCACCAGGTGGGTGGGGCTTCCTAAGTGGTGAAAAAGAGGGACAAGTAGGAAGGCACCAGATGGGTGGGGCTTGCTAAGTGGTGAAAAAGAGGGACAAGCAGGAAGGCACCAGGTGGGCGGGGCTTGCTTAGTGGTGAAAAACAGCACCAAGGAGGAAGGCACCAGGTGGGCGGGGCTTGCTAAGTGGTGAAAAAGAGAGACAAGCAGGAAAGCAGCAGGTGGGTGGGTCTTGCTAAATGGGGAAAAAGAGCGGGAGGCAGTGGTGAAAAACAGCACCAAGGGGGAAGACACCAGGTGCGAGGGGCTTGCTAAGTGGTGAAAAAGAGCGACAAGCAAGAAGACACCAGGTGGGCAGGGCTTGCTAAGTGGTGAAAAAGAGTGGGAGACAGGAAGGCACCAGGTGGGCAGGGCTTAGGCCAGGTGACCTACATCCACTTGCACCTGCTCCCCATCTGCAAAGGAAAAGACTCTGGAGGGCTCCTTAAGTAGGGAAAAAGAGCAGCAAGCAGGAAGGCACCAGGTGGGTGGGGCTTGCTAAGTAGTGAAAAAGAGGGACAAGCAGGAAGGCACCAGGTGGGCGGGGCTTGCTAAGTGGTGAAAAAGAGGGACAAGCAGGAAGGCACCAGGTGGGCGGGGCTTGCTAAGTGGCGAAAAACAGCACCAAGGAGGAAGGCACCAGGTGGGCGGGGCTTGCTAAGTGGTGAAAAAGAGCGACAAGCACCTACATCCACTTGCACATGCTCTCCATCTGCAAAGGAAAAGAGGCTGGAGATCTCCTTAAGTAGGGAAAAAGAGCAGAAAGCAGGAAGGCACCAGGTGGGCGGGGCTTGCTAAGTGGGGAAAAGAGGGACAAGCAAGAAGGCACCAGGTGGGCGTGGCTTGCTAAGTGGTGAAAAACAGCACCAAGGGGGAAGGCACCAGGTGCGATGGGCTTGCTAAATGGTGAAAAAGAGCGACAAGCAGGAATCCACCAGGTGGGCGGGGCTTGTTAAGTGGTGAAAAAGAGTGGGAGACAGGAAGGCACCACGTGGTCGGGGCTTAGGACAGGTGACCTATATCCACTTGAACCTGCTCCCCATCTGCAAAGGAAAAGAGGCTGGAGGCCTCCTTAAGTAGGAAAAACGAGCAACAAGCAGGAAGGCACCAGGTGGGCGGGGCTTGCTAAGTGGTGGAAAAGAGGGACAAGCAGGAAGGCACCAGGTGGGCGGGGCTTGCTAAGTGATGAAAAACAGCACCAAGGAGGAAGGCACAGGTGGGCGCGGCTTGCTAAGTAGTGAAAAAGAGTGACAAACAGGAAGGCACCAGGTGGGCATGGCTTGCTAAGTGGTGAAAAAGAGCGGCAGGCAGGAAGGCACCAGGTGGGCAGGGCTTAGGCCAGGTGACCTACATCCACTTGCACCTGCTCCCCATCTGCAAACGAAAAGAGGCTGGAGGGCTCCTTAAGTAGGGAGAAAGAGCAGCAAGCAGGAAGGCATCAGGTGGGTGGGGCTTGCTAAGTGGTGAAAAAGAGGGACAAGCAGGAAGGCACTAGGTGGGCGGGGCTTGCTAAGTGGTGAAAAAGAGGGACAAGCAGGAAGGCACCAGGTGGGCGGGGCTTGCTAAGTGGTGAAAAACAGCACCAAGGAGGAAGGCACCAGGTGGGCGGGGCTTGCTAAGTGGTGAAAAAGAGTGACAAGTAGGAAAGCACCAGGTGGGTGGGTCTTGCTAAATGGTGAAAAGGAGCGGGAGGCAGGAAGGCACCAGGTGGGCGGGGCTTAGGCCAGGTGATCTACATCCACTTGCACCTGCTCCCCATCTGCAAAGGAAAAGAGGCTGGAGAGCTCCTTCAGTAGGGAAAAATAGCAAAAAGCAGGAAGGCACCAGGTGGGCGGGGCTTGCTAAGTGGTGAAAAGAGGGACAAGCAGGAAGGCACCAGGTGGGCGGGGCTTGCTAAGTGGTGTAAAACAGCACCAAGGGGGAAGGCACCAGGTGCGAGGGGCTTGCTAAGTGGTGAAAAAGGGCGACAAGCAGGAAGACACCAGGTGGGCGGGGCTTGCTAAGTGGTGAAAAAGAGTGGGAGACAGGAAGGCACCACGTGGTCGGGGCTTAGGCCAGGTGACCTATATCCACTTGCACCTGCTCCCCATCTGCAAAGGAAAAGAGGCTGGAGGGCTCCTTAAGTAGGAAAAAAGAGCAACAAGCAGGAAGGCACCAGGTGGGCGCGGCTTGCTAAGTGATGAAAAAGAGCAATAAGCAGGAAGGCAACAGGTGGGCAGGGATTGCTAAGTGGTGAAAAAGAGTGACAGGCATGAAGGCACCAGGTGGGCGGGGCTTAGGGCAGGTGACCTACATCCACTTGCACCTGCTACTCATCTGCAAAGGAAAAGAGGCTGGAGGGCTCCTTAAGTAGGGAAAAAGAGCAGCAAGCAGGAACTTACCAGGTGAGCGGGCCTTGCTAAGTGGTGAAAAAGAGCGGCAAGCAGGAAGGCACCAGGTGGCAGGGCTTGCTGAGTGGTAAAAAAGAGTGACAAGCAGGAAGGCACCAGGTGGGGGGCTTACTAAGTGCTGAAAATGAGCGGCAGGCAGGAATGCACCAGGTGGGTGGAGCTTAGGCCAGGTGACCTACATCCACTTGCACCTGCTCCCCATCTGCAAAGGAAAAGAAGCTGGAGGGTTCCTTAAGTAGGAAAAAAGAGCAGCAAGCAGGAAGGCACCAGGTGGGCGGCGCTTGCTAAGTGGTGAAAAGGAGCGACAAGCAGGAAGGCACCAAGTGGGCGGGGCTTTGCTAAGTGGTGAAAAAGAGCGGCAAGCAGGAAAGCACCAGGTGGGCAGGGCTTGCTGAGTGGTGAAAAAGAGCGACAAGCAGGAAGGCATCAGGTGGGGGGCTTACTAAGTGGTGAAAATGAGCGGCAGGCAGGAATGCACCAGGTGGGTGGAGCTTAGGCCAGGTGACCTACATCCACTTGCACCTGCTCCCCATCTGCAAAGGAAAAGAAGCTGGAGGGTTCCTTAAGTAGGAAAAAAGAGCAGCAAGCAGGAAGGCATCAGTGGGCGGCGCTTGCTAAGTGGTGAAAAGGAGCGACAAGCAGGAAGGCACCAAGTGGGCGGGGCTTGCTAAGTGGTGAAAAAGAGCGGCAAGCAGGAAAGCACCAGGTGGGCAGGGCTTGCTGAGTGGTGAAAAAGAGCAGCAATCAGGAAGGCACCAGGTGGGCGGGGCTTGCTAAGTGTTGAAAAAGCAGCAACCAGCAAGGCACCAGGTGGGCGGGGCTTGCTAAGTGGTGAAAAAGAGCGACAAGCAGGAAGGCACCAGGTGGGCGGGGCATCTGCAAAGGAAAAGAGGCTGGAGGGCTCCTTAAGCAGGGAAAAAGAGCAGCAAGCAGGATGGCACCAGGTGGGCGGGGCTTGCTTAGTGGTGAAAAAGAGTGCCAAGAAGGAAGGCACCATGTGGGCGGGGCATGCTAAGTGGTGAATAACAGCACCAAGGAGGAAGGCACAGGTGGGCGGGGCTTGCTAAGTGGTGAAAAAGAGGGACAAGCAGGAAGGCACCAGGTGGGCGGGGCTTGCTAAGTGGTGAAAAAGAGGGACAAGCAGGAAGGCACCAGCTGGGCGGGGCTTGTTAAGTGGTGAAAAACAGCACCAAGGAGGAAGGCACCAGGTGGGCGGGGCTTGCTAAGTGGTGAAAAAGAGGGACAAGCAGGAAAGCACCAGGTGGGTGGGTCTTGCTAAATGGTGAAAAAGAGCGGGAGGCAGGAAGGCACCAGGTGGGCGGGGCTTAGGCCAGGTGATCTACATCCACTTGCACCTGCTCCCCATCTGCAAAGGAAAAGAGGCTGGAGGGCTCCTTAAGTGGGGAAAAAGAGCAGCAAGCAGGAAGGCACCAGGTGGATGGGGCTTGCTAAGTGGTGAAAAAGAGGGACAAGCAGGAAGGCACCAGGTGGGCGGGGCTTGCTAAGTGGTGAAAAAGAGGGACAAGCAGGAAGGCACCAGGTAGGTGGGGCTTGCTTAGTGGTGAAAAACAGCACCAAGGAGGAAGGCACCAGGTGGGCGGGGCTTGCTAAGTGGTGAAAAAGAGAGACAAGCAGGAAAGCAGCAGGTGGGTGGGTCTTGCTAAATGGGGAAAAAGAGCGGGAGGCAGGAAGGCACCAGGTGGGCGGGGCTTACGCCAGGTGACCTACATCCACTTGCACCTGCTCCCCATCTGCAAAGGAAAAGAGGCTGGAGAGCTCCTTTAGTAGGGAAAAAGAGCAGAAAGCAGGAAGGCACCAGGTGGGCGGGGCTTGCTAAGTGGTGAAAAAGAGGGACAAGCAGGAAGGCACAAGGTGGGCGGGGCTTGCTAAGTGGTGAAAAACAGCACCAAGGGGGAAGACACCAGGTGCGAGGGGCTTGCTAAGTGGTGAAAAAGAGCGACAAGCAAGAAGACACCAGGTGGGCGGGGCTTGCTAAGTGGTGAAAAAGAGTGGGAGACAGGAAGGCACCAGGTGGGCAGGGCTTAGGCCAGGTGACCTACATCCACTTGCACCTGCTCCCCATCTGCAAAGGAAAAGACTCTGGAGGGCTCCTTAAGTAGGGAAAAAGAGCAGCAAGCAGGAAGGCACCAGGTGGGTGGGGCTTGCTAAGTGGTGAAAAAGAGGGACAAGCAGGAAGGCACCAGGTGGGCGGGGCTTGCTAAGTGGTGAAAAAGAGGGACAAGCAGGAAGGCACCAGGTGGGCGGGGCTTGCTAAGTGGTGAAAAACAGCACCAAGGAGGAAGGCACCAGGTGGGCGGGGCTTGCTAAGTGGTGAAAAAGAGCGACAAGCACCTACATCCACTTGCACATGCTCCCCATCTGCAAAGGAAAAGAGGCTGGCGATCTCCTTAAGTAGGGAAAAAGAGCAGAAAGCAGGAAGGCACCAGGTGGGCGGGGCTTGCTAAGTGGGGAAAAGAGGGACAAGCAAGAAGGCACCAGGTGGGCGTGGCTTGCTAAGTGGTGAAAACCAGCACCAAGGGGGAAGGCACCAGGTGCGATGGGCTTGCTAAATGGTGAAAAAGAGCGACAAGCAGGAAGCCACCAGGTGGGCGGGGCTTGTTAAGTGGTGAAAAAGAGTGGGAGACAGGAAGGCACCACGTGGTCGGGGCTTAGGACAGGTGACCTATATCCACTTGAACCTGCTCCCCATCTGCAAAGGAAAAGAGGCTGGAGGGCTCCTTAAGTAGGAAAAACGAGCAACAAGCAGGAAGGCACCAGGTGGGCGGGGCTTGCTAAGTGGTGGAAAAGAGGGACAAGCAGGAAGGCACCAGGTGGGCGGGGCTTGCTAAGTGATGAAAAACAGCACCAAGGAGGAAGGCACAGGTGGGCGCGGCTTGCTAAGTAGTGAAAAAGAGTGACAAACAGGAAGGCACCAGGTGGGCATGGCTTGCTAAGTGGTGAAAAAGAGCGGCAGGCAGGAAGGCACCAGGTGGGCAGGGCTTAGGCCAGGTGACCTACATCCACTTGCACCTGCTCCCCATCTGCAAACGAAAAGAGGCTGGAGGGCTCCTTAAGTAGGGAGAAATAGCAGCAAGCAGGAAGGCATCAGGTGGGTGGGGCTTGCTAAGTGGTGAAAAAGAGGGACAAGCAGGAAGGCACTAGGTGGGCGGGGCTTGCTAAGTGGTGAAAAAGAGGGACAAGCAGGAAGGCACCAGGTGGGCGGGGCTTGCTAAGTGGTGAAAAACAGCACCAAGGAGGAAGGCACCAGGTGGGCGGGGCTTGCTAAGTGGTGAAAAAGAGTGACAAGTAGGAAAGCACCAGGTGGGTGGGTCTTGCTAAATGGTGAAAAGGAGCGGGAGGCAGGAAGGCACCAGGTGGGCGGGGCTTAGGCCAGGTGATCTACATCCACTTGCACCTGCTCCCCATCTGCAAAGGAAAAGAGGCTGGAGAGCTCCTTCAGTAGGGAAAAATAGCAAAAAGCAGGAAGGCACCAGGTGGGCGGGGCTTGCTAAGTGGTGAAAAGAGGGACAAGCAGGAAGGCACCAGGTGGGCGGGGCTTGCTAAGTGGTGAAAAACAGCACCAAGGGGGAAGGCACCAGGTGCGAGGGGCTTGCTAAGTGGTGAAAAAGGGCGACAAGCAGGAAGACACCAGGTGGGCGGGGCTTGCTAAGTGGTGAAAAAGAGTGGGAGACAGGAAGGCACCACGTGGTCGGGGCTTAGGCCAGGTGACCTATATCCACTTGCACCTGCTCCCCATCTGCAAACGAAAAGAGGCTGGAGGGCTCCTTAAGTAGGAAAAAAGAGCAACAAGCAGGAAGGCACCAGGTGGGCGCGGCGTGCTAAGTGATGAAAAAGAGCAATAAGCAGGAAGGCAACAGGTGGGCAGGAATTGCTAAGTGGTGAAAAAGAGTGACAGGCATGAAGGCACCAGGTGGGCGGGGCTTAGGGCAGGTGACCTACATCCACTTGCACCTGCTACTCATCTGCAAAGGAAAAGAGGCTGGAGGGCTCCTTAAGTAGGGAAAAAGAGCAGCAAGCAGGAACTTACCAGGTGAGCAGGCCTTGCTAAGTGGTGAAAAAGAGCGGCAAGCAGGAAGGCACCAGGTGGCAGGGCTTGCTGAGTGATAAAAAAGAGTGACAAGCAGGAAGGCACCAGGTGGGGGGCTTACTAAGTGGTGAAAATGAGCGGCAGGCAGGAATGCACCAGGTGGGTGGAGCTTAGGCCAGGTGACCTACATCCACTTGCACCTGCTCCCCATCTGCAAAGGAAAAGAAGCTGGAGGGTTCCTTAAGTAGGAAAAAAGAGCAGCAAGCAGGAAGGCACCAGGTGGGCGGCGCTTGCTAAGTGGTGAAAAGGAGCGACAAGCAGGAAGGCACCAAGTGGGCGGGGCTTGCTAAGTGGTGGAAAAAGAGCGGCAAGCAGGAAAGCACCAGGTGGGCAGGGCTTGCTGAGTGGTGAAAAAGAGCGACAAGCAGGAAGGCATCAGGTGGGGGGCTTACTAAGTGGTGAAATGAGCGGCAGGCAGGAATGCACCAGGTGGGTGGAGCTTAGGCCAGGTGACCTACATCCACTTGCACCTGCTCCCCATCTGCAAAGGAAAAGAAGCTGGAGGGTTCCTTAAGTAGGAAAAAAGAGCAGCAAGCAGGAAGGCATCAGGTGGGCGGCGCTTGCTAAGTGGTGAAAAGGAGCGACAAGCAGGAAGGCACCAAGTGGGCGGGGCTTGCTAAGTGGTGAAAAAGAGCGGCAAGCAGGAAAGCACCAGGTGGGCAGGGCTTGCTGAGTGGTGAAAAAGAGAAGCAATCAGGAAGGCACCAGGTGGGCGGGGCTTGCTAAGTGTTGAAAAAGCAGCAACCAGCAAGGCACCAGGTGGGCGGGGCTTGCTAAGTGGTGAAAAAGAGCGACAAGCAGGAAGGCACCAGGTGGGCGGGGCATCTGCAAAGGAAAAGCGGCTGGAGGGCTCCTTAAGCAGGGAAAAAGAGCAGCAAGCAGGATGGCACCAGGTGGGCGGGGCTTGCTTGGTGGTGAAAAAGAGTGCCAAGAAGGAAGGCACCAGGTGGGCGGGGCTTGCTAAGTGGTGAAAAACAGCACCAAGGAGGAAGGCACAGGTGGGCGGGGCTTGCTAAGTGGTGAAAAAGAGGGACAAGCAGGAAGGCACCAGGTGGGCGGGGCTTGCTAAGTGGTGAAAAAGAGGGACAAGCAGGAAGGCACCAGCTGGGCGGGGCTTGTTAAGTGGTGAAAAACAGCACCAAGGAGGAAGGCACCAGGTGGGCGGGGCTTGCTAAGTGGTGAAAAAGAGGGACAAGCAGGAAAGCACCAGGTGGGTGGGTCTTGCTAAATGGTGAAAAAGAGCGGGAGGCAGGAAGGCACCAGGTGGGCGGGGCTTAGGCCAGGTGATCTACATCCACTTGCACCTGCTCCCCATCTGCAAAGGAAAAGAGGCTGGAGGGCTCCTTAAGTGGGGAAAAAGAGCAGCAAGCAGGAAGGCACCAGGTGGATGGGGCTTGCTAAGTGGTGAAAAAGAGGGACAAGCAGGAAGGCACCAGGTGGGCGGGGCTTGCTAAGTGGTGAAAAAGAGGGACAAGCAGGAAAGCACCAGGTGGGTGGGTCTTGCTAAATGGTGAAAAAGAGCGGGAGGCAGGAAGGCACCAGGTGGGCGGGGCTTAGGCCAGGTGATCTACATCCACTTGCACCTGCTCCCCATCTGCAAAGGAAAAGAGGCTGGAGAGCTCCTTCAGTAGGGAAAAAGAGCAAAAAGCAGGAAGGCACCAGGTGGGCGGGGCTTGCTAAGTGGTGAAAAGAGGGACAAGCAAGAAGGCACCAGGTGGGCGGGGCTTGCTAAGTGGTGAAAAACAGCACCAAGGGGGAAGGCACCAGGTGCGAGGGGCTTGCTAAGTGGTGAAAAAGAGCGACAAGCAGGAAGACACCAGGTGGGCGGGGCTTGCTAAGTGGTGAAAAAGAGTGGGAGACAGGAAGGCACCACATGGTCGGGGCTTAGGCCAGGTGACCTATATCCACTTGCACCTGCTCCCCATCTGCAAAGGAAAAGAGGCTGGAGGGCTCCTTAAGTAGGGAAAAAGAGCAGCAGGAAGGCACCAGGTGGGCGGCGCTTGCTAAGTGGTGAAAAGGAGCGACAAGCAGGAAGGCACCAAGTGGGCGGGGCTTGCTAAGTGGTGAAAAAGAGCGGCAAGCAGGAAAGCACCAGGTGGGCAGGGCTTGCTGAGTGGTGAAAAAGAGCGACAAGCAGGAAGGCACCAGGTGGGGGGCTTGCTAAGTGGTGAAAATGAGCGGCAGGCAGTAAGGCACCAGGTGGGCGGGGCTTAGACCAGGTGACTTAGATCCACTTGCACCTGCTCCCCATCTGCAAAGGAAAAGAGGCTGGAGGGCTCCTTAAGTAGGGAAAAAGAGCAGCAAGCAGGAAGGCACCAGGTGGGCGGGGCTTGCTTAGTGGTGTAAAAGAGTGCCAAGAAGGAAGGCACCAGGTGGGCGGGGCTTGCTAAGTGGTAAAATGAGCGACAAGCATGAAGGCACCAGGTGGGCGGGGCTTGCTAAGTGGTGAAAAAGAGAGGCAGGCAGGAAGGCACCAGGTGGGCGGGGCTTAGGCCAGGTGACCTACATCCACTTGCACCTGCTCCCCATGTGCAAATGAAAAGAGGCTGGAGGTCTCCTTAAGTAGGGAAAAAGAGCAGCAAGCAGGAAGTCACCAGGTGGGCGGGGCTTGCTAAGTGGTGAAAAAGAGCGGCAAGCAGGAAAGCACCAGGTGGGCAGGGCTTGCTGAGTGGTGAAAAAGAGCGACAAGCAGGAAGGCACCAGGTGGGGGGCTTGCTAAGTGGTGAAAATGAGTGGCAGGCAGTAAGGCACCAGATGGGCGGGGCTTAGGCCAGGTGACTTAGATCCACTTGCACCTGCTCCCCATCTGCAAAGGAAAAGAGGCTGGAGTGCTCCTTAAGTAGGGAAAAAGAGCAGCAAGCAGGAAGGCACCAGGTGGGCGGGGCTTGCTTAGTGGTGAAAAAGAGTGCCAAGAAGGAAGGCACCATGTGGGCGGGGCTTGCTGAGTGGTGAAATGAGCGACAAGCAGGAAGGCACCAGGTGGGCGGGGCTTGCTAAGTGGTGAAAAAGAGTGGCAGGCAGGAAGGCATCAGGTGGGCGGAGCTTAGGCCAGGTGACCTACATCCACTTGCACCTGCTCCCCATGTGCAAAGGAAAAGAGGCTGGAGGGCTCCTTAAGTAGGGAAAAAGAGCAGCAAGCAGGAAGGCACCAGGTGGGCGGGGCTTGCTAAGTGGTGAAAAAGAGCAGCAAGCAGGATGACACCAGGTGGGCGGGGCTTGCTAAGTGGTGAAAAAGAGCGGCAGGCGTGAAGGCACCAGGTGGGCAGTGCTTAGACCAGGTGAACTAAATCCACTTGCACCTGCTCCCCATCTGCAAAAGAAAAGAGGCTGGAGGGCGCCTTAAGTAGGAAAAAAGAACAGCAAGCGGAAGGCATCAGGTGGACGGGGCTTGCTAAATTGGGAAAAAGAGTGACAAGCAGGAAGGCACCAGGTGTGCGGGGCTTGCTAAGTGGTGAAAAAGAGCGGCAGGCATGAAGGCACCAGGTGGGCGTGGCTTAGGCCAGGTGACCTACATCCACTTGCACCTGCTACCCATCTGCAAAGGAAAAGAGGCTAGAGGGCTCCTTAAGTAGGGAAAAAGAGCAGCAAGCAGGAAGGCACCAGGTGGGGGGGGCATGCTAAGTGGTGAAAAAGAGCGACAAGCAGGAAGGCACCAGGTGGGCGGGGCTCGCTAAGTGGTGAAAAAGTGTTAAGCCTGAAGGCACCAGATGGGCGGGGTTTGCTATGTGGTGAAAAAGACCAACAAACAGGAAGGCAGCAGGTTCGCGGGGCTTGATAAGTGGTGAAAAAGAGCGGCAGGCAGGAAAGCACCAGGTGGGCGAGGCTTAGGCCAGGTGACCTACATCCACCTGCACCTGCTCCCCATCTGCAACGAAAAAGAGGCTAGAGGGCTCCTTAAGTAGGGAAAAAGAGCAGCAAGCAGGAAGGCACCAGGTGGGCGGGGCTTGCTAAGTGGTGAAAAAGAGTGACAAGCAGGAAGGCACCAGGTAGGCAGGGCTTGCTAAGTGGTGAAAAAGAGCGGCAAGCAGGAAGGCACCAGGTGGGCGGGGCTTGCTAAGTGGTGAAAAAGAGCGACAAGCAGGAAGGCACCAGGTGGGGGGGCTTGCTAAGTGATGAAAAAGAGTGACAAACAGGAAGCCACCAAGTGGGCGGGGCTTAGTAAGTAGTGAAAAAGAGCGGAAAGCAGGAAGGCACCAGGTGGGCGGGGCTTTGCTAAGTGGTGAAAAAGAAGGACAAGCAGGAAGGCACCAGGTCGGCGTGGCTTGCTAAGTGGTGAAAAAGAGCGGGAGGCAGGAAGGCACCAGGTGGGCGGGGCTTAGGCCAGGTGACCTACATCCACTTGCACCTGCTCCCCATCTGCAAAGGAAAAGAGGCTGGAGGGCTCCTTAAGTAGGAAAAAAGAGCAGCAAGCAGGAAGGCACGGCTTGCTAAGTGGTGAAAAAGAGCGGCAGGCATGAAGGGACCAGGTGGGCAGGGCTTAGGCCAGGTGACCTACATCCACTTGCACCTGCTCCCCATCTGCAAAGGAAAAGAGGCTGGAGTGCTCCTTAAGTAGGGAAAAAGAGCAGCAAGCAGGAAGGCACCAGGTGGGTGGGGCTTCCTAAGTGGTGAAAAAGAGGGACAAGCAGGAAGGCACCAGGTGGGCGGGGCTTGCTAAGTGGTGAAAAAGAGGGACAAGCAGGAAGGCACCAGGTGGGCGGGGCTTGCTTAGTGGTGAAAAACAGCACCAAGGAGGAAGGCACCAGGTGGGCGGGGCTTGCTAAGTGGTGAAAAAGAGCGACAAGCAGGAAAGCAGCAGGTGGGTGGGTCTTGCTAAATGGGGAAAAAGAGCGGGAGGCAGGAAGGCACCAGGTGGGCGGGGCTTACGCCAGGTGACCTACATCCACTTGCACCTGTTCCCCATCTGCAAAGGAAAAGAGGCTGGAGAGCTCCTTAAGTAGGGAAAAAGAGCAGAAAGCAGGAAGGCACCAGGTGGGCAGGGCTTGCTAAGTGGTGAAAAAGAGGGACAAGCAGGAAGGCACAAGGTGGGCGGGGCTTGCTAAGTGGTGAAAAACAGCACCAAGGGGGAAGACACATGGTGCGAGGGGCTTGCTAAGTGGTGAAAAAGAGCGACAAGCAAGAAGACACCAGGTGGGCGGGGCTTGCTAAGTGGTGAAAAAGAGTGGGAGACAGGAAGGCACCAGGTGGGCAGGGCTTAGGCCAGGTGACCTACATCCACTTGCACATGCTCCCCATCTGCAAAGGAAAAGACTCTGGAGGGCTCCTTAAGTAGGGAAAAAGAGCAGCAAGCAGGAAGGCACCAGGTGGGTGGGGCTTGCTAAGTGGTGAAAAAGAGGGACAAGCAGGAAGGCACCAGGTGGGCGGGGCTTGCTAAGTGGTGAAAAAGAGGGACAAGCAGGAAGGCACCAGGTGGGCGGGGCTTGCTAAGTGGTGAAAAACAGCACCAAGGAGGAAGGCACCAGGTGGGCGGGGCTTGCTAAGTGGTGAAAAAGAGCGACAAGCACCTACATCCACTTGCACATGCTCCCCATCTGCAAAGAAAAAGAGGCTGGAGATCTCCTTAAGTAGGGAAAAAGAGCAGAAAGCAGGGAGGCACCAGGTGGGCGGGGCTTGCTAAGTGGGGAGAAGAGGGACAAGCAAGAAGGCACCAGGTGGGCGTGGCTTGCTAAGTGGTGAAAAACAGCACCAAGGGGGAAGGCACCAGGTGCGATGGGCTTGCTAAATGGTGAAAAAGAGCGACAAGCAGGAAGCCACCAGGTGGGCGGGGCTTGCTAAGTGGTGAAAAAGAGTGGGAGACATGAAGGCACCACGTGATCGGGGCTTAGGACAGGTGACCTATATCCACTTGAACCTGCTCCCCATCTGCAAAGGAAAAGAGGCTGGAGGGCTCCTTAAGTAGGAAAAACGAGCAACAAGCAGGAAGGCACCAGGTGGGCGGGGCTTGCTAAGTGGTGGAAAAGAGGGACAAGCAGGAAGGCACCAGGTGGGCGGGGCTTGCTAAGTGGTGAAAAACAGCACCAAGGAGCAAGGCACAGGTGGGCGCGGCTTGCTAAGTAGTGAAAAAGAGTGACAAACAGGAAGGCACCAGGTGGGCAGGGCTTGCTAAGTGGTGAAAAAGAGCGGCAGGCAGGAAGGCACCAGGTGGGCAGGGCTTAGGCCAGGTGACCTACATCCACTTGCACCTGCTCCCCATCTGCAAACGAAAAGAGGCTGGAGGGCTCCTTAAGTAGGGAGAAAGAGCAGCAAGCAGGAAGGCATCAGGAGGGTGGGGCTTGCTAAGTGGTGAAAAAGAGGGACAAGCAGGAAGGCACCAGGTGGGCGGGGCTTGCTTAGTGGTGAAAAAGAGGGACAAGCAGGAAGGCACCAGGTGGGCGGGGCTTGCTAAGTGGTGAAAAACAGCACCAAGGAGGAAGGCACCAGGTGGGCGGGGCTTGCTAAGTGGTGAAAAAGAGTGACAAGCAGGAAAGCACCAGGTGGGTGGGTCTTGCTAAATGGTGAAAAAGAGCGGGAGGCAGGAAGGCACCAGGTGGGCGGGGCTTAGGCCAGGTGATCTACATCCACTTGCACCTGCTCCCCATCTGCAAAGGAAAAGAGGCTGGAGAGCTCCTTCAGTAGGGAAAAAGAGCAAAAAGCAGGAAGGCACCAGGTGGGCGGGGCTTGCTAAGTGGTGAAAAGAGGGACAAGCAGGAAGGCACCAGGTGGGCGGGGCTTGCTAAGTGGTGAAAAACAGCACCAAGGGGGAAGGCACCAGGTGCGAGGGGCTTGCTAAGTGGTGAAAAAGAGCAACAAGCAGGAAGACACCAGGTGGGCGGGGCTTGCTAAGTGGTGAAAAAGAGTGGGAGACAGGAAGGCACCACGTGGTCGGGGCTTAGGCCAGGTGACCTATATCCACTTGCACCTGCTCCCCATCTGCAAAGGAAAAGAGGCTGGAGGGCTCCTTAAGTAGGAAAAAAGAGCAACAAGCAGGAAGGCACCAGGTGGGCGCGGCTTGCTAAGTGATGAAAAAGAGCAATAAGCCGGAAGGCAACAGGTGGGCAGGGATTGTTAAGTGGTGAAAAAGAGTGACAGGCATGAAGGCACCAGGTGGGCGGGGCTTAGGGCAGGTGACCTACATCCACTTGCACCTGCTACTCATCTGCAAAGGAAAAGAGGCTGGAGGGCTCCTTAAGTAGGGAAAAAGAGCAGCAAGCAGGAACTTACCAGGTGAGCGGGCCTTGCTAAGTGGTGAAAAAGAGCGGCAAGCAGGAAGGCACCAGGTGGCAGGGCTTGCTGAGTGGTAAAAAATAGTGACAAGCAGGAAGGCACCAGTTGGGGGGCTCACTAAGTGGTGAAAATGAGCGGCAGGTAGGAATGCACCAGGTGGGTGGAGCTTAGGCCAGGTGACCTACATCCACTTGCACCTGCTCCCCATCTGCAAAGGAAAAGAAGCTGGACGGTTCCTTAAGTAGGAAAAAAGAGCAGCAAGCAGGAAGGCACCAGGTGGGCGGCGCTTGCTAAGTGGTGAAAAGGAGCGACAAGCAGGAAGGCACCAAGTGGGCGGGGCTTGCTAAGTGGTGAAAAAGAGCGGCAAGCAGGAAAGCACCAAGTGGGCAGGGCTTGCTGAGTGGTGAAAAAGAGCGACAAGCAGGAAGGCATCAGGTGGGGGGCTTACTAAGTGGTGAAAATGAGCGGCAGGCAGGAATGCACCAGGTGGGTGGAGCTTAGGCCAGGTGACCTACATCCACTTGCACCTGCTCCCCATTTGCAAAGGAAAAGAAGCTGGAGGGTTCCTTAAGTAGGAAAAAAGAGCACCAAGCAGGAAGGCACCAGGTGGGCGGCGCTTGCTAAGTGGTGAAAAGGAGCGACAAGCAGGAAGGCACCAAGTGGGCGGAGCTTGCTAAGTGGTGAAAAAGAGCGGCAAGCAGGAAAGCACCAGGTGGGCAGGGCTTGCTGAGTGGTGAAAAAGAGCAGCAATCAGGAAGGCACCAGGTGGGCGGGGCTTGCTAAGTGTTGAAAAAGCAGCAACCAGCAAGGCACCAGATGGGCGGGGCTTGCTAAGTGGTGAAAAAGAGCGACAAGCAGGAAGGCACCAGGTGGGCGGGGCATCTGCAAAGGAAAAGAGGCTGGAGGCCTCGTTAAGCAGGGAAAAAGAGCAGCAAGCAGGATGGCACCAGGTGGGCGGGGCTTGCTTAGTGGTGAAAAAGAGTGCCAAGAAGGAAGGCACCGGGTGGGCGGGGCTTGCTAAGTGGTGAAAAACAGCACCAAGGAGGAAGGCACAGGTGGGCGGGGCTTGCTAAGTAGTGAAACAGAGCGACAAGCAGGAAGGCACCAGGTGGGCAGGGCTTGCTAAGTGGTGAAAAAGAGCGGCAGGCAGGAAGGCACCAGGTGGGCAGGGCTTAGGCCAGGTGACCTACATCCACTTGCACCTGCTCCCCATCTGCAAAGGAAAAGAGGCTGGAGGGCTCCTTAAGTAGGGAAAAAGAGCAGCAAGCAGGAAGGCACCAGGTGGGCGGGGCTTGCTTAGTGGTGAAAAAGAGTGCCAAGAATGAAGGCACCATGTGGGCGGTGCTTGCTGAGTGGTGAAATGAGCGACAAGCAGGAAGGCACCAGGTGGGCGGGGCTTGCTAAGTGGTGAAAAAGAGCGGCAGGCAGGAAGGCATCAGGTGGGCGGGGCTTAGGCCAGGTGACCTACATCCACTTGCACCTGCTCCCCATGTGCAAAGGAAAAGAGGCTGGAGGGCTCCTTAAGTAGGGAAAAAGAGCAGCAAGCAGGAAGGCACCAGGTGGGCGGGGCTTGCTAAGTGGTGAAAAAGAGCAGCAAGCAGGATGACACCAGGTGGGCGGGGCTTGCTAAGTGGTGAAAAAGAGCGGCAGGCATGAAGGCACCAGGTGGGCAGTGCTTAGACCAGGTGAACTAAATCCACTTGCACCTGCTCCCCATCTGCAAAAGAAAAGAGGCTGGAGGGCGCCTTAAGTAGGAAAAAAGAACAGCAAGCAGGAAGGCATCAGGTGGGTGGGGCTTGCTAAGTTGGGAAAAAGAGTGACAAGCAGGAAGGCACCAGGTGTGCGGGGCTTGCTAAGTGGTGAAAAAGAGCGGCAGGCATGAAGGCACCAGGTGGGCGTGGCTTAGGCCAGGTGACCTACATCCACTTGCACCTGCTACCCATCTGCAAAGGAAAAGAGGCTAGAGGGCTCCTTAAGTAGGGAAAAAGAGCAGCAAGCAGGAAGGCACCAGGTGGGGGGGGGCATGCTAAGTGGTGAAAAAGAGCGACAAGCAGGAAGGTACCAGGTGGGCGGGCTCGCTAAGTGGTGAAAAAGTGGTAAGCCGGAAGGCACCAGATGGGCGGGGTTTGCTATGTGGTGAAAAAGAGCAACAAACAGGAAGGCAGCAGGTTCGCGGGGCTTGATAAGTGGTGAAAAAGAGCGGCAGGCAGGAAAGCACCAGGTGGGCGAGGCTTAGGCCAGGTGACCTACATCCACCTGCACCTGCTCCCCATCTGCAACGAAAAAGAGGCTAGAGGGCTCCTTAAGTAGGGAAAAAGAGCAGCAAGCAGGAAGGCACCAGGTGCGCGGGGCTTGCTAAGTGGTGAAAAAGAGTGACAAGCAGGAAGGCACCAGGTGGGGGGGCTTGCTAAGTGATGAAAAAGAGTGACAAACAGGAAGCCACCAAGTGGGCGGGGCTTACTAAGTAGTGAAAAAGAGCGGAAAGCAGGAAGGCACCAGGTGGGCGGGGCTTTGCTAAGTGGTGAAAAAGAGGGACAAGCAGGAAGGCACCAGGTCGGCGTGGCTTGCTAAGTGGTGAAAAAGAGCGGGAGGCAGGAAGGGACCAGGTGGGCGGGGCTTAGGCCAGGTGACCTACATCCACTTGCACCTGCTCCCCATTTGCAAAGGAAAAGAGGCTGGAGGGCTCCTTAATTAGGAAAAAAGAGCAGCAAGCAGGAAGGCACCAGGTGTGCAGAGGGTTGCTAAGTGGTGGAAAAGAGGGACAAGCAGGAAGGCACCACGTGGGCGGGGCTTGCTAAGTGGTGAAAAACAGCACCAAGGAGGAAGGCACCAGGTGGGCGGGGCTTGCTAAGTGGTGAAAAAGAGCGACAAGCAGGAAGGCACCAAGGTGCGCGGGGCTTGCTAAGTGGTGAAAAAGAGCGGGAGGCAGGAAAGCACCAGGTGGGCAGGGATTAGGCCAAGTGACCTACATCCACTTGCACCTGCTCCCATTCTGCAAAGGAAAAGAGGCTGGAGGGCTCCTTATGTAGGGAAAAAGAGCAGCAAGCAGGAAGGCACCAGGTGAGCGGGGCTTTCTAAGTGCTGAAAAACAGCACCAAGGAGGAAAGCACCAGGTTTGCGGGGCTTGCTAAGTGGTGAAAAAGAGCGACAAGCAGGAAGGCACCAGGTGGGCGGGGCTTGCTAAGTGGTGAAAAACAGCGGCAGGCAGGAAGGCACCAGGTGGGTGGGGCTTAGGCCAGGTGACCTACATCCACTTGCAACTGCTCCCCAGCTGCAAAGGAAAACACGCTGGAGGGCTCCTTAAGTAGGGAAAAAGAGCGGCAAGCAGGAAGGCACCAGGTGGGCGGGGCTTAGGCCAGGTGACCTACATCCACTTGCACCTGCTCCCCATCTGCAAAGGAAAAGAGGCTGGAGGGCTCCTTAAGCAGGAAAAAAGAGAAGCAAGCAGGAAGGCACCAGGTGGGCGGGTCTTGCTAAGTTGTGAAAAAGAGTGACAAGCAGGAAGGCACGAGGTGGGCGGGGCTTGCTAAGTGGTGAAAAAGAGCGGGAGGCATGAAGGCACCAGGTGGGCGTGGATTAGGCCAGGTGACCTACATCCACTTGCACCTGCTACCCATCTGCAAAGGAAAAGAGGCTGGAGGGCTCCTTAAGTAGGAAAAAAGAGCAGCAAGCAGGAAGGCACCAGGTGGGCGGGCTTGCTAAGTGGTGAAAAAGAGCGACAAACAGGAAGGCACCAGGTGCGCAGGGCTTGATAAGTGGTGAAAAAGAGCGGCAGGCAGGAAGGCACCAGGTGGGCGAGGTTTAGGCCAGGTGATCTACATCCACCTGCACCTGCTCCCCATCTGCAAAGGAAAAGAGGCTGGAGGGCTCCTTAAGTAGGGAAAAAGAGCAGCAAGCAGGAAGGCACCATGTGGGCGGGGCTTGCTAAGTGGTGAAAAAGAGCGACAAGCAGGAAGGCACGAGGTAGGCTGGGCTTGCTAAGTGGTGAAAAAGAGCGGGAAGCAGGAATGCACCAGGTGGGCGGGGCTTGCTAAGTGGTGAAAAAGAGCGACAGGCAGGAAGGCACCACGTGGGGGGGCTTGCTAAGTGATGAAAAAGACTGACAAACAGGAAGGCACCAGGTGGGCAGGTCTTACTAAGTGATGAAAAAGCGTGGCAAGCAGGAAGGCACCAGGTGGGTGGGTCTTTGCTAAATGGTGAGAAAGAGTGACAAACAGGAAGACACCAGGTGGGCAGGGCTTAGGCCAGGTGACCTACATCCACCTGCATCTGCTCCCCATCTGCAAAGGAAAAGAGGCTGGAGGGCTCCTTAAGTAGGGAAAAAGAGCAGCAAGCAGGAAAGCACCATGTGGGCGGGGCTTGCTAAGTGGTGAAAAAGAGCGACAAGCAGGAAGGCACCAGGTAGGCTGGGCTTGCTAAGTGGTGAAAAAGAGCGGCAAGCAGGGAGGCACCAGGTGGGCGGGGCTTAGGCCAGGTGACCTACATCCACTTGCTCCTGCTCCCCATCTGCAAAGGAAAAGAGGCTGGAGGGCTCCAAAAGTAGGAAAAAAGAGCAGCAGGCAGGAAGGCACCAGGTGGGCGGGGCTTGCCAAGTTGTGAAAAAGAGGGACAAGCAGGAAGGCACCAGGTGGGCGGGACTTGCTAAGTGGTGAAAAGCAGCACCAAGGAGGAAGGCACCAGGTGGGCGGGGCTTGCTAAGTGGTGAAAAAGAGTGACAAGCAGGAAGGCACCAGGTGGGCGGGGCTTGCTAAGTTTTGAAAAAGAGCGGGAGGCAGGAAGGCACCAGGTGTGCGGGGCTTAGGCCAGGTGACCTACATTCACTTGCACCTGCTCCCCATCTGCAAAGGAAAAGAGGCTAGAGGGCTCCTTAAGTAGGGAAAAAGAGCAGCAAGCAGGAAGGCACCAGGTGGGCGGGGCTTGCTAAAGGTGAAAAAGAGCGACAAGCAGGAAGGCACCAGGTGGGCAGGGCTTGCTAAGTGGTGAAAAAGAGCGGGAGGCAGGAAGGCACCAGGTGGGCGGGGCTTAGGCCAGGTGACCTACATCCACTTGCACCTGCTCCCCATCTGCAAAGGAAAAGAGGCTGGATGGCTCCTTAAGTAGGAAAAAAGAGCAGCAAGCAGGAAGGCACCAGGTGGGCGGGGCTTGCTAAGTGGTGAAAAAGAGTGGCAGGCATGAAGGCACCAGGTGGGCGGGACTTAGGCCAGGTAACCTACATCCACCTGCACCTGCTCCTCATCTGCAAAGGAAAAGAGGCTGTAGGGCTCCTTAAGTAGGGAAAAAGAGCAGCAAGCAGGAAGGCACCAGGTGGGTGGGGTTTGCTAAGGGGTGAAAAAGAATGGCATGCAGGAAGGCACCAGGTGGGCGGGGCTTAGGCCAGGTGACCTGCATCCACCTGCACCTGCTCCTCATCTGCAAAGGAAAAGAGGCTGGAGGGCTCCTTAAGTAGGGAAAAAGATCAGGAAGCAGGAAGGCACCAGGTGGGCGGGTTTTGCTAAGTGGTGAAAAGCAGCACCAAGGAGGAAGGCACCAGGTGGGCGGGGCTTGCTAAGTGGTGAAAAAGAGCGACAAGCAGGAAGGCACCAGGTGAGCGGGGCTTGCTAAGTGGCGAAAAAGAGCGGCAGGCATGAAGGAACCAGGTGGGCGGTACTTAGGGCAGGTGACCTACATCCACCTGCACCTGCTCCTCATCTGCAAAGGAAAAGAGGCTGGAGGGTTCCTTAAGTAGGGAAAAAGAGCAGCAAGCAGGAAGGCACCAGGTGGGTGGGGTTTGCTAAGTGGTGAAAAAGAACGGCAAGCAGGAAGGCACCAGGTGGGCGTGGCTTGCTAAGTGGTGAAAAAGAGTGGCAAGCAGGAAGGCACCAAGTGGGCGGGGCTTGCTAAGTGGTGAAAAGAGCGGCAAGCAGGAAAGCACCAGGTGGGCAGGGCTTGCTGAGTGGTGAAAAAGAGCGACAAGCAGGAAGGCACCAGGTGGGGGGCTTGCTAAGTGGTGAAAATGAGCGGCAGGCAGTAAGGCACCAGGTGGGCGGGGCTTAGGCCAGTTGACTTAGATCCACTTGCACCTGATCCCCATCTGCAAAGGAAAAGAGGCTGGATGGCTCCTTAAGTAGGGAAAAATAGCAACAAGCAGGAAGGCACCAGGTGGGCGGGGCTTGCTTGGTGGTGAAAAAGAGTGCCAAGAAGGAAGGCACCAGGTGGGCGGGGCTTGCTAAGTGGTGAAATGAGCGACAAGCAGGAAGGCACCCGGTGGGCGGGGCTTACTAAGTGGTGAAAAAGAGCGGCAGGCAGGAAGGCACCAGGTGGGCGGGGCTTAGGCCAGGTGACCTACATCCACTTGCACCTGCTCCCCATGTGCAAAGGAAAAGAGGCTGGAGGGCTCCTTAAGTAGGGAAAAAGAGCAGCAAGCAGGAAGGCACCAGGTGGGCGGGGCTTGCTAAGTGGTGAAAAAGAGCGACAAGCAGGATGACACCAGGTGGGCGGGGCTTGCTAAGTGGTGAAAAAGAGCGGCAGGCATGAAGGCACCAGGTGGGCAGTGCTTAGACCAGGTGAACTAAATCCACTTGTACCTGCTCCCCATCTGCAAAAGATAAGAGGCTGGAGGGCTCCTTAAGTAGGAAAAAAGAACAGCAAGCAGGAAGGCATCAGGGGGGCGGGGCTTGCTAAGTTGGGAAAAAGAGTGACAAGCAGGAAGGCACCAGGTGTGTGGGGCTTGCTAAGTGGTGAAAAAGAGCGGCAGGCATGAAGGCACCAGGTGGGCGTGGCTTAGGCCAGGTGACCTACATCCACTTGCACCTGCTACCCATCTGCAAAGGAAAAGAGGCTAGAGGGCTCCTTAAGTAGGGAAAAAGAGCAGCAAGCAGGAAGGCACCAGGTGGGCGGGGCTTGCTAAGTGGTGAAAAAGAGCGACAAGCAGGAAGGCACCAGGTGGGCGGGGCTTGCTAAGTGGCGAAAAAGAGCGGCAGGCAGGAAGGAACCAGGTGGGCGGGACTTAGGGCAGGTGACCTACATCCACCTGCACCTGCTCCTCATCTGCAAAGGAAAAGAGGCTGGAGGGTTCCTTAAGTAGGGAAAAAGAGCAGCAAGCAGGAAGGCACCAGGTGGGTGGGGTTTGCTAAGTGGTGAAAAAGAACGGCAAGTAGGAAGGCACCAGGTGGGCGTGGCTTGCTAAGTGGTGAAAAAGAGTGGCAAGCAGGAAGGCACCAAGTGGGCGGGGCTTGCTAAGTGGTGAAAAAGAGCGGCAAGCAGGAAAGCACCAGGTGGGCAGGGCTTGCTGAGTGGTGAAAAAGAGCGACAAGCAGGAAGGCACCAGGTGGGGGGCTTGCTAAGTGGTGAAAATGAGCGGCAGGCAGTAAGGCACCAGGTGGGCGGGGCTTAGGCCAGTTGACTTAGATCCACTTGCACCTGCTCCCCATCTGCAAAGGAAAAGAGGCTGGATGGCTCCTTAAGTAGGGAAAAATAGCAACAAGCAGGAAGGCACCAGGTGGGCGGGGCTTGCTTGGTGGTGAAAAAGAGTGCCAAGAAGGAAGGCACCAGGTGGGCGGGGCTTGCTAAGTGGTGAAATGAGCGACAAGCAGGAAGGCACCCGGTGGGCGGGGCTTACTAAGTGGTGAAAAAGAGCGGCAGGCAGGAAGGCACCAGGTGGGCGGGGCTTAGGCCAGGTGACCTACATCCACTTGCACCTGCTCCCCATGTGCAAAGGAAAAGAGGCTGGAGGGCTCCTTAAGTAGGGAAAAAGAGCAGCAAGCAGGAAGGCACCAGGTGGGCGGGGCTTGCTAAGTGGTGAAAAAGAGCGACAAGCAGGATGACACCAGGTGGGCGGGGCTTGCTAAGTGGTGAAAAAGAGCGGCAGGCATGAAGGCACCAGGTGGGCAGTGCTTAGACCAGGTGAACTAAATCCACTTGTACCTGCTCCCCATCTGCAAAAGATAAGAGGCTGGAGGGCTCCTTAAGTAGGTAAAAAGAACAGCAAGCAGGAAGGCATCAGGGGGGCGGGGCTTGCTAAGTTGGGAAAAAGAGTGACAAGCAGGAAGGCACCAGGTGTGCGGGGCTTGCTAAGTGGTGAAAAAGAGCGGCAGGCATGAAGGCACCAGGTGGGCGTGGCTTAGGCCAGGTGACCTACATCCACCTGCACCTGCTCCCCATCTGCAACGAAAAAGAGGCTGGAGGGCTCCTTAAGTAGCGAAAAAGAGCAGCAAGCAGGAAGGCACCAGGTGGGCGGGGCTTGCTAAGTGGTGAAAAAGAGCGACAAGCAGGAAGGCACCAGGTAGGCGGGGCTTGCTAAGTGGTGAAAAAGAGCGGCAAGCAGGAAGGCACCAGGTGGGCGGGGCTTGCTAAGTGGTGAAAAAGAGCGACAAGCAGGAAGGCACCAGGTGGGGGGGCTTGCTAAGTGATGAAAAAGAGTGACAAACAGGAAGCCACCAGGTGGGCGGGGCTTACTAAGTAGTGAAAAAGAGCGGAAAGCAGGAAGGCACCAGTTGGGCGGGGCTTTGCTAAGTGGTGAAAAAGGGTGACAAACATGAAGGCACCAGGTGGGCGGGGCTTAGGCCAGGTGACCGACATCCACTTGCACCTGCTCCCCATCTGCAAAGGAAAAAAGGCTGGAGGGCTCCTTAAGTAGGGAAAAAGAATGGGAAGCAGGAAGGCACCACGTGGGTGGGGTTTGCTAAGTGGTGAAAAAGAGGGACAAGCAGGAAGGCACCAGGTAGGCGTGGCTTGCTAAGTGGTGAAAAAGAGCGGGAGGCAGGAAGGCACCAGGTGGGCGGGGCTTGGGCCAGGTGACCTACATCCACTTGCACCTGCTCCCCATCTGCAAAGGAAAAGAGGCTGGAGGGCTCCTTAAGTAGGAAAAAAGAGTTGCAAGCAGGAAGGCACCAGGTGTGCAGGGGGTTGCTAAGTGGTGAAAAAGAGGGACAAGCAGGAAGGCATCAGGTGGGCGGGGCTTGCTAAGTGGTGAAAAACAGCACCAAGGAGGAAGGCACCCGGTGGGTGGGGCTTGCTAAGTGGTGAAAAAGAGCAACAAGCAGGAAGGCACCAAGGTGCGCGGGACTTGCTAAGTGGTGAAAAAGAGCGGGAGGCAGGAAGGCACCATGTGGGCAGGGATAAGGCCAGGTGACCTACATCCACTTGCACCTGCTCCCCATCTGCAAAGGAAAAGAGGCTGGAGGGCTCCTTATGTAGGCAAAAAGAGCAGCAAGCAGGAAGGCACAAGGTGGTCGGGGCTTTCTAAGTGCTGAAAAACAGCACCAAGGAGGAAAGCACCAGATTTGCGGGGCTTGCTAAGTGGTGAAAAGAGCGACAAGCAGGAAGGCACCAGGTGGGCGGGGCTTGCTAAGTGGTGAAAAACAGCGGCAGGCAGGAAGGCACCAGGTGGGTGGGGCTTAGGCCAGGTGACCTACATCCACTTGCACTTGCTCCCCATCTGCAAAGGAAAAGACGCTGGAGGGCTCCTTAAGTAGGGAAAAAGAGCGGCAAGCAGGAAGGCACCAGGTGGGCGGGGCTTAGGCCAGGTGACCTACATCCACTTGCACCTGCTCCCCATCTGCAAATGAAAAGAGGCTGGAGGGCTCCTTAAATAGGAAAAAAGAGAAGCAAGCAGGAAGGCACCAATGTGCGCGGGACTTGGTAAGTGGTGAAAAAGAGCGGGAGGCAGGAAGGCACCAGGTGGGCAGGGCTTAGGCCAGGTGACCTACATCCACTTGCACCTGCTCCCCATCTGCAAAGGAAAAGAGGCTGGAGGGCTCCTTATGTAGGGAAAAAGAGCAGCAAGCAGGTAGGCACCAGGTGGGCGGGGCTTTCTAAGTGCTGAAAAACAGCACCAAGGAGGAAAGCACCAGATTTGCGGGGCTTGCTAAGTGGTGAAAAGAGCGACAAGCAGGAAGGCACCAGGTGGGCGGGGCTTGCTAAGTGGTGAAAAACAGCGGCAGGCAGGAAGGCACCAGGTGGGTGGGGCTTAGGCCAGGTGACCTACATCCACTTGCACTTGCTCCCCATCTGCAAAGGAAAAGACGCTGGAAGGCTCCTTAAATAGGGAAAAAGAGCGGCAAGCAGGAAGGCACCAGGTGGGCGGGGCTTAGGCCAGGTGACCTACATCCACTTGCACCTGCTCCCCATCTGCAAAGGAAAAGAGGCTGGAGGGCTCCTTAAATAGGAAAAAAGAGAAGCAAGCAGGAAGGCACCAGGTGGGCGGGGCTTGCTAAGTTGTGAAAAAGAGTGACAAGCCGGAAGGCACGAGGTGGGCGGGGCTTGCTAAGTGGTGAAAAAGAGCGGGAGGCATGAAGGCACCAGGTGGGCGTGGATTAGGCCAGGTGACCTACATCCACTTGCACCTGCTACCCATCTGCAAAGGAAAAGAGGCTGGAGGGCTCCTTAAGTAGGGAATAAGAGCAGCAAGCAGGAAGGTACCAGGTGGGCGGGGCTTGCTAAGTGGTGAAAAAGCGGAAAGCAGGAAGGCACCAGATGGGCGGAGTTTGCTAAGTGGTGAAAAAGAGCGACAAACAGGAAGGCACCAGGTGCGCAGGGCTTGACAAGTGGTGAAAAAGAGCGGCAGGCAGGAAGGCACCAGGTGGGCGAGGCTTAGGCCAGGTGACCTACATCCGGCTGCACCTGCTCCCCATCTGCAAAGGAAAAGAGGCTGGAGGGCTCCTTAAGTAGGGAAAAAGAGCAGCAAGCAGGAAGGCACCATGTGGGCGGGGCTTGCTAAGTGGTGAAAAAGAGCGACAAGCACGAAGGCACGAGGTAGGCTAGGCTTGCTAAGTGGTGAAAAAGAGCGGTAAGCAGGAACGCACCAGGTGGGCGGGGCTTGCTAAGTGGTGAAACAGAGCGACAAGCAGGAAGGCACCACGTGGTGGGGCTTGCTAAGTGATGAAAAAGAGTGACAAACAGGAAGGCACCAGGTGGGCGGGGCTTGCTAAGTGGTGAAAAAGAGCGGGAGGCAGGAAGGCACCACGTGGTCGGGGCTTAGGCCAGGTGACCTATGTCCACTTGCACCTGCTCCCCATCCTCAAAGGAAAAGAGGCTGGAGGGCTCCTTAAGTAGGAAAAGAGAGCAACAAGCAGGAAGGAACCAGGTGGGCGGGGCTTGCTAAGTGATGAAAAAGAGCGATAAGCAGGAAGGCAACAGGTGGGCGGGGCTTGCTAAGTTGTGAAAAAGAGTGACAGGCATGAAAGCACCAGGTGGGCGGGGCTTAGAGCAGGTGACCTACATCCACTTGCACCTGCTACTCATCTGCAAAGGAAAAGAGGCTGGAGGGCTCCTTAAGTAGGGAAAAAGAGCAGCAAGCAGGAACTTACCAGGTGAGCGGGCATTGCTAAGTGGTGAAAAAGAGCGGCAAGCAGGAAGGCACCAGGTGGCAGGGCTTGCTGAGTGGTAAAAAAGAGTGACAAGCAGGAAGGCACCAGGTGGGGGGCTTGCTAAGTGGTGAAAATGAGCGACAAGTAGGAAGGCAGCAAGTGGGCGGGGCTTAGGCCAGGTGACCTACATCCACTTGCACCTGCTCCCCATCTGCAAAGGAAAAGAAGCTGGAGGGTTCCTTAAGTAGGAAAAAAGAGCAGCAAGCAGGAAGGCACCAGGTGGGCGGCGCTTACTAAGTGGTGAAAAGGAGCGACAAGCAGGAAGGCAGCAAGTGGGCGGGGCTTTCTAAGTGGTGAAAAAGAGTGGCAAGCAGGAAAGCACCAGGTGGGCAGGGCTTGCTGAGTGGTGAAAAAGAGCGACAAGCAGGAAGGCACCAGGTGGGGGGCTTGCTAAGTGGTGAAAATGAGCGGCAGGCAGTAAGACACCAGGTGGGCGGGGCTTAGGCCAGGTGACTTAGATCCACTTGCACCTGCTCCCCATCTGCAAAGGAAAAGAGGCTGGAGGGCTCCTTAAGTAGGGAAAAAGAGCAGCAAGCAGGAAGGCACCAGGTGGCCAGGGCTTGCTTAGTGGTGAAAAAGAGTGCCAAGAAGGAAGGCACCAGGTGGGCGGGGCTTGGTAAGTGGTGAAATGAGCGACAAGCAGGAAGGCACCAGGTGGGCGGGGCTTAGGCCAGGTGACCTACATCCACTTGCACCTGCTCCCCATGTGCAAAGGAAAAGAGGCTGGAGGGCTCCTTAAGTAGGGAAAAAGAGCCGCAAGCAGGAAGGCACCAGGTGGGCGGGGCTTGCTAAGTTGTGAAAAAGAGCGGCAAGCAGGATGACACCAGGTGGGCGGGGCTTGCTAAGTGGTGAAAAAGAGCGGCAGGCATGAAGGCACCAGGTGGGCAGTGCTTAGACCAGGTGAACTAAATCCACTTGCATCTGCTCCCCATCTGCAAAAGAAAAGAGGCTTGAGGGCTCCTTGAGTAGGAAAAAAGAACAGCAAGCAGGAAGGCATCAGGTGGGCGGGGCTTGCTAAGTTGGGAAAAAGAGTGACAAGCAGGAAAGCACCAGGTGTGCGGGGCTTGCTAAGTGGTGAAAAAGAGCGGCAGGCATGAAGGCACCAGGTGGGCGTGGCTTAGGCCAGGTGACCTACATCCACTTGCACCTGCTACCCATCTGCAAAGGAAAAGAGGCTAGAGGGCTCCTTAAGTAGGGAAAAAGAGCAGCAAGCAGGAATGCACCAGGTTGGGGGGCATGCTAAGTGGTGAAAAAGAGCGACAAGCAGGAAGGCACCAGGTGGGGTGGATTGCTAAGTGATGAAAAAGAGTCACAAACAGGAAGCCACCAAGTGGGCGGGGCTTACTAAGTAGTGAAAAAGAGCGGAAAGCAGGAAGGCACCAGGTGGGCGGGGTTTTGCTAAGTGGTGAAAAAGAGTGACAAACAGGAAGGCACCAGGCGGGCGGGGCTTAGGCCAGGTGACCGACATCCACTTGCACCTGCTCCCCATCTGCAAAGGAAAAAAGGCTGGAGGGCTCCTTAAGCAGGGAAAAAGAATGGGAAGCAGGAAGGCACCAGGGGGATGGGGTTTGCTAAGTGGTGAAAAAGAGGGACAAGCAGGAAGGCACCAGGTAGGCGTGGCTTGCTAAGTGGTGAAAAAGAGCGGGAGGCAGGAAGGCACCAGGTAGGCGGGGCTTAGGCCAGGTGACCTAAATCCACTTGCACCTGCTCCCCATCTGCAAAGGAAAAGAGGCTGGAGGGCTCCTTAAGTAGGAAAAAAGAGTAGCAAGCAGGAAGGCACCAGGTGTGCAGGGGGTTGCTAAGTGGTGGAAAAGAGGGACAAGCAGGAAGGCACCAGGTGGGCGGGGCTTGCTAAGTGGTGAAAAAGAGTGACAAGCAGGAAGGCACGAGGTGGGCGGGGCTTGCTAAGTGTTGAAAAAGAGCGGGAGGCATGAAGGCACCAGGTGGGCGTGGATTAGGCCAGGTGACCTACATCCACTTGCACTTGCTACCCATCTGCAAAGGAAAAGAGGCTGGAAGGCTCCTTAAGTAGGAAAAAAGAGAAGCAAGCAGGAAGGCACCAGGTGGGCGGGGCTTGCTAAGTTGTGAAAAAGAGTGACAAGCAGGAAGGCACTAGGTGGGCGGGGCTTGCTAAGTGGTGAAAAAGAGCGGGAGGCATGAAGGCACCAGGTGGGCGTGGATTAGGCCAGGTGACCTACATCCACTTGCACTTGCTACCCATCTGCAAAGGAAAAGAGGCTGGAGGGCTCCTTAAGTAGGGAGAAAGAGCAGCAAGCAGAAAGGCACCAGGTGGGCGGGGCTTTCTAAGTGGTGAAAAAGTGGAAAGCAGGAAGGCACCAGATGGGCAGAGTTTGCTAACTGGTGAAAAAGAGCGACAAACAGGAAGGCACCAGGTGCGCAGGGCTTGATAAGTGGTGAAAAAGAGCGGCAGGCAGGAAGGCACCAGGTGGGCGAGGTTTAGGCCAGGTGACCCACATCCACCTGCACCTGCTCCCCATCTGCAAAGGAAAAGAGGCTGGAGGGCTCCTTAAGTAGGGAAAAAGAGCAGCAAGCAGGAAGGCACCATGTGGGCGGGGCTTGCTAAGTGGTGAAAAAGAGCGACAAGCAGGAAGGCACGAGGTAGGCTGGGCTTGCTAAGTGGTGAAAAAGAGCGGTAAGCAGGAACGCACCAGGTGGGCGGGGCTTGCTAAGTGGTGAAAAAGAGCGACAAGCAGGAAGGCACCACGTGGGGGGGCTTGCTAAGTGATGAAAAAGACTGACAAACAGGAAGGCACCAGGTGGGCGGGGCTTACTAAGTGGTGAAAAAGCGTGGCAAGCAGGAAGGCACCAGGTGGGTGGGGCTTTGCTAAGTGGTGAGAAAGAGTGACAAACAGGAAGACACCAGGTGGGCGGGGCTTAGGCCAGGTGACCTACATCCACTTGCACCTGCTCCCCATCTGCATAGGAAAAGGGGCTGGAGGGATCCTTAAGTAGGAAAAAAGAGCAGCAAACAGGAAGGCACCAGGTGGGCGGGGCTTGCCAAGTGGTGAAAAAGAGGGACAAGCAGGAAGGCACCAGGTGGGCGGGGCTTGCTAAGTGGTGAAAAAGCAGCAAGCAGGAAGGCACCAGGTGGGCGGGGCTTGCTAAGTGGTAAAAAAGAGCAACAAACAGGAAGGT
The DNA here is from genome assembly GCF_040938575.1 of Ambystoma mexicanum. Classification (NCBI taxonomy): domain Eukaryota; kingdom Metazoa; phylum Chordata; class Amphibia; order Caudata; family Ambystomatidae; genus Ambystoma; species Ambystoma mexicanum. The sequence continues at coordinate 1,250,448,065 of NC_090937.1, read as the reverse complement.
ACCAGCTGCGCGGAGCTTGATAAGTGGTGAAAAAGAGCAGCAGGCAGTAAGGCACCAGGTGGGCGAGGCTTAGGCCAGGTGACCTACATCCACCTGCACCTGCTCCCCATCTGCAAAGGAAAAGAGGCTGGAGGGCTCCTTAAGTAGGGAAAAAGAGCAGCAAGCAGGAAAGCACCATGTGGGCGGGGCTTGCTAAGTGGTGAAAAAGAGCGACAAGCAGGAAGGCACCAGGTAGGCTGGGCTTGCTAAGTGGTGAAAAAGAGTGGCAAGCAGGAAGGCACCAGGTGGGCGGGGCTTGCTAAGTGGTGAAAAAGAGCGACAAACAGGAAGGGACCAGGTGGGCGGGGCTTAGGCCAAGTGACCTACATCCACTTGCACCAGCTCCCCATCTGCAAAGGAAAAGAGGCTGGAGGGCTCCTTAAGTAGGAAAAAAGAGCAGCAGGCAGGAAGGCACCAGGTGGGCGGGGCTTGCCAAGTGGTGAAAAAGAGGGACAAGCAGGAAGGCACCAGGTGGGCGGGGCTTGCTAAGTGGTGAAAAGCAGCACCAAGGAGGAAGGCACCAGGTGGGCGGGGCTTGCTAAGTGGTGAAAAAGAGTGACAAGCAGGAAGGCACCAGGTGGGCGGGGCTTGCTAAGTGGTGAAAAAGAGCGGGAGGCAGGAAGGCACCAGGTGGGCGGGGCTTAGGCCAGGTGACCTACATCCACTTGCACCTGCTCCGCAGCTGCAAAGGAAAAGAGGCTGGAGGGCTCCTTAAGTAGGAAAAAAGAGCAGCAAGCAGGAAGGCACCAGATAGGCGGGGCTTGCTAAGTGGTGAAAAAGAGCGACAAGCAGGAAGGCACCAGGTGGGCGGGGCTTGCTAAGTGGTGAAAAAGAGCTGCAGGCATGAAGGCAACAGGTGGGCGGGACTTAGGGCAGGTGACCTATATCCACCTGCACCTGCTCCCTATCTGCAAAGGAAAAGAGGCTGGAGGGCTCCTTAAGTAGGGAAAAAGAGCAGCAGGCAGGAAGGCACCAGGTGGGTGGCGTTTGCTAAGGGGTGAAAAAGAACGGCATGCAGGAAGGCACCAGGTGGGCGGGGCTTAGGCCAGGTGACCTGCATCCACCTGCACCTGCTCCTCATCTGCAAAGGAAAAGAGGCTGGAGGGCTCCTTAAGTAGGGAAAAAGATCAGGAAGCAGGAAGGCACCAGGTGGGTGGGGCTTGCTAAGTGTGAAAATCAGCACCAAGGAGGAAGGCACCAGGTGGGCGGGGCTTGCTAAGTGGTGAAAAAGAGCGACAAGCAGGAAGGTACCAGGTGGGCGGGGCTTGCTAAGTGGTGAAAAAGAGCGGCAGGCATGAAGGAACCAGGTGGGCTGGACTTAGGGCACGTGACCTACATCCACCTGCACCTGCTCCTCATCTGCAAAGGAAAAGAGGCTGGAGGGTTCCTTAAGTAGGGAAAAAGAGCAGCAAGCAGGAAGGCACCAGGTGGGTGGGGTTTGCTAAGTGGTGAAAAAGAACGGCAAGCAGGAAGGCACCAGGTGGGCGGGGCTTGCTAAGTAGTGAAAAAGAGCGGCAAGCAGGAAGGTACCAAGTGGGCGGGGCTTGCTAAGTGGTGAAAAACAGAGGCAAGCAGGAAAGCACCAGGTGGGCAGGGCTTGCTGAGTGGTGAAAAAGAGCGACAAGCAGGAAGGCACCAGGTGGGGGGCTTGCTAAGTGACTTAGATCCACTTGCACCTGCTCCCCATCTGCAAAGGAAAAGAGGCTGGAGGGCTCCTTAAGTAGGGAAAAAGAGCAGCAAGCAGGAAGGCACCAGGTGGGCGGGGCTTGCTTAGTGGTGAAAAAGAGTGCCAAGAAGGAAGGCACCAGGTGGGCGGGGCTTGCTAAGTGGTGAAATGAGTGACAAGCAGGAAGGTACCAGGTGGGTGGGGCTTGCTAAGTGGTGAAAAAGAGGGACAAGCAGGAAGGCACCAGGTGGGCGGGGCTTGCTAAGTGGTGAAAAGCAGCACCAAGGAGGAAGGCACCAGGTGGGCGGGGCTTGCTAAGTGGTGAAAAAGAGTGACAAGCAGGAAGGCACCAGGTGGGCGGGGCTTGCTAAGTGGTGAAAAAGAGCGGGAGGCAGGAAGGCACCAGGTGGGCGGGGCTTAGGCCAGGTGACCTACATCCACTTGCACCTGCTCCCCAGCTGCAAATGAAAAGAGGCTGGAGGGCTCCTTAAGTAGGGAAAAAGAGCAGCAAGCAGGAAGGCACCAGGTGGGCGGGGCTTGCTAAGTGGTGAAAAAGAGCGACAAGCAGGAAGGCACCAGGTGGGCGGGGCTTGCTAAGTGGTGAAAAAGAGCGGGAGGCAGGAAGGCACCAGGTGGGCGGGGCTTAGGCCAGGTGACCTACATCCACTTGCACCTGCTCCCCATCTGCAAAGGAAAAGAGGCCGGAGGGCTCCTTAAGTAGGAAAAAAGAGCAGCAAGCAGGAAGGCACCAGGTGGGCGGGGCTTGCTAAGTGGTGAAAAAGAGCGACAAGCAGGAAGGCACCAGGTGGGCGGGGCTTGCTAAGTGGTGAAAAAGAGCTGCAGGCATGAAGGCACCAGGTGGGCGGGACTTAGGGCAGGTGACCTACATCCACCTGCACCTGCTCCTCATCTGCAAAGGAAAAGAGGCTGGAGGGCTCCTTAAATAGGGAAAAAGAGCAGCAAGCAGGAAGGCACCAGGTGGGTGGGGTTTGCTAAGGGGTGAAAAAGAAAGGCATGCAGGAAGGCACCAGGTGGGCGGGGCTTAGGCCAGGTGACCTGCATCCACCTGTACCTGCTCCTCATCTGCAAAGGAAAAGAGGCTGGAGGGCTCCTTAAGTAGGGAAAAAGATCAGGAAGCAGGAAGGCATCAGGTGGGCGGGGCTTGCTAAGTGTGAAAATCAGCACAAAGGAGGAAGGCACCAGGTGGGCGGGGCTTGCTAAGTGGTGAAAAAGAGCGACAAGCAGGAAGGTACCAGGTGGGCGGGGCTTGCTAAGTTGTGAAAAGGAGCGGCAGGCATGAAGGAACCAGGTGGGCGGGACTTAGGGCAGGTGACCTACATCCACCTGCACCTGCTCCTCATCTGCAAAGGAAAAGAGGCTGGAGGGTTCCTTAAGTAGGGAAAAAGAGCAGCAAGCAGGAAGGCACCAGATGGGTGGGGTTTGCTAAGTGGTGAAAAAGAACGGCAAGCAGGAAGGCACCAGGTGGGCGGGGCTTGCTAAGTAGTGAAAAAGAGCGGCAAGCAGGAAGTTACCAAGTGGGCGGGGCTTGCTATGTGGTGAAAAAGAGCGGCAAGCAGGAAAGCACCAGGTGGGCAGGGCTTGCTGAGTGGTGAAAAAGAGCGACAAGCAGGAAGGCACCAGGTGGGGGGCTTGCTAAGTGACTTAGATCCACTTGCACCTGCTCCCCATCTGCAAAGGAAAAGAGGCTGGAGGGCTCCTTAAGTAGGGAAAAAGAGCAGCAAGCAGGAAGGCACCAGGTGGGCGGGGCTTGCTTAGTGGTGAAAAAGAGTGCCAAGAAGGAAGGCACCAGGTGGGCGGGGCTTGCTAAGTGGTGAAATGAGTGACAAGCAGGGAGGTACCAGGTGGGTGGGGCTTGCTAAGTGGTGAAAAAGAGTGACAAGCAGGAAGGCACCAGGTGGGCGGGGCTTGCTAAGTGGTGAAAAAGAGCGGGAGGCAGGAAGGCACCAGGTGGGCGGGGCTTAGGCCAGGTGACCTACATCCACTTGCACCTGCTCCCCAGCTGCAAATGAAAAGAGGCTGGAGGGCTCCTTAAGTAGGGAAAAAGAGCAGCAAGCAGGAAGGCACCAGGTGGGCGGGGCTTGCTAAGTGGTGAAAAAGAGCGACAAGCAGGAAGGCACCAGGTGGGCGGGGCTTGCTAAGTGGTGAAAAAGAGCGGGAGGCAGGAAGGCACCAGGTGGGCGGGGCTTAGGCCAGGTGACCTACATCCACTTGCACCTGCTCCCCATGTGTAAAGGAAAAGAGGCTGGAGAGCTCCTTAAGTAGAGAAAAAGAGCAGCAAGCAGGAAGGCACCAGGTGGGCGGGGTTTGCTAAGTGGTGAAAAAGAGCGGCAAGCATGATGACACCAGGTGGGCAGGGCTTGCTAAGTGGTGAAAAAGAGCGGCAGGCATGAAGGCACCAGGAGGGCAGTGCTTAGACCAGGTGAACTAAATCCACTTGCACCTGCTCCCCATCTGCAAAAGATGAGAGGCTGGAGGGCTCCTTAAGTAGGAAAAAAGAACAGCAAACAGGAAGGCATCTGGTGGGCGGGGCTTGCTAAGTTGGGAAAAAGAGTGACAAGCAGGAAGGCACCAGGTGTGCGGGGCTTGCTAAGTGGTGAAAAAGAGCGGCAGGCATGAAGGCACCAGGTGGGCGTGGCTTAGGCCAGGTGACCTACATCCACTTGCACCTGCTACCCATCTGCAAAGGAAAAGAGGCTAGAGGGCTCCTTAAGTAGGGAAAAAGAGCAGCAAGCAGGAAGGCACCAGGTGGGGGGGGCATGCTAAGTGGTGAAAAAGAGCGACAAACAGGAAGGCACCAGGTGGGCGGGGCTTGCTAAGTGGTGAAAACGTGGTAAGACGGAAGGCACCAGATGGGCGGGGCTTGCTATGTGGTGAAAAAGAGCGACAAACAGGAAGGCAGCAGGTTCGCGGGGCTTGATAAGTGGTGAAAAAGAGCGGGAGGCAGGAAAGCACCAGGTGGGCGAGGCTTAGGCCAGGTGACCTACATCCACCTGCACCTGCTCCCCATCTGCAACAAAAAAGAGGCTGGAGGGCTCCATAAGTAGGGAAAAAGAGCAGCAAGCAGGAAGGCACCAGGTGGGCGGGGCTTGCTAAGTGGTGAAAAAGAGCGACAAGCAGGAAGGCACCAGGTAGGCGGGGCTTGCTAAATGGTGAAAAAGAGCGGCAAGCAGGAAGGCACCAGGTGGGCGGGGCTTGCTAAGTGGTGAAAAAGAGCGACAAGCAGGAAGGTACCAGGTGGGGCGGCTTGCTAAGAAATGAAAAAGAGTGACAAACAGGAAGCTACCAGGTGGGCGGGGCTTACTAAGTAGTGAAAAAGAGCGGAAAGCAGGAAGGCACCAGGTGGGCGGGGTTTTGCTAAGTGGTGAAAAAGAGTGACAAACATGAAGGCACCAGGTGGGCGGGGCTTAGGCAAGGTGACCGACATCCACTTGCACCTGCTCCCCATCTGCAAAAGAAAAAAGGCTGGATGGCTCCTTAAGTAGGGAAAAAGAATGGGAAGCAGGAAGGCACCAGGTGGGTGGGGTTTGCTAAGTGGTGAAAAAGAGGGACAAGCAGGAAGGCACCAGGTAGGCGTGGCTTGCTAAGTGGTGAAAAAGACCGGGAGGCAGGAAGGCACCAGGTGGGCGGGGCTTAGGCCAGGTGACCTACATCCACTTGCACCTGCTCCCCATCTGCAAAGGAAAAGAGGCTGGAGCGCTCCTTAAGTAGGAAAAAAGAGCGGCAAGCAGGAAGGCACCAGATGTGCAGGGGGTTGCTAAGTGGTGAAAAAGAGAGACAAGCAGGAAGGCACCAGGTGGGCGGGGCTTGCTAAGTGGTGAAAAACAGCACCAAGGAGGAAGGCACCAGGTGGGTGGGGCTTGCTAAGTGGTGAAAAAGAGCAACAAGCAGGAAGGCACCAAGGTGCGCGGCGCTTGCTAAGTGGTGAAAAAGAGCGGGAGGCAGGAAGGCACCAGGTGGGCAGGGCTTAGGCCAGGTGACCTACATCCACTTGCACCTGCTCCCCATCTGCAAAGGAAAAGAGGCTGGAGGGCTCCTTATGTAGGGAAAAAGAGCAGCAAGCAGGAAGGCACCAGGTGGGCGGGGCTTTCTAAGTGCTGAAAAACAGCACCAAGGAGGAAAGCACCAGGTTTGCGAGGCTTGCTAAGTGATGAAAAGAGCGACAAGCAGGAAGGCACCAGGTGGGCGGGGCTTGCTAAGTGGTGAAAAACAGCGGCAGGCAGGAAGGCACCAGGTGGGTGGGGCTTAGGCCAGGTGACCTACATCCACTTGCACCTGCTCCCCATCTGCAAAGGAAAAGACGCTGGAGGGCTCCTTAAGTAGGGAAAAAGAGCGGCAAGCAGGAAGGCACCAGGTGGGCGGGGCTTAGGCCAGGTGACCTACATCCACTTGCACCTTCTCCCCATCTGCAAAGGAAAAGAGGCTGGAGGGCTCCTTAAATAGGAAAAAAGAGAAGCAAGCAGGAAGGCACCAGGTGGGCGGGGCTTGCTAAGATGTGAAAAAGAGTGACAAGCAGGAAGGCACAAGGTGGGCGGGGCTTGCTAAGTGGTGAAAAAGAGCGGGAGGCATGAAGGCACCAGGTGGGCGTGGATTAGGCCAGGTGACCTACATCCACTTGCACCTGCTACCCATCTACAAAGGAAAAGAGGCTGGAGGGCTCCTTAAGTAGGGAAAAAGATCAGCAAGCAGGAAGGCACCAGGTGGGCGGGGCTTGCTAAGTGGTGAAAAAGCGGAAAGCAGGAAGGCACCAAATGGGCGGAGTTTGCTAAGTGGTGAAAAAGAGCGACAAACAGGAAGGCACCAGGTGCGGCAGGCCTTGATAAGTGGTGAAAAAGAGCGGCAGGCAGGAAGGCACCAGGTGGGCGAGGCTTAGGCCAGGTGACCTACATCCACCTGCGTCTGCAAAGGTGCATCTGCAAAGGAAAAGAGGCTGGAGGGCTCCTTAAGTAGGGAAAAAGAGCAGCAAGCAGGAAGGCACCATGTGGGCGGGGCTTGCTAAGTGGTGAAAAAGAGCGACAAGCAGGAAGGCACGAGGTAGGCTGGGCTTGCTAAGTGGTGAAAAAGAGCGGTAAGCAGGAACGCACCAGGTGGGCGGGGCTTGCTAAGTGGTGAAAAAGAGTGACAGGCATGAAGGCACCAGGTGGGCGGGGCTTAGGGCAGGTGACCTACATCCACTTGCACCTGCTCCCCATCTGCAAAGGAAAAGAAGCTGGAGGGTTCCTTAAGTAGGAAAAAAGAGCAGCAAGCAGGAAGGCACCAGGTGGGCGGCGCTTGCTAAGTGGTGAAAAGGAGCGACAAGCAGGAAGGCACCAAGTGGGTGGGGCTTGCTAAGTGGTGAAAAAGAGCGGCAAGCAGGAAAGCACCAGGTGGGCAGGGCTTGCTGAGTGGTGAAAAAGAGCGACAAGCAGGAAGGCACCAGGTGGGCGGGGCTTGCTAAGTGGTGAAAAAGAGGGACAAGCAGGAAGGCACAGGGTGGGCGGGGCTTGCTAAGTGGTGAAAAAGAGCGACAAGCAGGAAGGCACCAGGTGGGTGGGGCTTGCTAACTGGTGAAAAAGAGCGGGAGGCAGGAAGGCACAAGGTGGGCGGGGCTTAGGCCAGGTGACCTACATCCACTTGCACCTGCTCCCCATCTGCAAAGGAAAAGAGGCTGGAGGGCTCCTTAAGTAGGAAAAAAGAGCAGCAAGCAGGAAGGCACCAGGTGGGTGGGGCTTGCTAAGTGGTGAAAAAGATCGGCAAGCAGGAAGGTACCAAGTGGGCGGGGCTTGCTAAGTGGTGAAAAAGAGCGGCAAGCAGGAAAGCACCAGGTCGGGGGCTTGCTAAGTGGTGAAAATGAGCGGCAGGCAGTAAGGCACCAGGTGGGCGGGGCTTAGGCCAGGTGACTTAGATCCTCTTGCTCCTGCTCCCCATCTGCAAAAGAAAAGAGGCTGGAGGGCTCCTTAAGTAGGAAAAAAGAGCAGCAAGCAGGAAGGCACCAGGTGGGCGGGGCTTGCTAAGTGGTGAAAAAGAGCAACAAGCAGGAAGGCACCAGGTGGGCGGGGCTTGCTAAGTGATGAAAAGGAGCGATAAGCAGGAAGGCAACAGGTGGGCGGGGCTTGCTAAGTGGTGAAAAAGAGTGACAGGCATGAAGGCACCAGGTGGGCGGGGCTTAGGGCAGGTGACCTACATCCACTTGCTCCTGCTCCCCATCTGCAAAAGAAAAGAGGCTGGGGGGCTCCTTAAGTAGGAAAAAAGAGCAGCAAGCAGGAAGGCACCCGGTGGGCGGGGCTTGCTAAGTGGTGAAAAAGAGCAGCAAGCAGGAACTTACCAGGTGCCAGGGCTTGCTGAGTGGTACAAAAGAGTGACAAGCAGGAAGGCACCAGGTTCGCGGGGCTTGCTACGTGGTGAAAATGAGCGGCAGGCAGGAATGCACCAGGTGGGTGGAGCTTAGGCCAGGTGACCTACATCCACTTGCACCTGCTCCCCATCTGCAAAGGAAAAGAAGCTGGCGGGTTCCTTAAGTAGGAAAAAAGAGCAGCAAGCAGGAAGGCACCAGGTGGGCGGCGCTTGCTAAGTGGTGAAAAGGAGCGACAAGCAGGAAGGCACCAAGTGGGCGGGGCTTGCTAAGTGGTGAAAAAGAGCGGCAAGCAGGAAAGCACCAGGTGGGCAGGGCTTGCTGAGTGGTGAAAAAGAGCGACAAGCAGGAAGGCACCAGGTGGGGGGCTTGCTAAGTGGTGAAAATGAGCGGCAGGCAGTAAGGCACCAGGTGGGCAGGGCTTAGGCCAGGTGACTTAGATCCACTTGCACCTGCTCCCCATCTGCAAAGGAAAAGAGGCTGGAGGGCTCCTTAAGTAGGGAAAAAGAGCAGCAAGCAGGAAGGCACCAGGTGGGCGGGGCTTGCTTAGTGGTGAAAAAGAGTGACAAGAAGGAAGGCACCAGGTGGGCGGGGCTTGCTAAGTGGTGAAATGAGCGGCAAGCAGGAAGGCACCAGGTGGGCGGGGCTTGCTAAGTGGTGAAAAAGAGCGGCAGGCAGGAAGGCACCAGGTGGGCGGGGCTTAGGCCAGGTGACCTACATCCACTTGCACCTGCTCCCCATGTGCAAAGGAAAAGAGGCTGGAGGGCTCCTTAAGTAGGGAAAAAGAGCAGCAAGCAGGAAGGCACCATGTGGGCGGGGCTTGCTAAGTGGTGAAAAAGAGCGGCAAGCAGGATGACACCAGGTGGGCGGGGCTTGCTAAGTGGTGAAAAAGAGCGGCAGGCATGAAGGCACCAGGTGGCCAGTGCTTAGACCAGGTGAACTAAATCCACTTGCACCTGCTCCCCATCTGCAAAGGAAAAGAGGCTAGAGGTCTCCTTAAGTAGGGAAAAAGAGCAGCAAGCAGGAAGGCACCAGGTGGGGGGGCATGCTAAGTGGTGAAAAAGTGGTAAGCCGGAAGGCACCAGATGGGCGGGGTTTGCTATGTGGTGAAAAAGAGCGACAAACAGGAAGGCAGCAGGTTCGCAGGGCTTGATAAGTGGTGAAAAAGAGCGGGAGGCAGGAAAGCACCAGGTGGGCGAGGCATAGGCCAGGTGACCTACATCCACCTGCACCTGCTCCCCATCTGCAACGAAAAAGAGGCTGGAGGGCTCCTTAAGTAGGGAAAAAGAGCAGCAAGCAGGAAGGCACCAGGTGGGCGGGGCTTGCTAAGTGGTGAAAAAGAGCGGCAAACAGGAAGGCACCGGGTAGGCGGGGCTTGCTAAGTGGTGAAAAAGAGCGGCAAGCAGGAAGGCACCAGGTGGGCGGGGCTTCCTAAGTGGTGAAAAAGAGCGACAAGCAGGAAGGCACCAGGTTAGGGGGGCTTGCTAAGTGATGAAAAAGAGTGACAAACAGGAAGCCACCAGGTGGGCGGGGCTTACTAAGTAGTGAAAAAGAGCGGAAAGCAGGAAGGCACCAGGTGGGCGGGGCTTTGCTTAGTGGTGAAAAAGAGTGACAAACACAAAGGCACCAGGTGGGCGGGGCTTAGGCCAGGTGACCGACATCCACTTGCACCTGCTCCCCATCTGCAAAGGAAAAAAGGCTGGAGGGCTCCTTAAGTAGGGAAAAAGAATGCGAAGCAGGAAGGCACCAGGTGGGTGGGGATTGCTAAGTGGTGAAAAAGAGGGACAAGCAGGAAGGCACCAGGTAGGCGTGGCTTGCTAAGTGGTGAAAAAGAGCGGGAGGCAGGAAGGCACCAGGTGGGCGGGGCTTAGGCCAGGTGACCTACATCCACTTGCTCCTGCTCCCCATCTGCAAAGGAAAAGAGGCTGGAGGGCTCCTTAAGAAGGAAAAAAGAGCTGCAAGCAGGAAGGCACCAGGTGTGCAGGGGGTTGCTAAGTAGTGAAAAAGAGGGACAAGCAGGAAGGCACCAGGTGGGCGGGGCTTGCTAAGTGGTGAAAAACAGCACCAAGGAGGAAGGCACCAGGTGGGTGGGGCTTGCTAAGTGGTGAAAAAGAGCAACAAGCAGGAAGGCACCAAGGTGCGCGGGGCTTGCTAAGTGGTGAAAAAGAGCGGGAGGCAGGAAGGCACCAGGTGGGCAGGGCTTAGGCCAGGTGACCTACATCCACTTACACCTGCTCCCCATCTGCAAAGGAAAAGAGGCTGGAGGGCTCCTTATGTAGGGAAAAAGAGCAGCAAGCAGGAAGGCACCAGGTGGGCGGGGCTTTCTAAGTGCTGAAAAAGAGCACCAAGGAGGAAAGCACCAGGTTTGCAGGGCTTACTAAGTGGTGAAAAGAGCGACAAGCAGGAAGGCACCAGGTGGGCAGGGCTTGCTAAGTGGTGAAAAACAACGGCAGGCAGGAAGGCACCAGGTGGGTGGGGCTTAGGCCAGGTGACCTACATCCACTTGCACCTGCTCCCCATTTGCAAAGGAAAAGACGCTGGAGGGCTCCTTAAGTAGGGAAAAAGAGCGGCAAGTAGGAAGGCACCAGGTGGGCGGGGCTTAGGCCAGGCGACCTACATCCACTTGCACCTGTTCCCCATCTGCAAAGGAAAAGAGGCTGGAGGGCTCCTTAAATAGGAAAAAAGAGAAGCAAGCAGGAAGGCACCAGGTGGGCGGGGCTTGCTAAATTGTGAAAAAGAGTGACAAGCAGAAAGGCACGAGGTGGGCGGGGCTTGCTAAGTGGTGAAAAAGAGTGGGAGGCATGAAGGCACCAGGTGGCCAGTGCTTAGACCAGGTGAACTAAATCCACTTGCACCTGCTCCCCATCTGCAAAGGAAAAGAGGCACCAGGTGGGCGGGGCTTGCTAAATTGTGAAAAAGAGTGACAAGCAGGAAGGCACGAGGTGGGCGGGGCTTGCTAAGTGGTGAAAAAGAGTGGGAGGCATGAAGGCACCAGGTGGGCAGGGCTTAGGCCAGGTGACCTACATCCACTTACACCTGCTCCCCATCTGCAAAGGAAAAGAGGCTGGAGGGCTCCTTATGTAGGGAAAAAGAGCAGGAAGCAGGAAGGCACCAGGTGGGCGGGGCTTTCTAAGTGCTGAAAAAGAGCACCAAGGAGGAAAGCACCAGGTTTGCAGGGCTTACTAAGTGGTGAAAAGAGCGACAAGCAGGAAGGCACCAGGTGGGCAGGGCTTGCTAAGTGGTGAAAAACAATGGCAGGCAGGAAGGCACCAGGTGGGTGGGGCTTAGGCCAGGTGCCCTACATCCACTTGCACCTGCTCCCCATTTGCAAAGGAAAAGACGCTGGAGGGCTCCTTAAGTAGGGAAAAAGAGCGGCAAGTAGGAAGGCACCAGGTGGGCGGGGCTTAGGCCAGGCGACCTACATCCACTTGCACCTGTTCCCCATCTGCAAAGGAAAAGAGGCTGGAGGGCTCCTTAAATAGGAAAAAAGAGAAGCAAGCAGGAAGGCACCAGGTGGGCGGGGCTTGCTAAATTGTGAAAAAGAGTGACAAGCAGGAAGGCACGAGGTGGGCGGGGCTTGCTAAGTGGTGAAAAAGAGTGGGAGGCATGAAGGCACCAGGTGGGCGTGGATTAGGCCAGGTGACCTACATCCACTTGCACCTGCTACCCATCTGCAAAGGAAAAGAGGCTGGAGGGCTCCTTAAGTACGGAAAAAGAGCAGCAAGAAGGAAGGCACCAGGTGGGCGGGGCTTGCTAAGTGGTGAAAAAGCGGAAAGCAGGAAGGCACCAGATGGGCGGAGTTTACTAAGTGGTGAAAAAGAGCGACAAACAGGAAGGCACCAGGTGCGCAGGGCGTGATAAGTGGTGAAAAAGAGCGGCAGGTAGGAAGGCACCAGGTGGGCGAGGCTTAGGCCAGGTGACCTACATCCACCTGCACCTGCTCCCCATCTGCAAAGGAAAAGAGGCTGGAGGGCTCCTTTAAGTAGGGAAAAAGAGCAGCAAGCGGGAAGGCACCATGTGGGCGGGGCTTGCTAAGTGGTGAAAAAGAGCGACAAGCAGGAAGGCGCGAGGTAGGCTGGGCTTGCTAAGTGGTGAAAAAGAGCGGTAAGCAGGAACGCACCAGGTGGGCGGGGCTTGCTAAGTGGTGAAAAAGAGCGACAAGCAGGAAGGCACCACGTGGTGGGGCTTGCTAAGTGATGAAAAAGAGTGACAAACAGGAAGGCACCAGGTGGGCGGGGCTTGCTAAGTGGTGAAAAAAAGCGGGAGGCAGGAAGGCACCAGGTGGGCGGGGCTTATGCCAGGTGACCTACATCCACTTGCACCTGCTCCCCATCTGCAAAGGAAAAGAGGCTGGAGGGCTCCTTAAGTAGGGAAAAAGAGCAGCAAGCAGGAAGGCACCAGGTGGGCGGGGCTTGCTAAGTGGTGAAAAAGAGCGACAAGCAGGAAGGCACCAGGTGGGCGGGGCTTGCTAAGTGGTGAAAAAGAGCGGGAGGCAGTAAGGCACCAGGTGGGCGGGGCTTAGGCCAGGTGACCTACATCCACTTGCACCTGCTCCCCATCTGCAAAGGAAAAGAGGCTGGAGGGCTCCTTAGGTAGGAAAAAAGAGCAGCAAGCAGGAAGGCACCAGGTGGGCGGGGCTTGCTAAGTGGTGAAAAAGAGCGACAAGCAGGAAGGCACCAGGTGGGCGGGGCTTGCTAAGTGGTGAAAAAGAGCGGCAGGTATGAAGGCACCAGGTGGGCGGGACTTAGGGCAGGTGACCTACATCCACCTGCACCTCATCTGCAAAGGTAAAGAGGCTGGAGAGCTCCTTAAGTAGGGAAAAACAGCAGCAATCAGGAAGGCACCAGGTGGGTGGGGTTTGCTAAGGGGTGAAAAAGAACGGCATGCAGGAAGGCACCAGGTGGGCGGGGCTTAGGCCAGGTGACCTGCATCCACCTGCACCTTCTCCTCATCTGCAAAGGAAAAGAGGCTGGATGGCTCCTTAAGTATGGAAAAAGATCAGGAAGCAGGAAGGCACCAGGTGGGTGGGGCTTGCTAAGTGGTGAAAAGCAGCACCAAGGAGGAAGGCACCAGGTGGTCGGTGCTTGCTAAGTGGTGAAAAAGAGCGACAAGCAGGAAGGCACCAGGTGGGCGGGGTTTGCTAAGTGGTGAAAAAGAGCGGGAGGCAGGAAGGCACCAGGTGGGCGGGGCTTGCTAAGTGGTGAAAAAGAGCGGCAGGCATGAAGGAACCAGGTGGGCGGAACTTAGGGCAGGTGACCTACATCCACCTGCACCTGCTCCTCATCTGCAAAGGAAAAGAGGCTGGACGGCTCCTTAAGCAGGGAAAAAGAGCAGGAAGCAGGAAGGCACCAGGTGGGCGGGGCTTGCTAAGTGCTGAAAAACAGCACCAAGGAGGAAAGCACCAGGTTTGCAGAGCTTGCTAAGTGGTGGAAAAGAGCGACAAGCAGGAAGGCACCAGGTGGGCGGGGCTTGCTAAGTGGTGAAAAACAGCAGCAGGCAGGAAGGCACCAGGTGGGTGGGGCTTAGGCCAGGTGACCTACATCCACTTGCACCTGCTCCCCATCTGCAAAGGAAAAGAGGCTGGAGGGCTCCTTAATTAGGTAAAAAGAGTGGCAAGCAGGAAGGCACCAGGTGTGCGGGGCTTACGCCAGGTGACCTACATCCACTTGCACCTGCTCCCCATCTGCAAAGGAAAAGAGGCTGGAGGGTTCCTTAAGTAGGAAAAAAGAGAAGCAAGCAGGAAGGCACCAGGTGGGCGGGGCTTGCTAAGTTGTGAAAAAGAGTGACAAGCAGGAAGGCACCAGGTGGGCGGGGCTTGCTAAGTGGTGAAAAAGAGCGGCAGGCATGAAGGCACCAGCTGGGCGTGGCTTAGGCCAGGTGACCTACATCCACTTGCACCTGCTACGCATCTGCAAAGGAAAAGAGGCTGGAGGGCTCCTTAAGTAGGAAAAAGATCAGCAAGCAGGAAGGCACCAGGTGGGCGGGGCTTGCTAAGTGGTGAAAAAGCGGAAAGCAGGAAGGCACCAAATGGGCAGAGTTTGCTAAGTGGTGAAAAAGAGCGACAAACAGGAAGGCACCAGGTGCGCAGGCCTTGATAAGTGGTGAAAAAGAGCGGCAGGCAGGAAGGCACCAGGTGGGCCGGGATTAGGCCAGGTGACCTATATCCAACTCCACCTGCTCCTCATCTGCAAAGGAAAAGAGGCTGGACGGCTCCTTAAGCAGGGAAAAAGAGCAGGAAGCAGGAAGGCACCAGGTGGGCGGGGCTTGCTAAGTGCTGAAAAACAGCACCAAGGAGGAAAGCACCAGGTTTGCAGAGCTTGCTAAGTGGTGGAAAAGAGCGACAAGCAGGAAGGCACCAGGTGGGCGGGGCTTGCTAAGTGGTGAAAAACAGCAGCAGGCAGGAAGGCACCAGGTGGGTGGGGCTTAGGCCAGGTGACCTACATCCACTTGCACCTGCTCCCCATCTGCAAAGGAAAAGAGGCTGGAGGGCTCCTTAATTAGGTAAAAAGAGTGGCAAGCAGGAAGGCACCAGGTGTGCGGGGCTTACGCCAGGTGACCTACATCCACTTGCACCTGCTCCCCATCTGCAAAGGAAAAGAGGCTGGAGGGTTCCTTAAGTAGGAAAAAAGAGAAGCAAGCAGGAAGGCACCAGGTGGGCGGGGCTTGCTAAATTGTGAAAAAGAGTGACAAGCAGGAAGGCACCAGGTGGGCGGGGCTTGCTAAGTGGTGAAAAAGAGCGGCAGGCATGAAGGCACCAGGTGGGCGTGGCTTAGGCCAGGTGACCTACATCCACTTGCACCTGCTACCCATCTGCAAAGGAAAAGAGGCTGAGGGCTCCTTAAGTAGGGAAAAAGAGCAGCAAGCAGGAAGGCACCAGGTTGGGGGCTTGCTAAGAGGTGAAAAAGAGCGACAAGCAGGAAGGCACCAGGTGGGCGGGGCTTGCTAAGTGGTGAAAAAGTGGCAAGCAGGAAGGCACCAGATGGGCGGGGTTTGCTAAGTGGTGAAAAAGAGCGACAAACAGGAAGGCACCACGTGCGCAGGGCTTGATAAGTGGTGAAAAAGAGCGGCAGGCAGGTAGGCACCAGGTGGGCGAGGCTTAGGCCAGGTGTCCTACATCCACCTGCACCTGCTCCCCATCTGCAAAGGAAAAGAGGCTGGAGGGCTCCTTAAGTAGGGAAAAAGAGCAGGAAGGCACCATGTGGGTGGGGCTTGCTAAGTGGTTAAAAAGAGCGACAAGCAGGAAGGCACCAGGTAGGCTGGGCTTGCTAAGTGGTGAAAAAGAGCGGCAAGCAGGAAGGCACCAGGTGGGCGGCGCTTGCTAAGTGGTGAAAAAGAGCGACAAGCAGGAAGGCACCAGGTGGGGGGGCTTGCTAAGTGATGAAAAAGAGTGACGAACAGGAAGGCACCAGGTTGGCGGGGCTTACTAAGTGGTGAAAAAGCGCAGCAAGCAGGAAGGTACCAGTTGGGCGGGGCTTTGCTAAGTGGTGAAAAAGAGTGACAAACAGGAAGGCACCAGGTGGGCGGGGCTTAGGCCAAGTGACCTACATCCACTTGCACCTGCTCCCCATCTGCAAAGGAAAAGAGGCTGGAGGGCTCCTTAAGTAGAAAAAAAGAGCAGCTAGCAGGAAGACACCAGGTGGGCAGGGCTTGCTAAGTGGTGAAAAGCAGCACCAAGGAGGAAGGCACCAGGTGGGCGGGGCTTGCTAAGTGGTGAAAAACAGCACCAAGAAGGAAGGCACCAGGTGGGCGGGGCTTGCTAAGTGGTGAAAAAGAGCAACAAGCAGGAAGGCACCAAGGTGCGCGGGGCTTGCTAAGTGGTGAAAAAGAGCGGGAGGCAGGAAGGCACCAGGTGGGCAGGGCTTAGGCCAGGTGACCTACATCCACTTACACCTGCTCCCCATCTGCAAAGGAAAAGAGGCTGGAGGGCTCCTTATGTAGGGAAAAAGAGCAGCAAGCAGGAAGGCACCAGGTGGGCGGGGCTTTCTAAGTGCTGAAAAAGAGCACCAAGGAGGAAAGCACCAGGTTTGCAGGGCTTACTAAGTGGTGAAAAGAGCGACAAGCAGGAAGGCACCAGGTGGGCAGGGCTTGCTAAGTGGTGAAAAACAACGGCAGGCAGGAAGGCACCAGGTGGGTGGGGCTTAGGCCAGGTGACCTACATCCACT
Organism: Ambystoma mexicanum; assembly: GCF_040938575.1. Classification (NCBI taxonomy): domain Eukaryota; kingdom Metazoa; phylum Chordata; class Amphibia; order Caudata; family Ambystomatidae; genus Ambystoma; species Ambystoma mexicanum. The sequence goes on along the minus strand of NC_090937.1, from coordinate 1,250,431,848 downwards.
TGCACCTGCTCCCCATTTGCAAAGGAAAAGACGCTGGAGGGCTCCTTAAGTAGGGAAAAAGAGCGGCAAGTAGGAAGGCACCAGGTGGGCGGGGCTTAGGCCAGGCGACCTACATCCACTTGCACCTGTTCCCCATCTGCAAAGGAAAAGAGGCTGGAGGGCTCCTTAAATAGGAAAAAAGAGAAGCAAGCAGGAAGGCACCAGGTGGGCGGGGCTTGCTAAATTGTGAAAAAGAGTGACAAGCAGAAAGGCACGAGGTGGGCGGGGCTTGCTAAGTGGTGAAAAAGAGTGGGAGGCATGAAGGCACCAGGTGGCCAGTGCTTAGACCAGGTGAACTAAATCCACTTGCACCTGCTCCCCATCTGCAAAGGAAAAGAGGCACCAGGTGGGCGGGGCTTGCTAAATTGTGAAAAAGAGTGACAAGCAGGAAGGCACGAGGTGGGCGGGGCTTGCTAAGTGGTGAAAAAGAGTGGGAGGCATGAAGGCACCAGGTGGGCAGGGCTTAGGCCAGGTGACCTACATCCACTTACACCTGCTCCCCATCTGCAAAGGAAAAGAGGCTGGAGGGCTCCTTATGTAGGGAAAAAGAGCAGCAAGCAGGAAGGCACCAGGTGGGCGGGTCTTTCTAAGTGCTGAAAAAGAGCACCAAGGAGGAAAGCACCAGGTTTGCAGGGCTTACTAAGTGGTGAAAAGAGCGACAAGCAGGAAGGCACCAGGTGGGCAGGGCTTGCTAAGTGGTGAAAAACAATGGCAGGCAGGAAGGCACCAGGTGGGTGGGGCTTAGGCCAGGTGCCCTACATCCACTTGCACCTGCTCCCCATTTGCAAAGGAAAAGACGCTGGAGGGCTCCTTAAGTAGGGAAAAAGAGCGGCAAGTAGGAAGGCACCAGGTGGGCGGGGCTTAGGCCAGGCGACCTACATCCACTTGCACCTGTTCCCCATCTGCAAAGGAAAAGAGGCTGGAGGGCTCCTTAAATAGGAAAAAAGAGAAGCAAGCAGGAAGGCACCAGGTGGGCGGGGCTTGCTAAATTGTGAAAAAGAGTGACAAGCAGGAAGGCACGAGGGGGGCGGGGCTTGCTAAGTGGTGAAAAAGAGTGGGAGGCATGAAGGCACCAGGTGGGCGTGGATTAGGCCAGGTGACCTACATCCACTTGCACCTGCTACCCATCTGCAAAGGAAAAGAGGCTGGAGGGCTCCTTAAGTACGGAAAAAGAGCAGCAAGAAGGAAGGCACCAGGTGGGCGGGGCTTGCTAAGTGGTGAAAAAGCGGAAAGCAGGAAGGCACCAGATGGGCGGAGTTTACTAAGTGGTGAAAAAGAGCGACAAACAGGAAGGCACCAGGTGCGCAGGGCGTGATAAGTGGTGAAAAAGAGCGGCAGGTAGGAAGGCACCAGGTGGGCGAGGCTTAGGCCAGGTGACCTACATCCACCTGCACCTGCTCCCCATCTGCAAAGGAAAAGAGGCTGGAGGGCTCCTTTAAGTAGGGAAAAAGAGCAGCAAGCGGGAAGGCACCATGTGGGCGGGGCTTGCTAAGTGGTGAAAAAGAGCGACAAGCAGGAAGGCGCGAGGTAGGCTGGGCTTGCTAAGTGGTGAAAAAGAGCGGTAAGCAGGAACGCACCAGGTGGGCGGGGCTTGCTAAGTGGTGAAAAAGAGCGACAAGCAGGAAGGCACCACGTGGTGGGGCTTGCTAAGTGATGAAAAAGAGTGACAAACAGGAAGGCACCAGGTGGGCGGGGCTTGCTAAGTGGTGAAAAAAAGCGGGAGGAAGGAAGGCACCAGGTGGGCGGGGCTTATGCCAGGTGACCTACATCCACTTGCACCTGCTCCCCATCTGCAAAGGAAAAGAGGCTGGAGGGCTCCTTAAGTAGGGAAAAAGAGCAGCAAGCAGGAAGGCACCAGGTGGGCGGGGCTTGCTAAGTGGTGAAAAAGAGCGACAAGCAGGAAGGCACCAGGTGGGCGGGGCTTGCTAAGTGGTGAAAAAGAGCGGGAGGCAGTAAGGCACCAGGTGGGCGGGGCTTAGGCCAGGTGACCTACATCCACTTGCACCTGCTCCCCATCTGCAAAGGAAAAGAGGCTGGAGGGCTCCTTAGGTAGGAAAAAAGAGCAGCAAGCAGGAAGGCACCAGGTGGGCGGGGCTTGCTAAGTGGTGAAAAAGAGCGACAAGCAGGAAGGCACCAGGTGGGCGGGGCTTGCTAAGTGGTGAAAAAGAGCGGCAGGTATGAAGGCACCAGGTGGGCGGGACTTAGGGCAGGTGACCTACATCCACCTGCACCTCATCTGCAAAGGTAAAGAGGCTGGAGAGCTCCTTAAGTAGGGAAAAAGAGCAGCAATCAGGAAGGCACCAGGTGGGTGGGGTTTGCTAAGGGGTGAAAAAGAACGGCATGCAGGAAGGCACCAGGTGGGCGGGGCTTAGGCCAGGTGACCTGCATCCACCTGCACCTTCTCCTCATCTGCAAAGGAAAAGAGGCTGGATGGCTCCTTAAGTATGGAAAAAGATCAGGAAGCAGGAAGGCACCAGGTGGGTGGGGCTTGCTAAGTGGTGAAAAGCAGCACCAAGGAGGAAGGCACCAGGTGGTCGGTGCTTGCTAAGTGGTGAAAAAGAGCGACAAGCAGGAAGGCACCAGGTGGGCGGGGTTTGCTAAGTGGTGAAAAAGAGCGGGAGGCAGGAAGGCACCAGGTGGGCGGGGCTTGCTAAGTGGTGAAAAAGAGCGGCAGGCATGAAGGAACCAGGTGGGCGGAACTTAGGGCAGGTGACCTACATCCACCTGCACCTGCTCCTCATCTGCAAAGGAAAAGAGGCTGGACGGCTCCTTAAGCAGGGAAAAAGAGCAGGAAGCAGGAAGGCACCAGGTGGGCGGGGCTTGCTAAGTGCTGAAAAACAGCACCAAGGAGGAAAGCACCAGGTTTGCAGAGCTTGCTAAGTGGTGGAAAAGAGCGACAAGCAGGAAGGCACCAGGTGGGCGGGGCTTGCTAAGTGGTGAAAAACAGCAGCAGGCAGGAAGGCACCAGGTGGGTGGGGCTTAGGCCAGGTGACCTACATCCACTTGCACCTGCTCCCCATCTGCAAAGGAAAAGAGGCTGGAGGGCTCCTTAATTAGGTAAAAAGAGTGGCAAGCAGGAAGGCACCAGGTGTGCGGGGCTTACGCCAGGTGACCTACATCCACTTGCACCTGCTCCCCATCTGCAAAGGAAAAGAGGCTGGAGGGTTCCTTAAGTAGGAAAAAAGAGAAGCAAGCAGGAAGGCACCAGGTGGGCGGGGCTTGCTAAGTTGTGAAAAAGAGTGACAAGCAGGAAGGCACCAGGTGGGCGGGGCTTGCTAAGTGGTGAAAAAGAGCGGCAGGCATGAAGGCACCAGCTGGGCGTGGCTTAGGCCAGGTGACCTACATCCACTTGCACCTGCTACGCATCTGCAAAGGAAAAGAGGCTGGAGGGCTCCTTAAGTAGGAAAAAGATCAGCAAGCAGGAAGGCACCAGGTGGGCGGGGCTTGCTAAGTGGTGAAAAAGCGGAAAGCAGGAAGGCACCAAATGGGCAGAGTTTGCTAAGTGGTGAAAAAGAGCGACAAACAGGAAGGCACCAGGTGCGCAGGCCTTGATAAGTGGTGAAAAAGAGCGGCAGGCAGGAAGGCACCAGGTGGGCCGGGATTAGGCCAGGTGACCTATATCCAACTCCACCTGCTCCTCATCTGCAAAGGAAAAGAGGCTGGACGGCTCCTTAAGCAGGGAAAAAGAGCAGGAAGCAGGAAGGCACCAGGTGGGCGGGGCTTGCTAAGTGCTGAAAAACAGCACCAAGGAGGAAAGCACCAGGTTTGCAGAGCTTGCTAAGTGGTGGAAAAGAGCGACAAGCAGGAAGGCACCAGGTGGGCGGGGCTTGCTAAGTGGTGAAAAACAGCAGCAGGCAGGAAGGCACCAGGTGGGTGGGGCTTAGGCCAGGTGACCTACATCCACTTGCACCTGCTCCCCATCTGCAAAGGAAAAGAGGCTGGAGGGCTCCTTAATTAGGTAAAAAGAGTGGCAAGCAGGAAGGCACCAGGTGTGCGGGGCTTACGCCAGGTGACCTACATCCACTTGCACCTGCTCCCCATCTGCAAAGGAAAAGAGGCTGGAGGGTTCCTTAAGTAGGAAAAAAGAGAAGCAAGCAGGAAGGCACCAGGTGGGCGGGGCTTGCTAAATTGTGAAAAAGAGTGACAAGCAGGAAGGCACCAGGTGGGCGGGGCTTGCTAAGTGGTGAAAAAGAGCGGCAGGCATGAAGGCACCAGGTGGGCGTGGCTTAGGCCAGGTGACCTACATCCACTTGCACCTGCTACCCATCTGCAAAGGAAAAGAGGCTGAGGGCTCCTTAAGTAGGGAAAAAGAGCAGCAAGCAGGAAGGCACCAGGTTGGGGGCTTGCTAAGAGGTGAAAAAGAGCGACAAGCAGGAAGGCACCAGGTGGGCGGGGCTTGCTAAGTGGTGAAAAAGTGGCAAGCAGGAAGGCACCAGATGGGCGGGGTTTGCTAAGTGGTGAAAAAGAGCGACAAACAGGAAGGCACCACGTGCGCAGGGCTTGATAAGTGGTGAAAAAGAGCGGCAGGCAGGTAGGCACCAGGTGGGCGAGGCTTAGGCCAGGTGTCCTACATCCACCTGCACCTGCTCCCCATCTGCAAAGGAAAAGAGGCTGGAGGGCTCCTTAAGTAGGGAAAAAGAGCAGGAAGGCACCATGTGGGTGGGGCTTGCTAAGTGGTTAAAAAGAGCGACAAGCAGGAAGGCACCAGGTAGGCTGGGCTTGCTAAGTGGTGAAAAAGAGCGGCAAGCAGGAAGGCACCAGGTGGGCGGCGCTTGCTAAGTGGTGAAAAAGAGCGACAAGCAGGAAGGCACCAGGTGGGGGGGCTTGCTAAGTGATGAAAAAGAGTGACGAACAGGAAGGCACCAGGTTGGCGGGGCTTACTAAGTGGTGAAAAAGCGCAGCAAGCAGGAAGGTACCAGTTGGGCGGGGCTTTGCTAAGTGGTGAAAAAGAGTGACAAACAGGAAGGCACCAGGTGGGCGGGGCTTAGGCCAAGTGACCTACATCCACTTGCACCTGCTCCCCATCTGCAAAGGAAAAGAGGCTGGAGGGCTCCTTAAGTAGAAAAAAAGAGCAGCTAGCAGGAAGACACCAGGTGGGCAGGGCTTGCTAAGTGGTGAAAAGCAGCACCAAGGAGGAAGGCACCAGGTGGGCGGGGCTTGCTAAGTGGTGAAAAACAGCACCAAGAAGGAAGGCACCAGGTGGGCGGGGCTTGCTAAGTGGTGAAAAAGAGCAGGAGGCAGGAAGGCACCAGGTGGGCGGGGCTTGCTAAGTGGTGAAAAAGAGCGACAAGCAGGAAGGCACCAGATGGGCGGGGCTTGCTAAGTGGTGAAAAAGAGCGGGAGGCAGAAAGGCACCAGGTGGGCGGGGCTTAGGCCAGGTGACCTACATCCACTAGCACCTGCTCCCCATCTGCAAAGTAAAAGAGGCTGGAGGGCTCCTTAAGTAGGATAAAAGAGCAGCAAGCAGGAAGGTACCAGGTGGGCAGGGCTTGCTAAGTGGTGAAAAAGAGCAACAAGCAGGAATGCACCAGGTGGGCGGGGCTTGCTAAGTGGTGAAAAAGAGCAGCAGGCATGAAGGCACCAGGTGGTCGGGGCATGCTAAGTGGTGAAAAAGAGTGACATACAGGAAGGCACCAGGTGGACAGGGCTTGCTAAGTGGTGAAAAAGTGGCAAGGAAGGCACCAGATGGGCGGGGTTTGCTAAGTGGTGAAAAAGAGCAGCATGCAGGAAGGCACCAGGTGGGTGGGGCTTAGGCCAGGTGTCCTACATCCACCTGCACCTGCTCCTCATCTGCAAAGGAAAAGAGGCTGGAGGGCTCCTTAAGTAGGGAAAAAGAGCAGCAAGCAGGAAGGCACCAGGTGGGCGGGGCTTGCTAAACAGTGAAAAAGAGCGACAAGCAGGAAGGCACCAGGTAGGCTGGGCTTGCTAAGTGGTGAAAAAGAACGGCAAGCAGGAAGGCACCAGGTGGGCGGCGCTTGCTAAGTAATGAAAAAGAGTGACGAACAGGAAGGCACCAGGTCGGCGGGGCTTACTAAGTGGTGAAAAAGCGCGGCAAGCAGGAAGGTACCAAGTGGGCGGCGCTTGCTAAGTGTTGAAAAAGAGCGACAAGCAGGAAGGCACCAGGTGGGGGGGCTTGCTAAGTGATGAAAAAGAGTGACGAACAGGAAGGCACCAGGTCGGCGGGGCTTACTAAGTGGTGAAAAAGCGCGGGAAGCAGGAAGGTACCAGTTGGGCAGGGCTTGCAAAGTGGTGAAAAAGAGCGACAAGCAGGAATGCACCAGGTGGGCAGGGCTTGCTAAGTGGTGAAAAAGAGCGGCAGGCATGAAGGCACCAGGTGGGCGGGGCATGCTAAGTGGTGAAAAAGAGCGACATACAGGAAGGCACCAGGTGGACAGGGCTTGCTAAGTGGTGAAAAAGTGGCAAGGAAGGCACCAGATGGGCGGGGTTTGCTAAGTGGTGAAAAAGAGCAGCATGCAGGAAGGCACCAGGTGGGCGGGGCTTAGGCCAGGTGTCCTAAATCCACCTGCACCTGCTCCTAATCTGCAAAGGAAAAGAGGCTGGAGGGCTCCTTAAGTAGGGAAAAAGAGCAGCAAGTAGGAGGACACCAGGTGGGTGGGGCTTGCTAAACGGTGAAAAAGAGCGGCAAGCAGGAGGGCACCAGGTAGGCGGGGCTTGCTAAGTGGTGAAAAAGAGCGACAAGCAGGAAGGCATCAAGTGGGCGGGGCTTGCTAAGTGGTGAAAAATAGCGGCAGGAAGGAAATCACTTTGTGGGTGGGGCTTAGGCCAGATGACCTACATCCACTTGCACCTGCTCCCCATCTGCAAAGGAAAAGAGGCTGGAGGGCTCCTTAAGTAGGGAAAAAGAGCGGCAAGCAGAAAGGCACCAGGTGGGCGGGGCTTTGCTAAGTGGTGAAAAAGAGTGACAAACAGGAAGGCACCAGGTGGGCGGGGCTTTTTCCAGGTGACCTACATCCACTTGCAACTGCTCCCCATCTGCAAAGGAAAAGAGGATGGAGGGCTCCTTAAGTAGGAAATAAGAGCAGCAAGCAGGAAGGCACCAGGTGGGCGGGGCTTGCTAAGTGGTGAAAAAGAGGGACAAGCAGGAAGGCACCCAGTGGGCAGGGCTTGCTAAGTGGTGAAAAGCAGCACCAAGGAGGAAGGCACCAGGTGGGCGGGGCTTGCTAAGTGGTGAAAAAGAGCGAGAAGCAGGAAGGCACCAGGTGGGCGGGGCTTGCTAAGTGGTGAAAAAGAACGACAAGCAGGAAGGTACCAGGTGGGCAGGGCTTGCTAAGTGGTGAAAAAGAGCGACAAGCAGGAATGCACCAGGTGAGCGGGGCTTGCTAAGTGGTGAAAAAGAGCGGCAGGCATGAAGGCACCAGATGGGCGGGGCTTAGGCCAGGTGTCCTACATCCACCTGCACCTGCTCCTCATCTGCAAAGGAAAAGAGGCTGGAGGGCTCCTTAAGTAGGGAAAAAGAGCAGCAAGCAGGAAGGCACCAGGTGGGCAGGGCTTGCTAAACGGTGAAAAAGAGCGGCAAGCAGGAGGGCACCAGGTAGGCGGGGCTTGCTAAGTGGTGAAAAAGAGCGACAAGCAGGAAGGCATCAGGTGGGCGGGGCTTGCTAAGTGGTGAAAAATAGTGGCAGGCAGGAAATCACTTTGTAGGTGGGGCTTAGGCCAGATGACCTACATCCACTTGCACCTGCTCCCCATCTGCAAAGGAAAAGAGGCTGAAGGGCTCCTTAAGTAGGGAAAAAGAGCGGCAAGCAGGAAGGCACCAGGTGGGCGGGGCTTTGCTAAGTGGTGAAAAAGAGTGACAAACAGGAAGGCACCAGGTGGGCGGGGCTTAGGCCAAGTGACCTACATCCACTTGCACCTGCTCCCCATCTGCAAAGGAAAAGAGGATGGAGGGCTCCTTAAGTAGGAAAAAAGAGCAGCAAGCAGGAAGGCACCAGGTGGGCGGGGCTTGCTAAGTGGTGAAAAAGAGGGACAAGCAGGAAGGCACTCAGTGGGCGGGGCATGCTAAGTGGTGAAAAGCAGCACCAAGGAGGAAGGCACCAGCTGGGCGGGGCTTGCTAAGTGGTGAAAAAGAGCGACAAGCAGGAAGGCACCAGGTGGGCGGGGCTTGCTAAGTGGTGAAAAAGAACGACAAGCAGGAAGGTACCAGGTGGGCAGGGCTTGCCAAGTGGTGAAAAAGAGCGACAAGCAGGAATGCACCAGGTGGGCGGGGCTTGCTAAGTGGTGAAAAAGAGCGGCAGGCATGAAGGCACCAGGTGGGCGGGGCATGCTAAGTGGTGAAAAAGAGCGACATACAGGAAGGCACCAGGTGGACAGGGCTTGCTAAGTGGTGAAAAAGTGGCAAGGAAGGCACCAGATGGGCGGGGTTTGCTAAGTGGTGAAAAAGAGCAGCATGCAGGAAGGCACCAGGTGGGCGGGGCTTAGGCCAGGTGTCCTACATCCACCTGCACCTGCTCCTCATCTGCAAAGGAAAAGAGGCTGGAGGGCTCCTTAAGTAGGGAAAAAGAGCAGCAAGCAGGAAGGCACAAGGTGGGCGGGGTTTGTTAAACGGTGAAAAAGAGCGGCAAGCAGGAGGGCACCAGGTAGGCGGGGCTTGCTAAGTGGTGAAAAAGAGCGAGAAGCAGGAAGGCATCAGGTGGGTGGGGCTTGCTAAGTGGTGAAAAATAGCGGCAGGCAGGAAATCACTTTGTGGGTGGGGCTTAGGCCAGATGACCTACATCCACTTGCACCTGCTCCCCATCTGCAAAGGAAAAGAGGATGGAGGGCTCCTTAAGTAGGAAAAAAGAGCAGCAAGCAGGAAGGCACCAGGTGGGCGAGGCTTGCTAAGTGGTGAAAAAGAGGGACAAGCAGGAAGGCACCCAGTGGGCGGGGCTTGCTAAGTGGTAAAAAGCAGCACCAAGGAGGAAGGCACCAGGTGGGCAGGGCTTGCTAAGTGGTGAAAAAGAGCGACAAGCAGGAAGGCACCAGGTGGGCGGGGCTTGCTAAGTGGTGAAAAAGAGCGGGAGGCAGGAAGGCACCAGGTGGGCGGGGATTAGGCCAGGTGACCTACATCCACTTGCACCTGCTCCCCATCTGCAAAGGAAAAGAGGCTGGAGGGCTCCTTAAGTAGGGAAAAAGAGCAGCAAGCAGGAAAGCACCAGGTGGGCAGTGCTTGCTAAGTGGTGAAAACGAGTGACAAGCAGGAAGGCACCAGGTGGGCGGGGCTCGCTAAGTGCTGAAAAACAGCACCAAGAAGGAAGGCACCAGGTGGGCGGGGCTTGCTAAGTGGTGAAAAAGAGGGACAAGCAGGAAGGCACCCAGTGGGCGGGGCTTGCTAAGTGGTAAAAAGCAGCACCAAGGAGGAAGGCACCAGGTGGGCAGGGCTTGCTAAGTGGTGAAAAAGAGCGACAAGCAGGAAGGCACCAGGTGCGATGGGCTTGCTAAATGGTGAAAAAGAGCGACAAGCAGGAAGCCACCAGGTGGGCGGGGCTTGCTAAGTGGTGAAAAAGAGTGGGAGACATGAAGGCACCACGTGATCGGGGCTTAGGACAGGTGACCTATATCCACTTGAACCTGCTCCCCATCTGCAAAGGAAAAGAGGCTGGAGGGCTCCTTAAGTAGGAAAAACGAGCAACAAGCAGGAAGGCACCAGGTGGGCGGGGCTTGCTAAGTGGTGGAAAAGAGGGACAAGCAGGAAGGCACCAGGTGGGCGGGGCTTGCTAAGTGGTGAAAAACAGCACCAAGGAGCAAGGCACAGGTGGGCGCGGCTTGCTAAGTAGTGAAAAAGAGTGACAAACAGGAAGGCACCAGGTGGGCATGGCTTGCTAAGTGGTGAAAAAGAGCGGCAGGCAGGAAGGCACCAGGTGGGCAGGGCTTAGGCCAGGTGACCTACATCCACTTGCACCTGCTCCCCATCTGCAAACGAAAAGAGGCTGGAGGGCTCCTTAAGTAGGGAGAAAGAGCAGCAAGCAGGAAGGCATCAGGAGGGTGGGGCTTGCTAAGTGGTGAAAAAGAGGGACAAGCAGGAAGGTACCAGGTGGGCGGGGCTTGCTTAGTGGTGAAAAAGAGGGACAAGCAGGAAGGCACCAGGTGGGCGGGGCTTGCTAAGTGGTGAAAAACAGCACCAAGGAGGAAGGCACCAGGTGGGCGGGGCTTGCTAAGTGGTGAAAAAGAGTGACAAGCAGGAAAGCACCAGGTGGGTGGGTCTTGCTAAATGGTGAAAAAGAGCGGGAGGCAGGAAGGCACCAGGTGGGCGGGGCTTAGGCCAGGTGATCTACATCCACTTGCACCTGCTCCCCATCTGCAAAGGAAAAGAGGCTGGAGAGCTCCTTCAGTAGGGAAAAAGAGCAAAAAGCAGGAAGGCACCAGGTGGGCGGGGCTTGCTAAGTGGTGAAAAGAGGGACAAGCAGGAAGGCACCAGGTGGGCGGGGCTTGCTAAGTGGTGAAAAACAGCACCAAGGGGGAAGGCACCAGGTGCCAGGGGCTTGCTAAGTGGTGAAAAAGAGCAACAAGCAGGAAGACACCAGGTGGGCGGGGCTTGCTAAGTGGTGAAAAAGAGTGGGAGACAGGAAGGCACCACGTGGTCGGGGCTTAGGCCAGGTGACCTATATCCACTTGCACCTGCTCCCCATCTGCAAAGGAAAAGAGGCTGGAGGGCTCCTTAAGTAGGAAAAAAGAGCAACAAGCAGGAAGGCACCAGGTGGGCGCGGCTTGCTAAGTGATGAAAAAGAGCAATAAGCCGGAAGGCAACAGGTGGGCAGGGATTGTTAAGTGGTGAAAAAGAGTGACAGGCATGAAGGCACCAGGTGGGCGGGGCTTAGGGCAGGTGACCTACATCCACTTGCACCTGCTACTCATCTGCAAAGGAAAAGAGGCTGGAGGGCTCCTTAAGTAGGGAAAAAGAGCAGCAAGCAGGAACTTACCAGGTGAGCGGGCCTTGCTAAGTGGTGAAAAAGAGCGGCAAGCAGGAAGGCACCAGGTGGCAGGGCTTGCTGAGTGGTAAAAAATAGTGACAAGCAGGAAGGCACCAGTTGGGGGGCTCACTAAGTGGTGAAAATGAGCGGCAGGTAGGAATGCACCAGGTGGGTGGAGCTTAGGCCAGGTGACCTACATCCACTTGCACCTGCTCCCCATCTGCAAAGGAAAAGAAGCTGGACGGTTCCTTAAGTAGGAAAAAAGAGCAGCAAGCAGGAAGGCACCAGGTGGGCGGCGCTTGCTAAGTGGTGAAAAGGAGCGACAAGCAGGAAGGCACCAAGTGGGCGGGGCTTGCTAAGTGGTGAAAAAGAGCGGCAAGCAGGAAAGCACCAAGTGGGCAGGGCTTGCTGAGTGGTGAAAAAGAGCGACAAGCAGGAAGGCATCAGGTGGGGGGCTTACTAAGTGGTGAAAATGAGCGGCAGGCAGGAATGCACCAGGTGGGTGGAGCTTAGGCCAGGTGACCTACATCCACTTGCACCTGCTCCCCATTTGCAAAGGAAAAGAAGCTGGAGGGTTCCTTAAGTAGGAAAAAAGAGCACCAAGCAGGAAGGCACCAGGTGGGCGGCGCTTGCTAAGTGGTGAAAAGGAGCGACAAGCAGGAAGGCACCAAGTGGGCGGAGCTTGCTAAGTGGTGAAAAAGAGCGGCAAGCAGGAAAGCACCAGGTGGGCAGGGCTTGCTGAGTGGTGGAAAAGAGCAGCAATCAGGAAGGCACCAGGTGGGCGGGGCTTGCTAAGTGTTGAAAAAGCAGCAACCAGCAAGGCACCAGGTGGGCGGGGCTTGCTAAGTGGTGAAAAAGAGCGACAAGCAGGAAGGCACCAGGTGGGCGGGGCATCTGCAAAGGAAAAGAGGCTGGAGGCCTCCTTAAGCAGGGAAAAAGAGCAGCAAGCAGGATGGCACCAGGTGGGCGGGGCTTGCTTAGTGGTGAAAAAGAGTGCCAAGAAGGAAGGCACCGGGTGGGCGGGGCTTGCTAAGTGGTGAAAAACAGCACCAAGGAGGAAGGCACAGGTGGGCGGGGCTTGCTAAGTAGTGAAACAGAGCGACAAGCAGGAAGGCACCAGGTGGGCAGGGCTTGCTAAGTGGTGAAAAAGAGCGGCAGGCAGGAAGGCACCAGGTGGGCAGGGCTTAGGCCAGGTGACCTACATCCACTTGCACCTGCTCCCCATCTGCAAAGGAAAAGAGGCTGGAGGGCTCCTTAAGTAGGGAAAAAGAGCAGCAAGCAGGAAGGCACCAGGTGGGCGGGGCTTGCTTAGTGGTGAAAAAGAGTGCCAAGAAGGAAGGCACCATGTGGGCGGTGCTTGCTGAGTGGTGAAATGAGCGACAAGCAGGAAGGCACCAGGTGGGCGGGGCTTGCTAAGTGGTGAAAAAGAGCGGCAGGCAGGAAGGCATCAGGTGGGCGGGGCTTAGGCCAGGTGACCTACATCCACTTGCACCTGCTCCCCATGTGCAAAGGAAAAGAGGCTGGAGGGCTCCTTAAGTAGGGAAAAAGAGCAGCAAGCAGGAAGGCATCAGGTGGGCGGGGCTTGCTAAGTTGGGAAAAAGAGTGACAAGCAGGAAGGCACCAGGTGTGCGGGGCTTGCTAAGTGGTGAAAAAGAGCGGCAGGCATGAAGGCACCAGGTGGGCGTGGCTTAGGCCAGGTGACCTACATCCACTTGCACCTGCTACCCATCTGCAAAGGAAAAGAGGCTAGAGGGCTCCTTAAGTAGGGAAAAAGAGCAGCAAGCAGGAAGGCACCAGGTGGGGGGGGCATGCTAAGTGGTGAAAAAGAGCGACAAGCAGGAAGGTGCCAGGTGGGCGGGCTCGCTAAGTGGTGAAAAAGTGGTAAGCCGGAAGGCACCAGATGGGCGGGGTTTGCTATGTGGTGAAAAAGAGCAACAAACAGGAAGGCAGCAGGTTCGCGGGGCTTGATAAGTGGTGAAAAAGAGCGGCAGGCAGGAAAGCACCAGGTGGGCGAGGCTTAGGCCAGGTGACCTACATCCACCTGCACCTGCTCCCCATCTGCAACGAAAAAGAGGCTAGAGGGCTCCTTAAGTAGGGAAAAAGAGCAGCAAGCAGGAAGGCACCAGGTGCGCGGGGCTTGCTAAGTGGTGAAAAAGAGTGACAAGCAGGAAGGCACCAGGTAGGCAGGGCTTGCTAAGTGGTGAAAAAGAGAGGCAAGCAGGAAGGCACCAGATGGGCGGGGCTTGCTAAGTGGTGAAAAAGAGCGACAAGCAGGAAGGCACCAGGTGGGGGGGCTTGCTAAGTGATGAAAAAGAGTGACAAACAGGAAGCCACCAAGTGGGCGGGGCTTACTAAGTAGTGAAAAAGAGCGGAAAGCAGGAAGGCACCAGGTGGGCGGGGCTTTGCTAAGTGGTGAAAAAGAGGGACAAGCAGGAAGGCACCAGGTCGGCGTGGCTTGCTAAGTGGTGAAAAAGAGCGGGAGGCAGGAAGGGACCAGGTGGGCGGGGCTTAGGCCAGGTGACCTACATCCACTTGCACCTGCTCCCCATTTGCAAAGGAAAAGAGGCTGGAGGGCTCCTTAATTAGGAAAAAAGAGCAGCAAGCAGGAAGGCACCAGGTGTGCAGAGGGTTGCTAAGTGGTGGAAAAGAGGGACAAGCAGGAAGGCACCACGTGGGCGGGGCTTGCTAAATGGTGAAAAACAGCACCAAGGAGGAAGGCACCAGGTGGGCGGGGCTTGCTAAGTGGTGAAAAAGAGCGACAAGCAGGAAGGCACCAAGGTGCGCGGGGCTTGCTAAGTGGTGAAAAAGAGCGGGAGGCAGGAAAGCACCAGGTGGGCAGGGATTAGGCCAAGTGACCTACATCCACTTGCACCTGCTCCCATTCTGCAAAGGAAAAGAGGCTGGAGGGCTCCTTATGTAGGGAAAAAGAGCAGCAAGCAGGAAGGCACCAGGTGAGCGGGGCTTTCTAAGTGCTGAAAAACAGCACCAAGGAGGAAAGCACCAGGTTTGCGGGGCTTGCTAAGTGGTGAAAAAGAGCGACAAGCAGGAAGGCACCAGGTGGGCGGGGCTTGCTAAGTGGTGAAAAACAGCGGCAGGCAGGAAGGCACCAGGTGGGTGGGGCTTAGGCCAGGTGACCTACATCCACTTGCAACTGCTCCCCAGCTGCAAAGGAAAACACGCTGGAGGGCTCCTTAAGTAGGGAAAAAGAGCGGCAAGCAGGAAGGCACCAGGTGGGCGGGGCTTAGGCCAGGTGACCTACATCCACTTGCACCTGCTCCCCATCTGCAAAGGAAAAGAGGCTGGAGGGCTCCTTAAGTAGGAAAAAAGAGAAGCAAGCAGGAAGGCACCAGGTGGGCGGGTCTTGCTAAGTTGTGAAAAAGAGTGACAAGCAGGAAGGCACGAGGTGGGCGGGGCTTGCTAAGTGGTGAAAAAGAGCGGGAGGCATGAAGGCACCAGGTGGGCGTGGATTAGGCCAGGTGACCTACATCCACTTGCACCTGCTACCCATCTGCAAAGGAAAAGAGGCTGGAGGGCTCCTTAAGTAGGAAAAAAGAGCAGCAAGCAGGAAGGCACCAGGTGGGCGGGCTTGCTAAGTGGTGAAAAAGCGGAAAGCAGGAAGGCACCAGATGGGCGGAGTTTGCTAAGTGGTGAAAAAGAGCGACAAACAGGAAGGCACCAGGTGCGCAGGGCTTGATAAGTGGTGAAAAAGAGCGGCAGGCAGGAAGGCACCAGGTGGGCGAGGTTTAGGCCAGGTGATCTACATCCACCTGCACCTGCTCCCCATCTGCAAAGGAAAAGAGGCTGGAGGGCTCCTTAAGTAGGGAAAAAGAGCAGCAAGCAGGAAGGCACCATGTGGGCGGGGCTTGCTAAGTGGTGAAAAAGAGCGACAAGCAGGAAGGCACGAGGTAGGCTGGGCTTGCTAAGTGGTGAAAAAGAGCGGGAAGCAGGAATGCACCAGGTGGGCGGGGCTTGCTAAGTGGTGAAAAAGAGCGACAGGCAGGAAGGCACCACGTGGGGGGGCTTGCTAAGTGATGAAAAAGACTGACAAACAGGAAGGCACCAGGTGGGCAGGTCTTACTAAGTGATGAAAAAGCGTGGCAAGCAGGAAGGCACCAGGTGGGTGGGTCTTTGCTAAATGGTGAGAAAGAGTGACAAACAGGAAGACACCAGGTGGGCAGGGCTTAGGCCAGGTGACCTACATCCACCTGCATCTGCTCCCCATCTGCAAAGGAAAAGAGGCTGGAGGGCTCCTTAAGTAGGGAAAAAGAGCAGCAAGCAGGAAAGCACCATGTGGGCGGGGCTTGCTAAGTGGTGAAAAAGAGCGACAAGCAGGAAGGCACCAGGTAGGCTGGGCTTGCTAAGTGGTGAAAAAGAGCGGCAAGCAGGGAGGCACCAGGTGGGCGGGGCTTAGGCCAGGTGACCTACATCCACTTGCTCCTGCTCCCCATCTGCAAAGGAAAAGAGGCTGGAGGGCTCCAAAAGTAGGAAAAAAGAGCAGCAGGCAGGAAGGCACCAGGTGGGCGGGGCTTGCCAAGTTGTGAAAAAGAGGGACAAGCAGGAAGGCACCAGGTGGGCGGGACTTGCTAAGTGGTGAAAAGCAGCACCAAGGAGGAAGGCACCAGGTGGGCGGGGCTTGCTAAGTGGTGAAAAAGAGTGACATGCAGGAAGGCACCAGGTGGGCGGGGCTTGCTAAGTTTTGAAAAAGAGCGGGAGGCAGGAAGGCACCAGGTGTGCGGGGCTTAGGCCAGGTGACCTACATTCACTTGCACCTGCTCCCCATCTGCAAAGGAAAAGAGGCTAGAGGGCTCCTTAAGTAGGGAAAAAGAGCAGCAAGCAGGAAGGCACCAGGTGGGCGGGGCTTGCTAAAGGTGAAAAAGAGCGACAAGCAGGAAGGCACCAGGTGGGCAGGGCTTGCTAAGTGGTGAAAAAGAGCGGGAGGCAGGAAGGCACCAGGTGGGCGGGGCTTAGGCCAGGTGACCTACATCCACTTGCACCTGCTCCCCATCTGCAAAGGAAAAGAGGCTGGAGGGCTCCTTAAGTAGGAAAAAAGAGCAGCAAGCAGGAAGGCACCAGGTGGGCGGGGCTTGCTAAGTGGTGAAAAAGAGTGGCAGGCATGAAGGCACCAGGTGGGCGGGACTTAGGCCAGGTAACCTACATCCACCTGCACCTGCTCCTCATCTGCAAAGGAAAAGAGGCTGTAGGGCTCCTTAAGTAGGGAAAAAGAGCAGCAAGCAGGAAGGCACCAGGTGGGTGGGGTTTGCTAAGGGGTGAAAAAGAATGGCATGCAGGAAGGCACCAGGTGGGCGGGGCTTAGGCCAGGTGACCTGCATCCACCTGCACCTCATCTGCAAAGGAAAAGAGGCTGGAGGGCTCCTTAAGTAGGGAAAAAGATCAGGAAGCAGGAAGGCACCAGGTGGGCGGGTTTTGCTAAGTGGTGAAAAGCAGCACCAAGGAGGAAGGCACCAGGTGGGCGGGGCTTGCTAAGTGGTGAAAAAGAGCGACAAGCAGGAAGGCACCAGGTGAGCGGGGCTTGCTAAGTGGCGAAAAAGAGCGGCAGGCATGAAGGAACCAGGTGGGCGGGACTTAGGGCAGGTGACCTACATCCACCTGCACCTGCTCCTCATCTGCAAAGGAAAAGAGGCTGGAGGGTTCCTTAAGTAGGGAAAAAGAGCAGCAAGCAGGAAGGCACCAGGTGGGTGGGGTTTGCTAAGTGGTGAAAAAGAACGGCAAGCAGGAAGGCACCAGGTGGGCGTGGCTTGCTAAGTGGTGAAAAAGAGTGGCAAGCAGGAAGGCACCAAGTGGGCGGGGCTTGCTAAGTGGTGAAAAAGAGCGGCAAGCAGGAAAGCACCAGGTGGGCAGGGCTTGCTGAGTGGTGAAAAAGAGCGACAAGCAGGAAGGCACCAGGTGGGGGGCTTGCTAAGTGGTGAAAATGAGCGGCAGGCAGTAAGGCACCAGGTGGGCGGGGCTTAGGCCAGTTGACTTAGATCCACTTGCACCTGATCCCCATCTGCAAAGGAAAAGAGGCTGGATGGCTCCTTAAGTAGGGAAAAATAGCAACAAGCAGGAAGGCACCAGGTGGGCGGGGCTTGCTTGGTGGTGAAAAAGAGTGCCAAGAAGGAAGGCACCAGGTGGGCGGGGCTTGCTAAGTGGTGAAATGAGCGACAAGCAGGAAGGCACCCGGTGGGCGGGGCTTACTAAGTGGTGAAAAAGAGCGGCAGGCAGGAAGGCACCAGGTGGGCGGGGCTTAGGCCAGGTGACCTACATCCACTTGCACCTGCTCCCCATGTGCAAAGGAAAAGAGGCTGGAGGGCTCCTTAAGTAGGGAAAAAGAGCAGCAAGCAGGAAGGCACCAGGTGGGCGGGGCTTGCTAAGTGGTGAAAAAGAGCGACAAGCAGGATGACACCAGGTGGGCGGGGCTTGCTAAGTGGTGAAAAAGAGCGGCAGGCATGAAGGCACCAGGTGGGCAGTGCTTAGACCAGGTGAACTAAATCCACTTGTACCTGCTCCCCATCTGCAAAAGATAAGAGGCTGGAGGGCTCCTTAAGTAGGAAAAAAGAACAGCAAGCAGGAAGGCATCAGGGGGGCGGGGCTTGCTAAGTTGGGAAAAAGAGTGACAAGCAGGAAGGCACCAGGTGTGCGGGGCTTGCTAAGTGGTGAAAAAGAGCGGCAGGCATGAAGGCACCAGGTGGGCGTGGCTTAGGCCAGGTGACCTACATCCACTTGCACCTGCTACCCATCTGCAAAGGAAAAGAGGCTAGAAGGCTCCTTAAGTAGGGAAAAAGAGCAGCAAGCAGGAAGGCACCAGGTGGGCGGGGCTTGCTAAGTGGTGAAAAAGAGCGACAAGCAGGAAGGCACCAGGTGGGCGGGGCTTGCTAAGTGGCGAAAAAGAGCGGCAGGCATGAAGGAACCAGGTGGGCGGGACTTAGGGCAGGTGACCTACATCCACCTGCACCTGCTCCTCATCTGCAAAGGAAAAGAGGCTGGAGGGTTCCTTAAGTAGGGAAAAAGAGCAGCAAGCAGGAAGGCACCAGGTGGGTGGGGTTTGCTAAGTGGTGAAAAAGAACGGCAAGTAGGAAGGCACCAGGTGGGCGTGGCTTGCTAAGTGGTGAAAAAGAGTGGCAAGCAGGAAGGCACCAAGTGGGTGGGGCTTGCTAAGTGGTGAAAAAGAGCGGCAAGCAGGAAAGCACCAGGTGGGCAGGGCTTGCTGAGTGGTGAAAAAGAGCGACAAGCAGGAAGGCACCAGGTGGGGGGCTTGCTAAGTGGTGAAAATGAGCGGCAGGCAGTAAGGCACCAGGTGGGCGGGGCTTAGGCCAGTTGACTTAGATCCACTTGCACCTGCTCCCCATCTGCAAAGGAAAAGAGGCTGGATGGCTCCTTAAGTAGGGAAAAATAGCAACAAGCAGGAAGGCACCAGGTGGGCGGGGCTTGCTTGGTGGTGAAAAAGAGTGCCAAGAAGGAAGGCACCAGGTGGGCGGGGCTTGCTAAGTGGTGAAATGAGCGACAAGCAGGAAGGCACCCGGTGGGCGGGGCTTACTAAGTGGTGAAAAAGAGCAGCAGGCAGGAAGGCACCAGGTGGGCGGGGCTTAGGCCAGGTGACCTACATCCACTTGCACCTGCTCCCCATGTGCAAAGGAAAAGAGGCTGGAGGGCTCCTTAAGTAGGGAAAAAGAGCAGCAAGCAGGAAGGCACCAGGTGGGCGGGGCTTGCTAAGTGGTGAAAAAGAGCGACAAGCAGGATGACACCAGGTGGGCGGGGCTTGCTAAGTGGTGAAAAAGAGCGGCAGGCATGAAGGCACCAGGTGGGCAGTGCTTAGACCAGGTGAACTAAATCCACTTGTACCTGCTCCCCATCTGCAAAAGATAAGAGGCTGGAGGGCTCCTTAAGTAGGAAAAAAGAACAGCAAGCAGGAAGGCATCAGGGGGGCGGGGCTTGCTATGTTGGGAAAAAGAGTGACAAGCAGGAAGGCACCAGGTGTGCAGGGCTTGCTAAGTGGTGAAAAAGAGCGGCAGGCATGAAGGCACCAGGTGGGCGTGGCTTAGGCCAGGTGACCTACATCCACCTGCACCTGCTCCCCATCTGCAACGAAAAAGAGGCTGGAGGGCTCCTTAAGTAGCGAAAAAGAGCAGCAAGCAGGAAGGCACCAGGTGGGCGGGGCTTGCTAAGTGGTGAAAAAGAGCGACAAGCAGGAAGGCACCAGGTAGGCGGGGCTTGCTAAGTGGTGAAAAAGAGCGGCAAGCAGGAAGGCACCAGGTGGGCGGGGCTTGCTAAGTGGTGAAAAAGAGCGACAAGCAGGAAGGCACCAGGTGGGGGGGCTTGCTAAGTGATGAAAAAGAGTGACAAACAGGAAGCCACCAGGTGGGCGGGGCTTACTAAGTAGTGAAAAAGAGCGGAAAGCAGGAAGGCACCAGTTGGGCGGGGCTTTGCTAAGTGGTGAAAAAGGGTGACAAACATAAAGGCACCAGGTGGGCGGGGCTTAGGCCAGGTGACCGACATCCACTTGCACCTGCTCCCCATCTGCAAAGGAAAAAAGGCTGGAGGGCTCCTTAAGTAGGGAAAAAGAATGGGAAGCAGGAAGGCACCACGTGGGTGGGGTTTGCTAAGTGGTGAAAAAGAGGGACAAGCAGGAAGGCACCAGGTAGGCGTGGCTTGCTAAGTGGTGAAAAAGAGCGGGAGGCAGGAAGGCACCAGGTGGGCGGGGCTTAGGCCAGGTGACCTACATCCACTTGCACCTGCTCCCCATTTGCAAAGGAAAAGAGGCTGGAGGGCTCCTTAAGTAGGAAAAAAGAGTTGCAAGCAGGAAGGCACCAGGTGTGCAGGGGGTTGCTAAGTGGTGAAAAAGAGGGACAAGCAGGAAGGTATCAGGTGGGCGGGGCTTGCTAAGTGGTGAAAAACAGCACCAAGGAGGAAGGCACCCGGTGGGTGGGGCTTGCTAAGTGGTGAAAAAGAGCAACAAGCAGGAAGGCACCAAG
Organism: Ambystoma mexicanum; assembly: GCF_040938575.1. Taxonomy (NCBI): domain Eukaryota; kingdom Metazoa; phylum Chordata; class Amphibia; order Caudata; family Ambystomatidae; genus Ambystoma; species Ambystoma mexicanum. The sequence continues at coordinate 1,250,411,933 of NC_090937.1, read as the reverse complement.
GTGCGCGGGACTTGCTAAGTGGTGAAAAAGAGCGGGAGGCAGGAAGGCACCATGTGGGCAGGGATTAGGCCAGGTGACCTACATCCACTTGCACCTGCTCCCCATCTGCAAAGGAAAAGAGGCTGGAGGGCTCCTTATGTAGGCAAAAAGAGCAGCAAGCAGGAAGGCACAAGGTGGTCGGGGCTTTCTAAGTGCTGAAAAACAGCACCAAGGAGGAAAGCACCAGATTTGCGGGGCTTGCTAAGTGGTGAAAAGAGCGACAAGCAGGAAGGCACCAGGTGGGCGGGGCTTGCTAAGTGGTGAAAAACAGCGGCAGGCAGGAAGGCACCAGGTGGGTGGGGCTTAGGCCAGGTGACCTACATCCACTTGCACTTGCTCCCCATCTGCAAAGGAAAAGACGCTGGAGGGCTCCTTAAGTAGGGAAAAAGAGCGGCAAGCAGGAAGGCACCAGGTGGGCGGGGCTTAGGCCAGGTGACCTACATCCACTTGCACCTGCTCCCCATCTGCAAATGAAAAGAGGCTGGAGGGCTCCTTAAATAGGAAAAAAGAGAAGCAAGCAGGAAGGCACCAAGGTGCGCGGGACTTGGTAAGTGGTGAAAAAGAGCGGGAGGCAGGAAGGCACCAGGTGGGCAGGGCTTAGGCCAGGTGACCTACATCCACTTGCACCTGCTCCCCATCTGCAAAGGAAAAGAGGCTGGAGAGCTCCTTATGTAGGGAAAAAGAGCAGCAAGCAGGTAGGCACCAGGTGGGCGGGGCTTTCTAAGTGCTGAAAAACAGCACCAAGGAGGAAAGCACCAGATTTGCGGGGCTTGCTAAGTGGTGAAAAGAGCGACAAGCAGGAAGGCACCAGGTGGGCGGGGCTTGCTAAGTGGTGAAAAACAGCGGCAGGCAGGAAGGCACCAGGTGGGTGGGGCTTAGGCCAGGTGACCTACATCCACTTGCACTTGCTCCCCATCTGCAAAGGAAAAGACGCTGGAAGGCTCCTTAAATAGGGAAAAAGAGCGGCAAGCAGGAAGGCACCAGGTGGGCGGGGCTTAGGCCAGGTGACCTACATCCACTTGCACCTGCTCCCCATCTGCAAAGGAAAAGAGGCTGGAGGGCTCCTTAAATAGGAAAAAAGAGAAGCAAGCAGGAAGGCACCAGGTGGGCGGGGCTTGCAAAGTTGTGAAAAAGAGTGACAAGCCGGAAGGCACGAGGTGGGCGGGGCTTGCTAAGTGGTGAAAAAGAGCGGGAGGCATGAAGGCACCAGGTGGGCGTGGATTAGGCCAGGTGACCTACATCCACTTGCACCTGCTACCCATCTGCAAAGGAAAAGAGGCTGGAGGGCTCCTTAAGTAGGGAATAAGAGCAGCAAGCAGGAAGGTACCAGGTGGGCGGGGCTTGCTAAGTGGTGAAAAAGCGGAAAGCAGGAAGGCACCAGATGGGCGGAGTTTGCTAAGTGGTGAAAAAGAGCGACAAACAGGAAGGCACCAGGTGCGCAGGGCTTGACAAGTGGTGAAAAAGAGCGGCAGGCAGGAAGGCACCAGGTGGGCGAGGCTTAGGCCAGGTGACCTACATCCGGCTGCACCTGCTCCCCATCTGCAAAGGAAAAGAGGCTGGAGGGCTCCTTAAGTAGGGAAAAAGAGCAGCAAGCAGGAAGGCACCATGTGGGCGGGGCTTGCTAAGTGGTGAAAAAGAGCGACAAGCACGAAGGCACGAGGTAGGCTGGGCTTGTTAAGTGGTGAAAAAGAGCGGTAAGCAGGAACGCACCAGGTGGGCGGGGCTTGCTAAGTGGTGAAACAGAGCGACAAGCAGGAAGGCACCACGTGGTGGGGCTTGCTAAGTGATGAAAAAGAGTGACAAACAGGAAGGCACCAGGTGGGCGGGGCTTGCTAAGTGGTGAAAAAGAGCGGGAGGCAGGAAGGCACCACATGGTCGGGGCTCAGGCCAGGTGACCTATGTCCACTTGCACCTGCTCCCCATCCTCAAAGGAAAAGAGGCTGGAGGGCTCCTTAAGTAGGAAAAGAGAGCAACAAGCAGGAAGGAACCAGGTGGGCGGGGCTTGCTAAGTGATGAAAAAGAGCGATAAGCAGGAAGGCAACAGGTGGGCGGGGCTTGCTAAGTTGTGAAAAAGAGTGACAGGCATGAAAGCACCAGGTGGGCGGGGCTTAGAGCAGGTGACCTACATCCACTTGCACCTGCTACTCATCTGCAAAGGAAAAGAGGCTGGAGGGCTCCTTAAGTAGGGAAAAAGAGCAGCAAGCAGGAACTTACCAGGTGAGCGGGCATTGCTAAGTGGTGAAAAAGAGCGGCAAGCAGGAAGGCACCAGGTGGCAGGGCTTGCTGAGTGGTAAAAAAGAGTGACAAGCAGGAAGGCACCAGGTGGGGGGCTTGCTAAGTGGTGAAAATGAGCGACAAGTAGGAAGGCAGCAAGTGGGCGGGGCTTAGGCCAGGTGACCTACATCCACTTGCACCTGCTCCCCATCTGCAAAGGAAAAGAAGCTGGAGGGTTCCTTAAGTAGGAAAAAAGAGCAGCAAGCAGGAAGGCACCAGGTGGGCGGCGCTTACTAAGTGGTGAAAAGGAGCGACAAGCAGGAAGGCAGCAAGTGGGCGGGGCTTTCTAAGTGGTGAAAAAGAGTGGCAAGCAGGAAAGCACCAGGTGGGCAGGGCTTGCTGATTGGTGAAAAAGAGCGACAAGCAGGAAGGCACCAGGTGGGGGGCTTGCTAAGTGGTGAAAATGAGCGGCAGGCAGTAAGACACCAGGTGGGCGGGGCTTAGGCCAGGTGACTTAGATCCACTTGCACCTGCTCCCCATCTGCAAAGGAAAAGAGGCTGGAGGGCTCCTTAAGTAGGGAAAAAGAGCAGCAAGCAGGAAGGCACCAGGTGGCCGGGGCTTGCTTAGTGGTGAAAAAGAGTGCCAAGAAGGAAGGCACCAGGTGGGCGGGGCTTGGTAAGTGGTGAAATGAGCGACAAGCAGGAAGGCACCAGGTGGGCGGGGCTTAGGCCAGGTGACCTACATCCACTTGCACCTGCTCCCCATGTGCAAAGGAAAAGAGGCTGGAGGGCTCCTTAAGTAGGGAAAAAGAGCCGCAAGCAGGAAGGCACCAGGTGGGCGGGGCTTGCTAAGTTGTGAAAAAGAGCGGCAAGCAGGATGACACCAGGTGGGCGGGGCTTGCTAAGTGGTGAAAAAGAGCGGCAGGCATGAAGGCACCAGGTGGGCAGTGCTTAGACCAGGTGAACTAAATCCACTTGCATCTGCTCCCCATCTGCAAAAGAAAAGAGGCTTGAGGGCTCCTTGAGTAGGAAAAAAGAACAGCAAGCAGGAAGGCATCAGGTGGGCGGGGCTTGCTAAGTTGGGAAAAAGAGTGACAAGCAGGAAAGCACCAGGTGTGCGGGGCTTGCTAAGTGGTGAAAAAGAGCGGCAGGCATGAAGGCACCAGGTGGGCGTGGCTTAGGCCAGGTGACCTACATCCACTTGCACCTGCTACCCATCTGCAAAGGAAAAGAGGCTAGAGGGCTCCTTAAGTAGGGAAAAAGAGCAGCAAGCAGGAATGCACCAGGTTGGGGGGCATGCTAAGTGGTGAAAAAGAGCGACAAGCAGGAAGGCACCAGGTGGGGTGGATTGCTAAGTGATGAAAAAGAGTCACAAACAGGAAGCCACCAAGTGGGCGGGGCTTACTAAGTAGTGAAAAAGAGCGGAAAGCAGGAAGGCACCAGGTGGGCGGGGTTTTGCTAAGTGGTGAAAAAGAGTGACAAACAGGAAGGCACCAGGCGGGCGGGGCTTAGGCCAGGTGACCGACATCCACTTGCACCTGCTCCCCATCTGCAAAGGAAAAAAGGCTGGAGGGCTCCTTAAGCAGGGAAAAAGAATGGGAAGCAGGAAGGCACCAGGGGGATGGGGTTTGCTAAGTGGTGAAAAAGAGGGACAAGCAGGAAGGCACCAGGTAGGCGTGGCTTGCTAAGTGGTGAAAAAGAGCGGGAGGCAGGAAGGCACCAGGTAGGCGGGGCTTAGGCCAGGTGACCTAAATCCACTTGCACCTGCTCCCCATCTGCAAAGGAAAAGAGGCTGGAGGGCTCCTTAAGTAGGAAAAAAGAGTAGCAAGCAGGAAGGCACCAGGTGTGCAGGGGGTTGCTAAGTGGTGGAAAAGAGGGACAAGCAGGAAGGCACCAGGTGGGCGGGGCTTGCTAAGTGGTGAAAAACAGCACCAAGGAGGAAGGCACCAGGTGGGCGGGGTTTGCTAAGTGGTGAAAAAGAGCAGTAGGCAGGAAGGCACCAGGTGGGCAGGGCTTAGGCCAAGTGATCTACATCCACTTGCACCTGCTCCCCATCTGCAAAGGAAAAGAGGCTGGAGGGCTCCTTATGTAGGGAAAAAGAGCAGCAAGCAGGAAGGCACCAGGTGGGCGGGGCTTTCTAAGTGCTGAAAAAGAGCACCAAGGAGGAAAGCACCAGGTTTGCGGGGCTTGCTAAGTGGTGAAAAAGAGCGACAAGCAGGAAGGCACCAGGTGGGCGGGGCTTGCTAAGTGGTGAAAAAGAGTGACAAGCAGGAAGGCACGAGGTGGGCGGGGCTTGCTAAGTGTTGAAAAAGAGCGGGAGGCATGAAGGCACCAGGTGGGCGTGGATTAGGCCAGGTGACCTACATCCACTTGCACTTGCTACCCATCTGCAAAGGAAAAGAGGCTGGAAGGCTCCTTAAGTAGGAAAAAAGAGAAGCAAGCAGGAAGGCACCAGGTGGGCGGGGCTTGCTAAGTTGTGAAAAAGAGTGACAAGCAGGAAGGCACTAGGTGGGCGGGGCTTGCTAAGTGGTGAAAAAGAGCGGGAGGCATGAAGGCACCAGGTGGGCGTGGATTAGGCCAGGTGACCTACATCCACTTGCACTTGCTACCCATCTGCAAAGGAAAAGAGGCTGGAGGGCTCCTTAAGTAGGGAGAAAGAGCAGCAAGCAGAAAGGCACCAGGTGGGCGGGGCTTTCTAAGTGGTGAAAAAGTGGAAAGCAGGAAGGCACCAGATGGGCAGAGTTTGCTAACTGGTGAAAAAGAGCGACAAACAGGAAGGCACCAGGTGCGCAGGGCTTGATAAGTGGTGAAAAAGAGCGGCAGGCAGGAAGGCACCAGGTGGGCGAGGTTTAGGCCAGGTGACCCACATCCACCTGCACCTGCTCCCCATCTGCAAAGGAAAAGAGGCTGGAGGGCTCCTTAAGTAGGGAAAAAGAGCAGCAAGCAGGAAGGCACCATGTGGGCGGGGCTTGCTAAGTGGTGAAAAAGAGCGACAAGCAGGAAGGCACGAGGTAGGCTGGGCTTGCTAAGTGGTGAAAAAGAGCGGTAAGCAGGAACGCACCAGGTGGGCGGGGCTTGCTAAGTGGTGAAAAAGAGCGACAAGCAGGAAGGCACCACGTGGGGGGGCTTGCTAAGTGATGAAAAAGACTGACAAACAGGAAGGCACCAGGTGGGCGGGGCTTACTAAGTGGTGAAAAAGCGTGGCAAGCAGGAAGGCACCAGGTGGGTGGGGCTTTGCTAAGTGGTGAGAAAGAGTGACAAACAGGAAGACACCAGGTGGGCGGGGCTTAGGCCAGGTGACCTACATCCACTTGCACCTGCTCCCCATCTGCATAGGAAAAGGGGCTGGAGGGATCCTTAAGTAGGAAAAAAGAGCAGCAAACAGGAAGGCACCAGGTGGGCGGGGCTTGCCAAGTGGTGAAAAAGAGGGACAAGCAGGAAGGCACCAGGTGGGCGGGGCTTGCTAAGTGGTGAAAAAGCAGCAAGCAGGAAGGCACCAGGTGGGCGGGGCTTGCTAAGTGGTAAAAAAGAGCAACAAACAGGAAGGTACCAGCTGCGCGGAGCTTGATAAGTGGTGAAAAAGAGCAGCAGGCAGTAAGGCACCAGGTGGGCGAGGCTTAGGCCAGGTGACCTACATCCACCTGCACCTGCTCCCCATCTGCAAAGGAAAAGAGGCTGGAGGGCTCCTTAAGTAGGGAAAAAGAGCAGCAAGCAGGAAAGCACCATGTGGGCGGGGCTTGCTAAGTGTTGAAAAAGAGCGACAAGCAGGAAGGCACCAGGTAGGCTGGGCTTGCTAAGTGGTGAAAAAGAGTGGCAAGCAGGAAGGCACCAGGTGGGCGGGGCTTGCTAAGTGGTGAAAAAGAGCGACAAACAGGAAGGGACCAGGTGGGCGGGGCTTAGGCCAAGTGACCTACATCCACTTGCACCAGCTCCCCATCTGCAAAGGAAAAGAGGCTGGAGGGCTCCTTAAGTAGGAAAAAAGAGCAGCAGGCAGGAAGGCACCAGGTGGGCGGGGCTTGCCAAGTGGTGAAAAAGAGGGACAAGCAGGAAGGCACCAGGTGGGCGGGGCTTGCTAAGTGGTGAAAAGCAGCACCAAGGAGGAAGGCACCAGGTGGGCGGGGCTTGCTAAGTAGTGAAAAAGAGTGACAAGCAGGAAGGCACCAGGTGGGCGGGGCTTGCTAAGTGGTGAAAAAGAGCGGGAGGCAGGAAGGCACCAGGTGGGCGGGGCTTAGGCCAGGTGACCTACATCCACTTGCACCTGCTCCCCAGCTGCAAAGGAAAAGAGGCTGGAGGGCTCCTTAAGTAGGAAAAAAGAGCAGCAAGCAGGATGGCACCAGATAGGCGGGGCTTGCTAAGTGGTGAAAAAGAGCGACAAGCAGGAAGGCACCAGGTGGGCGGGGCTTGCTAAGTGGTGAAAAAGAGCTGCAGGCATGAAGGCAACAGGTGGGCGGGACTTAGGGCAGGTGACCTATATCCACCTGCACCTGCTCCCTATCTGCAAAGGAAAAGAGGCTGGAGGGCTCCTTAAGTAGGGAAAAAGAGCAGCAGGCAGGAAGGCACCAGGTGGGTGGCGTTTGCTAAGGGGTGAAAAAGAACGGCATGCAGGAAGGCACCAGGTGGGCGGGGCTTAGGCCAGGTGACCTGCATCCACCTGCACCTGCTCCTCATCTGCAAAGGAAAAGAGGCTGGAGGGCTCCTTAAGTAGGGAAAAAGATCAGGAAGCAGGAAGGCACCAGGTGGGTGGGGCTTGCTAAGTGTGAAAATCAGCACCAAGGAGGAAGGCACCAGGTGGGCGGGGCTTGCTAAGTGGTGAAAAAGAGCGACAAGCAGGAAGGTACCAGGTGGGCGGGGCTTGCTAAGTGGTGAAAAAGAGCGGCAGGCATGAAGGAACCAGGTGGGCTGGACTTAGGGCACGTGACCTACATCCACCTGCACCTGCTCCTCATCTGCAAAGGAAAAGAGGCTGGAGGGTTCCTTAAGTAGGGAAAAAGAGCAGCAAGCAGGAAGGCACCAGGTGGGTGGGGTTTGCTAAGTGGTGAAAAAGAACGGCAAGCAGGAAGGCACCAGGTGGGCGGGGCTTGCTAAGTAGTGAAAAAGAGCGGCAAGCAGGAAGGTACCAAGTGGGCGGGGCTTGCTAAGTGGTGAAAAACAGAGGCAAGCAGGAAAGCACCAGGTGGGCAGGGCTTGCTGAGTGGTGAAAAAGAGCGACAAGCAGGAAGGCACCAGGTGGGGGGCTTGCTAAGTGACTTAGATCCACTTGCACCTGCTCCCCATCTGCAAAGGAAAAGAGGCTGGAGGGCTCCTTAAGTAGGGAAAAAGAGCAGCAAGCAGGAAGGCACCAGGTGGGCGGGGCTTGCTTAGTGGTGAAAAAGAGTGCCAAGAAGGAAGGCACCAGGTGGGCGGGGCTTGCTAAGTGGTGAAATGAGTGACAAGCAGGAAGGTACCAGGTGGGTGGGGCTTGCTAAGTGGTGAAAAAGAGGGACAAGCAGGAAGGCACCAGGTGGGCGGGGCTTGCTAAGTGGTGAAAAGCAGCACCAAGGAGGAAGGCACCAGGTGGGCGGGGCTTGCTAAGTGGTGAAAAAGAGTGACAAGCAGGAAGGCACCAGGTGGGCGGGGCTTGCTAAGTGGTGAAAAAGAGCGGGAGGCAGGAAGGCACCAGGTGGGCGGGGCTTAGGCCAGGTGACCTACATCCACTTGCACCTGCTCCCCAGCTGCAAATGAAAAGAGGCTGGAGGGCTCCTTAAGTAGGGAAAAAGAGCAGCAAGCAGGAAGGCACCAGGTGGGCGGGGCTTGCTAAGTGGTGAAAAAGAGCGACAAGCAGGAAGGCACCAGGTGGACGGGGCTTGCTAAGTGGTGAAAAAGAGCGGGAGGCAGGAAGGCACCAGGTGGGCGGGGCTTAGGCCAGGTGACCTACATCCACTTGCACCTGCTCCCCATCTGCAAAGGAAAAGAGGCCGGAGGGCTCCTTAAGTAGGAAAAAAGAGCAGCAAGCAGGAAGGCACCAGGTGGGCGGGGCTTGCTAAGTGGTGAAAAAGAGCGACAAGCAGGAAGGCACCAGGTGGGCGGGGCTTGCTAAGTGGTGAAAAAGAGCTGCAGGCATGAAGGCACCAGGTGGGCGGGACTTAGGGCAGGTGACCTACATCCACCTGCACCTGCTCCTCATCTGCAAAGGAAAAGAGGCTGGAGGGCTCCTTAAATAGGGAAAAAGAGCAGCAAGCAGGAAGGCACCAGGTGGGTGGGGTTTGCTAAGGGGTGAAAAAGAACGGCATGCAGGAAGGCACCAGGTGGGCGGGGCTTAGGCCAGGTGACCTGCATCCACCTGTACCTGCTCCTCATCTGCAAAGGAAAAGAGGCTGGAGGGCTCCTTAAGTAGGGAAAAAGATCAGGAAGCAGGAAGGCATCAGGTGGGCGGGGCTTGCTAAGTGTGAAAATCAGCACAAAGGAGGAAGGCACCAGGTGGGCGGGGCTTGCTAAGTGGTGAAAAAGAGCGACAAGCAGGAAGGTACCAGGTGGGCGGGGCTTGCTAAGTTGTGAAAAGGAGCGGCAGGCATGAAGGAACCAGGTGGGCGGGACTTAGGGCAGGTGACCTACATCCACCTGCACCTGCTCCTCATCTGCAAAGGAAAAGAGGCTGGAGGGTTCCTTAAGTAGGGAAAAAGAGCAGCAAGCAGGAAGGCACCAGATGGGTGGGGTTTGCTAAGTGGTGAAAAAGAACGGCAAGCAGGAAGGCACCAGGTGGGCGGGGCTTGCTAAGTAGTGAAAAAGAGCGGCAAGCAGGAAGGTACCAAGTGGGCGGGGCTTGCTATGTGGTGAAAAAGAGCGGCAAGCAGGAAAGCACCAGGTGGGCAGGGCTTGCTGAGTGGTGAAAAAGAGCGACAAGCAGGAAGGCACCAGGTGGGGGGCTTGCTAAGTGACTTAGATCCACTTGCACCTGCTCCCCATCTGCAAAGGAAAAGAGGCTGGAGGGCTCCTTAAGTAGGGAAAAAGAGCAGCAAGCAGGAAGGCACCAGGTGGGCGGGGCGTGCTTAGTGGTGAAAAAGAGTGCCAAGAAGGAAGGCACCAGGTGGGCGGGGCTTGCTAAGTGGTGAAATGAGTGACAAGCAGGGAGGTACCAGGTGGGTGGGGCTTGCTAAGTGGTGAAAAAGAGCGGCAGGCAGGAAGGCACCAGGTGGGCGGGGCTTAGGCCAGGTGACCTACATCCACTTGCACCTGCTCCCCATGTGTAAAGGAAAAGAGGCTGGAGAGCTCCTTAAGTAGAGAAAAAGAGCAGCAAGCAGGAAGGCACCAGGTGGGCGGGGTTTGCTAAGTGGTGAAAAAGAGCGGGAAGCATGATGACACCAGGTGGGCAGGGCTTGCTAAGTGGTGAAAAAGAGCGGCAGGCATGAAGGCACCAGGAGGGCAGTGCTTAGACCAGGTGAACTAAATCCACTTGCACCTGCTCCCCATCTGCAAAAGATGAGAGACTGGAGGGCTCCTTAAGTAGGAAAAAAGAACAGCAAACAGGAAGGCATCTGGTGGGCGGGGCTTGCTAAGTTGGGAAAAAGAGTGACAAGCAGGAAGGCACCAGGTGTGCGGGGCTTGCTAAGTGGTGAAAAAGAGCGGCAGGCATGAAGGCACCAGGTGGGCGTGGCTTAGGCCAGGTGACCTACATCCACTTGCACCTGCTACCCATCTGCAAAGGAAAAGAGGCTAGAGGGCTCCTTAAGTAGGGAAAAAGAGCAGCAAGCAGGAAGGCACCAGGTGGGGGGGGCATGCTAAGTGGTGAAAAAGAGCGACAAACAGGAAGGCACCAGGTGGGCGGGGCTTGCTAAGTGGTGAAAACGTGGTAAGCCGGAAGGCACCAGATGGGCGGGGTTTGCTATGTGGTGAAAAAGAGCGACAAACAGGAAGGCAGCAGGTTCGCGGGGCTTGATAAGTGGTGAAAAAGAGCGGGAGGCAGGAAAGCACCAGGTGGGCGAGGCTTAGGCCAGGTGACCTACATCCACCTGCACCTGCTCCCCATCTGCAACAAAAAAGAGGCTGGAGGGCTCCATAAGTAGGGAAAAAGAGCAGCAAGCAGGAAGGCACCAGGTGGGCGGGGCTTGCTAAGTGGTGAAAAAGAGCGACAAGCAGGAAGGCACCAGGTAGGCGGGGCTTGCTAAATGGTGAAAAAGAGCGGCAAGCAGGAAGGCACCAGGTGGGCGGGGCTTGCTAAGTGGTGAAAAAGAGCGACAAGCAGGAAGGCACCAGGTGGGGCGGCTTGCTAAGAGATGAAAAAGAGTGACAAACAGGAAGCTACCAGGTGGGCGGGGCTTACTAAGTAGTGAAAAAGAGCGGAAAGCAGGAAGGCACCAGGTGGGCGGGGTTTTGCTAAGTGGTGAAAAAGAGTGACAAACATGAAGGCACCAGGTGGGCGGGGCTTAGGCAAGGTGACCGACATCCACTTGCACCTGCTCCCCATCTGCAAAAGAAAAAAGGCTGGATGGCTCCTTAAGTAGGGAAAAAGAATGGGAAGCAGGAAGGCACCAGGTGGGTGGGGTTTGCTAAGTGGTGAAAAAGAGGGACAAGCAGGAAGGCACCAGGTAGGCGTGGCTTGCTAAGTGGTGAAAAAGAGCGGGAGGCAGGAAGGCACCAGGTGGGCGGGGCTTAGGCCAGGTGACCTACATCCACTTGCACCTGCTCCCCATCTGCAAAGGAAAAGAGGCTGGAGCGCTCCTTAAGTAGGAAAAAAGAGCGGCAAGCAGGAAGGCACCAGATGTGCAGGGGGTTGCTAAGTGGTGAAAAAGAGAGACAAGCAGGAAGGCACCAGGTGGGCGGGGCTTGCTAAGTGGTGAAAAACAGCACCAAGGAGGAAGGCACCAGGTGGGTGGGGCTTGCTAAGTGGTGAAAAAGAGCAACAAGCAGGAAGGCACCAAGGTGCGCGGCGCTTGCTAAGTGGTGAAAAAGAGCGGGAGGCAGGAAGGCACCAGGTGGGCAGGGCTTAGGCCAGGTGACCTACATCCACTTGCACCTGCTCCCCATCTGCAAAGGAAAAGAGGCTGGAGGGCTCCTTATGTAGGGAAAAAGAGCAGCAAGCAGGAAGGCACCAGGTGGGCGGGGCTTTCTAAGTGCTGAAAAACAGCACCAAGGAGGAAAGCACCAGGTTTGCGAGGCTTGCTAAGTGATGAAAAGAGCGACAAGCAGGAAGGCACCAGGTGGGCGGGGCTTGCTAAGTGGTGAAAAACAGCGGCAGGCAGGAAGGCACCAGGTGGGTGGGGCTTAGGCCAGGTGACCTACATCCACTTGCACCTGCTCCCCATCTGCAAAGGAAAAGACGCTGGAGGGCTCCTTAAGTAGGGAAAAAGAGCGGCAAGCAGGAAGGCACCAGGTGGGCGGGGCTTAGGCCAGGTGACCTACATCCACTTGCACCTTCTCCCCATCTGCAAAGGAAAAGAGGCTGGAGGGCTCCTTAAATAGGAAAAAAGAGAAGCAAGCAGGAAGGCACCAGGTGGGCGGGGCTTGCTAAGATGTGAAAAAGAGTGACAAGCAGGAAGGCACAAGGTGGGCGGGGCTTGCTAAGTGGTGAAAAAGAGCGGGAGGCATGAAGGCACCAGGTGGGCGTGGATTAGGCCAGGTGACCTACATCCACTTGCACCTGCTACCCATCTACAAAGGAAAAGAGGCTGGAGGGCTCCTTAAGTAGGGAAAAAGATCAGCAAGCAGGAAGGCACCAGGTGGGCGGGGCTTGCTAAGTGGTGAAAAAGCGGAAAGCAGGAAGGCACCAAATGGGCGGAGTTTGCTAAGTGGTGAAAAAGAGCGACAAACAGGAAGGCACCAGGTGCGCAGGCCTTGATAAGTGGTGAAAAAGAGCGGCAGGCAGGAAGGCACCAGGTGGGCGAGGCTTAGGCCAGGTGACCTACATCCACCTGCGTCTGCAAAGGTGCATCTGCAAAGGAAAAGAGGCTGGAGGGCTCCTTAAGTAGGGAAAAAGAGCAGCAAGCAGGAAGGCACCATGTGGGCGGGGCTTGCTAAGTGGTGAAAAAGAGCGACAAGCAGGAAGGCACGAGGTAGGCTGGGCTTGCTAAGTGGTGAAAAAGAGCGGTAAGCAGGAACGCACCAGGTGGGCGGGGCTTGCTAAGTGGTGAAAAAGAGTGACAGGCATGAAGGCACCAGGTGGGCGGGGCTTAGGGCAGGTGACCTACATCCACTTGCACCTGCTCCCCATCTGCAAAGGAAAAGAAGCTGGAGGGTTCCTTAAGTAGGAAAAAAGAGCAGCAAGCAGGAAGGCACCAGGTGGGCGGCGCTTGCTAAGTGGTGAAAAGGAGCGACAAGCAGGAAGGCACCAAGTGGGTGGGGCTTGCTAAGTGGTGAAAAAGAGCGGCAAGCAGGAAAGCACCAGGTGGGCAGGGCTTGCTGAGTGGTGAAAAAGAGCGACAAGCAGGAAGGCACCAGGTGGGCGGGGCTTGCTAAGTGGTGAAAAAGAGGGACAAGCAGGAAGGCACAGGGTGGGCGGGGCTTGCTAAGTGGTGAAAAAGAGCGACAAGCAGGAAGGCACCAGGTGGGTGGGGCTTGCTAACTGGTGAAAAAGAGCGGGAGGCAGGAAGGCACAAGGTGGGCGGGGCTTAGGCCAGGTGACCTACATCCACTTGCACCTGCTCCCCATCTGCAAAGGAAAAGAGGCTGGAGGGCTCCTTAAGTAGGAAAAAAGAGCAGCAAGCAGGAAGGCACCAGGTGGGTGGGGCTTGCTAAGTGGTGAAAAAGATCGGCAAGCAGGAAGGTACCAAGTGGGCGGGGCTTGCTAAGTGGTGAAAAAGAGCGGCAAGCAGGAAAGCACCAGGTCGGGGGCTTGCTAAGTGGTGAAAATGAGCGGCAGGCAGTAAGGCACCAGGTGGGCGGGGCTTAGGCCAGGTGACTTAGATCCTCTTGCTCCTGCTCCCCATCTGCAAAAGAAAAGAGGCTGGAGGGCTCCTTAAGTAGGAAAAAAGAGCAGCAAGCAGGAAGGCACCAGGTGGGCGGGGCTTGCTAAGTGGTGAAAAAGAGCAACAAGCAGGAAGGCACCAGGTGGGCGGGGCTTGCTAAGTGATGAAAAGGAGCGATAAGCAGGAAGGCAACAGGTGGGCGGGGCTTGCTAAGTGGTGAAAAAGAGTGACAGGCATGAAGGCACCAGGTGGGCGGGGCTTAGGGCAGGTGACCTACATCCACTTGCTCCTGCTCCCCATCTGCAAAAGAAAAGAGGCTGGGGGGCTCCTTAAGTAGGAAAAAAGAGCAGCAAGCAGGAAGGCACCCGGTGGGCGGGGCTTGCTAAGTGGTGAAAAAGAGCAGCAAGCAGGAACTTACCAGGTGCCAGGGCTTGCTGAGTGGTACAAAAGAGTGACAAGCAGGAAGGCACCAGGTTCACGGGGCTTGCTACGTGGTGAAAATGAGCGGCAGGCAGGAATGCACCAGGTGGGTGGAGCTTAGGCCAGGTGACCTACATCCACTTGCACCTGCTCCCCATCTGCAAAGGAAAAGAAGCTGGCGGGTTCCTTAAGTAGGAAAAAAGAGCAGCAAGCAGGAAGGCACCAGGTGGGCGGCGCTTGCTAAGTGGTGAAAAGGAGCGACAAGCAGGAAGGCACCAAGTGGGCGGGGCTTGCTAAGTGGTGAAAAAGAGCGGCAAGCAGGAAAGCACCAGGTGGGCAGGGCTTGCTGAGTGGTGAAAAAGAGCGACAAGCAGGAAGGCACCAGGTGGGGGGCTTGCTAAGTGGTGAAAATGAGCGGCAGGCAGTAAGGCACCAGGTGGGCAGGGCTTAGGCCAGGTGACTTAGATCCACTTGCACCTGCTCCCCATCTGCAAAGGAAAAGAGGCTGGAGGGCTCCTTAAGTAGGGAAAAAGAGCAGCAAGCAGGAAGGCACCAGGTGGGCGGGGCTTGCTTAGTGGTGAAAAAGAGTGCCAAGAAGGAAGGCACCAGGTGGGCGGGGCTTGCTAAGTGGTGAAATGAGCGACAAGCAGGAAGGCACCAGGTGGGCGGGGCTTGCTAAGTGGTGAAAAAGAGCGGCAGGCAGGAAGGCACCAGGTGGGCGGGGCTTAGGCCAGGTGACCTACATCCACTTGCACCTGCTCCCCATGTGCAAAGGAAAAGAGGCTGGAGGGCTCCTTAAGTAGGGAAAAAGAGCAGCAAGCAGGAAGGCACCATGTGGGCGGGGCTTGCTAAGTGGTGAAAAAGAGCGGCAAGCAGGATGACACCAGGTGGGCGGGGCTTGCTAAGTGGTGAAAAAGAGCGGCAGGCATGAAGGCACCAGGTGGCCAGTGCTTAGACCAGGTGAACTAAATCCACTTGCACCTGCTCCCCATCTGCAAAGGAAAAGAGGCTAGAGGTCTCCTTAAGTAGGGAAAAAGAGCAGCAAGCAGGAAGGCACCAGGTGGGGGGGGCATGCTAAGTGGTGAAAAAGTGGTAAGCCGGAAGGCACCAGATGGGCGGGGTTTGCTATGTGGTGAAAAAGAGCGACAAACAGGAAGGCAGCAGGTTCGCAGGGCTTGATAAGTGGTGAAAAAGAGCGGGAGGCAGGAAAGCACCAGGTGGGCGAGGCATAGGCCAGGTGACCTACATCCACCTGCACCTGCTCCCCATCTGCAACGAAAAAGAGGCTGGAGGGCTCCTTAAGTAGGGAAAAAGAGCAGCAAGCAGGAAGGCACCAGGTGGGCGGGGCTTGCTAAGTGGTGAAAAAGAGCGGCAAACAGGAAGGCACCGGGTAGGCGGGGCTTGCTAAGTGGTGAAAAAGAGCGGCAAGCAGGAAGGCACCAGGTGGGCGGGGCTTCCTAAGTGGTGAAAAAGAGCGACAAGCAGGAAGGCACCAGGTTAGGGGGGCTTGCTAAGTGATGAAAAAGAGTGACAAACAGGAAGCCACCAGGTGGGCGGGGCTTACTAAGTAGTGAAAAAGAGCGGAAAGCAGGAAGGCACCAGGTGGGCGGGGCTTTGCTAAGTGGTGAAAAAGAGTGACAAACACAAAGGCACCAGGTGGGCGGGGCTTAGGCCAGGTGACCGACATCCACTTGCACCTGCTCCCCATCTGCAAAGGAAAAAAGGCTGGAGGGCTCCTTAAGTAGGGAAAAAGAATGCGAAGCAGGAAGGCACCAGGTGGGTGGGGATTGCTAAGTGGTGAAAAAGAGGGACAAGCAGGAAGGCACCAGGTAGGCGTGGCTTGCTAAGTGGTGAAAAAGAGCGGGAGGCAGGAAGGCACCAGGTGGGCGGGGCTTAGGCCAGGTGACCTACATCCACTTGCTCCTGCTCCCCATCTGCAAAGGAAAAGAGGCTGGAGGGCTCCTTAAGAAGGAAAAAAGAGCTGCAAGCAGGAAGGCACCAGGTGTGCAGGGGGTTGCTAAGTAGTGAAAAAGAGGGACAAGCAGGAAGGCACCAGGTGGGCGGGGCTTGCTAAGTGGTGAAAAACAGCACCAAGGAGGAAGGCACCAGGTGGGTGGGGCTTGCTAAGTGGTGAAAAAGAGCAACAAGCAGGAAGGCACCAAGGTGCGCGGGGCTTGCTAAGTGGTGAAAAAGAGCGGGAGGCAGGAAGGCACCAGGTGGGCAGGGCTTAGGCCAGGTGACCTACATCCACTTACACCTGCTCCCCATCTGCAAAGGAAAAGAGGCTGGAGGGCTCCTTATGTAGGGAAAAAGAGCAGCAAGCAGGAAGGCACCAGGTGGGCGGGGCTTTCTAAGTGCTGAAAAAGAGCACCAAGGAGGAAAGCACCAGGTTTGCAGGGCTTACTAAGTGGTGAAAAGAGCGACAAGCAGGAAGGCACCAGGTGGGCAGGGCTTGCTAAGTGGTGAAAAACAACGGCAGGCAGGAAGGGACCAGGTGGGCGGGGCTTAGGCCAAGTGACCTACATCCACTTGCACCAGCTCCCCATCTGCAAAGGAAAAGAGGCTGGAGGGCTCCTTAAGTAGGAAAAAAGAGCAGCAGGCAGGAAGGCACCAGGTGGGCGGGGCTTGCCAAGTGGTGAAAAAGAGGGACAAGCAGGAAGGCACCAGGTGGGCGGGGCTTGCTAAGTGGTGAAAAGCAGCACCAAGGAGGAAGGCACCAGGTGGGCGGGGCTTGCTAAGTAGTGAAAAAGAGTGACAAGCAGGAAGGCACCAGGTGGGCGGGGCTTGCTAAGTGGTGAAAAAGAGCGGGAGGCAGGAAGGCACCAGGTGGGCGGGGCTTAGGCCAGGTGACCTACATCCACTTGCACCTGCTCCCCAGCTGCAAAGGAAAAGAGGCTGGAGGGCTCCTTAAGTAGGAAAAAAGAGCAGCAAGCAGGATGGCACCAGATAGGCGGGGCTTGCTAAGTGGTGAAAAAGAGCGACAAGCAGGAAGGCACCAGGTGGGCGGGGCTTGCTAAGTGGTGAAAAAGAGCTGCAGGCATGAAGGCAACAGGTGGGCGGGACTTAGGGCAGGTGACCTATATCCACCTGCACCTGCTCCCTATCTGCAAAGGAAAAGA
Source organism: Ambystoma mexicanum (assembly GCF_040938575.1). Classification (NCBI taxonomy): domain Eukaryota; kingdom Metazoa; phylum Chordata; class Amphibia; order Caudata; family Ambystomatidae; genus Ambystoma; species Ambystoma mexicanum. The sequence continues at coordinate 1,250,395,264 of NC_090937.1, read as the reverse complement.
GGCTGGAGGGCTCCTTAAGTAGGGAAAAAGAGCAGCAGGCAGGAAGGCACCAGGTGGGTGGCGTTTGCTAAGGGGTGAAAAAGAACGGCATGCAGGAAGGCACCAGGTGGGCGGGGCTTAGGCCAGGTGACCTGCATCCACCTGCACCTGCTCCTCATCTGCAAAGGAAAAGAGGCTGGAGGGCTCCTTAAGTAGGGAAAAAGATCAGGAAGCAGGAAGGCACCAGGTGGGTGGGGCTTGCTAAGTGTGAAAATCAGCACCAAGGAGGAAGGCACCAGGTGGGCGGGGCTTGCTAAGTGGTGAAAAAGAGCGACAAGCAGGAAGGTACCAGGTGGGCGGGGCTTGCTAAGTGGTGAAAAAGAGCGGCAGGCATGAAGGAACCAGGTGGGCTGGACTTAGGGCACGTGACCTACATCCACCTGCACCTGCTCCTCATCTGCAAAGGAAAAGAGGCTGGAGGGTTCCTTAAGTAGGGAAAAAGAGCAGCAAGCAGGAAGGCACCAGGTGGGTGGGGTTTGCTAAGTGGTGAAAAAGAACGGCAAGCAGGAAGGCACCAGGTGGGCGGGGCTTGCTAAGTAGTGAAAAAGAGCGGCAAGCAGGAAGGTACCAAGTGGGCGGGGCTTGCTAAGTGGTGAAAAACAGAGGCAAGCAGGAAAGCACCAGGTGGGCAGGGCTTGCTGAGTGGTGAAAAAGAGCGACAAGCAGGAAGGCACCAGGTGGGGGGCTTGCTAAGTGACTTAGATCCACTTGCACCTGCTCCCCATCTGCAAAGGAAAAGAGGCTGGAGGGCTCCTTAAGTAGGGAAAAAGAGCAGCAAGCAGGAAGGCACCAGGTGGGCGGGGCTTGCTTAGTGGTGAAAAAGAGTGCCAAGAAGGAAGGCACCAGGTGGGCGGGGCTTGCTAAGTGGTGAAATGAGTGACAAGCAGGAAGGTACCAGGTGGGTGGGGCTTGCTAAGTGGTGAAAAAGAGGGACAAGCAGGAAGGCACCAGGTGGGCGGGGCTTGCTAAGTGGTGAAAAGCAGCACCAAGGAGGAAGGCACCAGGTGGGCGGGGCTTGCTAAGTGGTGAAAAAGAGTGACAAGCAGGAAGGCACCAGGTGGGCGGGGCTTGCTAAGTGGTGAAAAAGAGCGGGAGGCAGGAAGGCACCAGGTGGGCGGGGCTTAGGCCAGGTGACCTACATCCACTTGCACCTGCTCCCCAGCTGCAAATGAAAAGAGGCTGGAGGGCTCCTTAAGTAGGGAAAAAGAGCAGCAAGCAGGAAGGCACCAGGTGGGCGGGGCTTGCTAAGTGGTGAAAAAGAGCGACAAGCAGGAAGGCACCAGGTGGACGGGGCTTGCTAAGTGGTGAAAAAGAGCGGGAGGCAGGAAGGCACCAGGTGGGCGGGGCTTAGGCCAGGTGACCTACATCCACTTGCACCTGCTCCCCATCTGCAAAGGAAAAGAGGCCGGAGGGCTCCTTAAGTAGGAAAAAAGAGCAGCAAGCAGGAAGGCACCAGGTGGGCGGGGCTTGCTAAGTGGTGAAAAAGAGCGACAAGCAGGAAGGCACCAGGTGGGCGGGGCTTGCTAAGTGGTGAAAAAGAGCTGCAGGCATGAAGGCACCAGGTGGGCGGGACTTAGGGCAGGTGACCTACATCCACCTGCACCTGCTCCTCATCTGCAAAGGAAAAGAGGCTGGAGGGCTCCTTAAATAGGGAAAAAGAGCAGCAAGCAGGAAGGCACCAGGTGGGTGGGGTTTGCTAAGGGGTGAAAAAGAACGGCATGCAGGAAGGCACCAGGTGGGCGGGGCTTAGGCCAGGTGACCTGCATCCACCTGTACCTGCTCCTCATCTGCAAAGGAAAAGAGGCTGGAGGGCTCCTTAAGTAGGGAAAAAGATCAGGAAGCAGGAAGGCATCAGGTGGGCGGGGCTTGCTAAGTGTGAAAATCAGCACAAAGGAGGAAGGCACCAGGTGGGCGGGGCTTGCTAAGTGGTGAAAAAGAGCGACAAGCAGGAAGGTACCAGGTGGGCGGGGCTTGCTAAGTTGTGAAAAGGAGCGGCAGGCATGAAGGAACCAGGTGGGCGGGACTTAGGGCAGGTGACCTACATCCACCTGCACCTGCTCCTCATCTGCAAAGGAAAAGAGGCTGGAGGGTTCCTTAAGTAGGGAAAAAGAGCAGCAAGCAGGAAGGCACCAGATGGGTGGGGTTTGCTAAGTGGTGAAAAAGAACGGCAAGCAGGAAGGCACCAGGTGGGCGGGGCTTGCTAAGTAGTGAAAAAGAGCGGCAAGCAGGAAGGTACCAAGTGGGCGGGGCTTGCTATGTGGTGAAAAAGAGCGGCAAGCAGGAAAGCACCAGGTGGGCAGGGCTTGCTGAGTGGGGAAAAAGAGCGACAAGCAGGAAGGCACCAGGTGGGGGGCTTGCTAAGTGACTTAGATCCACTTGCACCTGCTCCCCATCTGCAAAGGAAAAGAGGCTGGAGGGCTCCTTAAGTAGGGAAAAAGAGCAGCAAGCAGGAAGGCACCAGGTGGGCGGGGCGTGCTTAGTGGTGAAAAAGAGTGCCAAGAAGGAAGGCACCAGGTGGGCGGGGCTTGCTAAGTGGTGAAATGAGTGACAAGCAGGGAGGTACCAGGTGGGTGGGGCTTGCTAAGTGGTGAAAAAGAGCGGCAGGCAGGAAGGCACCAGGTGGGCGGGGCTTAGGCCAGGTGACCTACATCCACTTGCACCTGCTCCCCATGTGTAAAGGAAAAGAGGCTGGAGAGCTCCTTAAGTAGAGAAAAAGAGCAGCAAGCAGGAAGGCACCAGGTGGGCGGGGTTTGCTAAGTGGTGAAAAAGAGCGGGAAGCATGATGACACCAGGTGGGCAGGGCTTGCTAAGTGGTGAAAAAGAGCGGCAGGCATGAAGGCACCAGGAGGGCAGTGCTTAGACCAGGTGAACTAAATCCACTTGCACCTGCTCCCCATCTGCAAAAGATGAGAGACTGGAGGGCTCCTTAAGTAGGAAAAAAGAACAGCAAACAGGAAGGCATCTGGTGGGCGGGGCTTGCTAAGTTGGGAAAAAGAGTGACAAGCAGGAAGGCACCAGGTGTGCGGGGCTTGCTAAGTGGTGAAAAAGAGCGGCAGGCATGAAGGCACCAGGTGGGCGTGGCTTAGGCCAGGTGACCTACATCCACTTGCACCTGCTACCCATCTGCAAAGGAAAAGAGGCTAGAGGGCTCCTTAAGTAGGGAAAAAGAGCAGCAAGCAGGAAGGCACCAGGTGGGGGGGGCATGCTAAGTGGTGAAAAAGAGCGACAAACAGGAAGGCACCAGGTGGGCGGGGCTTGCTAAGTGGTGAAAACGTGGTAAGCCGGAAGGCACCAGATGGGCGGGGTTTGCTATGTGGTGAAAAAGAGCGACAAACAGGAAGGCAGCAGGTTCGCGGGGCTTGATAAGTGGTGAAAAAGAGCGGGAGGCAGGAAAGCACCAGGTGGGCGAGGCTTAGGCCAGGTGACCTACATCCACCTGCACCTGCTCCCCATCTGCAACAAAAAAGAGGCTGGAGGGCTCCATAAGTAGGGAAAAAGAGCAGCAAGCAGGAAGGCACCAGGTGGGCGGGGCTTGCTAAGTGGTGAAAAAGAGCGACAAGCAGGAAGGCACCAGGTAGGCGGGGCTTGCTAAATGGTGAAAAAGAGCGGCAAGCAGGAAGGCACCAGGTGGGCGGGGCTTGCTAAGTGGTGAAAAAGAGCGACAAGCAGGAAGGCACCAGGTGGGGCGGCTTGCTAAGAGATGAAAAAGAGTGACAAACAGGAAGCTACCAGGTGGGCGGGGCTTACTAAGTAGTGAAAAAGAGCGGAAAGCAGGAAGGCACCAGGTGGGCGGGGTTTTGCTAAGTGGTGAAAAAGAGTGACAAACATGAAGGCACCAGGTGGGCGGGGCTTAGGCAAGGTGACCGACATCCACTTGCACCTGCTCCCCATCTGCAAAAGAAAAAAGGCTGGATGGCTCCTTAAGTAGGGAAAAAGAATGGGAAGCAGGAAGGCACCAGGTGGGTGGGGTTTGCTAAGTGGTGAAAAAGAGGGACAAGCAGGAAGGCACCAGGTAGGCGTGGCTTGCTAAGTGGTGAAAAAGAGCGGGAGGCAGGAAGGCACCAGGTGGGCGGGGCTTAGGCCAGGTGACCTACATCCACTTGCACCTGCTCCCCATCTGCAAAGGAAAAGAGGCTGGAGCGCTCCTTAAGTAGGAAAAAAGAGCGGCAAGCAGGAAGGCACCAGATGTGCAGGGGGTTGCTAAGTGGTGAAAAAGAGAGACAAGCAGGAAGGCACCAGGTGGGCGGGGCTTGCTAAGTGGTGAAAAACAGCACCAAGGAGGAAGGCACCAGGTGGGTGGGGCTTGCTAAGTGGTGAAAAAGAGCAACAAGCAGGAAGGCACCAAGGTGCGCGGCGCTTGCTAAGTGGTGAAAAAGAGCGGGAGGCAGGAAGGCACCAGGTGGGCAGGGCTTAGGCCAGGTGACCTACATCCACTTGCACCTGCTCCCCATCTGCAAAGGAAAAGAGGCTGGAGGGCTCCTTATGTAGGGAAAAAGAGCAGCAAGCAGGAAGGCACCAGGTGGGCGGGGCTTTCTAAGTGCTGAAAAACAGCACCAAGGAGGAAAGCACCAGGTTTGCGAGGCTTGCTAAGTGATGAAAAGAGCGACAAGCAGGAAGGCACCAGGTGGGCGGGGCTTGCTAAGTGGTGAAAAACAGCGGCAGGCAGGAAGGCACCAGGTGGGTGGGGCTTAGGCCAGGTGACCTACATCCACTTGCACCTGCTCCCCATCTGCAAAGGAAAAGACGCTGGAGGGCTCCTTAAGTAGGGAAAAAGAGCGGCAAGCAGGAAGGCACCAGGTGGGCGGGGCTTAGGCCAGGTGACCTACATCCACTTGCACCTTCTCCCCATCTGCAAAGGAAAAGAGGCTGGAGGGCTCCTTAAATAGGAAAAAAGAGAAGCAAGCAGGAAGGCACCAGGTGGGCGGGGCTTGCTAAGATGTGAAAAAGAGTGACAAGCAGGAAGGCACAAGGTGGGCGGGGCTTGCTAAGTGGTGAAAAAGAGCGGGAGGCATGAAGGCACCAGGTGGGCGTGGATTAGGCCAGGTGACCTACATCCACTTGCACCTGCTACCCATCTACAAAGGAAAAGAGGCTGGAGGGCTCCTTAAGTAGGGAAAAAGATCAGCAAGCAGGAAGGCACCAGGTGGGCGGGGCTTGCTAAGTGGTGAAAAAGCGGAAAGCAGGAAGGCACCAAATGGGCGGAGTTTGCTAAGTGGTGAAAAAGAGCGACAAACAGGAAGGCACCAGGTGCGCAGGCCTTGATAAGTGGTGAAAAAGAGCGGCAGGCAGGAAGGCACCAGGTGGGCGAGGCTTAGGCCAGGTGACCTACATCCACCTGCGTCTGCAAAGGTGCATCTGCAAAGGAAAAGAGGCTGGAGGGCTCCTTAAGTAGGGAAAAAGAGCAGCAAGCAGGAAGGCACCATGTGGGCGGGGCTTGCTAAGTGGTGAAAAAGAGCGACAAGCAGGAAGGCACGAGGTAGGCTGGGCTTGCTAAGTGGTGAAAAAGAGCGGTAAGCAGGAACGCACCAGGTGGGCGGGGCTTGCTAAGTGGTGAAAAAGAGTGACAGGCATGAAGGCACCAGGTGGGCGGGGCTTAGGGCAGGTGACCTACATCCACTTGCACCTGCTCCCCATCTGCAAAGGAAAAGAAGCTGGAGGGTTCCTTAAGTAGGAAAAAAGAGCAGCAAGCAGGAAGGCACCAGGTGGGCGGCGCTTGCTAAGTGGTGAAAAGGAGCGACAAGCAGGAAGGCACCAAGTGGGTGGGGCTTGCTAAGTGGTGAAAAAGAGCGGCAAGCAGGAAAGCACCAGGTGGGCAGGGCTTGCTGAGTGGTGAAAAAGAGCGACAAGCAGGAAGGCACCAGGTGGGCGGGGCTTGCTAAGTGGTGAAAAAGAGGGACAAGCAGGAAGGCACAGGGTGGGCGGGGCTTGCTAAGTGGTGAAAAAGAGCGACAAGCAGGAAGGCACCAGGTGGGTGGGGCTTGCTAACTGGTGAAAAAGAGCGGGAGGCAGGAAGGCACAAGGTGGGCGGGGCTTAGGCCAGGTGACCTACATCCACTTGCACCTGCTCCCCATCTGCAAAGGAAAAGAGGCTGGAGGGCTCCTTAAGTAGGAAAAAAGAGCAGCAAGCAGGAAGGCACCAGGTGGGTGGGGCTTGCTAAGTGGTGAAAAAGATCGGCAAGCAGGAAGGTACCAAGTGGGCGGGGCTTGCTAAGTGGTGAAAAAGAGCGGCAAGCAGGAAAGCACCAGGTCGGGGGCTTGCTAAGTGGTGAAAATGAGCGGCAGGCAGTAAGGCACCAGGTGGGCGGGGCTTAGGCCAGGTGACTTAGATCCTCTTGCTCCTGCTCCCCATCTGCAAAAGAAAAGAGGCTGGAGGGCTCCTTAAGTAGGAAAAAAGAGCAGCAAGCAGGAAGGCACCAGGTGGGCGGGGCTTGCTAAGTGGTGAAAAAGAGCAACAAGCAGGAAGGCACCAGGTGGGCGGGGCTTGCTAAGTGATGAAAAGGAGCGATAAGCAGGAAGGCAACAGGTGGGCGGGGCTTGCTAAGTGGTGAAAAAGAGTGACAGGCATGAAGGCACCAGGTGGGCGGGGCTTAGGGCAGGTGACCTACATCCACTTGCTCCTGCTCCCCATCTGCAAAAGAAAAGAGGCTGGGGGGCTCCTTAAGTAGGAAAAAAGAGCAGCAAGCAGGAAGGCACCCGGTGGGCGGGGCTTGCTAAGTGGTGAAAAAGAGCAGCAAGCAGGAACTTACCAGGTGCCAGGGCTTGCTGAGTGGTACAAAAGAGTGACAAGCAGGAAGGCACCAGGTTCACGGGGCTTGCTACGTGGTGAAAATGAGCGGCAGGCAGGAATGCACCAGGTGGGTGGAGCTTAGGCCAGGTGACCTACATCCACTTGCACCTGCTCCCCATCTGCAAAGGAAAAGAAGCTGGCGGGTTCCTTAAGTAGGAAAAAAGAGCAGCAAGCAGGAAGGCACCAGGTGGGCGGCGCTTGCTAAGTGGTGAAAAGGAGCGACAAGCAGGAAGGCACCAAGTGGGCGGGGCTTGCTAAGTGGTGAAAAAGAGCGGCAAGCAGGAAAGCACCAGGTGGGCAGGGCTTGCTGAGTGGTGAAAAAGAGCGACAAGCAGGAAGGCACCAGGTGGGGGGCTTGCTAAGTGGTGAAAATGAGCGGCAGGCAGTAAGGCACCAGGTGGGCAGGGCTTAGGCCAGGTGACTTAGATCCACTTGCACCTGCTCCCCATCTGCAAAGGAAAAGAGGCTGGAGGGCTCCTTAAGTAGGGAAAAAGAGCAGCAAGCAGGAAGGCACCAGGTGGGCGGGGCTTGCTTAGTGGTGAAAAAGAGTGCCAAGAAGGAAGGCACCAGGTGGGCGGGGCTTGCTAAGTGGTGAAATGAGCGACAAGCAGGAAGGCACCAGGTGGGCGGGGCTTGCTAAGTGGTGAAAAAGAGCGGCAGGCAGGAAGGCACCAGGTGGGCGGGGCTTAGGCCAGGTGACCTACATCCACTTGCACCTGCTCCCCATGTGCAAAGGAAAAGAGGCTGGAGGGCTCCTTAAGTAGGGAAAAAGAGCAGCAAGCAGGAAGGCACCATGTGGGCGGGGCTTGCTAAGTGGTGAAAAAGAGCGGCAAGCAGGATGACACCAGGTGGGCGGGGCTTGCTAAGTGGTGAAAAAGAGCGGCAGGCATGAAGGCACCAGGTGGCCAGTGCTTAGACCAGGTGAACTAAATCCACTTGCACCTGCTCCCCATCTGCAAAGGAAAAGAGGCTAGAGGTCTCCTTAAGTAGGGAAAAAGAGCAGCAAGCAGGAAGGCACCAGGTGGGGGGGGCATGCTAAGTGGTGAAAAAGTGGTAAGCCGGAAGGCACCAGATGGGCGGGGTTTGCTATGTGGTGAAAAAGAGCGACAAACAGGAAGGCAGCAGGTTCGCAGGGCTTGATAAGTGGTGAAAAAGAGCGGGAGGCAGGAAAGCACCAGGTGGGCGAGGCATAGGCCAGGTGACCTACATCCACCTGCACCTGCTCCCCATCTGCAACGAAAAAGAGGCTGGAGGGCTCCTTAAGTAGGGAAAAAGAGCAGCAAGCAGGAAGGCACCAGGTGGGCGGGGCTTGCTAAGTGGTGAAAAAGAGCGGCAAACAGGAAGGCACCGGGTAGGCGGGGCTTGCTAAGTGGTGAAAAAGAGCGGCAAGCAGGAAGGCACCAGGTGGGCGGGGCTTCCTAAGTGGTGAAAAAGAGCGACAAGCAGGAAGGCACCAGGTTAGGGGGGCTTGCTAAGTGATGAAAAAGAGTGACAAACAGGAAGCCACCAGGTGGGCGGGGCTTACTAAGTAGTGAAAAAGAGCGGAAAGCAGGAAGGCACCAGGTGGGCGGGGCTTTGCTAAGTGGTGAAAAAGAGTGACAAACACAAAGGCACCAGGTGGGCGGGGCTTAGGCCAGGTGACCGACATCCACTTGCACCTGCTCCCCATCTGCAAAGGAAAAAAGGCTGGAGGGCTCCTTAAGTAGGGAAAAAGAATGCGAAGCAGGAAGGCACCAGGTGGGTGGGGATTGCTAAGTGGTGAAAAAGAGGGACAAGCAGGAAGGCACCAGGTAGGCGTGGCTTGCTAAGTGGTGAAAAAGAGCGGGAGGCAGGAAGGCACCAGGTGGGCGGGGCTTAGGCCAGGTGACCTACATCCACTTGCTCCTGCTCCCCATCTGCAAAGGAAAAGAGGCTGGAGGGCTCCTTAAGAAGGAAAAAAGAGCTGCAAGCAGGAAGGCACCAGGTGTGCAGGGGGTTGCTAAGTAGTGAAAAAGAGGGACAAGCAGGAAGGCACCAGGTGGGCGGGGCTTGCTAAGTGGTGAAAAACAGCACCAAGGAGGAAGGCACCAGGTGGGTGGGGCTTGCTAAGTGGTGAAAAAGAGCAACAAGCAGGAAGGCACCAAGGTGCGCGGGGCTTGCTAAGTGGTGAAAAAGAGCGGGAGGCAGGAAGGCACCAGGTGGGCAGGGCTTAGGCCAGGTGACCTACATCCACTTACACCTGCTCCCCATCTGCAAAGGAAAAGAGGCTGGAGGGCTCCTTATGTAGGGAAAAAGAGCAGCAAGCAGGAAGGCACCAGGTGGGCGGGGCTTTCTAAGTGCTGAAAAAGAGCACCAAGGAGGAAAGCACCAGGTTTGCAGGGCTTACTAAGTGGTGAAAAGAGCGACAAGCAGGAAGGCACCAGGTGGGCAGGGCTTGCTAAGTGGTGAAAAACAACGGCAGGCAGGAAGGCACCAGGTGGGTGGGGCTTAGGCCAGGTGACCTACATCCACTTGCACCTGCTCCCCATTTGCAAAGGAAAAGACGCTGGAGGGCTCCTTAAGTAGGGAAAAAGAGCGGCAAGTAGGAAGGCACCAGGTGGGCGGGGCTTAGGCCAGGCGACCTACATCCACTTGCACCTGTTCCCCATCTGCAAAGGAAAAGAGGCTGGAGGGCTCCTTAAATAGGAAAAAAGAGAAGCAAGCAGGAAGGCACCAGGTGGGCGGGGCTTGCTAAATTGTGAAAAAGAGTGACAAGCAGAAAGGCACAAGGTGGGCGGGGCTTGCTAAGTGGTGAAAAAGAGTGGGAGGCATGAAGGCACCAGGTGGCCAGTGCTTAGACCAGGTGAACTAAATCCACTTGCACCTGCTCCCCATCTGCAAAGGAAAAGAGGCACCAGGTGGGCGGGGCTTGCTAAATTGTGAAAAAGAGTGACAAGCAGGAAGGCACGAGGTGGGCGGGGCTTGCTAAGTGGTGAAAAAGAGTGGGAGGCATGAAGGCACCAGGTGGGCAGGGCTTAGGCCAGGTGACCTACATCCACTTACAGCTGCTCCCCATCTGCAAAGGAAAAGAGGCTGGAGGGCTCCTTATGTAGGGAAAAAGAGCAGCAAGCAGGAAGGCACCAGGTGGGCGGGGCTTTCTAAGTGCTGAAAAAGAGCACCAAGGAGGAAAGCACCAGGTTTGCAGGGCTTACTAAGTGGTGAAAAGAGCGACAAGCAGGAAGGCACCAGGTGGGCAGGGCTTGCTAAGTGGTGAAAAACAATGGCAGGCAGGAAGGCACCAGGTGGGTGGGGCTTAGGCCAGGTGCCCTACATCCACTTGCACCTGCTCCCCATTTGCAAAGGAAAAGACGCTGGAGGGCTCCTTAAGTAGGGAAAAAGAGCGGCAAGTAGGAAGGCACCAGGTGGGCGGGGCTTAGGCCAGGCGACCTACATCCACTTGCACCTGTTCCCCATCTGCAAAGGAAAAGAGGCTGGAGGGCTCCTTAAATAGGAAAAAAGAGAAGCAAGCAGGAAGGCACCAGGTGGGCGGGGCTTGCTAAATTGTGAAAAAGAGTGACAAGCAGGAAGGCACGAGGTGGGCGGGGCTTGCTAAGTGGTGAAAAAGAGTGGGAGGCATGAAGGCACCAGGTGGGCGTGGATTAGGCCAGGTGACCTACATCCACTTGCACCTGCTACCCATCTGCAAAGGAAAAGAGGCTGGAGGGCTCCTTAAGTACGGAAAAAGAGCAGCAAGAAGGAAGGCACCAGGTGGGCGGGGCTTGCTAAGTGGTGAAAAAGCGGAAAGCAGGAAGGCACCAGATGGGCGGAGTTTACTAAGTGGTGAAAAAGAGCGACAAACAGGAAGGCACCAGGTGCGCAGGGCGTGATAAGTGGTGAAAAAGAGCGGCAGGTAGGAAGGCACCAGGTGGGCGAGGCTCAGGCCAGGTGACCTACATCCACCTGCACCTGCTCCCCATCTGCAAAGGAAAAGAGGCTGGTGGGCTCCTTTAAGTAGGGAAAAAGAGCAGCAAGCGGGAAGGCACCATGTGGGCGGGGCTTGCTAAGTGGTGAAAAAGAGCGACAAGCAGGAAGGCGCGAGGTAGGCTGGGCTTGCTAAGTGGTGAAAAAGAGCGGTAAGCAGGAACGCACCAGGTGGGCGGGGCTTGCTAAGTGGTGAAAAAGAGCGACAAGCAGGAAGGCACCACGTGGTGGGGCTTGCTAAGTGATGAAAAAGAGTGACAAACAGGAAGGCACCAGGTGGGCGGGGCTTGCTAAGTGGTGAAAAAAAGCGGGAGGCAGGAAGGCACCAGGTGGGCGGGGCTTATGCCAGGTGACCTACATCCACTTGCACCTGCTCCCCATCTGCAAAGGAAAAGAGGCTGGAGGGCTCCTTAAGTAGGGAAAAAGAGCAGCAAGCAGGAAGGCACCAGGTGGGCGGGGCTTGCTAAGTGGTGAAAAAGAGCGACAAGCAGGAAGGCACCAGGTGGGCGGGGCTTGCTAAGTGGTGAAAAAGAGCGGGAGGCAGTAAGGCACCAGGTGGGCGGGGCCTAGGCCAGGTGACCTACATCCACTTGCACCTGCTCCCCATCTGCAAAGGAAAAGAGGCTGGAGGGCTCCTTAGGTAGGAAAAAAGAGCGACAAGCAGGAAGGCACCAGGTGGGCGGGGCTTGCTAAGTGGTGAAAAAGAGCGACAAGCAGGAAGGCACCAGGTGGGCGGGGCTTGCTAAGTGGTGAAAAAGAGCGGCAGGTATGAAGGCACCAGGTGTGCGGGACTTAGGGCAGGTGACCTACATCCACCTGCACCTCATCTGCAAAGGTAAAGAGGCTGGAGAGCTCCTTAAGTAGGGAAAAAGAGCAGCAATCAGGAAGGCACCAGGTGGGTGGGGTTTGCTAAGGGGTGAAAAAGAACGGCATGCAGGAAGGCACCAGGTGGGCGGGGCTTAGGCCAGGTGACCTGCATCCACCTGCACCTTCTCCTCATCTGCAAAGGAAAAGAGGCTGGATGGCTCCTTAAGTATGGAAAAAGATCAGGAAGCAGGAAGGCACCAGGTGGGTGGGGCTTGCTAAGTGGTGAAAAGCAGCACCAAGGAGGAAGGCACCAGGTGGTCGGTGCTTGCTAAGTGGTGAAAAAGAGCGACAAGCAGGAAGGCACCAGGTGGGCGGGGTTTGCTAAGTGGTGAAAAAGAGCGGGAGGCAGGAAGGCACCAGGTGGGCGGGGCTTGCTAAGTGGTGAAAAAGAGCGGCAGGCATGAAGGAACCAGGTGGGCGGAACTTAGGGCAGGTGACCTACATCCACCTGCACCTGCTCCTCATCTGCAAAGGAAAAGAGGCTGGACGGCTCCTTAAGCAGGGAAAAAGAGCAGGAAGCAGGAAGGCACCAGGTGGGCGGGGCTTGCTAAGTGCTGAAAAACAGCACCAAGGAGGAAAGCACCAGGTTTGCAGAGCTTGCTAAGTGGTGGAAAAGAGCGACAAGCAGGAAGGCACCAGGTGGGCGGGGCTTGCTAAGTGGTGAAAAACAGCAGCAGGCAGGAAGGCACCAGGTGGGTGGGGCTTAGGCCAGGTGACCTACATCCACTTGCACCTGCTCCCCATCTGCAAAGGAAAAGAGGCTGGAGGGCTCCTTAATTAGGTAAAAAGAGTGGCAAGCAGGAAGGCACCAGGTGTGCGGGGCTTACGCCAGGTGACCTACATCCACTTGCACCTGCTCCCCATCTGCAAAGGAAAAGAGGCTGGAGGGTTCCTTAAGTAGGAAAAAAGAGAAGCAAGCAGGAAGGCACCAGGTGGGCGGGGCTTGCTAAGTTGTGAAAAAGAGTGACAAGCAGGAAGGCACCAGGTGGGCGGGGCTTGCTAAGTGGTGAAAAAGAGCGGCAGGCATGAAGGCACCAGCTGGGCGTGGCTTAGGCCAGGTGACCTACATCCACTTGCACCTGCTACGCATCTGCAAAGGAAAAGAGGCTGGAGGGCTCCTTAAGTAGGAAAAAGATCAGCAAGCAGGAAGGCACCAGGTGGGCGGGGCTTGCTAAGTGGTGAAAAAGCGGAAAGCAGGAAGGCACCAAATGGGCAGAGTTTGCTAAGTGGTGAAAAAGAGCGACAAACAGGAAGGCACCAGGTGCGCAGGCCTTGATAAGTGGTGAAAAAGAGCGGCAGGCAGGAAGGCACCAGGTAGGCCGGTATTAGGCCAGGTGACCTATATCCAACTCCACCTGCTCCTCATCTGCAAAGGAAAAGAGGCTGGACGGCTCCTTAAGCAGGGAAAAAGAGCAGGAAGCAGGAAGGCACCAGGTGGGCGGGGCTTGCTAAGTGCTGAAAAACAGCACCAAGGAGGAAAGCACCAGGTTTGCAGAGCTTGCTAAGTGGTGGAAAAGAGCGACAAGCAGGAAGGCACCAGGTGGGCGGGGCTTGCTAAGTGGTGAAAAACAGCAGCAGGCAGGAAGGCACCAGGTGGGTGGGGCTTAGGCCAGGTGACCTACATCCACTTGCACCTGCTCCCCATCTGCAAAGGAAAAGAGGCTGGAGGGCTCCTTAATTAGGTAAAAAGAGTGGCAAGCAGGAAGGCACCAGGTGTGCGGGGCTTACGCCAGGTGACCTACATCCACTTGCACCTGCTCCCCATCTGCAAAGGAAAAGAGGCTGGAGGGTTCCTTAAGTAGGAAAAAAGAGAAGCAAGCAGGAAGGCACCAGGTGGGCGGGGCTTGCTAAATTGTGAAAAAGAGTGACAAGCAGGAAGGCACCAGGTGGGCGGGGCTTGCTAAGTGGTGAAAAAGAGCGGCAGGCATGAAGGCACCAGGTGGGCGTGGCTTAGGCCAGGTGACCTACATCCACTTGCACCTGCTACCCATCTGCAAAGGAAAAGAGGCTGAGGGCTCCTTAAGTAGGGAAAAAGAGCAGCAAGCAGGAAGGCACCAGGTTGGGGGCTTGCTAAGAGGTGAAAAAGTGCGACAAGCAGGAAGGCACCAGGTGGGCGGGGCTTGCTAAGTGGTGAAAAAGTGGCAAGCAGGAAGGCACCAGATGGGCGGGGTTTGCTAAGTGGTGAAAAAGAGCGACAAACAGGAAGGCAACATGTGCGCAGGGCTTGATAAGTGGTGAAAAAGAGCGGCAGGCAGGTAGGCACCAGGTGGGCGAGGCTTAGGCCAGGTGTCCTACATCCACCTGCACCTGCTCCCCATCTGCAAAGGAAAAGAGGCTGGAGGGCTCCTTAAGTAGGGAAAAAGAGCAGGAAGGCACCATGTGGGTGGGGCTTGCTAAGTGGTTAAAAAGAGCGACAAGCAGGAAGGCACCAGGTAGGCTGGGCTTGCTAAGTGGTGAAAAAGAGCGGCAAGCAGGAAGGCACCAGGTGGGCGGCGCTTGCTAAGTGGTGAAAAAGAGCGACAAGCAGGAAGGCACCAGGTGGGGGGGCTTGCTAAGTGATGAAAAAGAGTGACGAACAGGAAGGCACCAGGTTGGCGGGGCTTACTAAGTGGTGAAAAAGCGCAGCAAGCAGGAAGGTACCAGTTGGGCGGGGCTTTGCTAAGTGGTGAAAAAGAGTGACAAACAGGAAGGCACCAGGTGAGCGGGGCTTAGGCCAAGTGACCTACATCCACTTGCACCTGCTCCCCATCTGCAAAGGAAAAGAGGCTGGAGGGCTCCTTAAGTAGAAAAAAAGAGCAGCTAGCAGGAAGACACCAGGTGGGCAGGGCTTGCTAAGTGGTGAAAAGCAGCACCAAGGAGGAAGGCACCAGGTGGGCGGGGCTTGCTAAGTGGTGAAAAACAGCACCAAGAAGGAAGGCACCAGGTGGGCGGGGCTTGCTAAGTGGTGAAAAAGAGCAGGAGGCAGGAAGGCACCAGGTGGGCGGGGCTTGCTAAGTGGTGAAAAAGAGCGACAAGCAGGAAGGCACCAGATGGGCGGGGCTTGCTAAGTGGTGAAAAAGAGCGGGAGGCAGAAAGGCACCAGGTGGGCGGGGCTTAGGCCAGGTGACCTACATCCACTAGCACCTGCTCCCCATCTGCAAAGTAAAAGAGGCTGGAGGGCTCCTTAAGTAGGATAAAAGAGCAGCAAGCAGGAAGGTACCAGGTGGGCAGGGCTTGCTAAGTGGTGAAAAAGAGCAACAAGCAGGAATGCACCAGGTGGGCGGGGCTTGCTAAGTGGTGAAAAAGAGCAGCAGGCATGAAGGCACCAGGTGGTCGGGGCATGCTAAGTGGTGAAAAAGAGTGACATACAGGAAGGCACCAGGTGGACAGGGCTTGCTAAGTGGTGAAAAAGTGGCAAGGAAGGCACCAGATGGGCGGGGTTTGCTAAGTGGTGAAAAAGAGCAGCATGCAGGAAGGCACCAGGTGGGTGGGGCTTAGGCCAGGTGTCCTACATCCACCTGCACCTGCTCCTCATCTGCAAAGGAAAAGAGGCTGGAGGGCTCCTTAAGTAGGGAAAAAGAGCAGCAAGCAGGAAGGCACCAGGTGGGCGGGGCTTGCTAAACAGTGAAAAAGAGCGACAAGCAGGAAGGCACCAGGTAGGCTGGGCTTGCTAAGTGGTGAAAAAGAACGGCAAGCAGGAAGGCACCAGGTGGGCGGCGCTTGCTAAGTAATGAAAAAGAGTGACGAACAGGAAGGCACCAGGTCGGCGGGGCTTACTAAGTGGTGAAAAAGCGCGGCAAGCAGGAAGGTACCAAGTGGGCGGCGCTTGCTAAGTGTTGAAAAAGAGCGACAAGCAGGAAGGCACCAGGTGGGGGGGCTTGCTAAGTGATGAAAAAGAGTGACGAACAGGAAGGCACCAGGTCGGCGGGGCTTACTAAGTGGTGAAAAAGCGCGGCAAGCAGGAAGGTACCAGTTGGGCAGGGCTTGCAAAGTGGTGAAAAAGAGCGACAAGCAGGAATGCACCAGGTGGGCAGGGCTTGCTAAGTGGTGAAAAAGAGCGGCAGGCATGAATGCACCAGGTGGGCGGGGCATGCTAAGTGGTGAAAAAGAGCGACATACAGGAAGGCACCAGGTGGACAGGGCTTGCTAAGTGGTGAAAAAGTGGCAAGGAAGGCACCAGATGGGCGGGGTTTGCTAAGTGGTGAAAAAGAGCAGCA
The DNA here is from genome assembly GCF_040938575.1 of Ambystoma mexicanum. NCBI lineage: Eukaryota > Metazoa > Chordata > Amphibia > Caudata > Ambystomatidae > Ambystoma > Ambystoma mexicanum. The sequence continues at coordinate 1,250,379,436 of NC_090937.1, read as the reverse complement.
TGCAGGAAGGCACCAGGTGGGCGGAGCTTAGGCCAGGTGTCCTAAATCCACCTGCACCTGCTCCTCATCTGCAAAGGAAAAGAGGCTGGAGGGCTCCTTAAGTAGGGAAAAAGAGCAGCAAGTAGGAGGACACCAGGTGGGTGGGGCTTGCTAAACGGTGAAAAAGAGCGGCAAGCAGGAGGGCACCAGGTAGGCGGGGCTTGCTAAGTGGTGAAAAAGAGCGACAAGCAGGAAGGCATCAAGTGGGCGGGGCTTGCTAAGTGGTGAAAAATAGCGGCAGGAAGGAAATCACTTTGTGGGTGGGGCTTAGGCCAGATGACCTACATCCACTTGCACCTGCTCCCCATCTGCAAAGGAAAAGAGGCTGGAGGGCTCCTTAAGTAGGGAAAAAGAGCGGCAAGCAGAAAGGCACCAGGTGGGCGGGGCTTTGCTAAGTGGTGAAAAAGAGTGACAAACAGGAAGGCACCAGGTGGGCGGGGCTTTTTCCAGGTGACCTACATCCACTTGCAACTGCTCCCCATCTGCAAAGGAAAAGAGGATGGAGGGCTCCTTAAGTAGGAAATAAGAGCAGCAAGCAGGAAGGCACCAGGTGGGCGGGGCTTGCTAAGTGGTGAAAAAGAGGGACAAGCAGGAAGGCACCCAGTGGGCAGGGCTTGCTAAGTGGTGAAAAGCAGCACCAAGGAGGAAGGCACCAGGTGGGCGGGGCTTGCTAAGTGGTGAAAAAGAGCGAGAAGCAGGAAGGCACCAGGTGGGCGGGGCTTGCTAAGTGGTGAAAAAGAACGACAAGCAGGAAGGTACCAGGTGGGCAGGGCTTGCTAAGTGGTGAAAAAGAGCGACAAGCAGGAATGCACCAGGTGAGCGGGGCTTGCTAAGTGGTGAAAAAGAGCGGCAGGCATGAAGGCACCAGATGGGCGGGGCTTAGGCCAGGTGTCCTACATCCACCTGCACCTGCTCCTCATCTGCAAAGGAAAAGAGGCTGGAGGGCTCCTTAAGTAGGGAAAAAGAGCAGCAAGCAGGAAGGCACCAGGTGGGCAGGGCTTGCTAAACGGTGAAAAAGAGCGGCAAGCAGGAGGGCACCAGGTAGGCGGGGCTTGCTAAGTGGTGAAAAAGAGCGACAAGCAGGAAGGCATCAGGTGGGCGGGGCTTGCTAAGTGGTGAAAAATAGTGGCAGGCAGGAAATCACTTTGTAGGTGGGGCTTAGGCCAGATGACCTACATCCACTTGCACCTGCTCCCCATCTGCAAAGGAAAAGAGGCTGAAGGGCTCCTTAAGTAGGGAAAAAGAGCGGCAAGCAGGAAGGCACCAGGTGGGCGGGGCTTTGCTAAGTGGTGAAAAAGAGTGACAAACAGGAAGGCACCAGGTGGGCGGGGCTTAGGCCAAGTGACCTACATCCACTTGCACCTGCTCCCCATCTGCAAAGGAAAAGAGGATGGAGGGCTCCTTAAGTAGGAAAAAAGAGCAGCAAGCAGGAAGGCACCAGGTGGGCGGGGCTTGCTAAGTGGTGAAAAAGAGGGACAAGCAGGAAGGCACTCAGTGGGCGGGGCATGCTAAGTGGTGAAAAGCAGCACCAAGGAGGAAGGCACCAGCTGGGCGGGGCTTGCTAAGTGGTGAAAAAGAGCGACAAGCAGGAAGGCACCAGGTGGGCGGGGCTTGCTAAGTGGTGAAAAAGAACGACAAGCAGGAAGGTACCAGGTGGGCAGGGCTTGCCAAGTGGTGAAAAAGAGCGACAAGCAGGAATGCACCAGGTGGGCGGGGCTTGCTAAGTGGTGAAAAAGAGCGGCAGGCATGAAGGCACCAGGTGGGCGGGGCATGCTAAGTGGTGAAAAAGAGCAACATACAGGAAGGCACCAGGTGGACAGGGCTTGCTAAGTGGTGAAAAAGTGGCAAGGAAGGCACCAGATGGGCGGGGTTTGCTAAGTGGTGAAAAAGAGCAGCATGCAGGAAGGCACCAGGTGGGCGGGGCTTAGGCCAGGTGTCCTACATCCACCTGCACCTGCTCCTCATCTGCAAAGGAAAAGAGGCTGGAGGGCTCCTTAAGTAGGGAAAAAGAGCAGCAAGCAGGAAGGCACAAGGTGGGCGGGGTTTGTTAAACGGTGAAAAAGAGCGGCAAGCAGGAGGGCACCAGGTAGGCGGGGCTTGCTAAGTGGTGAAAAAGAGCGAGAAGCAGGAAGGCATCAGGTGGGTGGGGCTTGCTAAGTGGTGAAAAATAGCGGCAGGCAGGAAATCACTTTGTGGGTGGGGCTTAGGCCAGATGACCTACATCCACTTGCACCTGCTCCCCATCTGCAAAGGAAAAGAGGATGGAGGGCTCCTTAAGTAGAAAAAAAGAGCAGCAAGCAGGAAGGCACCAGGTGGGCGAGGCTTGCTAAGTGGTGAAAAAGAGGGACAAGCAGGAAGGCACCCAGTGGGCGGGGCTTGCTAAGTGGTAAAAAGCAGCACCAAAGAGGAAGGCACCAGGTGGGCAGGGCTTGCTAAGTGGTGAAAAAGAGCGACAAGCAGGAAGGCACCAGGTGGGCGGGGCTTGCTAAGTGGTGAAAAAGAGCGGGAGGCAGGAAGGCACCAGGTGGGCGGGGATTAGGCCAGGTGACCTACATCCACTTGCACCTGCTCCCCATCTGCAAAGGAAAAGAGGCTGGAGGGCTCCTTAAGTAGGGAAAAAGAGCAGCAAGCAGGAAAGCACCAGGTGGGCAGTGCTTGCTAAGTGGTGAAAACGAGTGACAAGCAGGAAGGCACCAGGTGGGCGGGGCTCGCTAAGTGCTGAAAAACAGCACCAAGAAGGAAGGCACCAGGTGGGCGGGGCTTGCTAAGTGGTGAAAAAGAGGGACAAGCAGGAAGGCACCAGGTGGGCGGGGCTTGCTAAGTGGTGAAAAAGAGCGGGAGGCAGAAAGGCACCAGGTGGGCGGGGCTTAGGCCAGGTGACCTACATCCACTAGCACCTGCTCCCCATCTGCAAAGGAAAAGAGGCTGGAGGGCTCCTTAAGTAGGAAAAAAGAGCAGCAAGCAGGAAGGTACCAGGTGGGCAGGGCTTGCTAAGTGGTGAAAAAGAGCAACAAGCAGGAATTCACCGGGTGGGCGGGGCTTGCTAAGTGGTGAAAAAGAGCAGCAGGCATGAAGGCACCAGGTGGGCGGGGCATGTTAAGTGGTGAAAAAGACCGACATACAGGAAGGCACCAGGTGGACAGGGCTTGCTAAGTGGTGAAAAAGTGGCAAGGAAGGCACCAGATGGGTGGGGTTTGCTAAATGGTGAAAAAGAGCAGCATGCAGGAAGGCACCAGGTGGGTGGGGCTTAGGCCAGGTGTCCTACATCCACCTGCGCCTGCTCCTCATCTGCAAAGGAAAAGAGGCTGGAGGGCTCCTTAAGTAGGGAAAAAGAGCAGCAAGCAGGAAGGCACCAGGTAGGCTGGGCTTGCTAAGTGGTGAAAAAGAACGGCAAGCAGGAAGGCACCAGGTGGGCGGCGCTTGCTAAGTGATGAAAAAGAGTGACGAACAGGAAGGCACCAGGTCGGCGGGGCTTACTAAGTGGTGAAAAAGCGCGGCAAGCAGGAAGGTACCAGGTGGGCGGCGCTTGCTAAGTGTTGAAAAAGAGCGACAAGCAGGAAGGCACCAGGTGGGGGGGCTTGCTAAGTGATGAAAAAGAGTGACGAACAGGAAGGTACCAGGTCGGCGGGGCTTACTAAGTGGTGAAAAAGCGCGGCAAGCAGGAAGGTACCAGTTGGGCAGGGCTTGCTAAGTGGTGAAAAAGAGCGACAAGCAGGAATGCACCAGGTGGGCAGGGCTTGCTAAGTGGTGAAAAAGAGCTGTAGGCATGAAGGCACCAGGTGGGCGGGGCATGCTAAGTGGTGAAAAAGAGCGACATACAGGAAGGCAACAGGTGGACAGGGCTTGCTAAGTGGTGAAAAAGTGGCAAGGAAGGCACCAGATGGGCGGGGTTTGCTAAGTGGTGAAAAAGAGCAGCATGCAGGAAGGCACCAGGTGGGCGGGGCTTAGGCCAGGTGTCCTAAATCCACCTGCACCTGCTCCTCATCTGCAAAGGAAAAGAGGCTGGAGGGCTCCTTAAGTAGGGAAAAAGAGCAGCAAGTAGGAGGGCACCAGGTGGGTGGGGCTTGCTAAACGGTGAAAAAGAGCGGCAAGCAGGAGGGCACCAGGTAGGCGGGGCTTGCTATGTGGTGAAAAAGAGCGACAAGCCTGAAGGCATCAGGTGGGCGGGGCTTGCTAAGTGGTGAAAAATAGCGGCAGGAAGGAAATCACTTTGTGGGTGGGGCTTAGGCCAGATGACCTACATCCACTTGCACCTGCTCGCCATCTGCAAAGGAAAAGAGGCTGGAGGGCTCCTTAAGTAGGGAAAAAGAGCGGCAAGCAGAAAGGTACCAGGTGGGCGGGGCTTTGCTAAGTGGTGAAAAAGAGTGACAAACAGGAAGGCACCAGGTGGGCGGGGCTTTTTCCAGGTGACCTACATCCACTTGCACCTGCTCCCCATCTGCAAAGGAAAAGAGGATGGAGGGCTCCTTAAGTAGGAAATAAGAGCAGCAAGCAGGAAGGCACCAGGTGGGCGGGGCTTGCTAAGTGGTGAAAAAGAGGGACAAGCAGGAAGGCACCCAGTGGGCAGGGCTTGCTAAGTGGTGAAAAGCAGCACCAAGGAGGAAGGCACCAGGTGGGCGGGGCTTGCTAAGTGGTGAAAAAGAGCGACAAGCAGGAAGGCACCAGGTGGGCGGGGCTTGCTAAGTGGTGAAAAAGAACGACAAGCAGGAAGGTACCAGGTGGGCAGGGCTTGCTAAGTGGTGAAAAAGAGCAACAAGCAGGAATGCACCAGGTGAGCGGGGCTTGCTAAGTGGTGAAAGAGAGTGGCAGGCATGAAGGCACCAGATGGGCGGGGTTTGCTAAGTGGTGAAAAAGAGCAGCATGCAGGAAGGCACCAGGTGGGCGGGGCTTAGGCCAGGTGTCCTACATCCACCTGCACCTGCTCCTCATCTGCAAAGGAAAAGAGGCTGGAGGGCTCCTTAAGTAGGGAAAAAGAGCAGCAAGCAGGAAGGCACCAGGTGGGCAGGGCTTGCTAAACGGTGAAAAAGAGCGGCAAGCAGGAGGGCACCAGGTAGGCGGGGCTTGCTAAGTGGTGAAAAAGAGCGATAAGCAGGAAGGCATCAGGTGGGCGGGGCTTGCTAAGTGGTGAAAAATAGCGGCAGGCAGGAAATCATTTTGTGGGTGGGGCTTAGGCCAGATGACCTACATCCACTTGCACCTGCTCCCCATCTGCAAAGGAAAAGAGGCTGGAGGGCTCCTTAAGTAGGGAAAAAGAGCGGCAAGCAGGAAGGCACCAGGTGGGCGGGGCTTTGCTAAGTGGTGAAAAAGAGTGACAAACAGGAAGGCACCAGGTGGGCGGGGCTTAGGCCAGGTGACCTACATCCACTTGCACCTGCTCCCCATCTGCAAAGGAAAAGAGGATGGAGGGCTCCTTAAGTAGGAAAAAAGAGCAGCAAGCAGGAAGGCACCAGGTGGGCGGGGCTTGCTAAGTGGTGAAAAAGAGGGACAAGCAGGAAGGCGCCCAGTGGGCGGGGCTTGCTAAGTGGTGAAAAGCAGCACCAAGGAGGAAGGCACCAGGTGGGCGGGGCTTGCTAAGTGGTGAAAAAGAGCGACAAGAGGAAGGCACCAGGTGGGCGGGGCTTGCTAAGTGGTGAAAAAGAACGACAAGCAGGAAGGTACCAGGTGGACAGGGCTTGCTAAGTGGTGAAAAAGAGCGACAAGCAGGAATGCACCAGGTGGGCGGGGCTTGCTAAGTGGTGAAAAAGAGCGGCAGGCATGAAGGCACCAGGTGGGCGGGGCATTCTAAGTGGTGAAAAAGAGAGACATACAGGAAGGCACCAGGTGGACAGGGCTTGCTAAGTGGTGAAAAAGTGGCAAGGAAGGCACCATATGGGCGGGGTTTGCTAAGTGGTGAAAAAGAGCAGCATGCAGGAAGGCACCAGGTGGGCGGGGCTTAGGCCAGGTGTCCTACATCCACCTGCACCTGCTCCTCATCTGCAAAGGAAAAGAGGCTGGAGGGCTCCTTAAGTAGGGAAAAAGAGCAGCAAGCAGGAAGGCACCAGGTGGGCGGGGTTTGCTAAACGGTGAAAAAGAGCGGCAAGCAGGAGGGCACCAGGTAGGCGGGGCTTGCTAAGTGGTGAAAAAGAGCGACAAGCAGGAAGGCATCAGTTGGGTGGGGCTTGCTAAGTGGTGAAAAATAGCGGCAGGCAGGAAATCACTTTTTGGGTGGGGTTTAGGCCAGATGACCTACATCCACTTGCACCTGCTCCCCATCTGCAAAGGAAAAGAGGATGGAGGGCTCCTTAAGTAGGAAAAAAGAGCAGCAAGCAGGAAGGCACCAAGTGGGCGAGGCTTGCTAAGTGGTGAAAAAGAGGGACAAGCAGGAAGGCACCCAGGGGGCGGGGCTTGCTAAGTGGTAAAAAGCAGCACCAAGGAGGAAAGCACCAGGTGGGCAGGGCTTGCTAAGTGGTGAAAAAGAGCGACAAGCAGGAAGGCACCAGGTGGGCGGGGCTTGCTAAGTGGTGAAAAAGAGCGGGAGGCAGGAAGGCACCAGGTGGGCGGGGATTAGGCCAGGTGACCTACATCCACTTGCACCTGCTCCCCATCTGCAAAGGAAAAGAGGCTGGAGGGCTCCTTAAGTAGGGAAAAAGAGCAGCAAGCAGGAAAGCACCAGGTGGGCAGTGCTTGCTAAGTGGTGAAAACGAGTGACAAGCAGGAAGGCACCAGGTGGGCGGGGCTCGCTAAGTGCTGAAAAACAGCACCAAGAAGGAAGGCACCAGGTGGGCGGGGCTTGCTAAGTGGTGAAAAAGAGCGACAAGCAGGAAGGCACCAGGTGGGCGGGGTTTGCTAAGTGGTGAAAAAGAGCGGGAGGCAGGAAGGCACCAGGTGGGCGGGACTTAGAGTAGGTGACCTACATCCACTTGCACCTGCTACCTATCTGCAAAGGAAAAGAGGCTGGAGGGCTCCTTAAGTAGGGAAAAAGAGCGGCAAGCAGGAAGGCACCAGGTGGGCGGGGCTTGCTAAGTGGTGAAAAAGAGCGACAAGCAGGAAGGCACCAGGTGGGCGGGGCTTGCTAAGTGGTGAAAAAGAGCGGCAGGCATGAAGGTACCAGGTGGGCGGGACTTAGGGTAGGTGACCTACATCCACTTGCACCTGCTACCTATCTGCAAAGGAAAATAGGCTGGAGGGCTCCTTAAGTAGGGAAAAAGAGCGGCAAGCAGGAAGGCACCAGGTGGGCGGGGCATGCTAAGTGGTGAAAAAGAGCGACATACAGGAAGGCACCAGGTGGGCAGGGCTTCCTAAGTGGTGAAAAAGTGGCAAGCAGGAAGGCACCAGATGGGCGTGGTTTGCTAAGTGGTGAAAAAGAGCTGCATGCAGGAAGGCACCAGGTGGGCGGGGCTTAGGCCAGGTGTCCTACATCCACCTGCACCTGCTCCTCATCTGCAAAGGAAAAGAGGCTGGAGGGCTCCTTAAGTAGGGAAAAAGAGCAGCAAGCAGGAAGGCACCAGGTGGGCGGGGCTTGCTAAGTGCTGAAAAACAGCCTCAAGGAGGAAAGCACCAGGTTTGTGGAGCCTGCTAAGTGGTGAAAAAGAGCGACAAGCAGGAAGGCACCAGGTGGGCGGGGCTTGCTAAGTGGTGAAAAACAGCAGCAGGCAGGAAGGCACCAGGTGGGTGGGGCTTAGGCCAGGTGACCTACATCCACTTGCATCTGCTCCCCATCTGCAAAGGAATAGAGGCTGGAGAGCTCCTTAAGTAGGGAAAAAGAGCGGCAAGCCGGAAGGCACCATGTGTGTGGGGCTTAGGCCGTTGACCTACATCCACTTGCACCTGCTCCCCATCTGCAAAGGAAAAGAGGCTGGAGGGCTCCTTGAGTAGGAAAAAAGAGAAGCAAGCAGGAAGGCACCAGGTGGGCGGGGCTTGCTAAGTTGTGAAAAAGAGTGACAAGCAGGAAGGCACCAGGTGGGCGGGGCTTGCTAAGTGGTGAAAAACAGCACCAAGAAGGAAGGCATCAGGTGGGCGGGGCTTGCTAAGTGGTGAAAAAGAGCGACAAGCAGGAAGGCACCAGGTGGGCGGGGCTTGCTAAGTGGTGAAAAAGAGCGGGAGGCAGGAAGGCACCAGGTGGGCGGGGCTTAGGCCAGGTGACCTACATCCACTTGCACCTGCTCCCCATCTGCAAAGGAAAAGAGGCTGAAGGGCTCCTTAAGTAGGAAAAAAGAGCAGCAAACAGGAAGGCATCAGGTGGGCGGGGCTTGCTAAGTGGTGAAAAAGAGCTGCAGGCATGAAGGCACCAGGTGGGCGGGACTTAGGGCAGGTGACCTACATCCACTTGCACCTGCTACCTATCTGCAAAGGAAAAGAGGCTGGAGGGCTCCTTAAGTAGGGAAAAAGAGCGGCAAGCAGGAAGGCACCATGTGGGCGGGGCATGCTAAGTGGTGAAAAATAGTGACATGCAGGAAGGCACCAGGTGGGCAGGGCTTGCTAAGTGGTGAAAAAGTGGCAAGCAGGAAGGCACCAGATGGGCGGGGTTTGCTAAGTGTTGAAAAAGAGCGGCATGCAGGAAGGCACCAGGTGGGCGGGGCTTAGGCCAGGTGACCTACCTCCACCTGCACCTGCTCCTCATCTGCAAAGGAAAAGAGGCTGGAGGCTCCTTAAGTAGGGAAAAAAAGCAGCAAGCAGTTGGCACCAGGTGGGTGGGGCTTGCTAAGTGGTGAAAAAGAGCAGCAGGCAGGAAGGCACCAGGTGGGTGGGGCTTAGGCCAGGTGACCTACATCCACTTGCACCTGCTCCCCATCTGCAAACCAAAAGAGGCGGGAGGGCTCCTTAAGTAGGGAAAAAGAACGGCATCCAGGAAGGCACCAAGTGGGCGGGGATTGCTAAGTGGTGAAAAAGAGAGACAAGCAGGAAGGCACCAGGTGGGCGTGGCTTGCTAAGTGGTGAAAAACAGCAGCAGACAGGAAGGCATCTGGTGGGTGGGGCTTAGGCCAGGTGACCTAAATCCACTCTCACCTGCTCCCCATATGTGAGAGACTCAGCCACCTCCTCAAAGAGAGGATCGCCAAGATTGAATGACTTTAAAGAAAGGATGACTACATTGCCTACCCATAGCCTTATATGTCCTTCGGAATCAGCCAGGTTCTGACCACCACCTCACCCCTCACGAGTTAGTGACAGGGCATTGCATAAGGACGCCTCTTACGCCTCCATCTAAAGGCAGGGGTGATGCCCAGAGTGTAGCAAAGACTGTAGGTGATGAGATGCACGATTATTTGACATGTATGACTACCAGTATTTATTTTTATTTCAGATCAAGTCAAGCATCAGAAAGAGGACTATCCAGACTTCAATCCAGGTGAACTATTGCCACCGCCAAAATGATATATATGTTGGGGACCTAATTCTTATAAAAATAATTTACCAGAACGTGGCACGAACCTAGGTTCAATGGCCTCTTTAGTATTGAGGAAGCCTCCCCTTCTGCAGGAAGACGAGCTTGGCTGCATCTAAGTGATATGAAAGTTTATAAAGGTGAGACCCTCCCTCCAGTGGTTACTGACCCAGAAGCAAGACAAGAAAAATGTCCATGTGCGCAGACGATCGAAGACCAAGAAGGACCATAAAGCAGCAAGTGATTAGCAAATATTTCTTTTGGACTGGAATTCAATGGACACTCCTTATATATTTTATCAGGAAGTACAAAGACTTGCAGAGGATTTCCAGGGGCTGAAATTAACTTTTAGAAATTCTTTGAAGAAATAAATATTGCATCAGCGTTATGCCTAAACACCAGTTCCTGATTAGAAATTGGAGATCAATATCCAGATTCATTTTGTGGAGAACAATTGTTTTAATTGATAAAATACATGGTAACTGTTGACAGTAACACGAACAGTCTTGTGGTTGCTATTTTTGTGTTCATACTCCAATCCTACCCTACCCTTGTAAGGAGAGATGTCAACATTCACACCTTTTTGAATGATCCCAGAATGGTCCAGTGATAAGGAGACTATTTTACAGATGCAAAATTGTATGCTTGAAGTCAAAATGATTTGAGAAGAGGATAATGTGATTATAGAGAGAGCACTAGCTCAGCAAGCGTTGGGATGGCACAACATATGGTCTCCCGACTTGTGTGCATTATATACATATGCATGTGTATTCCCTTTACCTTTCTGTATCTTACATTTCTGAAAATCATTTTCCTAATGATCGAATTGAAAAAATATTGTCTATGATTCTTGCAAGTGTGGGTACAAATGATGATAATTTTGTTAATCTCTATGAGCATGTTAAGCGACATAAGAGAAGTGGAGAAGAAGATAAGCATGGGATAAATACCTACCTTGATAATGCAGCTCACCTAGGGAATAACATGTGCTATCAAAACATGGAAAAATTAGGGGAGAGGGAATCTGATGAGAATTGCTTTGTCTGCTCTCTCATCCCCTATGCCTTGAATACAGTCAAACCCTTAATTTCAAAAGAGATGCCGGCGCAAGTTGCAAAGTGCCTCAGTCATCTGGCAGCATGTACTACCAGCGGAAAGTTCCAAGGGAGCTGGGCAACGTTGCAATGGAGATCAAGACAGTCGTTTCCATACCAGGATGATTATATCAAAACAACACAAATGGAGAAGGAACCTGGATGGACAGACAGGATGCTTGTGTATCCTGCTGTAGGCCAGGATGAGGTGATCATTGAGGAAATTCAGAGAATGAACTGTTCTTACATGACGGAGAAGACTGGAAGGCCTGGATGTCACAACTGCTGATCTATGGGCAAGTGCATGCCAGATTGGAAGACAGAATTATGTCATATGCAGCTCATCTAGTAGGAAAGGGTGCAGTACAAGGAGCTGACATGGGTAGAGGATGAAGCTGGGCCAGTATCCATAGTCCCATTAATTAATGCGACCATGTGCTTCCAAAGTAAAGGAAAAAATGATGTCGGACACAATAAGGGGTGTAAAAATATCATGGACGTTCCATGAACGAGGAGAGGGACTGCTGTCCTAATGGATCAGTATAGGGCCTGTGGATCTAGAGCATATATGAAATTACCCAGGAATTGGGGTGGAGTGTGCTCTAGTGATCCTACAAAGTGACCTGAAGATTGAAGAATTTCCAAAAGTAGATGATCACATGAGAAGAAGAAGAAGGCCAATAGAACTCTGACGAAAGATGAGATCGAATTACTTCTAAGAAAAATCAAAAGCAGCTTTTGATGATATTCCTGAAGAGCACAAATTGTTCAGTAAACCTGTGGTGTTGTTCACAACTATATTCATGCCTGGGATCCAGACTGCTGTAAACGCTGGATGGTTACAAATTACCAGATGGGAGCTGCTGCAAACAATCAATGCCACTATAAAGAAATTTTACACGATAAAAGAAGAATTGAGGGCCATAGGGTTGATGACCTTCCTGAACAGATATGTCCTTGACATGATCACAGCCATAGGAGGAGGTGTTTGCGCAAAAATCAAGCCATCATATTGCACATTTATACCATCCCATGATGGGGAGAACCGGACGTTGACAGAGGTCATATTGATGTTGACAGATTTACTCATAAAAAAGGTGGACGAGGCAACAGCCATTGAAGATGACAGTTGGTTTGCCTTACTGTTCTCAAGCATTCCTTACAGGATGGAAAACTTATTCAAGTTACCTGGAGCAATATTGGTGATAATCATATTTGCATTCTGTATGATAAGAATAATAATGGCACAACGTAAGAAAGCAGTAGGAATGAAGATCATGAGTGTTGCCAAGGATGAACCAGAAGCCAAGGAGCTGACTGATGATGCCATCAGAGATTGCATAAAGGCAAGCATTGTAGCACCTGAGGGAACAAAGTTCCGGTATCCAAAGGATCATAAGAAATACATGGGATGATGTGTCTACTGTACCCCAAATGGACAATATAATTACATGACCTGGAGTGTGGATGAACACATCAAAACAGTGGGTACCCTGAGGGGGGTGACGAAGATAAGGACAGTAAAGAGACATTTTTTCAAGGTGGTTGAGGACTCGACCAGAGGGGGGAATGTAGAGGAGCAGCAGTGTACATCTGCAAGCGATCCCGCCCCCTACCTCCCTGTATTGGAGGCATGAGATCGTGCTGTGCCTGACAACTGCCATAATACCAATACTGCAGCGAGTGTTTGAAAGTAGATACCCAATGAGGCATCCCTACTGAATGTACCCGCGAAGTGACGATAACCTGTGGGAGAAACTCCCTGAAGACATATGAAAAGGAGTAAAGAAGAAGAGTAGTGACGTCCTAAAACAGTAATGGACTCCCCTGCTTTGAACCGTGTTGTCTTCAACTCGCAGGCATTCCCTCCCACCAACATGGAGTTCCAGCCTGCCCGGAGTGACAGTCTAGCTCTGTTAGCTATTGGAGAAGGGAGACTTTCGGATGAGGACACGCCTCCTTTGGTTGCCTCGGCCGGTATTTATGTCTGGAAGAATGAAGACTCCTCGCATAGCTACTCTCGTAGGAGTTGCCCCACACTCCATAAGTTCACCGTAGGCTTTTGTTATCCTAAAGCTTGAACACTTATCTCTTCTCCCTCTCCATTCTAACCCTCTCTCTCTTTCTACACTCAGACCTCCCGTTTCTCGGTGTGCATCTCATACGAAACACAGCATTCTGCATAGAACCGCCCACTCTTCGTAGCGGCTCTCAGTTTGATCCGCTTTCAGCAGTATTCCCCTTGGGTAGGTGTGCGATTCTCAATCCAAGGACTGCGTACGCTGCAGCCGTATCCCAGCTCTCGACTCATCATCTTATTTCTGTTTTCACACATAAGACTTCGGTACTGGTATTTTTCTGCATTATAAGGACTACATCTCCCAGGATCCTCTACTTCCGTTAGGACCGCAAAGTCTCTTCTCCTCAGGTTAGCTTCTGTCGGACACACAGACTCTTTTCTGCCCCTTTTCATTTGTTGCGTATACCTCCTGTATTTGTCTCCTCTCATCAGCAATACTGAATGGTATTATCTGTACATCTGCTTTCTGCTACGGCATTCAGGGGAAAGGCTTTCCTTCGTCCATATCGTGGTAAGATACTCCCATATAGGCAGGTTCCTTTTTTTCACCCTTGCAACCTACTCTGGACCTAATTATCTCTCCTCCTCCTTTTTAGTATTGCTTAGAAGGGTTACCAGTTGCTAACCTTAACCAGATGGAAGGATCCAAGACCACTTCAGCACTTCTCATCTCCCGCACCGAGTGACATCAAAACAGCGCTCCCCAGTAGCAATAACCAGGGTTTTATCCCACATGAGGGTTTCCCTGGGATTCTCTCTGTGATCAAGCCCTTTGGTGGTGGATCGCACAGGGATTCGCAGGGGGATTCCTATTATCAACAGCGGCAGTGTCCACCGCAAAGGTTCAAGGTAGGTGATCTTCTGTACCTTAATTGTCATTGAGGGTATAATATACAATTCTAACATAACACTCGACCAGAGGGGGGAATGTAGAGGAGCAGCAGTGTACATCTGCAGGCGATCCCGCCCCCTACCTCCCCTGTATTGGAGACATGAGATCTTGCTGTGCCTGACACCTGCCATAATACCAATACTGCAGCAAGTGTTTGAAAGTAGATACCCATTAAGGCATCCCTACCGAATGTACCCCCGAATTGACGATAACCTGTGGGAGAAACTCCCAGAAGACATATGAAAAGGAGTAAAGAAGAAGAGCTAGTGACGTCCTAAAACAGTGTGCACAACGTCTCGAGACGCTGGCTGAAGATGATGTATGGATCCTAGAGGGCTAATTGTAAAATAAAAATCAAGTGAACTCTCAAGTATGAAAGAAGATTACACGTGCACAAAGTGCTGCAGAGAACACTGTTCAATAAATGTACAGACGCTGAAACGCAAGATAGATTAAGTCATCATAGAAGCCAGCTATGAGTAGTGAATAGAATGCAGGCGAAGCCGCCATTGTACAGAAAATGGACATTGGTATCATAAATTAAGTAAGTCAGATCCCATGAAGCGGGAATGGAAAACAGTGTTGCAGCAAGAATAATAGGCTCATGGCTGCATGGCGAGGCTGCCTTGCCTGGAGTCAAGATTCAAGAAGCAAGATCAGCTTTCGATGATGAAGTAAAACGAGTATGCAGAGGATGAACCTTCTCATGTTAAGGTGCAAGAAAGAACACAAACAATGCCAAGCTTTAATTCATTTAGACCATTTAAAAGCTGCAAAATGGACCAAACCATGGTCTCATGTCAAGCTAACCAAGGATGGAAATAGAGCCTGAATTTAGAGTTCCAGACACGATAGCGAGTGCCCTCACTCCCATGCATTCTCAATACAAGGATACTCTGCAAGCCAAGTGCAAAGACAATTTCATGGCAGAAGGCATGGGCGATGAGAGATGCTGGGCTAATTGGTTGGTGAGGTAGTTTCATGTCCTATCTCCTTGTACCTGGGTCTAGGCTTACATGCTCCTAAATAAACTGAATGTTCCAGACATGGCACAGGCGTGCCAACCAACTATATCAGTCCATATAACAAAGGACCTTATAGTTTGAAGACCAATGAGAAAATGTGTATCTAAATGTTTCTGAAATTACATGTTTTTAGAGCTAGGCATAAGTTATCCACATTATAACGGACAGCCAATAACGATCCTAGCTACCATAGAAATGTATACTTAGATGTCTCCTTTAACCAGTCCTGACCCTTGATAGGTTTTACACTATTGCCAAGTAGTGTGATGTCACTCTAACGCATTGCTTAGTATAAGGACCATATTTTGTGTGGAGATCATTGAGAGACTGAGCATACATCTGTTGATGTTTGTTGTAACCTCCCTGTTTTAGATAATTGGTAATTAAACAATACTTTGCCATCTTCCTGAGTTGGTTCTGTTATTTGGACTCAGAATTACTGTGGTGTAATCCCATCCATTCCATATGCACGTTCCTAAGGGCCAAAGCTCACAGTTATTGATGGCCACATTGGCTGTGTCCATGCACAGCCACCAGTTTGTGTTGGCTCAAGTCATTCCAACAATACAGTCATTAGTATTGTTGGATGGCCAGCTACACTGTGAGCGCTCCATATTCTGGTAGGACATCTCTGGGATTCCACAAGCCCACACGGACCACCTTCCCCAACTAACAACTGGGACACACAGATAACAGACCTTGCCAAAGGGTGGAGACAAAGGTAGGCAAGAGACCAAACCAGGTCCCTAGACTATAGGGAAAGAAGATATATCTAATCAGTACCAGAAGACCATAGATTCACAATAGTTTTACGTACAAGGGTACTTGGTTATCTGAGTGTGAAGGTGGGCATCAAGAGCCCTAAGGTTCCAGGAGTGTTTTGTTCACACAATAAAAGGAGATAAGGAGAGTATGACAAGCCAAATGAATAAATGAAGACCTCAATAGTCAGACGGGCAAAACAATAGTTAAACAGGTACAACAGGACCAAGCAGCAAAAAGGGTAATCAAGACAACGCTTAAAGGAACTCTACAAGGCACATGATGCAACAAGGTGGCACAAAGGAAAATGACAAAATGAGGACATACAAAAGGAAGTCCACCAGGCACATGACAAAACAAGGATTCACAAAGGAATTTCTCAAGGCACACAATAAAAGAAGGATGCATTATGGAACATCAGTTAAACAATGCCAAGGTGCCAAAACTGAATTGGAGTACTAAGAGAATAATAAGTTAAATGGTTTGGGTCAGGTGATTACACAGCGGTAGGCACAGGGGTACACAAAGGAATAGGCGAGAATAGTCCATGTTCGGAGGCCAAGAGCAGCAAAAAAAGTCCAAAGGGCAAACCCACAAGGCAGAACTGTTACATTACATCCATATTTGATGAATCCAAGATGCCAAACCCTTCCCTCCCCCTGAGCCCTATAGCAAAAGGTGGAATACAACACCATGGACTCCCACTTCCAAGGAGAAGACAGGAAAACAAAGCAAGGATAGGTGAGACACTGGCTCTCCATCGGACTCTCTAATAAGAGTAAACAGAAACAGAGATTAATATCATCAGAGCTCTCCTACCTTATTCCTGTGTGTTTCCCACCATGCAGTAGTTTCACTTACCTAGGAGAGGGTTTGTGGCCCATTTGCCTCACTGACAACCACCAGTTTACCCCCAAACCTTAGTAGTGGTCAGGATTTGGATCACAGAGGGAAAAAAAACATCCAGGGAAAAACCTGTCTTTCAAGAGAAGTCATACGCATTGATGGGGTCAGTGGTAGGTAGGGACAGGAATTGATGGCAGTTGTCAACCACAGGGATCCACAAGAACTGCAGAGTGCAGGAGCCAGGAACGGGAAGGTGCAGAGTGGGAGCCAGGCTGGCAGAGGCTGGGATGAGTACAGCAGGGAAAAACAGAGGCATAGACAGGGTAGGGCCTAAGTGAGCAAGGCCCACCCTAAATCTGTAATGCCCACTCAGCAGTTCTGTGTGGTCATTTACAGATGTTAATGTCACTGCGGTGGGCCCAACTACATTAGCTTCAGACAATCCTAGCGACGCCTCTGGGGAAAGACCGAGCACGGGGGGAGTGTGCACATACAAGAAGCGGACACGCAGGGAAACAGAATTCTGGTGGCTAGAGAAACCAAAATATAAAACTGGATATCAGTATCAAACGAAGGATAGAACCCACCTGACAGGAATGCAACAAACGAAGATACCCACTATAGCATGTTGCAAAGCAATCTTCTCTTACTTTTGCTGACTCTTTAAAAGCAGTTCTAACCAGGAAGTGTTAGTACTCATACATCTTTTATGTTCCATCTAGTCATTCCCAGGTCCATTTGGAATGGTGCTATGTCTACTAAAAAAAAACAAAATTACCTTGTGGTACTTTCTGCTATATCAGTCCTTTCCCATTTTCATCTACAGTAAACCTTCCACTGTCTCTGTACCCTTCTTACTGTGAATCCTGCTACCCCCTTTGTTGGATCATAATAGGAATGAGGTCAAAAGACATTGAACAAAACTTTCGGAAAGACACCAACACCATTGGATAAGCATAAAGAGGCTGCCAAAATGTGCGGGTATCACCGGAAGATGTGCATACTCCCCTTCTGGATACCGAAGCAAGAATTAAGGGCCAACAACCGTTGAATGGAGGAAGAGAAACTCAGAAACCCAGAAAAGAGGCGAGCCTCAGAAGTGAGAATGTCGGCAAGGGGAGGAGCCACACTGGCCAGTGGAGCCGGCTGCCGTGCGTAAGGAAGTCGAGCACCAGAGGGAGATGCCTTACACCAGGCGAGGAAGTGCACAAGTCCAGAGAAGCAGATATCACGCAGAGTAAATCAGACCTGAAGGCGCGGCCACATACAGGATGTGCTGGGACCAGAGCCTGCAAACTGACGCCAATTCCAGGGATGAAGGGAGGACTGGGAGACAGCGAGAGAGAGAGAGAGAGAAAGAGAGAGTCAAGACAATTGGAAAGCAAAGACCACTAGCACCCAGAGTGGATGAGTGACAAACCATGGAGAACACTGCCTTCGCTTATGAGATGGACCCTCACTGAAGCAAGCAACACTGCAGGTACATGGGTTGCCCAGGCCAGAGGGAGGTGAAGAGAAGAGATAGCGAGCAGGGGAGAGGGCAGGTCTACCCTAGCCCCATCCAAGTGTTACAGGGACCTGAGAGAAAGTGAGAACTAGACAAGTCAAAGGGTTACGCGATATCGAGAAACCTGAGTAGCACAAACTGTCAGAAGGGTCACATGGACACAAGAACACTAAGAGAGCCAGAAGCAGAGAGGGGTCACAGGAACCCTAACAAACTAACTGATATATTGGGTAAGGGAACCCTAAAGGAGCCAAAGGGGCAAAATAAGCAGAACAAAGAGCATATATCAAGGGAGCACAGGAGCACCTGAAAGTTGGTGGAAGTGTGGAGAGATCGATCACGTTACTGGAAATGCATCAGGGAAATATCTTTTTCCACATAAAGAAGTTTGGATATTTTGTTTTTCCAGGAACTTGACATTTTATGGGGAACTCTGATACTTTTGATAGACTGACAAGAAACGTTTTCTTTGAGTGGAACCTTTCTTTACTTATAACCATTGGATTCAGACCCAGGAGGAATATCTGGGTCATCCGGATATACCTTTGTGAAGAGCAAGGCGTACAGAGCACTCAACCTATTTCTTTTATCATTTTGTTGTAGGGCCAGTTCTGTGGATAGGTTTGGACTGAATACTATTTTTATTTTGGATTATAGACAAGCACTTCAGTTTAGTTTCGTTAGGAAGGGAACTCCCTTTCAGTAGAAGAGTCAGTGAGGCATTGTCTTTTAATTTAAATAAAACTACAGTCAAACATGTCCTCTGGTCCGCATCTGTCTTCTAGCTTACCAGAGTCATCAACAGGCAGTTTCACAAGCCACCTGGAGGATGAGCTAAAGAGTATCAGGGGGAACAATAGATAGATAAACCATTCAATAGAATCTGCTGGCATAATAGTCCTAGTGAAAATAATTATAGTCCCAATGCTTCTTAAAAGATTTGCTAATGTTCCATTTGAACTATCTGGCAAATTCTTAAGGTGATGTAGGACACCTCTGCTGACAATGATCTGGATGGGCAAGACTCTCCAGATAGCTCTGAATGATCTTACTAGGTCATATGAATGTGGGAATTGTAAGCCCCAGACTTATACAGCCTCAAAACAGTGCGCATTGACAAGATGGCGCAGATTTCAATCTACATGCAAAACTAGAGAACAACCCATTGGCCCCACACATTAGATCTGTTGTCTTAGACTTCCTGTGAAAATTCAAGGTACCTGATAAACCCTGTGGCAGGGCACGGGGAAAATATAGCTGCAAGGCCTGTGTCTACTTAAAATAAAGCAGCCATATATCCATGTCATGTCTATTTGGGAAACAAGCCTACTTCTAGTGGGGATAAAATCTTCCTTCCAATGCTGATGGAGGCATGTGATGTGGGGAAATGTTCTCATATATGGGATTCCTCATACTCAGATCGATGACCATCAAGAGAAATCAGGCAAAACCACACTAGAATATGCACAAGCTAGAACACACCTAGCCCTGAAACGGAAAATTAAATTCATCCCACGACAACAAGCCCAATGTTCTACCTATCTCCTGTCTGCATGGAGTTGCTGCAGGTTAGTTTCATTATTACAATCTATACTTGTAAACTCCAAATCCAAGACTCCCCCAAAAGTTAAGGATAAATCAGAAGGACGGTATTGACTATTGGAGAAGGAGTGCGAATGCAAGAGGCAACGGGCACATCACAGGTGAATAATTCACGCCCAATGGATCAAGGTGAGTATGGGTTTGCACACTGAGGCAGAGGTATAGGTTTTAGGGGAAGAGGGGTGGATTTCAGAACATCCAGGGTGGATTTCAAAACACTCAGAATGAGAGTCACAATGCACAGAGAGGATATAACCAAGGAGGGCTTGCCAGAGGGCTACCCCCAGTGTTTTGGAATTGTGGAAAATCAGGACATATTGCTTGTGCATGCAGAAGCCGAGGGAGTGTACAGAATGGGCAGTTTTCAAGAGGGGGGACAGCTTACCCACCACCATACAGTACACAAATGATAGAGCGCTTTGCCTAGGATCACACATCATATCAGGCACAGGCACTGCAAGTGCAGCAAGTATAACAGCAGGGACAAATACAAATGTACCCACCACAAGGACAGTCACAACAAGCACCTATGCAAAAACAGCAAAATGTGATTACGGGGCACATACTCACACCTAGGATAGGGTTTCTTACTGTGGTAGGAGGAATCCCTTTCACAGGGACGCAGATGAGCAAATACCCTAAATAGGACAGCTCACAGGGTGACTTGATGTCTTCAGTACTATCCAAGACACCGGACACCCAAGAGGAACAAAGGGTTGATGTGCCGATAGGAGAAAAATCCTTTTCTTTTCTTGTAAACACTGGGGCGACTCACTCTTGCATATGGGAGGGAAAATATCCAATGTCAGGTATTGCCATGAATGTGCAAGGGTACTCTGGAGCTACACATTTTGTTCTTTTTACTGATAAGTTACCAGTATCTTCAGAGGAATGTGACACGTCGGTTCCTTTATTATATTCATGACAGACACAAGTTAAAATTCTGGGAAGAGGTTCGATGACCAAACTTAACATGACGATTTCATTTACTGATCACGGAATAGTGTGCTCGACTCCAGGAATACACTATTTAAACATCGAAGAGTTTATACTGGCGTTCACAGGTTAAGTGGCTCTGCCAGGGGTCCCGGTAGATCCGGAAGTCTTTCTATATGGAGTGAGCATTTTGTTTACATGGCTCCCTGGGCTAGTAGGGAAGATTGTGAGGATACCTGATGAATTTCTATTTAGACCACAAATACCCATGGATGAGAAGGGCAGACTATTCCTATCAAACTGTAAGCAACTATAGTACAAGGCGAGATAGCAATGCTTGAAGGGGTAGATGATGAAGGTAGATCATGGAGAACGGTGATAGCTCTTGAAGAAGGGTACAAATTGAGTGACATACCAGATGAAGATATGTTCATAGAAGAACGTATCGATGATAAAGTGGTGTTCTTTATGAGCTTTACATATTGGATAAGGATCGAGAAAAGAGAAATCCCACAGCCAATGGTGATAATGCAGCAACAACCAGCATTTTTCCATGAAGATCTAGAAAAGGTGCCAAGTGTCCTGTGGACCACGGGCTCCTATGACATATGTCTATTTAAGGGAATAGAGGAAGTTAACATAAAGCTTAAACCAGGAGCAATTTGACCACAAAATAACCAGTACTCTATGCCCTGAGAGGCTGATGAGGGTATATTACAGACTATTTCAGCACTGATGAATCAGGGAACCCTAGTGTAATCGGAGTCATTGTGCTGTACCGTGGAGTATCTGATTACAAAATCTAAAGGAGGGTCTCTTAATCAGATAGCAGAGGCAGAGTTTCCTTTAGTTCCTAATCATGTGACAATATTGTGTAGTATCTCATTTGAAGCTCAGTGTTTTACGGTGATCTATTTAAAAAAAGACTAAAACATACTCGTCTTCCTCAAGGGTATTGAGAGTCCCCATTGATCTTTAACAGGGTCCAAAAGATGGATCTAGGCAATATTGATCTGAAAAGTGCAGTGATACAGTGATGACATTGATTTGCAGTGCAACAGAGGATGAATGTAGCCAAAGCCTCTGTCCAAGTAATGACTATTTTAGCAGTCAAAGGATATAGGGTAGACAAAGAGAAATTACAGTATTGCTAGGAAGAGGTGTTGTACATAGGTCGGTTAATTTCACACGAAGAAAAGAACCCATTGGCCCCACACATTAGATCTGGTGTACTAGACTTCCTGTAAAAATACAAGCTGCCTGAATATACCCTGCAGCGGGGCACAGGGAAAATATAGTTGCACGGCCTGCGTCTACTTAAAATAAAGCAGCCATATAGCCCGCCAATGTCTATTTGGGAAACAAGCTTACTTCTAGTGGGGATAACAACTTCCTTCCAATGCTGGTGGAGGCATCTGATTTGGGGAAATGTTCTCATATATGGGATTCCTCATACTCAGATCGATGACCATCAAGGGCAATCAGTCAAAACCACACTACAATATGCACAAGCTAGAACACGTCTAGCCCTGAAACAGAAAATTAAATTCACCCCACCACAACAAGCTACATTTTTTACCTCCCCCCCAAAAGTTAAGGATAAATCAGAACAGCGCCTGGGTGTTGAACTATCAGAGGAGAATTAGCGGTGAGCATGCTCTCACACAAGGTAGGTGGCTCTCAATATTTGATTTCAGATGATCTATTACAGGATATGATTGCAATTATATATCATGCCTAATCGTACTCATTGCTATGATCCCACATATAATACTAGATTCCCCAACCGTGCCTGTCCCAGAGCTACATTCTTTCACCTGCTATGGGAGTGCGCAGAAGTGCATACATTCTGGGAAGAGGTGCTTAGAGAGGGGCAAGAGATCATCTCTGCTCAGATAGTCATGACTCCTAGGGTGGTACCAAGGGCACTATTCCCAAAACTATCAAAATCTATGGTGAAGTAGAATAGGCCATTTGAGCAGAGGTGTAGACAGGGTAGGGCCTGAGCAAGCAAGGCCCACCCAAAATCTGCGCTGTGTGGGCATTTACAGATGTTAATGTCACTGTGGTGGGCTCAACTACATTAGCTTCAGGCCCCACTTGTTAGACAAACCTGGCTATGCCGCCACATTTGAGCCACGTCAGATATGCCATAGCAGCACCCAGTGACCATCGCTGGAAGCACACCTCCATTTAGAGCCATGTGAGCAAAGCATTGTGGGTATGCTAATTATCCCAAATGCAAGCCTTTAGCGCCAGAAAAATGTCTTTGTCTTACAACGCAATGCTATTGTATACATGGCTTCATCAACCAAAGACAAACAGTTTGCAAAGCTGCAGATAACTGGATACTACTTTCACCCTTATTAGAGATCATCAGTGAAGTATAGTCTGACAGCCTGTCGTTGTAACATTGGGGCATGTGTAGCATGGGTAACATTGCCATGTGTAGCAGATGGATTGGTAGTCCTTGCACTCGCTTTGCAGAGAGATGCATAAACTCTGCATCTGATGCAAAGGGGCACCCCACTTACAGAACGGTTAGGTGAGGCCCCTACCACTGTGTTCTGTGCACGTGAAATGTTGCAACCCACCCCAAACACTGTCCCATCGGCATCAGGGAACCCATTATGACTATTTTGTATGCAAGTGGTCGCAAACGTGGCCTCTGATAATGGGAGATTGTTCTCTGGACTGTCAGTTGCCCCTGAGAGGCAATAGCTTGTTGGGGCACGTTGGGTGATGAGTAGATGATTTTGTGTCGGAAATGCAGTAGGGGAATTAGGGCAGTTTAAATGGCTGACCATACAAGATTTTGCACCCACCACTGATTTACTGGCCATTGTATAATGGTTCATATACTGATACCAACGACATATGACTTCATTGGGGTGTCTTATGAAAATAGCAATACAAAGTTATTCAAAATAAGTAGCAGATTTATGTTAAAATGAGAGCTGGTTAAAGTGTGGTTATATAAGCTTGTATGACTAATACAAAACAGCTTTAATGGCCATTACAACAAATGTAGAAAATCTAACTTTACTGGATTTGCAATTTCACATTTTTGGAAAAAAATGAAAAAGCAATAACACTTTCATAAAGAAATCCAAATGGCAAGTTCATAATTATGATTTCAGATCACAGACCTGCACAAAAATAATTTCCATAAATAGACGTTCCGCTTCTGGAAATGGCATATTTTTTAAACCAGTAATTACAGAGACGGGTCTCTTTTGTGACTATGGAACAAGTTCATTGCAGTCTTCAGTACTGCTTGCATGCAAATGTATTTCTTTTTGCTTTGCTTTTTTTCAGGGGTTTACAGGGAAGACATGTGTTCTTACCAATTGGTGCTATTCCCATAACGTTGGTATCAGAGGATTAAAGGATTCTATGTCAAGACGGAGGTGAGCATTATGCTTTATCTTCTTATTTTATTACTCTCCAGCAGTTTCAACAAATTAATAAAAATGTTCAATCCTTTCATTGAAATAACGTTTTTTTTTCTTTTTCCAAAAACTTCATTTCCGATCAGTCCTAGGTCCCTATCCCCAGTGTCCTGGTCATGTGACCTAGTCCTTCCACTTCCTGTAACCTCCTCTTCTTTTCCTCCTCTCCAGAGATAAGTACCCTTTTAAAGGATAGTTCCGGGACTTTTTTTTTATTGTCCCTACGGTTCGGCCATGTGTTTTTAAGCATAAATCGGTAGATCGTAGAAAACTTTCCTATGGACCTTACCCGACTTTTCGTCCATTAACGCACTCGAAATCAGCCGCCATTTTGTGATAATCCTATCATTTCCCCCCATCGACCTGGCTCACCTTCGTTTGCGGCACTAAATCAAATCCCCCGCCCCTGAGCCTGACATCAGCAGACGCGTGCCGGCCATTTCCCAACGCCAAAGCACGTTTCGTGTCAACAATCGCTGCGCCTCAGCTAATGAAGTGTCGCCATGGAAATGGCAGGATGCCTCTTTCCTCAATAAGTATAAACACACCGTTTCACAACACACAGCAGCAGATTTTCGATTCCATTACTCTCTCTGTGTTACTTTGAGTATTCTGTGACTCGTTTCTGTGCTCTGGTCAGCTACCTTCGCCGCTTCTAGGCCTTGCGAACACCTGTACCATCTCTGTAAATTATTTTACTTTCTTTACCACACAATGGCTACAATAATGCCGTATATGTACGAGCCCGAGTACACCGAGGAGGAACTACTGGAAAGGCAAGCACGCGAAAACGATGGGGATTCAGACGGCAGTTGGGAGGACCAGTCAACGGATGAAGAGCCTGGACCATGTCGCATGGACGGCGTCTCCACCTGGTGCACGTGCAATCGGTGCGAGCTAATGCCAACTGAGGAGGAGAACTGCTGCTGCCGTGAAAATTCCGGGTGCTTGGCCTACATTTCGGAAGGCGAGCCAAGTCCGCAATGCATCACCGAGCTGCCAGAGTTCAGGGAAGCCTGCCTCTCACGGACCGTGTTGAGGATGATGATGGTGCTTATGCACAAACTTCGCGGCACTGTTCGTCCGCGTAATCCGAGTAACGAGTAAGTATATACTCTGGTTGTGATGTCAGTGATGCCACTACTATTTCATGGTCGTCTCCCACATATAAAATTACATCTACATATCATTCGAACGCATGTAAATTGGTTCCATATTGTGCATTTTCTAGATAGAATTTGTTTCAAAGCAGAATGACATTTTTTACCTGAATCGACATTGATAAGAAAGTTTTGTCATTTTAATACAGTTTGCATCTTTCTTTTTCACAGGTGGTACAGGCTGGTGGCCTATCGTTGCTTCACTTGGTGGCTTCACGGGAGGCTCGGACACCGCGTTCGGAGAGTAATACCTGCCTGTGCGGTACTTGCCATTAGACAACATTTCCCCAGCGACAGTGGACAATACCGCGGATTTTCCCTGGATGTGCTGCAACCGGAACTTTACAATGTTTAATGTTTATTATTTATGTTCAATTGAAATTAAAATCTAAAATAAAACCCAACATATATTTTAACAATGGTTGTTTTGATTTTTTAAATGGATCTAGTGTGTCTCCATTGAATAGTCTTCCTGTGCCTTGTCTTGTCACACCACATGTCTCCGGCCAGCATCCTCCCTCACGCTGGCCGCCCACCTTCAATCCACATAACCGTTGAACCCATATGCAGCAGACATACATATGTTATTTTGGGGGTTGGCATCAAGCCTCCCGGCCTTGCCTCCTCCCCCAAAAATACTTACCACACCACTTTGTTCAAGCGTTGGCAATAAAAGGCCGTTGGATTTTATTGATACAAAACATGGTTATAGGTAAATAATCAATATGGTTGATCATAATAAATCATCCTTTTGGGCACCGGGTACAGAGATGACCCCCTCTGGCCCGTGCCGCCTTGCCACCACAGGCCAGCCTGCTGCTGACTAACTGCCTAGGCATCCAGGGTCTCCAGGGTGAACTGCACCCATATATTCTCCTGGGAGGGTGAGGTATTTATAAACTCACCCCCCTGCCTTCCATGTACTAGATCCTGCAGCCTGCCTCTTACATGCAGTTAGATGGCCTCTCCTTGGTGAGGCCCTGCGGCAAACGAGTCTTGTCTGCACGACCACCGCCCCAATCCACCCCCCGCCCTATCAAAGGCAGTTCGCACCGGGGTACTTTCGCTGGCAAGTGGAGCTGTCAGGGAGCGATAAAGGCCAAGAGGTGCCAAAGACCATGTACACTTCAAAGTGGTCTATAGAGCATGGGTTGTTGTTCCCATGTCTACCTCCAGACCCCGTGTCTCCTGCCAAGCATCCCCCCTCACGCTGGACGCCCCCCTGCAATCCACATAAGTGTGTCTCCATTCACAAGTCTTCCTGTGTCTTGTCTGCACGACCACCGCCCCAATCCACCCCCCGCCCTATCAAAGGCAGTTCGCACCGGGGTACTTGCGCTGGCAAGTGGAGCTGTCAGGGAGCGATAAAGGCCAAGAGGTGCCAAAGACCATGTACACTTCAAAGTGGTCTATAGAGCATGGGTTGTTGTTCCCATGTCTACCTCCAGACCCCGTGTCTCCTGCCAAGCATCCCCCTCACGCTGGACGCCCCCCTGCAAACCGCATAATGCCACGACATATTCACGTCATTCATTCACAAACACACCCCTGTTTCGAATTCTTTATAACCCACTTCATATTTCTAATGAGAACTTCTTTGCGCTTTGCTAGTCAACCCGTGAAGGTGCTGGTTATCTGCTCTTCGTCTCTGTGAACTTCCATGAGCACTTCGAGCAAACTCGTCAGTTTGCAACCTGTGAACTGCTCCCTTTTCTACGACAAGAAACTACTCTGATCCCTGCATCTAACTGTTTGTTCGTCAAGGTAAGGCCATGTACCATAATCATTTTGCGTCCAATTTTTTAATTTATATCTATTTGCTAGTAGTCATCAATTTGCATCCATGTTTTCTTTTCGTTCAAGACAGTACATGCAAGGAACTAGTCACATGTTCTGAGTTTAGTAAAATTATTTTTCTATTTTTTTAAAGTTATTCAAATACTTATCCGCATGTGAATAACGTGTATAGTTCCAAGAACCAAAACGAACCTTGCATTGAACCTTTTATGTGTCATTTAATTTTTTAACACATTGGTATTCATAGAGAATTGTTGATCTTTACTTTTCAGAACTTTCCACAATGCCTGCCTATTCCATTGGCGGTTGCCCTTCGAAGACCCATAAAAAATCTGAAGGTACTATGATGCATGTTTTCCCTAAGACAATAGATCAGATAAGAGAATGGGTCCGATATTGCGGATATCCACCGTCTGAGCTTGAAAGTAGAGTCCTAGAAGTTCGCATCTGCAGCAGGCACTTTAGCTCAGACATGTACTCCACATCATTGCTAATAAAGAAGAACACACCGCGAGCGAAGCGAAAATTGCTCTCAACCGCTATTCCCACTCTATTCGTCCACATCCCTCCACTGGTGAGTCAAGTTTACGGATTTAGCTCTCGGCCTTGCGGTAGTGTGTAGCATTAGCTAACAATAATTTCCCCATTTATGTATCCACTCAATATGAAGGCGGAAGATTCTCCATCCGTGTCGTTATTGCAGTCATCAGCCACTTCAAGCGCCTATCGGGTAATCTTACTTAGCTATTCTGCCACTGACTTGTTTTAGGCATGTAAATCAATAGTTTTAATTTATTGTGTAATTATTTTACCTAATGGTACACCCTAGTACTCGTCCTCTAGTCTTTGTTTTCAGTTATAATTATTGTTATCCAAAATAATGCAAGTACTGTCTTTCAGGGAAATGCTGAGGAGTCCAACGCATTGACAACAACCGTTGATGTCACTCAGATGCTCGAGGTACGTTTCTGGACAGTTCCATCGATGGAGATCATCAGATCTTGCATTCTTGTAGCGTGATTGCTACACACAATGTTTCTTTCGTTTTTAGCCATTGATATGTCCTTCTGTCGTCGCCCTCCTATGTGTCTTTTTTTTTCATTATTGTGTTCATTACTAATGAAAGTCCTATGTTTCAGGGAGTCGATGGAGCATTAGTCCAAGAAGAAGGGGGAGCATGCAGTTACGGGTCGGCGCAATGTTCTACAAGAACATCACCCCTAGTAGTTGATGCAGATCTCTGGGTGGTGACACTTCCAACGATTGAGCAAATCGAATCATATTTAGATATCCATTACTTATTTTAGACAACTGATCATTTGTGCAGGTCTATTTAGATGAGCCGTTGACGCCTGCACAATGTTTATGTTCTTTTTAACAAAATAGAAAACCATACTAATGCAACTACTGTGTTTCAGGGAGTTGCTGAAGCGTCATCTTCAATAATATCATCAATGGAAGTCTATGCGGAGCCCGAGGTATGGATCTTGACAGTTCCATCTAACTAGATCAACAATGCGTGAATAATTGTCGTTTGAATGTTCTACACAATGCGTTCATTCGTGTTTTGCTATTGAGATGTACGTGGGTATTGGTCCCCAAGTACATTTTGTGTTTTCAATATTATTATACATACTAATGAAAGTTCTATGTTTCAGGGAGTCGATGGGGCGTCAGTGCGTGATGGATGTGCTTATCATGAAAATATAGTCGTTGCAGCGCAAGAGGAAGTGGAGACATGCACACAGGAGTCGGAGCAACAGCGTCCTGATGTTGAAGTTCGAGGCAAGAAAGTTTCAAAGAAAAGAAAGCAAAAGAAGGTTAGTGTCCTGGTCACTATATTATGTTGTTTTTCACTGTTAATAGTTCAATACTGTAAGTTGTGTTTAAACTGAACGTCCCTTTTCCAATCTGTCCTCTAGTTGCGAGTGGGTGTACAAACTAGATCTACACAGACAGTGAAGCGAACGAGAGATGTTGCTTGTCAAACCTTTTGGCAGGGACTTGAGACTGGAGATGCATCGTGCCAATGGGAAGAATATGAAGTGATTGACAACGGAGCTATACCACCACCAGCCATTGATAGTGAATGTTCTCCTGGTAGTTCGGATGCAGTCGGAGATCAATTCACAGAATCCACACCCGCAAAAACTAAGACCGCGAGAAAGTTGAAGAAATTGTTTTATTCACCCATCGCCGGAGAAGGAACAGATGTTGCAATGGAAGAGAATGAAGTGGACGACAATGAAACACCATCAATATCACTGAACATAGCGGAAGACGATATCAGAGATTCTACCTTTCATGTGAGTGACATGTCCTCAACGTTACAGGCCGAACCAGCTGGGATGCAGAGTGACAGTATAAGGAAAGAGGCCAAATTCATTGTATTCGATAGTTGTTTGATTGATATTATTATTAGGATGAAATGTGGGCATTCGGTTGGTGGGGAAGTATGTGGGGAGCCATTGATTAATGTGACTCGTGCAATTCGAGGCATTAACCTTAAAATACATGCCACCTGTACAAAATATCATCCTTTCTCATGGTCTGCACAACCCATGCTGGGGCAACTGCCAGCAGGCAATCTACTTTGTGCAGCGGCCGCACTTTTTAGTGGTTCAAGTTTTAAAAAATTAGAGTATTTCTTTCAGTTTGTGGGAATCCATTTCATTGCGAAAACTCAGTTCTACAAATACCAAATCGATTATCTATTTCCAGCCATTAGCGAAGCTTGGAGAATGGAAAAAATGTCTATTGATAGTACATTTGCGGGCAAACGGTTCAGGCTAGCCGGTGATGGACAGTGCGACAGCCCAGGATTTTCAGCCAAGTACTGCACCTACCACTTTCAGGACATGGAAAGTAAGAAAATTGTGAGTTCGGTGGTCGTGCAGGTGTCACAAAGTACATCCTCAGTGGCCATGGAGAAAGTTGGCTTTGTAGCATCATTGTAAGAACTACAATCGCGGGGAATGGTGATCGACCTGATAGCCACGGACAGACACGTTTCAATTGCCAAGACAATGAGAGAAGAGTACAAAAATATAAATCACCAATTTGACGTATGGCATCTTGCAAAAACAATCAATAAAAAAATGTCGGCTGCAGGTAAAAAAAAAGATATGCAAGGTATTTCACAGTGGTCCAAGACAATCAGCAACCATCTTTGGGGGAGCTCAAAAACATGTGGAGGGTCGTTGGAAATTCTACTGGAAAAATGGCAGTCAGTAATGCTACACTGTAGCAACGTTCACCGCTGGACCACAAACCAACATTTCCACAATTGTGAACATGGCCATTTGTCCACAGAGGAGGCACGGAAGAAGAAGTGGTTGATTCCTTCATCACCCACTCACAAAGCCATTGAAAAGATTGTATTTGATAAAACTTTAACAAGAGATTTGAGGGGACTCACGGAATTCTGCCACACAGGAGATTTGGAGGTGTTCCACAATATGTGCCTAAAGTACAGGCCAAAACGATTGCATTTTGGCATGGAGGGCATGATAAATCGGACTCTTCTAGCGGTCTTGGCACATAACCATAATGTTGGCCGTCAACAAAGTAGGACGACCGGAACTTTAGGGACGCTTCGCTACAATCAGGCCTTCACTAAAAGAAGTAAACAATGGGTGATCAAACCAGTGTTTGAGGATATGCAATATGAGTTTATTGAGAGACTTATTGTTGATGTCCTAGATAGGCACATACATGGAGTTGTGAACGAACCTGTGCAGGGGACAACTGCATTGCCACCCAACATTGCCTCTGTTCCATGTCCACCTAAAGCAGAGCTCATTGAGAAATACACATCACGGTTTAAATGATTGTAATTTGATTGTCCGTTCTCTCGAGTCTCCTCATGTTGCAGGCCCATTGAATATGTGTATCTATGTAATGTGTAAATAAAAGTGATTGCTCAGTGTACATGCAATGTGTCTCTCCACCGTTGCCCCTCCCTTCACCGTGCAGTTGTGCGAACCACCCGGGTGTCACCTGTGACTTTGCTCTGGAGTCTCCTCATGTCGCAGGCCCATTGAATATGTGTAGCTATGTATTGTGTAAATAAAAGTGATTGCTCAGTGTACATGCAATGTTTCTATCCAACCTTGTTCATTTGCGCATTAAATTAAACCAAACATTAATATAAATCATTTTTCAAAAAATATAGAATGTCTCCGTATTTATGGTTCTCTGGGGCTGCAAATGCACGCAGACAAAATGCAAAGATGGAGTGTAAATTTCAAGTCCTGTGAGATGGCCTTACACTGAATGTAGCTAACTAGGAATGTGTGCTCGTTCAAAGTGAAGGTCAGATGCTTTGATTTTTTGCTCGGGTGCCGGAATGGCCCACGACTCAGTATAAGGTTCTATTGTTATTTGACCTTGACAGGCCGGGACCATCCCGAAAGACTTCTTTTTGGGGGTGTGGTGCAATAACGTAAACGATAATGAATATAATTTCAGAAACGAAAGCCATTTAATGTTCGTTCATTAGAAGAAATAACGTCGGCATAGAAGGAGTGGTATTTCGGGGCTGCCCTACACACAGACACAATGGAAAATGCAAATATAATGTAAGTAACTCTTTAGATGAGTTTATACCGCAATGTAATTACTATACAGTAGCTTTAAAGACGGGTTAAGTTGTACTTTTTCGTTCTATGTGGCATATTGTTTTGTACCGCGCACTATCTTGAGGAGAACCATCTCCTTTACGGAAGCACCTCAAAACCTTCCTCTTTGCTTCTGCTTTCTCTCTCCCTCTCCCCTGCTACAACTGGTCCACTGTCTGCGACCTCGGTCCTGGGCCCTTCCACTCTCCACCTGCACTGCCTCCCTGTCAACCCCTGCACTGGGGGACTGTCTCAGTATCCTACAGCCCCCCTTCCCAGCACTTGTTCTGCACTTACCTTGCACTCGCCACCTGCTGGCCCTATGTATTTATTATTTTATGCTACTTACCTTGTACTCCACTTCCCCCCTCCCCTTCCCCTTGCACTTTTACCTTCCCCTTACCCCTGCACTTGCGCGATCTGAATGACACCTGGCCTAGTAGGATCGTTGTCTGTCTTCTCCTTGCCCCCCCACCTCCCTGCCTCGCCACGCCTTGAAGCACTTGTGTATAGGCGCGTTGCAAATGCCATATTATATCATATCAGTGACGAAGTGGTCCACTGGCGCTCAGGCGGCTCTGAAAAAGGCAGAGGAGAGGGGGTGGGTTGCTGGAAATGACGTATAATACCCAGTTGCACTGTCCTAGCTATGAAATAATGTCCTGACCTAATATATAAAATGAATAATTTTAATAAAGATCTGATGGTGAGACTAATTTCATTTTTTATGTTTTTAAAACAGGTACATCCTTCATTATTGTATGTGTCACGAGTACCAGACACCGGCGGATGGCTTTTACAACCGCCAGTTGCTTCTCCGAGTGAACAACGTTACCATCCTGACCATTTTATGGGACGATCGCCAAGTACAATTATGCCCTTACGCGGTACTAATGGCTAGATGCAACATACATACCGTTGTGGTGGCCTAGTGCCTCGTTGTTGGAACAGCCATGCGATTATCAGTGCGACCGAAGAGCTTATTTTATCGTAAACCAACACCCTGTGTACTGCACACGAACATCGCTTGCCTCAAGACGAACTATTTTGGATCGAGAGCAAAGAAAAATGCAAATCGCTGAATATTCTCTAAACATTTGATGTCAAATAAATGTACTTTACCAAATTTACAATCTTGCGGTTTGATTTAAAAGTACAGTTTCATATTCCGAATTGTGGCGCGCTGTGTTGTGAGCTGATCTGTGTTGGTTTCCGGGTTCTGTGTGGAGTCGCGTAGAAGACGCTTGGGCGCGTTTGCCTACGCAGCACAGTCACGTCACGGATAGAGGCGGGGAATATGAATGTTTTGATAAAGTCTGTTTCAGGGGCGGGGGATATGATTTAGTGCCGCAAACGCAGGTGAGCCAGGTCGATGGGGGGAAATTATAGGATTATCACAAAAAGGCAGCTGATTTTGAGTGCGTTAATGGACGAAAAGTCGGGTAAGGTCCATAGGAAAGTTTTCTACGATCTACCGATTTATGCTTAAAAACACATGGCCGAACCGTAGGGACAATAAAAAAAAAGTCCCGGAACTATCCTTTAATTTAGCTGCATAATTTTACAGCATTTGTATTAGGGTATTCATAAGATTAACTGTTTAAACAAAGATTTCATGATATGAGAATGTGGCTTGAAGCTACAATAGGCGCAGGGACCGCGCATCGTAGAAGATTATACTTGATAGTGTATTTTGGATCATACAGCGGCCCTGTGCTGCATTTCCAGCACTCCAGCGGCTCGCCAGAGGCCTTCGCTCTTACTCGCGTGCAACGCGAGTAAACAAAGAGCCCCCTCCCTTGTTGGGGCGGAGCAAGGCTCCGAGAGCCTACCAAGGCCTTTCTCTCCCTGTTCGCGTAAGTGAGGGAGTAGCCCCCACCCTTGTGGGGGCGGAGCAAGAAGGCTCTGAGAGCCTGCCAAGGCCCTTTCTCCCCACGCGCATAAGGCGCGAGTGAAGGAGTAGCCCCACCCTTCTGGGGGCCGAGCAAGAGCTCATAGAGAGCCGCTCGCACAGCCCCCACCCTTGCAGGGGCGGGGCTTAATGCTGATAGAACCTTCATAGAGATTAAGAGAGAACGAGGCCCCCTCCTTTGGAAAGGAGGGGCCAAAACGCTTCACACATTGCGTCTCGGTCTCCTGACAGTGACAGTCATAAATCAAACCGAAGAAGACACAGAGACTCCAAAAGGAGATAAAACAAAAGCAAATACAGCGTGACAGCTCAGACAAAGCTTACCATTATTACAGGGCTCAGAACTGAGTATCACAGAAGCTGCTTGTCAGCCCAGGTGCAGCCTCAAGTAATAAGAGTGAATAGTGGATGTGCCACCACACCTGTGAAGGTATAACTAGGCACCTACCAGCACACAGCATGGCTGAGTTTGAATGGAGTGAGGTGGAGCAAATAGTCATGTACTCAGAAGACTTGGCTCACAGTTTCAAAGAAGTGCTGGGTGAATCACTCGTAGAGGCAGTGGCTCAAGGGGTCAGACCCCTGCAGGAAAGGCTAGAGACAATTGAAATATTTCTGAGCCAGAGACAGAAGCACCACACCATGAGCAAGCACGTCCACAGGGGCCACGCCAGAGGGTCTGCAGGGGTGTAACAAGGCCGGAAGAGCAAGAACTCTTCTGACCCCCCGGGCCAA
The DNA here is from genome assembly GCF_040938575.1 of Ambystoma mexicanum. NCBI lineage: Eukaryota > Metazoa > Chordata > Amphibia > Caudata > Ambystomatidae > Ambystoma > Ambystoma mexicanum. The sequence goes on along the minus strand of NC_090937.1, from coordinate 1,250,345,614 downwards.
CCAGAAAGGGTAGATCCAAAGACCCCAGAGGCGACCGACTCTTTCGATAGGCTAAAAGAAGCCTTTATGTCTAAGTCGGGGGTGCCAAGCCTCATGACCCCCTACCCAGGGGAAGAAAATATGGGCGACACAGAGGAAGAGGTTCCCCACGAAGAGGAACCCGCAGAATCTCCAACCTCCTCGCAAGAGGAAGGCGATGAGGAAGGAGACGGAGGGAGTTTGCCGCCACCAAAAAAAAGACTGAGGAAATTGAGCAATATAGAGGAGGAAGAAACCTCAGATATGTTTCAGCCAGAGGAAATTAGAAACCCGAAATCCTCAGAATGGGTGCCCTCACCAAGAGTCGCAAGATACATGACTCAAAGGCTGCGCAAAGCACTCGAGAAGGAGGTGAGGCAAAGGATGAGGGCAGAATGCCCAAGACCTGAACTTCCAGGCAAAGTGGCGGAAGCACCAGAACTAGACCCCAAGAAGCTAGCTTTCGTCGCCAAATCGAACAGGTCCCTAGGAAAGGGATCAACCACTCATGGAGGAGTTGCCAGGAGAAAGACCTGGATCTAGCGGGTACCCTAGCCAAGATTATGGACTTGGCAGAGCTAGTGAAGGACACAGGGGAAGTGGACCCAGAAGTGTTAGCAAACTGGGCACAAAGAGCAGTGTGTCTTTTAGGGAACTCCAATTGAACAATATCCTCCGAACGCAGAATAGGATTACTACTGAAAATAGACCATAAATTAGGAGACCTGTCAAGACAAGGCGGGCGAAGCATCGCACGGGCTGATGTTCGGTGAAACTTTCGGAAAAGAGATGAGGAGATTCGTAGGGACCTACACCTCCCTGGAAAAGGTACAAGCCTCAATAAAAAAGATCTTCCCCGGAAGAGTTTTTGGAGGGACCGGTCGGTACAGAGGTCGAACGACCGGTCGCTATCAGACGTCCAGAAGGCCTCAATCAAACAGAGCACATTACTGGGAGAACAAGCAGCCAGACACTTTCTTCCAACCAAGAGGTCGCTTCCCCAGAGGAAGGCGAGGCAGAGGACAAGGAAGAGGACAAAACTTCCCCACAGGTGAGAGCATCCACATATCTTTCAGATGGGGGGAGGACAGCGAAGTACTGGGAAAACTGGCGCGCGCTTTCCAACGACGCTTGGGTACTTCAGCCAGCCAGAGACTTACACATACAATTTACCCACACCCTAACCCAGTACAAAGCCCCCGACCAATAATATCAGTGCAAACAGAGAAAGACTTGTTACACGCAGACCTACAGAGTCTAGTAATGAAACGAGCTATCGAGCCATGCGAGGCTCCGAAGTTCATAAGCAATATGTTTCTGGGCCACAGAAAAGACAAAGTGAGACCAGTCATAAATCTAAGGGACATGAACAAGTGGGTAGTCTACAACCATTTCAAGATGGAAGGGACTATCCAATTGAGAGACACGCTCAGACAGTGCGACTGGCTAGCAAGAGTAGATCTGAAAGATGCATATCTCACGATTCCAGTACAAAGAGAATACCGACCCTTCCTAGCGTTCGACTGAGACAGGCAATTATGGCAGTTTGAGACAATGCCATTCGGATTAGCATCAACTCCCTGGGCATTTACGAAACTGATGAAACCAGTAGCAGCAGCGATCAGGGAGAAATGAATGCGGATCATCATCTACCTAGACGATATACTTCTAATGGCATGCAGCAAAGACATACTTCTCTACCAGACCAGCTGGGTAGCGAACCTCTTAGCCTCACTAGGCTTCCTAGTGAACCGAGAGAAGTCAGAGATGATGCCAGCAAAGAGGACAGAATTCCTAGGCTTTATCATAGATACCAGGACAGCGACCCTGGCGCTACCGAACAGGAAGATTCGAGACATAAAAAGAGAAATAAGGAACTGCCTCAGCAGTCCAGTCACATCACTGCGAACGATCGCACAGATTTTAGGTCTGTTAGCGGCATCAATCCAAGCAATATTTCCAGGACCCCTGCATAATTGGGCACTGCAGAGGCTGAAAATAAGACACCTACAGCAGAGCCTTAGCTACCACCAGCTAGTGCCGCTAGACCAAGAGTCCAGAACAGAGCTGGAGTGGTGGCTTCAGAACATGGAGGCATGGAACAGCAGAGCCATTTTCGGGGACCGTCCAGACATAGTAATAGAATCAGATGCCAGCATCTGCTAGAACTATTACCCGGCTCTTTCGAGATCAAAGCCTTACAAAGGACAAAGTGAATTCATGTATCCTACTGAAGATGGACAACATCTCAGCGGTCAGATACATAAATCACTTAGGTGGAACGAAGTCCAGGTCATTAGCGGAGATAGCCAAGGACTTTTGGCACTCCTGCCTGGAGTCAGGAACTGCAGTAATAACAGAATATTTACCAGGTGCGCAAAATGTAGTGGCGGACTGGAACTCCAGACATCTAACCGACTCCAGCGATTGGATGCTGGACAGAGCAATCTTTCAGCAGATATAAGAGCTCTGGGGGGCAGTGCACACAGATCTGTTTGCATCCAGACTGAACGCACAGAAGGACAGATATTTCAGGTGGAGGCTGGACCCAGCAGCAGCAGGGACGGATGCCTTCCTACAAGATTGGAGAGAAGACCATTCGTAATGATAAGCAGAGCTTTAACGAAAGTGCGCAGAGAAGCAGCAAATCTGATCATAGTAGTTCCGATATGGAAGTCGCAAGTATGATTTCCAGCACTTATGGAGCTAATATCAGACTATCCGAGAATTTTGCCTCAAAGAGAAACCCTTCTCACGGACCCAGTTGGGTCGTGTCACCCTCTGAGAGCGAAGGGGACACTGCCGCTGATGGCGTGCAGGATAGCAGGAGACGCTGGAATCTTCAGGAATTTTGGCGCAAGCTGCGAGCCTCATCGCAGAGTCAAGTATGTCAGAGCACTGTAAATAGACAGAATGGTATATGGACCAGACGGAGTGACTTTCCATCTGTCCAGGAGAACGAAGACAGATTCCTTCACTATAAAATATCCATATATGCAAGAACACCCGAAATGGTGCGTAGCCACATCTATAAGAATATGTGAATAAGACAGCAGAACTGAGACCGATGGGGACGACACAATTGCTGATAGCGCAGTGGAAGCCGCATAAAGGCGTAGCGACAGCCACTATAGCGAGATGGGTTAGAGAGATGTCTCTAGCAGGTATAGACATGGCAAAATTTGGAACACACTCAGTGCGAGGCGCAATGGCATTGAAGGCACTGAGGCAGGGGGCTACGTTGCAAGATATATTGAAAGCAGCTGATTGAGTGAGTGATAATACGTTCAGAATGTTTTACTTTAAACCGATTAACACACTACCTAAAGCTATGGTAAGAAGCTTTGAACAAGCATAATGCTCGCCTCCGTCTTGACATAGAATGAAGATTCCCCCTGCTAATAGCGCAGGGAGCTCTTGATTCTATTAAAGACAAGGAGGCGAGCATTATTTTCCCGGGAGAGACTAAAAGATAATAGAGAAATGTACTGTGATATGTATCAGAATAATTAACAGGATTCCCGCTAAGAATATGGTGTGTATCCGCCGCCCTAACATGTAATGTTGCTTCCGTCTTTAGGAGACGATCAGAAGAACAGCTGAAGATATACAAGAGAAGAACGGGGCATGTTGATCAAGATCGTAAATTAGAATGCGAGGGATCGTCTCAGCAGAGCTCTACAGTTCAGAGACTTTGTGGAACAAGTTGACAGTTCAGTCACGGTTACGATTGCAGTTGGAAGCAGTCAAAGAAGAGGAGGTTACAGGAAGTGGAAGGACTAGGTCACATGACCAGGACACTGGGGATAGGGACCCAGGGCCAATGGGAAATTAAGTTTTTGGAAAAATAAAAAAAATAAAACGTTATTTCAATGAAAGGATTGAACATTTTTATAAATTTGTTGAATCTGCTGGAGAGTAGTAAAATAAGAAGATGAAGCATAATGCTCGCCTCCTTGTCTTTAATAGAATCAAGAGCTCCCTGCACTATTAGCAGGGGGATCTTCATTGTAGAGTGGACAAAAAGGAGAACATGTCTGAGGACTACGCACATAAACATTTGTTTCTTCTAGACATTTTGCTTGAACTCGGAATAAAATCAGCGATGTCAAGCAGCCCTAAAGTATCCTTAGTGGTGTTACTTTGCAACAATCACTACTACTGGAGAATGTTGTAATATGCTGTCCTGATTCACAAATATTTGCACTGGAGCTACCATGAGCATCACTCATTGTACACCTTCTCCACAAATCCCAGGAAAGCGTGGCAAATCTGAAGACCATGGAACATCTTTCAGATGGACATGGACACATGCGATTCATAAACGTTAACTTAAGGGCATCTCGGAGATCCAGCGTCTGCAGATTTTCGCTATTTTTAGGTTACGTTCTCCAGGTATAATGTAGCAGATACAAAGGCAAGATGCTCATTGACATGTATTTATGTATTCATTTTATTTATTGCACCGCAACCCGGAGGCATAAGGGCGCACGTATGCACAGGAGACAATGGAATTGCAGGACAAGGACAAAAATGCAATGGTGATACAAGGGTATCTCTGTATTCCCTCCAGTGCACATCTTTGTGAATCACATCTCTTGATTTTCCACAGGCAGCTCTCATATTGTTTGTTTATGTATTTATTTTTGTATGTTGTAACACTCCCACTTGCAATACAATATTGCTTCAAATGGAGGTCAGCCGATGGAGGGGAGAGGCCTGGAGACCGTCATCGTATTTTACACCACATTCAGGTCCTAGTCCAGCATAAAGGTAATGTGGGAGGAGGAGAGAAAGCAGAGGCCTAAAGGTCAGGGGACCATCACAACCGCCACATAGGCTATGTTCTGATCCTACTTTGGGAGAGAGACGTGTTGAGGAGAGGAAGAGGATGGGTGGTAGAGTAAGGAGTCCAGGGAGGAAGAACCTGGCTAGATTGCACATCTACAGATAGTCTAGCAGGAGAGAGGAACATGGGATGGAACTCAATAAAACAGGTTTACAGGCGCAGCCGCAAGGATCAAGTCAAGGAGATTAAATGCAGGGCAGGAAGGTGGCGGACATCTGGAGGCACAGTCAAGAGTCCAGTCAGCCTTGCATGGCAAGTGACTCGTAGTCTCGAAGCAGTGGGAGGCATCATATTTTCAATGGCAGCAAAGCAAAATGGCATGAAAGAAACACTGAGTACTCACAGACGAAGCGGAGAACCTGGAGGCCACAGCCAACATGTTTACTACAATGATACCATCTTGTTCATAATTAGTGAAATATACATCTCTACAAATAAACAATTTGTTTTTGCATCTTTGTTTATGTTTACTGCATCTTGCCATTATACCATTGTTGTCTGGATCAGGGTATTTAAGAGAACCTTTTGATAAACGTCTGCTGCCACAACAGAGGCTCTTAATAGGTGCAATATATGAAGGAGGAAGGACAATGAAGAAGTATGATGATGACTGGGAAGGAATAAGACAAAGGTGAAGAACTATGATAAAGGATTAGTATGAAACAGACCGATTATGATGATGAAGCAGAAGGACTATGGAAATCAATTACACTGGACTATGACCAACAACAAAAACTATGATGAAGAAGAATGATCATGATTCATGACTATGATGAAGCAAAAGGATTAAGGCAAAGAATTAATATGAAGTAGAAGGATTAGGATAAATGACGAGGATCAAGGACAATGACAAAGGAGATCGACTAGGATGAGTGATTATGATGAATGACAGTGAGAAGGACTTGGATGAAGGACTATGACAAATGACTAACAAAGGACTATGATGAAAAACTGTGATGAAGAAGGATGACGGATTATTATGAAGAAAAATAACTGATAAAAAACTGTGGCAAAGACATATAATGGAGTAGGACTACAATGAATGGGAAGGACTATAATGAAGGAGGACGTCTGATAAAGTTCTCCAGCAAAAGAGGAGTACTAGGATGAAAGACTATGATGAAGGAGAAGGGCCCTGCTGAAGGACTATGAAGAAGTAGGACAGTGATGAAGGATTATGATTAAGGACTGTGAGGAAGAAGAAACACAATGACAAAGGGATAAAATTAATGAGCAGGACTATAATGAAGAAGAAGTACTCGGTCAAAGGACTAGGATGAAGGTGATGAAGAGGACACAGGCCTAATGATGAAGGATTTTGATGAAGGTCAATGACAAATAAGAAGGACAATGATGAAGGGAAATTACCATGATGCAAGACTTTTATGAAGCACAAGGGTCAAAGGCAAATGACTATGGCAAAGGAGAAGGACTAGGACAAACATGAAGGACTATGATAAAGGAGAAGCACTTTGATGAAGCACAATGACAAAGGGCCATTTTGAAGAAGAACTAGGGTGAAGGGCTGTGATTAAGCAGAAGTCTATGAAGTCTATGAAGGAGAATTATGAAGAAGGATAAGGGCCAGGTACACAGAATAGTATAAAGAAAAATGAGAAAGGAGGAGGACTACGAAGAAGTACTATGATTAAGGACTGGTAGAACGGGTACTAAGACAAAGAACAAGAACCAGGTATAAAAATACAATTAAAGGAGTATGATGAAGCAATAGGACTAAGATGAAGGACTATGATGAAGTAAAGGGAGTATGACAAAGACTATGACAATGCAAAAGGACTATGATGAAGGAGAAGAAACAAAACAGAGGACAGGCACCATGACGTAGTACGATGACAAAGACTATGATGAAGGAGATGGAGCATGAAAAAAGACTATGATAAAAGAAAGGGTTATGATGAAGGACTATAAAGTAGGTCTATCAAGCAGAACCAGGCACAACAAGTATGATGTAGTATGAGGAAGAATAATAATTTAAATAAAGGCTAAGAACTAAAAAAAATGAAATGGATGAAGGACCATGATGAAACAAAGGATTAAGGCAGAGGAGTATGCGAAATGAGAAGGAGTAGGGTGAAGAACTATGATGAAGGCGAAGGACCCAAATGAATTACAATGATGAAAATGGGCTGAGAGGAAGAATTGTGATAAAGCACTGTGAGGACTATGATAAAGCACTGATGAATCAGAAGCTCTAGGCTGAAGGACTACAATGAAGGAGAAGAAGTAGGTCAAATGATCACGATGAAAGCAAAGGACTGGGAGGAGGAGGACTACGGTGCAAGGCACTGACAACAGAGAAAGTCAAGGAGCACTTGATGAACCATAACAAAGGGGCAGGACTAGGAAGAAGGACTGTGACCAGGGAAAAGGACTATGATGAAGGACTATGATGAAAGACAGGAACTATGATGAATGGCTATGATGTAGGACTATTTTAAAATGGAAGAACTATGATTAAGGAGCAGGACTAGAATGAAGGACTATGCTCAAGGACCTGGATGAATGACAATGACAAAGGAATACGATAAAGGAATATGACAAAGGTCTATTGTGAATGAAAGTGAAGGAATAGGATAAACGCAAAGTAAAGTCACACAGGACTCTGAGGAAGGAAACAGATTCGGATGAAGAAGAAGGACTAGGGCAAAGGGCTAGAATGAAGCAGAAGGAGTAGGATGAGTAGGATGAGTAGGATGAGGGTTAGAATGAAGCAGAATGCCAATGCCAAAGGACTATGACAACGGAAAAGGACTATGATGAAGGAGAAGGACCAGAACAGAGGACAGAGACTATGACAAAGGACTATGACAAAGATGGACTATGGTGAAGGACTATTATACAGGAGAATGGGTATGGTGAAGGACTATGTTGAAGAACAAGGATCAGTATGAAATAATAAAATGAGGCCAGAGAAGGACTAAGAAGAATGACAATGCTGGAAAAGCACCAGGCCAAAGGAGTATGACAAGGACAAAGAACTCTGAGGAAGAACATTGACAAAGCACTTTGACAAAGGACTATAACATAGGAGATGGACTAGGATAAAGAACTCTATCACGGAGAAGGGCTATGACAAACGACTGTGATGAAGGACAATGAAAAATGGGAAAGTCTATAAGAAAGGAGAAGAACTATGATGAAGAATTGGGATGAAGGAGAACAACTATAACTGAGAAGTATGAAGGAGAATGACTAGGGTAAGTGACTATGATGGAGGAGAAGGACATATGATGAAGGACAATGATGAAAGAGAAGCACCAGGTTAAAGGAGAAGGACTAGGACAAATGACTGTGAGGAAGAACACCGACAAAGCACTTAAATGAAGGACATGAACGTAGGAGACGGATATAATAAAGAACTATGACAGAAGAGAATGGCTAACACAAAGTACTGTGATGAAGAATGATGAAGAATGGGAAGGATCATGACAAAGAAGAAGAACTATGATGAAGGATTAGGATGGAGGAGACAACTATGATGAAGGAGAAGCTTGAAGGAAAATGCCTAAGGCAAGCGGCTATGATGAAGAAGAAGGACATATGATGAAGGACTATGATGAAGGAGAATAACTATGTTGAAGTGGAAGGACTCTGAAGTACAAAGTCAAAGGTCTATGAAAAGGGACTGCTGGTGGGGGAATTTGACAAAGTACTAAGGTGAAGGATGATGAAGATGGGGAAGGAATATGACAAATGACTATGACGAAAGACAAGGTAGGACTATGACAAAGGAGAATTAATGTGAAGGATGAAGAAGCTGACCCTTGACAAAGAAGTATAATGAAGGAGAAGGTCCAGGAGAAAGGAGAAGGACTGTGACAGAGGATTGTGGATAAGGAAATGGACTATAATGAATGAGAAGGACCAGGACCAAAGAGAAGGACTATGTTGAAGGACTATGATGAAGCAGAAGGGCCAGGATAAAGGGCCATGATGAGCAAGGACTATGACGAAGGAGAAGGACTAAGACATAGGACAGGGACTAAGACATAGGACTTTGACAAAGGAGATTGACTATGATGATGGACAAGAACCAGGACGAAGTAGGGGAAGGACTATGATGAAGGAGTAGGGCAATCTTTAAGGAGAAGGGCAATTACAAAAAGGAAGGACTATGGCAAATGATTAATACAAAGGAAAAGGACTAAGATGAAGGAGAACCCAGAACAAAGGAGAAGAACTCTAGCAAAGGACTATGTCAAAAGGGAAGAACTATGACAGACTATAGTAATGGATTAGCACTAGGACAACGGAAAATAACAAAGGAGAAGGGCTAGGATGAAGGGCTAACAAAGGAAAAGGTCTAAGGCAAAGGACTATAATGTAGCATTATGATGAATGACACATACTGGGGAAAAGAAGGAGAACTATAGGGAAGCAGAAAGACTGTGATGAAGGACTGTAACAAAGGACTACGATGAGGAAATTGGACTATTGTGTAGAAAGGAGAAGGATGTAAGGTCAGTGACAAAATTGAAGGTCTATGACAAAATTGAGGGACTGTGATGAAGATGAAGGATTAGGGCAATATGTCTAGGACAAAGGATTATGACTAAAGAGAAGCAATACAATGAAGGAAAAGACTAGGAGGAGAATGACTAGTAGAAGGGACTATGACAAAAGAGAAGAAAAATAATAAAGGATTATGATGAAAGGCAATAACAAATGTGAAGAATTGGGATAAAGGAGAATGTCCATGATGCAGGACTTTGTGGTATTACATTTTTATTTTGCAAGTCACATGCCAATAAGACAGAAGAAACAGGTGAAGATATAGAAGCATGTCAACAGGGGATGAGCCAAAATGTGAATAGAGAAATGTAATATCAGCAGAAATCAACTAAAGCTGTACCAAAGTGAGATAACGAAAACATGTTTTTTAAGAAAGCGAGAAAACCCAACACTTCAAATGCAGATTGAAACACATTTAAGCACATCAGGGACAGAAATACAGTAAAAGCAGTGTAGACGTGTCTTGTGGATAAAAGCTGTACAGAATCCACATCACACAGTAGCTATACATATCTAGGAATGGACCTCAGATTTCATTGAATTTGTCCAGATCCCCTCTGAGCTTATATATACCTCTCTCATAGGATGAGAAAGTCAAAAGTTAACCCACCCAATAATCAATGCAAAATGAGTTAGCAGATGTCCATGATATTAGAGTCATTCTTTTTGTCAGCATACAGCCTCAGAGCAGCCAGGTTTTGTTTTCATATTTTAGATCCTCCACTGGGCGAACATCACGAAGAATCAGCAGCAAGGCTTTTCATTGGTATGGCGCACCCAAGTACTAGGCCCAGTCTCTCTGACAACCCAATTCTGTAATTTTTCGTCCTGTCACAGGTCCACAGCAGATAGCTCAGTGTTCCCTTTGCCTGTTTGCATTTCCAGCATCGATCATCATCTGATAGATGCTGCCTGAACATCCGCTCTGTGATCCAATATGCCCTAAAATGTAGTTTAGTCAGTGATGATCTCAGGCTCCAATCCATGCTTGCTACAACATCTCTTCAAACAGGCAGGATTTAGGGTTACGCCCGATTCCCGCGCCCAAGTGGTGGCAGGTTCTGTATCATCTTTGCATGTAGAATCTAGAGTACAGTATAAGGTCACAGGCAGCATGGCCACATATCTAAAGTTGTAACCTGGCCATATTCCAGTGAGACACTTGTATCGAAGAGTCAAGCCGTGCAACAATAGCTCCCCTCAATCGCCTGTGTTCAGCATAAATGCAATCTCGATAGTTAAAAGTTGTCTCATCTGCCCGGTTCTCAGTTGCTTTGAAGGATCATTAGGAACCATGGAATTAGGCAATCAGAATCACTGTGCAAACTGTCCTCTTCCCTGAATGTATTACACAGGAAAAAGGATGATTGGCACAGGGCAAGGCTGTCTTAATGGTTGCACCCCTTCTTAATGGCACTTTGAATCCCTGACTCAGGATGCAGTGATGACAAAGGTATCTGGTTAATAACGTGTAAAGTCCTGGTCTAGAGACACGTACAGGTAGTTTGAAAAATGAGTGAATAGGTACCTGATCTCCTGACATGTCAAGCATGAACCATCCAGAGCGCCAGTGGCTGTTAGTATCCTAGATTTAAATGATGCAGAACAGTCTCTCCTGACTTGTCTCACTGCTGGCCACCTTAGATCAACGAATACCCCAATTGAACAACTACAGAATATAACCCGAATAATACAAGACTTGTATCTTAGGACTTATATATATACATATATTACACGGCCACGTTAGTGGCCGTGTAGTTATGGTTAAGTAGCTGTTTCCATAGGAAGAGCACTTTTTTGGCATTTTATAACTTCCCTCCCCCTGGACGAATCCTCACCAAACCTTGCAATAAAAGTATATGGGCCACTCTGAATTTTCTTGCAAAGTTTGGAGATGTTTGGTGCAGGGGGGCAAAAGTTAATTGGGTGTCCCAAAATGTCTTTTTTTCCCATAGACTGAGTGGGGGAATAACTTTGCGCACGGCTACAGCTCAAACCGCTGGACGGATTTTGACGAAATCTGTGGCAGGTACTGGGGCTTGGTCCAGAAAGCGTGCTTTTGTAAATTTGGTGACCACCAGCCGTGCAGTATTTTTCTTTATAATTATCAAAAAGTAGGTCTGAAAAAATGAGTGATATCTATGTCCACTCCGTGGTCACACTTCCTTGTTCGGTCCACGAACAAGATACCGATTGGCTAAGTGGCTGGCGTCATGACCGCGGACACACGACGTCTCTGCCCATTGGCTGCTGCGAGACGTGTTCTGCGTCAGATTGTTTGGATGCGACCGACATCTTGGATCTGCCGAAAGCAGAGCAACAACCAGAGCACACATGCTCTATTCATGAAACTCTTTTGCTGTGTCACACAGCATTGAGGAAGGTTCAGACAGTAAGACATGGGTGATCAATGCATTTGTTCTGGGGGTCGGTCTTCATGATGTAATTTCTATGGACACCTTGTACGCACAGTAAATGTGGGGTGCAATAACGATAACACTTCAGTCCATGCAGTGGACAGGACACTTTTAACTGTTGAAAGCACACACGTATTGGAAGGCAACATTGAAATTGACAACATGCTGTGAATGCATTATTTTTTCCGATGGCTATTATTATATTCATAAGTACGCCGCCATGGGTGTCAAATGCTACAGGGGTTGTGGCCAGGGCCTAGAGTCTTGAATGCATGGCCGTCGGCCGAAGGCCTTACTTCCAAGACTGTAGGCCCTGGCCACAACCACCGCCGCGTGTGCCACCCATGCATACACCCATAGTGTTGCGGTTTGATTGTCAAGTTGTGGGGAGTGCGTGCAGTCTTGGGTGCATGGCCAAAGGCCATGCGCCCAAGAACAAAGTGATAAGTACTAGACGTGGAAGCCACTGCACACCATCCCATGTAAGATCTACAGACATACAGCTAGGAGTGAAGCCTCTGGGCAGAAGCACTGAAGGATAACACATCTATAGAATAACCCCCACTACCACACATCACTGAGGTGGTTGTGGGGAGACCCTGCACTCTTGGGTGCATGGCCAAAAGCCATGCACCCAATAATACACTAATACCTTCTTAATGATGTATGTTCTATGGCCTCCTTGTATGCACAGAAAATGAGGGGTCCAATAGGGCCAGTATTTCAGCCCGTGCAGTGGAGTTGTTACAGTTGTAAGGACACGTGTGGTGTTAGGGAATATTGAAACTGACACTATGCCATAATTGCTATACTTTTTCCTAAATTGTTACTGTTGTAAGGACATGTTTGGTGTTAGAGAACATTGAAATTGACAGCATGCCGTAATTGCTATACTTTTTCATAAGGTTATTGAATTCATCAGTACACCGCCATGGGTGACACATGCTACGGTGGTTGTGGCCAGGGGCTAGAGTCTTGGATGCATGGCCGTCGGCCGAAGGACGAAGGCCTTACTTCCAAAACTCACGGCCCTGGCCACAACCACCGTAGCATGTGCCACCCATGCATACACCCGTAGTATTACGTTTCGATTGGCAAGTAGTGGGGAGTATGTCCAGTCTTGGGTGCATGGCCAATGGCCATGCACCCAAGAACAAAGTTATAAGTATTAGACGTGCAAGCCACTGCACACCCATCCCATGTAAGATCTATGGACATACAGCTAGGAGTGAAGCCTCTGGCCAGAAGCACTGAAGGATATCACACCTATAGAAAAACTGCCACTACAACACATCACTGAGGTGTTTGTGGAGAGACCCTGCACTCTTGGGTGCATGGCCAAAGCCCATGCACCCAAGACTGAAGTCATAAGCAGTGGAGTTACAAGTCAATATGGGTGTGGTGTAATGCGCAAGTTGTGTTGACGCCCTAGTGTTTTAGCTTCATGGCTGCAGACGATGGTCCAAAAAGTAAATTTATAAGTAGCTAATATACAAGGACCATGGTTTTGATATGCAGCAATGGTTGTGGATAGGACTTATACTCCTTGTACCTTGGTCGTAGGGCGTAGGTGGTAGGTTACTCACCGAAGATGCAAGGGCCAGCCTACAGGCACTGCAGCATATTAGTACCATAGATTAGACGTGTAGATTCCCATGTGTAGAAAATTACTGCCAATACTCTTACTCCTTACTTTGTTCAGAATCCACATCCATTTTTTAAGTGGCTACCGTACTTGGCGGAAGTATCACTTTTTCCATTTCTCTGATGAAAGAAAAAGGTGTGTTAGTGTTTGCATTTTCTGAAAATTTGCTACATTGCATAATAGACAGTTAACCTTTTTTTTTTTTACCCTCATATTTAGTTTACAAACCAGTGTACTGTGCATTGTGCTCAGTTTCTGTGTTTGCTTTTCTAATCCTTGAGTCTGGGGAAAAAAAATCCTTTTCGGATTTAAAAAAACCTTAGTTTCCTATGGTACTAACTACTTCCTTGTTTCCTTTGAGTGTTTCCTTCATCTTTCTGATCAATGTTATGTCTGTTGCCTTCCTGCCCATTTTTAACAACAGTTAGAAACCTGTAGGCGTATTCTAACTGTGCATTTGTTCCTACAGATTTGTGATACTCATTCATTTGTGTCGTTGTTGTATCCTGTTTCCTTCATCTTCCCATTAATGTTTTGTTTGTTGCCTTCCTGCCGATTTTTAACAACAGTTAGATACCTGTAGGCGTATTCTAACTGTGCATTTGTTCCTACAGATTTGTGATACTCATTCATTTGTGTCGTTGTTATATCCTGTTTCCTTCATCTTCCCATTAATGTTTTGTTTGTTGCCTTCCTGGCGATTTTTAACAACAGTGAGATACCTGTAGGTGTATTCTACCTGTGCATTTGTTTCCAACGATTTGTGATAATTATTTGTTTGTCATTCTTCCATCCTGTTGGGTAGTTAGATACCTCTGGGCCTATTCTAACTGTTTGTAGTCTTTCACATAATTTGTTGACAATCTTGAAGTACACATTATTTTGTAAATTTTGGCTTTAAGAACATTAAATACGCATTTGTTAGGTTAGCTGGCAATCTCTGCTTTAGAGTAATGGTGCTATCATTACATTCAAACCATCCAGAATTCTTTTTAATGTATGCAGTGTAGTGACCTGCATTGATTGTAGCTCCTGCATGGTAGATTATTCCTACTGTTGTAAAGTTTTTCTTTCCAAGTGACACTTGACCGTGTGTGAATCCAGCCAGTTTGCAGTTGCTTTTTGTGTCATCTGCATTATAACGTAGAAGCATAAGTATTATGTAGGCACTATGTGATTGTATGGAGTGTGGTTGTTGTCTAATTTTGCAGTACAGTAACTGCAACATATTAGGCGTTCAGTTAGTTCATATTTGTTTTCAGCTAAAAGGTACAAAGCTAATTCAAACCATTTAGAGTCTTCGTTGTCTTCTATTTTTTATGATATGGCCACATTTTCTGTGTTCCTTTTGTAAAACGTTCACACACACACACATGGTTTGGTACTTCAGCCGATGACTTTTAAATTTCACTATTTCTTTTCTGTATGTGTGCAATATAAGGTTGCTATGTGCAGAATTGTTGCTACTATGTTGTAAAACTGTTGCATTTTGTAAGTGGCTCTCATTTTCTGAATACGGTCAATTTCTTCTGGTAAGTATTTGGGTGCACCATGCAGAAGAGTGGTATTTAAATTGCCTGATTCTGAAGCTGGACTTTTTGCATAGTATATTTTATACACTAGATTTCTTACATTGGAATGATGTATTGATAGTCTTTTGATATCATGGAAGGTAATTTTGCAAATAGGCCCAGAAATGCAGGCTAATGGATGTCCTTTTAGTCCTGTGTCTTTCCGCACTGGACAAATATCCATATTTTGCAGCAGTTTCATTACTTTTATCTTTACCTTTTACATAATGATTGAGGAACTGACATAAAGATTTGAAAGCTTTGTTTGGAATGGCAAACATTGATGTTCACGGCCATTTGTATACTGGACGGTGTGGTTCTGCTGAATCGAGAGGTAATTATGAGTTTTCAGGGGATAGTTTTGTAAGCAGTGTTTCTTGTTCCATAATGGTAGTATTGATTTTCTCATACCCTCGTCCACTGCTATGGATGGCAATTGTATTTGTTTGATTTTGTTTGTATGCTTCTTCATTAAAATACGGCTCTGTGGTTGTTGTGTGACTCCATTCACAACCACAAACATGTAAGAAATTATTTTTGTTCACATTCCGTTTATTGCTGAGTTTCTTTTCTAGTTTGGTACTTACTTTTGTTAGTGCCCTCATCCTATTTAACACTAAAATGAACAACTTCCTTTTGAGAAGGATTGCACTGTCCATGAGAGCTTGTAGGATTAACTTTCTACGGTAGGTTTTAAGGGGTGAGGATGATTTCGGTCCTCTTTTTAGTAGATTCTGAAGGACTCTGTGATGAAACATTTTTGCTAAAATACTTTTTTTACTATGGGTGCTTCTTACACTGTCAGGATTATTAGGAACGTTGTTAGCTGTACTGGTAGGCATTTTTTTGACAACATTTCTGTGTTTTGTGACACTTTTTGATGGAGGAGGTACAGTTTTGGTAGTTGAGACTTCCTTTATTTTGTTACCCAACTGCATTAGCTGGTTTGTACCAACATTCTGTACAAACTGTACAACAGGTAGATGCTTACATTGGGCACCTTTATTTTTATTTGCTCTACTTCTGCGTTCCTTTCTACGAAGTTGCTTTTTTGGTAGGCATTCTTTGGTGTCTGTTGACAAAAAATATATACTTTGGTCTGTTGTCCAATGTATGTGTGCAGTGTGCATGTGTGCATGAGTCTGATGGGGAAGCTCTTTGTCATGGTGTGTCAACATGCATTGAACTCATGTAATGCTTTGGTAAGGCTACTTTACTGTTTGTATACTACTACAATGTGTTTCAGATGAGAGTGCAAAGTGGCCTACTTGTGACGAGAACCATTATTAATAACCGAAATGCCAAAAACTTGCTACAGCAATTTCTTTTCACAATCTAACCTTCTAAGGATTACGTATGTTATTTGAGTACCAAACACACAGGGATTTGTCAGCCATTCTGCCTGTTATTCTTTGTTCAATAAATGGATATTTGTAGGTAGAATGGTTTACAAATCAATGCTTGCTTTGTTGCCCAAAAAAAACAAATAACACACCCAGCCTCTTTCAGAAGTAGTTACATTATAATGGTTGTACTGTACTTACTTTTTTGTGCAAGATGAGCAGGTTTCTTCGGATATGTCGTCTGCACTGTAGATGCTGTTGATTCTCAGGAGAGTAGTCTTCACTGCGATTCAAAGAAACTCAATTGCTTTGTGTGTTTGCAGCAGTGATGATACTGCACACATTAATTGTGCTTCTTTCGTTAGAGCATTCAACTTTCATATTTAAACCCAGTGCACGTGTACATTTCACTTCACTCTGCACAATCTTTGCATGGTACTTGCAATATGGTACTTGAAAGTCTTTCAAAATAGCTAAAACTTTTAAGGGTATGGAAATGACTTGTTGTTTACAAAGTGCACTATGCATAGGACAGAGGTTTGTAAGCGATAGGGCATAATACTAGATGGGGAAACATTTTCTACTTGTAAATTAAAAGCATGATGGCGAAAAATAGGGAGACCCTCAGAAGGAAATGTCACCACCGCAATCGGGAGAGCTTTCTATTCTCATACGATCACACTGCAAGTAGCATTACTGTAGGCCGTACAGAGTACACAACTCTGACATTTTCACATAGAAAATTGAGTTCTGCCCTAAATAGGCATGCTTGCAAAGTATGTACAGGTTATGCGGACGACAGTAAGCAGTCGTGCGATTTGTGAATGACAAATCGGACATCTTGAACTTTAAAGGGGGAGCGTTGTTATGTATTCCCTATGGAGATTTAGCGGCATCATTTTGTTTAAATTAAATCATAAGGGTTCCACATGTTATGATTAAAATATACATACCTGTTCTCTATACTCATGCATGTGCACATGCATGGAGCTGTACGTAGAAATTCGTAATATTTGCACAGTAGCTTGTCAAGTAGGTGCTTTGCAATGATATGCGACTTCCATTCAGAATCATTGACAGTAATTTTGAAGTGCGCAATGTTGATGACAGAGTTAAAATTAGCGATGTTCAATGTGATTGGTGGATGATTGTGTGACTGCTTAGTTGTGTCCAATGAGGAACTCGCTTTGGTACCGCTGTAGAAAGGGTGGAAGGACTGGGTAAGAGTTACGTGCCGCACGTTGGCAAAGCTTGTCCGCTGGTAGGGCGTGTCACATACGGGTTTCTACAGCAAATCCTGCATGGAAAGGCGACTGTAGGCATCAGCCAATCAGATGTTCACATTACTCTTTTGTGTCGAAAGACGGTGCACACACTGAAGATGGCAGGTGGAGAGGGTCAGGGTTTTGATGCTTGGAGACATTTTTCTGCGGTAACCGGTCAAAGGGTCGACTACAAAGGATCGAATGGTCAAAGGATCGACGCAATAGGGCCGAAAACAAAAGGATCTAATTTTTTTTTTATTATATTTTTTGGGGGGTTTCGTTTAGGGAAAAAAAGTGGTTTTTACCACAAAAACGGGGGTTGGGGAGGGGACCCCCCAAAAAAAAAAATGTAAAAAAAAAAATAAATAAAATTTCGATCCTTTTGTTTTCTGTCCTTTTGCTTCGATCCTTTGACCATTTGATCCTTTGTAGTCGATCCTTTGACCTATAACCTTTTCTGCAAGGCTTCCAACACTATGCCGAGAGTAGGCATGTGGCACACCATTTCGATGTGAGAGGAGTGGAGGTGGTGTGGAGCGCTGACACTGATGCCAATGCTGCGGCAATTCTGAAAGTTTGTAGAGACATGCGTCCAATGACCACTCCTCTTGTGGTCATTTTGCACTACAGTGCTTGCCATTTTGGATACGTGACTTCACGTACTTTGTTGGCAGTTTTGCTCATGAATCACTCATGACCATCTTCCCAACAACGAAAGTCATTTTTTCTGCTTTTCTCCCTAGAGTACAATGGAGCAACAATTCTGTTTTCTGTCCAGATCAAAGTATCGGGAGGTGTATCATCAATCGCGGCATGCGTGCAGTCATGCTACGAGCTTGTATGTTTTTTTGCTGCCACGATATCATTGCACCAAGCAATGCGGGTTACTTTGAAGGAGATGGTATTGCGCTATCTTCCTTGGGAAATGCGATGTTCTTTTGGAACATAAGGCTTGCTTTAGAGAAGGTTCTTTAATGTTTGCAAGAGTAAAGCAAAGACAAAAAATACAAAAAATACATAAAATACCAGATGTCTGTACGGTATCTGGCCAAAAATTAAAAAAAGAGCCTACCTTAAAGGGGAAAAAGGGGAATAGTACTTTAATGTACCGTCGTCACGCTCTGATCCTCTACATGTCCGCGAACATGGCGGTAGTTTGCAGCCAGCACATATCACCAATGGGGATTCAGGGGTGGAGATGTATGAAAATGAGAATGAGCGGAGCTAGGGATTGGTCCATAAAGTTCAGTAGGTGTGTTCTGACCGACGTACTTTAGTAAGACCATCTTCTCGCTCACAGGAGACCACACAGCCATGGTTTTCCATGCTTGAAAACAGATTATCTGGATTTTGGGAGACTCATGGATACATTGGTTGAAGGTGCATGCAGAAAGCTGCAGTTTATCTACAAATCTCGGATTTCCTCATGTGGAAGTGCACTGGCATGGCGTGCGTGGCATGAGATGGCTGGACTTGGTACCTCTCTGTGTTACTTTACTGACAGAGCGTCCTCGAGATATACTGATCATTCATTGCGGAGGAAACAGTTTAGGCCATGTATCTGGAATTTCTTTGCAATTTGCAATGAAGGAAGGACTCGCAAAGCTCATGGACATGTTTCCAAATTGTCAAATACTTTTTCCCTGTATTGCCCAAAGACAAATATGGCTGCGTTCTTCTGCGTTTGGTCCACAAATGGAGAAAGCGAGACGCAATGTAATAAGGCTCTGTGTGCATTTTTAAGAGATGTTGGCATGTCCTCTTTCCACAATGAAAACATTTTGTTTCGCAGCACTTTCATTTTCCGCAGAGATGGAGTCCACCTCACATATGCTGGCAATCAGATTTTTCTTTGCAATGTACAAAATGCATTGCTACCTCTTTTGCATTCACACTAACCTATCTGACATTCCATTTTTACCAATCCACAGTTTTTGACCCACACAACACACCATCGAAAGGCTCTTTTCAGAGCTGCCACTTACTCCCAGCGTACACTTCATTGTGTTTGCTCCGCTTGCACCCTCCCTTTTTTCCCCTACGACTGTCTGCAAACTCTTTCAGAACTCTGCGGGGGTCTACGACCGTTACTTCATAGTTCTATTGTTATACTGAGAAAAGCGGCTCTGAAAAGAACCTTTTCTGTAATTTTTGTTGTTTTCACCTTTATTGCTTAACAGCACACGGCACACTAGGAGAAGAGGCCAAAGGAGTGTAAGGAAGGGACACCAGCCACACGGATAAGAAAGGGCAAATGAACAGTCAAAGATTTAGGCTGAGCTTTATTTAGGTAAGGAGCAGATCTTCTGGTGCTCTGTGACTGCAGCCCCAAAAGCACTTTGAAAACTCTCCCCCTGCAGAGTACTGCGTCACAATACATGCACTCTACTGTCACCTTTGAAAGGTAAGGGTCAACAGCATTGCAAATGGCTTGTGAGGCAGCTGGAGGGAGGCGCTCCCCCACAGGAGTGTCTCTTGTGGTGGGAGGATCGGACACGGAGGATGCTGTGGAAGAACTCAATCGACTACGCTCTTCACATGGCACCACCTTGCGAATGTCCGCAGTGTGGAATGAAGAGAGGTGTCGCTTCATGGTTGTTGTACCAAAACTGTACGCACCAAATCTCCCGTGACTCAGCACCACCTCGGACTGGTTACACTTCACCAGGTTCGTACATGCTTTTGGTACATTCCCATAAACGGAAAACAACCGCCACACCCACGACTCCCGCCGAATGCTCCTAGTGCGGAGTTCCTCCACTTCATTCTCTTCCTCCTCTTCTTCCTCGCTCTCTACATCCTCACCTATATATCTCTCTGCAGGCCCTTGGGGAGGTGGTGGTGGTGGCGGGTTTGGGGGTGGTGCAGAGGCTAATGATCCAACAGCAGCCATGGAAGCCATACCGATTATTTTCCTTTTGGTCACTACAGCAGTAAAGGCAGTAGACCTCAATCTGCTATAGCTAGCACAATGAAGATGCGCTCGGGGGTGTGGCCATTTGTAGGGCTGGAGGGGTGTGCCTCGTGACCGTCTTCATCCCTACACGGCGGTACAAAAACTTTACACGGCAACTCCTGAGGTCACCTACTGTCTGGGATATGTGAAATTACATTTTAATACTCTACAATACTTTGCCTTGTGTCTACAAGTTCTTTTGTACTGTCGCGGAAGCACACCAACTGTGCAAATTAGTCCCCACGCTGAGCGTGGGTGTGGTCACATGATGACGTCCTCAACACATCCGCGCCAGTAATGAAAGTTCCCTGGACAGCAAATGCAAAGAATTAAACGTGCGCATGCGCGCAAGTGTCCTGCGGACAGTGTTTGGGTTCTCAAAGTAATTCAAAGTGAGACGGACAGTTACGGACAGGCGCGATGTTCGCTATACTTACGTTTGTACTGTGCATGTGCACGCATGCTATGTTCACTGTACGGACAGTTCCAGTGTCCTTAGGACAACTCCATTTTGTTTGCCTACGAACTTGCCACCCCCCGCGCCTGTTCTACAGATGGCACCATTTTGGCTGTGCCCGATACGGACAGCTATACTGTCCTTCTCACACTCTCATTTTGCTCATTTACACCTATTCCGGACATTTGGTGTGTTCTACGAACATGTATCACCTCGCTTCCAAGGGGTACGGCGAGGTATAATATCCTTTGGACACCCCTTTCTGTTTATGTACACACAATTTCAACAGATGGTGCAGTCAAACATCAATTCCATCTTACTTGACATTAGTTAGGGTAGGTGTACTGCCTTTACAGCACCCACATTCCATTCCTTGCAGATAGGTCAAACTGTTTAAATACAAACTATTTCTCTACAACTACTGTACAAAAACATTTAAAACACACACACACACACATACACATCATTCTAAAGAAATAGCGGGGGAAGTGGACACTGAAACAAATATGGGGGAATTAGGATTCAACACGGGCTGGTTATGAGGAGAAGATTTGTGAGGGGAAGAAGGGATGGATATTTCATCAAAACGTCTATTTTCTTCTTAAAGGTTTGGGGATGGGTCACTAGGGAATGGAGAATCAGGGCAGGTGCAGGTGGGGCAATGGTAATGAACTTTTCCTCTCACACAGTCTCCACAAACTCCCGTAAACTTTTAAAATTCTCGCTCAATATGTCCATTTTCTTCTCTATCCTTTTTATCCTGTGTTCCTCTGTCTCATTTGTTGCCCTTACCTCTTTTTTTTCCTGGTCTGTTGAAAAAAAAAATACATAAGTTAAATGCCTATAAAATACTGGTCACTATTTTTCATAGGCAGAGCAATGTGTACCATTATTGTTGCTGTCTTCAGACATTTCCCCATGCGGGAAATACTCCTCCAGCCACTCCAAAGTACTAGCCATTTCTGACTCAAAACAACAGAAAGAAATTATGACTTCTACACCATATACCAAAAAAACCCACACCCATATAAAAAAAAACTGGCCTACACTCACTCTTTTGCTGTAATCTCCCTTCGTCCTACTGCGGCCCTCCACTGTCGTTCCAGGCTGCCGAGTTTCTATGAAGTGATTACACTGAGGGCATCCTTTTTCATTTTTATGTTACCATCCTCTTCATTCTACATGGTTATTAAATGTATTGTTTTCTTTTCCCAGCTTCAGGCTTCCATATGTATGTCAAATACGAACATTACACTACATATCTCTCAAAATCATATGATTACAGTGTATATTCTGCACAACTTCATTGCCACAATGTCATCCTTAAGTTCCACCTTCCAAAAACCTGTACAATTCCCTACAAAAAAACTTTGTTAAGGGGGGCGTTATGGCTAAATTGCCCTCCCAAAAACCTGTACACTTCACTACAAAAATACTTTCCACCTCCCCTTAATGCTTCAAATTAAAACCGAAAAACCCCTGAAATTCGACAGTTATGGTAAACTAACCCCCCAACCCTGCCACTGCCCCTGTGCACTGCTAACACTAACACCCAGACCATGAAAGATGTCATCTCAAATGTCAATGATGACATCAATGACGACATCAATTGTTTAGCCCCTTTCTTTTCCTTCCCTGCCATACATATATATGTACATTCAGTAAAAGAAAATCATTAAAGGAATGTTATACTTCACAGTGCAACCAAACACCACTGCACATTTCCCCATTATAGTAAGCTAAACAACCATAACTCGCGCCATCTACGTGCATTGCTAAGACTAACACCCAGGACATCAAAGATGAGATCGCAAATATCATTGATGACATCACTGATGATCCCGCGGGAATGGGCAAGGGGTGTAGTAAGCCGATAGGTCTTCCTTTGGGAGTTTTTGCGGTAGCACAGGTTATGCATCCGCAAATATATAATCAGCTACATTGTGTCTTAGGGTCTTCTACCAAACGTATCTTTCTAGTTTATTTTGTGGTTTATGTATGTGGTTTATGTATTCCAAAATTACATGCACCTGACACATCACGACACCATCTGAGTGCATGTAACTGGATTTCCTTTGTAGTTAACCAGGGACACTCAGCCTTGTACAACAGTCTGTTAATTTCTGTACTGTTTTATGATGCTTCTAGAAATGCTTTATTGTTTTCTGCAGTATAGTAGTCCAAGCATTTTGTCCCAGGTAAGGACAGATAATTGGATGGCAGAAATAATCTTGTCAGGTGAGATAAATGGGAGTCCATCTTCATCTTCTACTGTTCATTGAACATCCTTGACAATGCATCTACTTTGGTGTTCAAATGGCCTTGTTTATAGGTAACTGTAAAGTTAAAGCGAGAAAAGAAATTCATTCAGCGGTTTTGCTGCTGATTCATGGCTTTAGCTGTTTTAAGAAATTCTAGATTCCTGTGATCTGTGCCTACATTAATGGGATGCCGGGCCCCTTTCTGTAAATTACACCAAGTCAAAAAAGCTTCTTTGATTGGTAATAGTTCTTTTTCAAAAAGGCTATAGTTAGCTTCTGCCAAAGACAAGGTCCTTGCAATGGGATAAATTAATCTGGGTCTTTTTGCAGAACGGACGCATCAGCTTCTACAGCTTCTACAGTATACAGTTTATTTGGATCTGGTAAATGTAATATCAGAGCCAACAAGTTCTTTAAAGTTCTTGGGTTCTGGCCACTCTAAGAGGGAATTGATTTTCTGATGATCCATCTCAATTCCACTTGGGGACAGGATGTATCCTAAATACGCAATGGCATCTTGATGGAAGCTGCATTTAGATAGTTTGGCATACAACTGGTATTTCAAAAGATGGATTAGTACTTCCTTGACATGCTCCACGTGTTCGGAATATGTAGCAGACTAGACCAAGATGTCATCAAGGTAGATTACGGCATACACATCCAGAATATCCTTAAAGATGTAATTTCGGAAATGCTGGAAGGCGGCTGGGGCATTAAATAGATACTCGTAGTGTGCAAAGCGAGTACGGAATGCAGTATTCCACTCGTCCTCAGGGAAAAACCTTACAGGTTATATGCACCTCGTAGGTCTAATTTAGTTTACAGATGGATATGACGCACTTGGTCTAATAGTGTCTGAATAAGGGGTACGTGATAACAGTTATTTATAGTAATGGAGTTCAATTGGTGGTAATCCACACAAGGTCTTAATTATTCATTGTCCTTTTTTGGGATAAAAAATATTGGTGCTCCTGCTGACGATGTGGAGTGTCTAATAAAACCTTTATTTTGGTTTTCATCGATATAGTTTTTGAGCACTATATTTTCTTTTTCAGACAAAGCATAGGTACGTCCACAGGGTATCGGAGCCCCTCGGATCAACTCGATGTGGCAATCGTAGGGTCGATGCGGGGGAAACTTATTAGATTCTAACACATCAAAGACGGTAGCATATTCAATGTTTTCATCAGGTATTTTGGGCTCCGATGTTCTCTTTGTCGACTTTTTCAGCAGAGCTGGACTGCACTTTGGCCCTGGTGTTTTTACCAACGAGACGGGCTCAGACAATGTACTAGGTGAAGAGGGAACAAACTGAAGAGTGTGTCTTTCCCAGTCAATGAGTGGATTGGTATGTCATAATATCAATTGAAAGTGGGGAGCACTTATGTTTGTTGTATGTATAAGTTTGAGGGACAGATTCATTTTCTTAGTATTTCCTTTAGTTTATTTTGATAGGCAGGGAACTACTGTTCAGAGTATGGATAGTGAGGCATTTTTCAAACCCTTTTGAGTTAATAAAATGGCATCTTATGAAACACTTTTACAAAGTCGTTTGCCTCACATTTCTAACCCCTCACAGGGTCCACAACTAAATTAACATCCCCACCCAGAATGGCAGAATCCACATTGCTCTTTTGAATATGAGTAAAATTTCAGTGTCTTGGGCCTTAATTTTAACAGATAAAACCCTGCCATTAGGGTTCGAAGTGCTGGAAATAACCTTCATAGGTAAGTTCTTATTAAACAGTATAGAAACACCTCTTGTATTGGTAGTAAAAGTGAAATAATATGTTTGCCCCACTCAACCCCACTTGAGTTTGCCAGCTTCTATATCATTGAGATGGGTTTCTTGAAGGAGTGTTACATTACAAGGGATGGACTTCATGCAGGATAGGATTTTTGCATGCTTGCCAGAACTACACAGACCATTTACATTCCAAGAGACCAATTTAAGGTGCCCAGTTGATGCGGTTCTGGAAGATACCATGGTCATAAAACGAGTAGAGAAAACAAAACAAAAGAAAAAATGACACCCCAGCCAAAATGAGACACGGGCAAACAGGGAAAACCTTGAAAGAGTCACAAGTGGATGACTCACCAAAACATGATACAACAGCACAAAAATCAGAGAAATCAAAATGGGCGTTCTGAACATGTATAGAATCCACCCACCACCCAACCATAACATACTGTATAAATGAGCAAAGAGGACCATAAAACTGAGAAATCAATGGGTTTGAGGCATTCAAAACTGATGACAATCTAAGGAATAAAAGTAGAAATATTTGCATGAGTTGCGCAAGTCGAGGAGACAATCAAATTCTTAAATCCAAGCTAGGCACACATGGTGGAAGTAACATGTCACCAACTTTGTCATAACTACACCCAATTGAAGGAGAAGGGACCCAAAAAGACCAGCTAGGCAATGTGTAAAAAGTTCTATATACACCATCCATAATGTCCACGCACTGCAGTTCTTTGAAGCACCTATAAAAGTAGGTAAGAAGCCAGCCATCAACATGGGGAAGGGAAGCTGACAGGCCACAATACAAAACCCCCACCCCCCAAAACCAGACAAGACCATGCACGAGGAGTGTCACGCATTAAGAATAAGTGGGAGTGGAGGGTCCTGACGACCACAATAGAAACATTAACAACAGAGAGTTGGATTAACCTCCAGATCCCAATCAAATCATGAGATGACTGGTACAAAAAGTGATCTATAATGGATATATCCCAGTAGACAGTACTCCGTAGATCAGGGTCAGACGCTTTTTAACTTTCACATCGTATCATAATACAGTGCAACAAAATCACCTGCCTACATACTCAAAGCCAGAGGGACAATATTGCAATAAGGCCCAGCAGATATGGCTAACATTCAGCAGTGCAACACACATACCACAATGCAAATAATTCTTACCCCTTCCACTGACTTCCTTCCACCTGGGTCCTGCATGGCAGAGTGCACGGGACAACGCGGACCCCCACACACTTGATACACAAATTCCTCTGAAGATACAGCACAGCATGCGCAGTAGTGTTTAACTCCCCCTGTGCCTGACCATCGTCACCCACACAGGATCATGGGCCTGAAGTAAGCATGGCAGGAGCCAAGTAACCTGTCCAGTTGCCAGCACATCCATATCCTCAACAGCGATTGGCTGTCAGAGCACAACAATACATACTAGGAACCACACATTGTGCTAGGGCCCTTGTAGGTCTCACACACTCCGTTCCAGAGGGAGTGGGGAAAAGAAGACGTCGGACACTGCAGCGGGAGAATGGGAGCAGCACACACACACACACACACACACACTGCCGTTGGATCACTTAGAAGATGCAAGCCGCCATATGTCAGCGTGAAGGTGAGCAACAGCGTGGTCATGCCAGCTCTGCAGTGTGCGACAAAGCGAAGGGAAAGAAGAGTGTCCCATGCAAAGAGACCGTTATCAACTGTTGTGCCCCGCCATTTTCCTCAACCTCTCCAATAGAGTAAAACAACAATAAAACAATGCACGAAAAGGCAACAAGAAAGTAAAAAACAAAGAAACAATAATTCAATAATGCAATTGGCAGTCATGGTCACTGCACCATATCCAGAGAAGAGAGGGTCCCAGAGGGCAGCTGGCCAGACAAGGAGGGAATTTCTGAAAGTCACCCCACAGCCACCGTAGGTCAGAGGACCCAGTCAGCTAGAATGACAGAAGGATAGCCTCCCTTACAGACAATTTCACGAAAGAAATAATGATTTGTCTTGGTCTGCCTGGGTCAATCTCGCCAGCTCTAAAGGCTATGTCAATGTCACCCGTGCACAAACCTCCATTCAGAAAACATTGAGAGAGGACTTGAAAGGCCAAGCCACCACGAACAGATCTGTATTCTCAGGTACCCCAAGGAGGCAAAGGTTCTTACTCCTACGCTGTATTTCCAAGTGAGCATTTCTCAGCTGTAGTCTGTTCATCTCCTCACGCAGGTCGTTGTAAGCTCTGTAGCTCCAGAGACTTCTCTTTCCAGGATGACAGACCTCACCTCAACTTCAGTCACTCACTCCTCCAGAGTACGAACCTTGCCCAACAGGTCTGACAGGGTAGTTTTTACCTCTCCAACATCACTGGCAACCTGCTTCAGGAGAGCATAGATGTCTGTAATGTTGGGAGCATCATCTAAATCCAGAGGCAGAGGAACTTGTTCGAGCTTTTTGGATGAGGGATTATCTGGCACCTCAATCTTCTTCTTACTCGACATTTTAGTATGTTAATAATTCAAAACAAATGTGTCAGCCACGGTGGTGGGCAGGAGCCACTTGCAGTACTTTGATGAAACAGAAGTACTAAAGGACTATGACAAAGGAAAAAGAATAGGAGGAAGGACTATGATTAAGTAGACGGACTATGACAAAAGACCATGATGAAGGATTCCTATGATGACTATGATGAAGGAGAATGAGTGGGACGTAGGACTATGGTGAAGGTCTAGGATGAAGGAAAAGAACCAAGAAAAACGAAAATAATTATAATGAAGGCCTATGATTAAGGAAATGGACTATGATGAAGGAGAAGAATCAGGGAAAAGGAAAATAACTATGAAAAAGGACTATAGTGAAGGAAGAGACTTTGATGAATGACTTTACAAATTACTATGATCAAGGAGAAGGACTAGGACAAAGGAAAAAACCTATGATGGACTAAAACAAAAGATGACCGACTAAGGAGAAGGACTGTGATGAACAGGAAGGACAATGGGGAAAGACTATGATGAAAGGGAAAGACTATGATGAAGGGGAATGACTATGGTGTAGAAGTAAAAGGACAAAGGAGAAGTACTATACCAACAGTGAAGGTGTATGTCCAAGGGGAAGGACTATGGCAAGGTAGGAGGACTATAATGAAAGTGAAGGTCTAC
Source organism: Ambystoma mexicanum (assembly GCF_040938575.1). Taxonomy (NCBI): domain Eukaryota; kingdom Metazoa; phylum Chordata; class Amphibia; order Caudata; family Ambystomatidae; genus Ambystoma; species Ambystoma mexicanum. Next base: position 1,250,317,394 of record NC_090937.1, on the reverse strand, counting down.
GATAAATGATTAGGATGAAGGACTAGAAGAAATAATGGTGAGATGAAGAACATAATATATAACAAACTGTGATGCAGTAAATCTATGCCAAAATAGTTGCCAGTTCCCATACCAACTAAACATTCTCTCCTTTTGCTCTAGCAATGTTTTGGTCACAAGGTGGCACTAAAGTACTAAAGTACTAAACGGATGCTAAACCAAAGAACTGAACTTAACAGATGACTTGGGAATGATGATCCTTTGCCACTGGATCTTCCTCTCTCTTCTCAAGCACTCACGTGGGCATCCCCTCCCAAAAAAGCCTTCTCCCGATCCTTCCTGCTCGTCCAAATATTGCCTGATCGTTCCTTTCCTGGGAAAATTCCTGGAGAAACTGCCCATTGACAAGGTTTCTAGACAAGTCTGATCTATGAAAGTCTCATCAAAACAGGTTTTGACTTCTGCAATCTACCATTCCTTCACCACTGGAGCCTTCCCTTCCCCCCTGAAGCACTCTCTGGTGCACCCTCTTCTCAATAAAACCTCAGCTGACCCCTCCTGCCTGGCTAACTATCGCATGATCTCCATCAATCCTTTCCTGGGCAAACTCCTGGAAAAGGTGGCCATCTCCCAGCTTAATCTTCACACTGAATCTGTTGGTTGTCTCCATAACCATCAGCCTGGCTTTAGAGCAGCCAGAGCATGGAAACTGCTCTCCTAAACATGCATGAAGACCTGCTCTCTAACCTTGATTCTAATCTCCCCTCTGTCATCTTACTCGATCTCTCTTCTGCCTTTGACACGGTCATCCATGCCATCCTGCTCAATCGTCTCTGTGATAACCTGGGTATCACCGAACAGGCCCTGGCCTGGCTGACCTTGTTGGTCTCTGATCAACCCTCCCAGGTCCAACTTGGGTCCTTCCTTTCCTCTATCTCGCTCTCCCTCTGGTGTTCCCCAGGGGTCTAACCTCTCTCCCTTGCTGTTCAATCAATACCTGGCACCTCTTGCCCACCGCATTGCCGCTCTCTGCTCCAACTTTCAGTGCTATGCAGATGACACGTTTTCAGGCTCCCCTCTGCCAACTCTTCTCCTTCTCTCATTTCTGACTGTCTGTCTGCGATCCAGGAATGGTGTGCCGCCAACGAGCTCTACCTTAATGTCAGTAAAATGGTGCTTCTCCTCACCGGCACACCTGCACCCTCCTTTCCTATCACTCTCTGTCCAGCCTCTGTTGTCCCTGTTCCTGCTCCCACCTATGAGGCTAAGAACCTCGGGGTCATCTTCGACTCCACACTCTCCTCTTCTCCTCACATCTCTGACATTTCTAAGAAGTCAAACTACCAACTGCACCTCCTCACAGGTATTCTTCCTTTCTGCTCCTTCCCCCAGAAGCTCACTCTCTCTAGAGCTCTGGTTCTCTCTAGGCTGGACTACTGCAACAGCCCCTTTCTAAATCTGCCTGCTTCTACTCTCTACCCTCTGCAACTCATCCAGAACAGGACTGCAAGACTTGTCCATGGCCTCAAGCCCAGAGATCGTATCTCTCCAGCAATGAAATCTCTGCATTGGCTCTCAATGCCTGCAAGGATTAAGTTCAAGACCCTCTGCATTGTCCACAAGCCGTTCTGGGACCTGGGTCCTCAATACCTCCAACTCTCTCTTCGTAAATACTTTCCTACTCAAGCTCTTCGCTCCTCCACCTCCAACTCCCTCAGGGTCAGTCGCTTCTCCAAGCAACGAGTTGGTGGTAGGTGTCTTTCTTCGGCTGGGTCCTCCCTCTGGAACAGCCTCCCTGCCTCTCTGAAACTTGAGGAGAACCATCTCTAGTTCCGGAAGCACCTCAAGACCTTCCTCTTTGCTTGTGCATTCTCTCTTCCTCTCCCCTGCTGATTTCCTGTCTAATACTGCATTGGTCACCTGGTTGCCCTCTGATTTCGGGCCCACGTCCTTGCCCGACCAGTTGCACACCTGCACTGTCTCCCAGAAACCCTTACACTTGGGTCTGTATCTGTAACCCTACAGTCCCCCCAACCTGCACTTTTAGACACCTACTGTCTGCACCCACCCTTGCACCTGCCACCTGCTGGCAGCACTTCTTTTTATCGTTTTGATCCCTTGTACAGCACTGCTCTTTCCCCTGGCACTTTTCCCATCCCCCCTCTCCTTGCGTGATCTCAATGTCACTTGGTCTATTAAGATTGCTTTCTCTGTCCTCCCTCTCTTCCCACTTCCTTGCCTCGTTTCGCCTTGAAACACTTGTGTATAGGCACGTCACAAATGCCATATCATATCATATCTCTCAACTAAAGCTCCACATTGAATTTGCTGATTATCTCCATGACCATCAGTCTGGCTTCAGATCGGCCAGAGGCACGGAAACTGCTCTCCTGAATTCCCGTGAAGATCTTCTCTCCAACCTTCACTCCAGCTCTCACTCTCTCTTCATCCTCGTTGACCTCTCCTCTGCCTTTGAAACACAGTCAATCACACCACCCTGATCAACTATTTCAGTGTGAACCTTTGCATCACTGGTCAGGCTCTCGCGTGGCTGACCTCCTTCACCTTGAACCGACCCTCCCAGGTGCAACTTGGGTCCCTTCTCTCCACCACTTCTCTTTCCACATGTGGTGTTCCCCATGGCCCTATCCTCTCACCCTGGCCCTTCTATGCCTATCTGTACCCCCTTACCCACCTGGTCTCTACTTTCTCCTCTAACGTTCAGTGTTAGGCGGATGACACACAGCCCTCTTTCAGGGTACCCTCAGCCTCCTCTCCCTCCGTGCTCATTCCTGACTGTCTATCCGCTATTCAGGGATGGTGTGCATCTAATGACCTCTGCCTTAATGCCAGTAAGGCAGAGATCCTTCTCATTGGGACCCCTGCTCCCGTGTTATGTCTTGTGTTTCCCTGCCTTGGTCCTGCATGAATGCTTGCTTGATATAATGCCTTGTGGAATGTATGCCTGTGGAACGTTGTGGTATGAATGCCCCTGGAGATTCTGTGTATGTCAGTTGCAGGGAACCTGGCTTAGAGTGAGGGGACTGGTGGATGTTCTCCTGCTATGTAACTTACCTTCCTTCATATCCTGTTATCCTGAACCTGTACCTGGAACTTAAGTAGAGAGTGCAGAGTGGCTCTTGACTCATCTGTCAGAAAAGAAGGGAGCATGAGAGAATGCAGCACACAGCAGAGAGCAGAGGTTCGGTGCTGTAATACAGAGTAAGAGGAGACATCCACCAGCCTCCCTCACCCCCGGCCCTCCACAGTGAGCTCACCCCTTGTGCAAAGCAAAGCAGTTATGTCAGGTACAGTGAGGGGCAGCTGGGGCGGGAGCGCAGATGAAGGAAGAAGTAAGAAGGCCCCCTGCAAGCAGAATTGGGCCATCCTGCAGTGTCAGGACCAGTAAATGTGGTCAGTGGGCCTGGGAGAGAAACCTTGGCGGCTGGACACCAGCCTGGGAGTGAGCACTTTTCTTGGCCATTCTGTATGTCAGAGCACCTGTTGGTGGCTTCAAACAGCCTGGGAGAGAACAATTGGCGGTTGGTGCCTAGAAGACCAAGTGTGGTGGTCCTGAGTGACCTGGGAGAGAGAATCCTGGGGTCCATTATAACCTGGAAGTGTGTGACGTTAATGAAGCCAGAGCAGCAGTGGCCCTTTTACAGATGCAGCACCATCCTGGTGTGTGAGTTGCTGCGGCTCAGGACCCGGCTGTGGGAGGAGTGGGTATTTTGCTATGGCAACACATAGTAAAACACTCTGCGTCATCCCTCAGACAATTTACTGTCTGGGAACAGAGAAGAGCGTGGTGTAGGAGTATATCTTGTTCCTAACACAAGGTAACATTCCTTGTGCTCCATTATCTATGTTGATTCTTGACTAAGAGGTCAGTCTGCACTTCGACTCAGTAGCTCGGGTTTTCAGAAATACACATGGCATGAATTGTGCTTCTTTTAATCATCGAAACGCACATTCTACAATTAGCCACGGCGGAAAGTCAGGAGTCAGGAAGACGGGAGGCACCTAATTTACATATTAGCTACGTTTTTGTCAGCTATTCGAGGTCCTAAATTAAAGACAAAACAACGTGCTCAACATTCCTTGTATTTCTGTGATGGGGCATGTTAAAGAGCTTTCAGAGCAGTGACTCTGTGAATCTTTACCGTGGGTGGAATGAAAACCCAGTAAAGTAAGCAAAGTGATCAAAAATGGAGTTCGGAAGGCGCGATCGCGTGATTCAATGTGTGTGTGCTTAGGCCAATACAACATAATACAAAGTGGATTATTTTTACAAACCCTCCTTCTGGCCTAAGCCAACACATTGCTAATACTTTGCGATCATATATCATCATCATCATCATCAGAACAACCTGAGTCATCAGAGTCATCTACATTGATAGTCATAAACTGTTTGATGGCAACATCTTGCATGATGAAGGCCTTAGTCATATTGACAGGAAGATGAGGACCAGGTTTCAACTTCATCAGAGATCTAGAACAGCAATTACCTAGAGCAAAACCTAGAACAGGCAAGCATTGTATGCATCAGCAGCAGAACAGAATTGCCTCAATGATAATAGCCAGTGCTGAGAATATTTTCCAACCCCAAGTTCTAAGCAGGTTTCAGACCCCTGTTTCAATGTCCCAATCCCCTTCAAGAACGTGAACTTCAGAGCTCATTATATGTAACCTTTTGATTGCCTGAAACACAGTAGGAGAGGAGTCAGGTACGTACACACAACACACGGGCCTGACCATTTTGCATACACCACCACGCTCAGCTAACATAACATCTAAAAACATTCTATTCTGAAGAGCAACTAACCTAATGGCTCTTCGTCCTAATGTCATTTTGAACAGTATGTCAGTTGTCTCATTAATAGTGTTTTCTAATACACTAGCCAATCTCCTAATATCTCGAGAGTTTATTATTTGTCCCCAAAAGGGAACCATAGTTTTTGCTATGTCTCCTAATGCCTGGAGAGGGGTGACATCATCTATTCCCCTCCTAGGGCGGTGTTTCAGTATGTCTGCATTGGATGTGACACACACTTCTGGCAATAGTATCCCCAGATAACAAGTTCCTTCCCAAATCTTTAGGTAACTATGGATAAGCTTCCTTGCCACAGACAAAGTAAATGGATCCCCCAATGTATAAGGGCCTGTTCTCGTTCACCAAAGCTGCAGTGTTTACACATTTATCATACATGCCCATATACCGGGACCCTTCCTTTCGTAAACCGAATCATGATTAATGGTGTAGGAAGGCGGAAGTGCTTCCTTATTTTCTACTGGTGACATTCTATATGAGATCATAGATTGATAGGGTGTAGCATTCTTATCAGAATTCTTAGTTGAGGCAGTATTGGTCGTACTTTTATTCGCAAAGACAGAATATCCTAGAGGTAACAGAACTAGTTGGTCGAATTCATTAATGTTTGTTCTATCAAAGTTACCGGTGGCACTATCGCTCCATCTCCCAAAAAACAGAGCTCTAAACGATGCATACCAAGAAGTTGATAGTAGGAGTGGATAGATGTACCATCTTAGACCCATCCTAGACCTTTCTCACAATGTTGTGGTAGGTGAGAACATAGCCAGCAGTTGTTCAAGATTACATGAGTGGCATTCATGATCTGTATGAGTGTATTATCATAATAGAACTGAGGAAAAGTGGGCAAGAAGACCACAGAGAATACCATCGCTGTCACCATTGTATTATTATAATATCCTTCTCAGTGTTTGAGATCGAGTGGGCGAAGAGTGTGAGACTGCACATAGAGAGGAGACAAGGTGGTCGTACTGACAGTAGGCAGCAATATACTAAGCGGATGTGAACTCTCTAGATACCATAGCACACATATTAGTGTAATTACGATACATGCTACAATTGTTATTATTATAAAACTGTCCCTCCTGGACCATAGCCCATTTGATACATGCTTTCCAGTGGTAATGCTTTCCATGTCCTCATGTCTATGTGCCCCAAATATAGGCATAGTTTTCAGGGTCCGTTAAGGAGCATCACTGAAAAAATGTTCTATATGTTCATCCGTGGGTGTCACGTGACCATGAGGCCGATGTTGCTTGTAGTCTTCTTACCAGTCTTCTTACCCTGCCCCCCTCTTGAACTCCTTGAACCGTCTTTAGGGGGATTAGAGGGAAGGTTGTTGGTTTCTTGTAGGTGCAGTATACATACTACACTTTTCTATTCTACAAAATGTCATTGCCTAACTATTTCTGTGGTCGAAGATTGCACCTCGTTGTTCCAGTTACAGAGTGGTCCGTGAACAAGGGATCAGAATCTGAAGAAAGTGATGAATCCGCAAGTTGTTTGGGTTCAAAATTATACTCAGTATCAGAATGGGTGCCCTCACTGAAAGGCACACACTTGGTTTCAGGATCATCAACCCCCTCCTTAACCCACTTGTCATAGGGCAAAGGCAAGGGCACTCGTATATGGTGCACAACATGGATCCAGTGTCTTTTACCCTCAACTCGAATGGCTGTCTGAGTAGCCATCAGCACCTGATAGGGTCCTTTCCAGCGAGACGCAAGGCTGGACTTTCTTTCAAAGTCCTTGATCAGCACGAAGTCACCAGGTCGAATTCAATGACCAGATCCTTCGTATTTTTCAGGCAAAGTGGCTCGAACCTGTTGGTGAATCAACACAAGTTTTGAGTCAATTGGTCACAATAATCAGTTAATAACGGGTACTCTATTTCTGACAATTTCCTGGGTCTAGGTGCATTCCATATATCAGCAGGTCTCCCCATAACAATTTCATAGGGAGAAAGCCCCATCCTTGTCTGAGCCGCAGTTCTCATAGGAAGCAATGCTAATGCTAATGAGTCAGGCCATTTTAATTTACTGTGTGTACACACCTTTGCTAGTTTGTTCTTAAGGATACCGTTATGACGTTTCACCAGACTGGCACTCTGAGGATGTCTCGCGGAATTAAATTGGTTGTTAATTTGTAGCGCCTCGCATACCTGTAGAATGACAGCTGCTATAAAGCGTGGTTCATTATCAGACTAAATTACTCTGGCTAAGCCAAATCTGGGAATTTCTCTTTTAGCATTACTTTTGCAGTGGATATGGCAGTGTTATTTCAAAGGTAAAGCCTCAACCCATTTACTGAAGGCACATATTACTACTAGCACATATTTATAGTTATGTTATCGCTCCATCTCTATGAAGTCAAAGTGAATCACTTCAAAAGGCATGGAGGGAGGTTCAAAACTACCCTTAGGTGCTGGTGTTCCCTTACCATTGTTGTGTTGGAGACAAATCATACAGTTTTGAACCAATCGTTCTGCAATTTTGGGAATGTTGTCATTATACCATACAGGGTCTAAATGCTTACAAATACTATTCGCACTGATGTGGGCTGACCCATGTGCCATAGTAACTACAGCTGTTACATATGCGTTGGGCAGCATCTACCTCTGTTTTTCACGGTCAACCCAACAACCTTCATTATCCAACCCTCCAGGCCCAGAAGCTCAAAATTCCATCCCTTCCTTGGTTGCTTCAGCCTGAATCTCCTTTACACTACTAATGCCCTCCTCCATCATCCCAGTTTCCGCAACCCACCTAGCAGAATCTAACACATGCATTCTCGAGTGTGGGTTGGTGGTAGTTTGTTTTGCCATTTAGTCTGCCAACACATTAACTTTTCCAGTGTCGTCAGTCATCATCGCTAGCTGTCTGGTTACGGACACTGCAGATGACAATTAAACTATTAAGGGACCATGCTGAATCTTTGTACCATGAGATGTTAAAAATCCCCTTTCAGCCCATAATCTTCCAAAGTTGTGAGCTACTCCAAAGGCATACTGACTATCAGCATAAACATTTACACTAAGACCTTGGGATATCTCACAAGCTCTAGTCAACGCAACTATTTCTGCAGCCTGGGCAGAGTTGTGAGGAATTCTCCTGCTCTCGATAATAGTATCTAAAGTAGTGATTGCATAGGCAGCAGTGGAAGTGCCATCAGGCAGTTTAAAACAAGAACCATTGCAGAATAGCTCTCCATCAGGAGATGTTAATGTTGTATCATTCACATCAATCCTGCCTTTAGTATCCTGTTCAGTAACATACAGTCAGTCATGGGATGCATTGCTAGTGCAGTCGTCACTCAGTGGAGGCAAGTTCAGCCCAATTCATAGAACAGCATTTTTTAATTTTGAAGTGAGGTGCGAATAGGATCTACTCATACCTCGTGAGTCGGGCACATGTGAGATGCTGAGTTTGTGTTCTATTCAACAGAACATCTACTGAGTGAGGTACCATCATGGTGGAGGAGTGACCCAGAACGATACCCTCCGTTTGTTTGACTGAGACGGCAGCAGCAGCTGCAGCCCTGAGACATTTTTGGCAAACGCATGCAACAGGGTCTAACCTGGATGAAAAATAGCTGCATGGTCAGCTTTTTCCACCATGTTCCTGTGTCAAAACAACCAAAGCGCATCCATTTCTCTCATGCACAAATACGACAAGCTCCTTTTTATAATTTGGTGTGCCCAATACTGGCGCTGAACATAATGCTGTTTTGGGCAGATCAAAAGCTTCCTGACAATCTGTATCCCAAGGTAATAGTAAAGCTACACCCTTTCATGTCAATGCCAACATTAGCTTCATCAAAAGTATAACATTCGGAATCCATTGTCTGCAATACGAAACCATGCCGATAAAGGCCCTAACTTCTTTCTGCGTATTGGGAACAGTCATACCAGAGATGCTTTATATGCATTAAGGTGTAAGGCGCCTACCCTCCTCCAACAGGAGATAGCCTAAATAGGCGACCTCCTGTTGACAATATTAAAACTTTTTCAAAGATGCTTTATAGCCATGCTCAGCTAGATGCTTTAACAATAGAACAGTGCCCTCCATGCAAATACTTTTGAAATCAGCAGCAATAAGAAGGTCATCAATGTACTGTATCAGTGTGCAAGTAGAAGGCAAATCAAGAATATCGAGTTGTTCCTTAAGGGCTCTGCTGTAAATGCCAGGACTCTCAGTGTATCCTTGCAGTATTCATGTGAAAGTGAAAGAGCAACCACCAAGGAAAAATGCAAACAAGTATCTACTGTCTGGGTGAATGGGTATGCTGAAAAATGCTTTCTTGAAATCGATGACAGAAAAATGTGTAGCCGTAGCAGGAATCATAGTAAAGATGGTGGTGATGTCAGGGACAATGGGAAACTGTGGTGCTACTACCTTGTTAATCGTGCAAAGATCAATAACAAAACAATAGGGTAATGCATTGTCACTTTTCTTATAAACAGGCAAAACAGGACTATTGCATGTGCTTCCAGCAATCTCTTCGATAACACCTTCATGCATTAAATCAGAGAAAATACTTTTAAGTGCTTGTTCACCCTCCACAGATACTTTATGCTGTGGGATGCACGGTAACGTAATACCAGACTTTAACACTATGCGTACTAGTTTGACAGTCATTATCCCTACATCGTTATCGTTTACTGGCCATATATGCATAGGCACCTGGTGTAATTCACTCGGTAAAGGCGAAGCCATAAATTGTGAGGTGGAATTCAGCTGGGGCGAAATGGTCAGATACACTCCATCTGGCAAGCAGTTTATTACTGCGTGCAATTTCTTCAACAAATTGAATCCCAGCAGATTTTCACCACAATTCGTAGTCAATAAAAATGGACAAGAATCAGTAAATGGACCCAAAGCTATTGCCACTGGTCGAGAAACCAGACTCACTACTGGAGTACCAGAAAACTCTATGGATACATTGTTTCGCCCTGACAGGGGAATATCTGGATCCCTCAGATGGTCAATGGAGCACTTCTGTGCTCCTGTGTCCACAAGAAAAGTGGTTCCCCAATTCCCGACTTTCATTTCTACGTAGGGTCCTTTCTGATCTACAGGAATAGGTTCTACGTAGGTTCCAGACTCAGCTTCGGGCTGTCCTAGCAAAATAAAACATAATCAGATGTAAGATCTTCAGTAAAATAAGAGTGTGCAGCGTTGTCAAAGGTGTTCTCATTCCCAGTATTTTGTTGCTGCTCCCCCTGATTACCCATATTATTATCATGTCGCTCTCTGCTGGAGGATCGGACACTGTGCCCTCCAGTGACCTTCTTGCTTACAATTGGCACATTGGTTCATATTAACAGGCTCTGTTTGTGGTACAAACTGACTTCTCGGTTGCGTATTCCCACCCTGTGGTCCTCTCGCAATCTGTTGCAAAAGCACCCTGGTTTTTAAATCTACCTTTTTCTTTTTGATTTTCAGTGATCTGCCACTGAATGTCAGGCAATAAACCTTGCACAAATGTATCAACAAACAATCTCTTTCCTGGTTCTGTACTCAAATCCTGGCCACTGAAATCTAAAAATACTTGTTCAAATCTTTTTAAAAACTTAGTTGCTCTCTCTGTCTTCCCTTGCATGCATGCGGTTAGTTTATCCCAAATAATTCTCTTTTCTGGCACTAGAGTCTTCAGTTTAGTCACGATGTGGTTTGGTAACATTAATATACTATGAGGTAGCTTTTCCCCAGCTTTCCTGGACCTGTCTGCTAGTTCCAGTGCAACCCAAGTATTGCCCATAGCAGGTTGATTGTCTGCTGTCCTAATCTGCTTCCATAAATCTGCTGGCAGAATCACAGGGAATAATAAATCGATGTGACCTAAAGTGAAAACCACCAATTTTAAAAATGGATTCTATTTCTTTATAGAACTCTGCAGGATTCTTTTTAATGTCTGGGATAGACTGTTTAAGGGTATTTACTTCCTGACGTGAAAATGGAACATGACCAAACTGCAAAATATAATGGGCTAGAATAGTCGTGGCAGCTGCTCCGTCAGCTGGAGGCATCTCTACTTTCGGCACAAGAGTCAGAGGAACCTCTCTCATAGCTAACCGTTCATTAAGGAGTAAAGCCAAATCGAGGGACAATGAGGTTAGCGCGGTGTCAGCAGAAAAAGCACGCTTATAAATTACCATAATATCAGCGGTACAACACAATTTCTTCCTCAAGCATTCATCTTGTAAATATTCTACCATAACTTGTAATACTTTTCTTTGCATAGGTGGAGAATATTGGCTAAACGTGTCATGAAACTCGATAGGCGAAATGGAGGCATCTGAGATACATCTAAGAGTGTCTCTCGTACATATATGCATTTCTTCAGTAACTGTTTCCGGTACAGGCAAAAATCTCTTCTGCACATATGATGTTTGTCGTGTACCTTGGTCCAATTCTATTTGGAGTAAGCGGTCAAGTTCATGCTTAAAGAAAAATTATTTCGCTAAGTGTTCATGCACTTTCAGTGTGGTATCTCTAGTACAAGACAGGACATTTAAATCCTGCAATTCCTGTGGAACAGCTGAATCCCTTAGATCACCCCAAATTGTGGCTAGGTATAGTCCCATTTTCTCTATCAACACTTTCTGTTCAGGGATACCCCCATGATCTATTAGAGAACCCGAAGTGGCTACTTCGTCACCCCCTTCTATAAATGTCTCTGCCCAATTTCGCAACTCCTTCTTATGTGCAGGAGGTATTGTGCTACGTGTTACTAGTCTTTGATCGCTAGGGATATTTGCGGGTGTCAAAAGTGGCATAGCAGAGGTAGTCGGTAGCAAAAGAAGGAGTAAGTTGTGTGCACTAGCCGGCTAAGGAAGTTCATCAGATTGTTGGTGCAGGTAATGGTGGCTGTGCTTACTGTGCATGCGGTTGGGGCGGTACCTGTGGAGGCAGTGCAGTAGGGGATGTTCGTCTTTGATTTAGTCATTTATTTATCAGCTCATCAGATGAATGTAATTCTTTCGACGGGTATATTTTCTGCGCTTCTAATTGAAACCGACTATCCATATTCATGATAGCTTCTTCTTGCTTTTGTTGGTCATGAGCTAAACCTTTTCCAGCTTGAGTAATGTGTCTAAGTGCGTGTTTCTCTCTGCTTTTGAGGCGTTGGGTGGCTTCCTTTCGCCAATCCCTAATGGCATCAAAGGCAGCAGGCCTTGATTTCTTGCTCAACAATACAAACTCCAAATTCTCAATTCTAGCCATCTCAAAACTTCCCAATCCTGGCCATTGAAGTTCTGGTTCATGTCTGGTTTTACAATGCCAAATACTTTAAACACTATAGCACAAAAACCGAATTTCAAGTACATATCATATGACGGCGACCATTCGGTTGTCTTCTCCTGCCACAAAGTGTTGCCCAACAAGATGACAACTTACTAGAACCAGGCATCCTGAAAAAGACAGTTTTACCTGGCCAGCATGCTACGCATAGTATATCTGTGGTGTCCAAAACAAAACAAATATCACGCACTGATAGTTTGAAACAGACTCACCTGATTTTAAATCAAAGTTTCCCCCCATCAAATCGAATGAACCCCCGTCATGGCTGGCGGTCTTCCCAAAATAAAACCTTGTCATTGCATAGGGTTCGCAGCTCTCGCCGTGACAACCTCTGGGTGAAGCGTGGTGAACGGAGATCGCAAGTAGCAGTCTGCGAGGAAGGGTGTCTCTAGGTGCAGGGGCCCCCGATACTCACTGGTCTCGGTTCGTCAACTTCGTCCTCGCAAATCGCAACGGGTCGTCATCAGAAGAGCCCCATATTGGGCACCATCTGTTAGTCCCAAATATGAGTTTACTGCAAATAAATGAAGACGCATCAGTCACGAGAAACAAATATATAACAACAGTTTATTATCACTTAAGCAGACCCAGATTCATCAATGCATGTGTGCAGGCATAGAGAAGATGAGCGAAACCCTGGGGGAGCGAACGTACTTTATACTTTCTCAAAACGCTGCAAATTTGCCTTGGTCCATCGTGTGATGATGGTTAATGACCTACAGATGTGGGTATTTCGCTATGGCAGCACATGGTACAAAGTTCTGTGTCATCCCTCAGACAATTTACTGTCTGGTAACATAGAAGAGTGGGGTATAGAAGTATTTCTTGTTCCTAACTGTCATGGGTATCAGGCAGGTAGTTGGGGCAAGCTGGGTGGAGGCTTGGCAGGCCTAGCATAGGCACACAAAGAACCCATAACAAATCCCTCCTTTCATTCCTTCCTAGTGTTTGTAGTAACTTCCTGGTTACCACTTCCTGTTGCCAAACAGGAAGTGCATGATAACTCATGAGCTCTCTAGTCTTTGGGTTTGGCTGGCTATATAAGCCACACGCAAGATTCTTCCAGTGCTTTGTGTTGCTTACTGTGAGAAACACACTTGCCGTGCTCTGGATCAGCCAGCATCTGCTTACCTGCTATGGATCATCCTGTTTCTGCTTTCCTGCCCCGGATCATCCTATTTCTGCTTACCCGCTCTGGATCATTCAGCTTCAGCTTACCTGGTCCTTACTCCATGCCGCAGCTATCTCCAGTCAAGAGGGGACTTCTACACCGGCACCTGTAAGAACAAAGAAGAACATACTCACCAAATCTTCAGGCAAAATCCAGGTTAGTTACATGAGCGCACAAACCCCTGTAAGAAAGAAGAGACATTATTCATTGCGCTCGCTCTAATAACGCAGACACTTATTTCACTGCGCCCTCTTTCTCTATGCGGTGCATACTTACCAAAAGCCTCCGTGCAAACTTACCTAACCACCAAGTCTCCAGTAGCGCTGAACCCGGACTCGAGGCGCTACTACCACATAATTTCTCCTGCAAGGGAAAGGGAGAGACATTACCAGGTGCGCTCGAATTGAAGGTGCTGCGCAAACCTACCAGCAGCTAGCTTCTACATGCAGCGCTACTCACCCACAAAAATACCGGCAAACAAAGACAATACGGACAATTTTGGACACTCAACATTCTCCGCGCAACGTTCACTTGTGGGAAGGACTTTCTAGCCAGTGAAGAAACTGGCGCCTTGAACTCTCTGCCTCGCTGTGAAGGCATAAAACAGCGTTTGGCATCTGAACTCAGCCTACAGACATTGACACCAATCACATGAGTGAATCACGCCCCTGCAAATGTCCTCGATGTCTGCGCAGTCGTCTACATCGATGAAATTCTGATCTACTCCACCACTCCCCAAGAGCACGTAACCCACGTGCGAGCTGTACTCTGCAAACTGTCTGAAAACCAACTGTACGCAAAGCTAAAAAAATGCTCCTTCCACCTCACCGAGGTGGAGTATCTGGGATATGTACTGACACCACAGGAGATCAAGATGGACAATAGAAAAGTGGAGGCAATCCTCACTTGGTCCTCACCCATGTCTGTAAAGGGAAGACAGAGTTTCCTAGGGTTTGCAAACTTTTATCAACGCTTCATACCAGGATTCTCACATATCGTACATCCAATACCGTCCTTGCTGCGCAAACACCGAAAGTTCGAATGGACACCAGCGGCGGAAGAAGCTTTCCGAGCTCTGAAGGAAAAATTCACCTCGGCCCCAATTCTGCAACACCCACAGCCCGATTTACCTACATCGTGGAAACGGACAATTCAAGCATTGCCATGGGGGCCGTATTGTCTCAACAAAATCCTGAAACCGGATGCCTTCACCCCATTGCCTTTTGGTCAAGGAAATTTTCCCCAGCAGAATTACACTATGCAATTTCTGAGAAAGAACTCCTAGCAATCAAAAGCGCACTGTGTGAATGGCGACATTACTTACTAGGAGCAAAACACACCATCACAATAATAACAGATCATCGGAATTTGCAATATTTACGCTCAGCAAAAGCTCAGTCTTCTAGGCAGCTCTGTTGGGCCCTATCCTTAATGGAGTACGACTTTGTAATCACCTATCGCCCCGGAGTTAAGAACGGGAAAGCGGATGCGTTATTCCGCATTGGCACAGGAGAGGAAGTCTACAATGCCCCTAACCCAGTGGAGATCATACCCAGCCACAAAATTCTCAGCATCGGCCAATCTCCGTTAAATACTCTGCAGAAAACAATAAAAGAAAATATGTCTGAAGGAGACCTACTGGCTTGGGACACAAAGGGAGATCAGTTCACCATTCAAGACTAACTACCATGCTACCAAAATCGCCTCTACGTTCCAACTAAGGATCTGCAACAAGCAATCATATCAGACTACCACGACTCACTGTTAGAAGCCCATCCGGGTATAGCCAAAACCATGAAGATAATAAGCAAATCTTATTGGTGGCCAACTTGGCGAGAAGATATTGCTACCTACATAGGCACCTGTGAGGTGTGTGCACGATACAAAACATCCAGGCAAAAACCAGCCGGCCTCCTTCAGCCAATCACCATTCCGCCAGCGCCCTGGCACACAGTATCAATGGACTTCGTCACTGATCTACCTCCTAACTCAGGTTATAATATCATCCTCGTAGTAGTGGACCTCTTCTCCAAAATGGCCCATTTCATAGCTCTAAAGGGTATTCCCTCAGCTCAGACCCTGGTGTAGGTTTTTCTAGACGGAATCGTCAAGTTACATGGATTCCCTACCATAATCGTTTCTGACAGAGGCAGCCAATTTGTATCTAATTTTTGGAAAAAATGTTGTGCCCTAGTAAGAGTAGAAGTCCGTCTGTCTTCTAGTCACCAACCTCAAACGGACGGCCAAACCGAGCGCACGAACCAGACTATGGAACAGTATTTGCGCTGTCTATTACACCAAACAAGCCAAAGCTGGAAAGAAATTCTATGGATGTCAGAGTATGCCTACAACAACTCAACACATTCATCAACCCAAGCAACACCCTTCTTTACTGTATATGGTGGAAACCCCAGAACGTTGGTCTACGGTCTGCCAGAAAACATTGAAATGCCCGCAGTAAAGAATCTACATGCCAGCATCATGAAAGCAGCTAGAGAAGCCAACATTAACCTACAGTAAGCCAAAAAAACACAGAAAAGAAACGCTGATCGCCATCGACGAAAAGCCCCAGATTATCAAGTGGGAGACTCGGTCTGGCTGGCAACTAGACACATTGCTTTAAAGGGTCCCAAGAAATTTCAGCCTAGATACATCGGCCCATATACAATAGAAAAAGTAATTAATCCAGCAGCCATGAGACTGGCGTTACCTCAACATATGCGTATACATCCCGTATTTCACGTGCCACTATTAAAACCAGCACACCCAGGAACCCGAACTTCCACACCTCCCGCACCCATACAAGTGGGTGAAGAAGCACCAGAATGTGAAGTAAAGAACATATTAGATTCTTAACAAATACGAAAGACCCTGTATTATTTGATTGACTGGAAGGGGTACGGACCCCAGGAAAGATCATGGGAACCCAGCACGCACGTGCATGCCCCCCGATTGGTGCGGAAATTCCATCGGGACCATCCTGAGAAACCAAAGCCCTCATACACACCATAGGGAGGGTCTGGAGGGGGAAGACTGTCATGGGTATCAGGCAGGTAGTTGAGGCAAGCTGGGTGGAGGCTTGGCAGGCCTGGCATAGGCACACAAAGAACCCATAACAAATCCCTCCTTTCATTCCTTCCTAGTGTTTGTAGTAACTTTCTGGTTACCACTTCCTGTTGCCAAAGAGGAAGTGCATGATAACTCATGAGCTCTCTAGTGTTTGGGTGTGGCTGGCTATATAAGTCACACCCAAGATTCTTCCAGTGCTTCGTGTTGCTTACTGTGAGCTGTATCAGCAACACACTTGCCGTGCTCTAAATCAGCCAGAATCTGCTTACCTGCTCCGGATCATCCTACTTCTGCTTACCCGCTCTGGATCATTCAGCTTCAGCTTACCTGGTTCTTACTCGACGCCGCATCTATCTCCAGTCAAGAGGGGACTTCTACACCGGCACCTGTAAGAACAAAGAAGAACATACTCACCGAATCTTCCTGCGACGCTGGAATCCAGGTTAGTTCCACAAGCGCACAAACCCCTGTAAGAAAGAGGAGACATTATTCATTGCGCTCGCTCCAATAACGCAGACACTTATTTCACTGCGCTCTCTCTCTCTACGCGGTGCATACTTACCAAAAGCCTCTGTGCAAACTTACCTAACCACCAAGTCTCCAGTAGCGCTGAACCCAGACTCGAGGCGCTAACACCACATAATTTCTCCTGCAAGGGAAAGGGAGAGACATTACCAGGCACGCTCGAATTGAAGGCGCTTCGCAAACCTACCAGCAGCTAGCTTCTACACGCAGTGCTACTCACCCACAAAAATACCAGCAAACAAAGACAATACAGACAATTTTGGACACTCAACATTCTCCGCGCAACGTTCACTTGTGGGAAGGACTTTCTAGCCAGTGAAAAAACTGGCGCCTTGAACTCTCTGCCTCGCTGTGAAGGCATAAAACAGCGTTTGGCATCTGAACTCAGCCTACAGACATTGGCACCAATCGCATGAGTGAATCGCGCCCCTGCAAATGCAGGATGGAGTGCACACTCTACTAAAGATCAAGGTAAGCCCATGGGGGGACATCACAGCACACAGTAAAGAGAAGGGAAGGGCCTAGGGGAATCGGGTGAATTCAGGTCTGAGTGTGCACCTTGTATTTGACAGGTATTCCTCCGGGTGAAACAGGGGAAGTGAAGACTCGGGGTCAAGGGAGGCTCGTCCATCGCTCCTGCAGAGACACAGGTGAGTGTGACACTAACACAAGGTAACCTTCCTCACACTCCATTATCTATGTTGATTCTTGACTAAGAGGTCAGTCTGCATTTTGACTCAGTAGCTTGGGTTTTCAGAAATACACATGGCATGAATTGTGCTTCATTTAATCATGTAGACGTACATTTCCACAATTAGCCGCGGCGGAAAGTCAGGAGTCAGGAAGATGGAGAGGCAACTAATTTACAGATTAGCTATATTTGTGTCAGCTCTTCGAGGTCCTAAGTTAAATACAAAACAATGTGCTCAACATTCCTCGTATTTCTGGGGCATGTTAAAGAGCTTTTGAAGTGGTGACTATGTGAATCTTTACTGTGGGTGGAATGAAAATCGGGTAAAGCGAGCAAAGTGATCAGAAATGGAGTTTAGAAGGCACGATTGCACGATTCAATGTGTGTGTTCTGAGGCCAGTACAACATAATACAAAATTGATGTATTTTTACACACTGGTGGCATCACCCAAGGCCTGTGTGGAGTTGGTGATGGGCTGCGTTCGTGCCGGGAGTTTCAGAATGTTGACAATGTTTTTTTTTCTTCGCTTCGAGCGCTGTACCTTGTTTAGAGGAAGGTACTTGGGGACGTGTGTTGAATGTGCTGCCATCAGGAGAAATTAATCTTGTTCCTTGGAGAAAAAGGCAACGGTCATGTTCGGCATCTAAGTCGAACAGTGTCGAACTATATCTAGGGAATATCTGCTATCAAACAGTAAAGGGCTGTGTCTTCATTTTAAGGGACATCATTTTATGGAACGCGCAGATGTATTTTTAAGAGAGTGAAAGAAAGGTTTCCTTGCATTTGAAAAGGTTTCCTTGCTTTCAGCTGCCTCACATCGATTTCCCCAGCACATGTGTGTCATCGATTTGTTTTTACGGTTATTGATGTCATGTGAGGCCGGTATTTAGATTGTGGCTGTGGTTTGGGAACGGTATTTCATTCTTAAAATGATCTCATGTGAGGGTGACATTTGGATACTGAGCATACTGATAATTAGTTGTAATGTGAGGCCTGTAGCGGGTGAGGCCTGTAGTGGGTGTGTGTTCTATGTGATTTGTGGAACAGTGTCCATGTGGGGCTGTGACAGGTGGCTAAGTTTGAGTTCTGGCTTTGTGGACCTAACTGAGTAGTATACCTGACGTGGCCTCTGTTTATAATCATTGCGTAATATTTGGAATGGAAATATTCAATGTTGAAAGCAAAATGTAATTGTGATCTATTTGTGTCTAACAAACTTTTGCCTCCACAGGACCATCAATTTTTAAGGACTGGTTTAGCTCATGGCAATGGACACTTTAAGAGTGTTTTTTTTCCGCTTGCTTGCCATGCATTAACAAATGCTTATGTGTTGAAGCTGTGTTTGTGGTGTGTTTTGTTTATAACCAGCCTGCTGGCTTAGTAAACCACTGGTTTGGGGTTGTGACAGCCCGAACACTGTGTATGTGTTATCACAGTGGTATGTCTGCTAAAGAGCCCCACCTGACCCTGTATGTGTTAGTGGTGCAGTGTCCACTAGGGAGCCTGACTCGCCCACGGACCGTCCGCGATGTTGGACATCCGCACTTGGGGGAGATTCCCAGCCCATGCCTCTGGGTAGTTGGACACCAGTGCCTTAGGGGGTGGTCCTCTCCGTCAATCTGTGCACTGGGGTGGGTACCCGTGTCCTGTGCTTAGTTCTTTTTTTTTTGGGTGCTGTAGTAGCTGAAGGGTGTGCTGTGCTGTAGTGCACCTTTGTGGTTGGCAGTAAGATGCTTGTGGTTTCTGATTTGAGATTTTGTGGCATTGTTAGGGTGTTGTTCTGTTAGGGCTGGTTCCCTTGTTTGAGCATCTGTTGTAGGCCTGCAACAAACTTTTAGTGTATTGTAGGGATGCTTGGCTTCTTTGTAGGTCATTGAAGGGACAAGGTAGGTGGGAGCGTGGCTCTGTGATCTTTGGAATGGAGTGAGTGGGAATTGTTTTGGAATTTTTGAGTTTGGAGTTGGAGGTTGGTTGTGGCCACAGTGTTGAGTGTTTTTGGCTCTATGCTTTGGTCGCATGAACTTGTGGTTTTTCCTTTATGCTTCTTTCCTTACCCTGTACCTTGGTTTCTGTTGAGGAGGGAGATATGTGATGTCTTGTGTTTCCTGCCTTGGTCCTGCCTGACTGCTTGCTTGATAGAATGCCTGGTGGAATGTATGCCTGTGGAATGTTTAGTTTAGTTTATTATTTGGATTACGCACCGAACCCTGGGGTATCTTGGTGCTGGCACTTATGACAGAGTTACAGAAACACATAGGTTTACATAAAACAAAGTGCTAGTCGACCTACGGTTACAGATTAGTCGATTTGCATAGAAATACATGTAAGCGCATAGAGGAGTCACCAGTGGTTACAGTTTAGACGACAGTGCAAAAACGCACAGTGATAAATGGAGTAAGACAGCAAAGGTGTGTACGTTTTGTAAGAAAAAGGCTGGCAGCCAGTTAGTGTTTCTTTTGAAAAGCCAGCTCTTTACTTTGGCTCTGAAGGTCCAGAAGCAGGGTTCCATTCTGATGGTAAGAGGAAGGGAGTTGCAACATTTGGCGGCCAGCACTGGGACGCTAGCTCCTCCAGCTCTTTTTAGTTTGTACCTCGGGATAGTGAGGCAATGCGATTACAGAGCTCTAGTAGTTCTTGCTGGTTGGTGTTTGGAGAATTTATCCGACAGGTACTTAGGGGCAGAGTTTGACCGGCATTTATGAGTAATGACTAAGGTGCGGAGCGAGATTCGGTCGCGCACCGGGTGCCAGTGGGCATCCTGCCTAAAACTGGTGATATGGTTGGATCTAGGGATGTTTAACAGTGATCTCAAAGCGTTATTTTGTAAGACCAGTAGTCTGGTGAGGTTCTGTTCTGAGGAGTCTAGAAAAACGGTGTTGTAATAATCGATCTTAGAGAGTACTAGGGCCCTAGCTAGCGTAATGCAGCTGTTAGGTGACAGGAATGATCTGCAGGCATTTATCAGTTTATTGGTGTAGGCAGTGGTTGAGGTGGTGGTACTCACTTGTTTCTTAAGTGAGAGGGTGGAATCTAGGTAGACTCCCAAAGTTTTGATTTTCTTGGCAACTTTGATGGGATTCCCATCGATATTGAATGACGTGTATCGAGGGTCAAATTTGTTTAGGCGTATTTTGTGGTGCAAATGCTCCTGAAGATTCTGTGTATGTCAGTTGGAGTGAGCCTGGCCTAGAGTGAGGGGGCTGGTGGATGTTCTCCCTCTATTTAACTTACCTTCCTTCATATCCTGTTATCCTGAACCTGTACCTGGAAGTTAAGTAAAGGTCCCAGCTGCAGAGTGGCTCTTGATTCATCTGTCCTGAACAGATCTTATCATCCTGCCTTTCCTCTCTCCCTCTGGTGGTCCTTCTTTGGCTGCCTCCCAAAACCCTCCTGTGAGGCAAAAAACCTTGGCGTCATCTTTAATTCCACATTCTCCTTCTCTCCTCACATCAAGGACCTTGCCAAGAAGACTAACTTTCAGCTGCAACTTCTCAGAGGTATCCTACCTTTTCTCACCTTCCCCAATAAGCTCACTGTCTCCAGATTTCTGATTCTCTCCAGGTTGGACTAATGCAACAGCCTCAATCTTCCTAACTCTACTCTTCTCCCTCTTCAACTAATCCAGAACAAGATTGCAAGACTTATCCTTGGCCTCGAGCCCTGGGGCTGCATCTCCCCAGCTCTGAAATCTCTCCACTGGCTACTAGTGGCCACAAGGATCAAGTTCAAGAACCTCTGCATCATCCACAAGGCTTTCTGGGGCCATGGTCTTCTCTATATCCAACGCTCTCTTCCTAAATACCTTCCTTCTAGAGCACTCCACTCAGCTACCTCAAACTCTCTGCAGGTCAGATATTCCTCCAACCGGAGAGGTGGGTAGATCTCTCTCCTCTGCAGGTTCCTCTCTCTGGAATGGCCTCCCTGCCCCTCACAGACTTGGGCCAGATCACCTGAAGCTTGGGAAGCTGCTCAAGACCTTCCTCTTCACTTCTTCCTTCTCTCTCCCTCGCCTCTGCTAATCTACCTGTCTGCTCATCCTGACTGGTGGCGTGTTTGCTCTCAGATTCACACAGGTTGCCACCCCCACACCCCCTTGGCCAGTCACCCTGCACTGCCTTCTGGCATTTCAGCACTTCTGGGCTGGGACTGCACCTGTGTAGTCCTCAGCTGTCCTCGCACTTACTCAGGGCCCTGCTGCGCTGACTGCACATCCCTCTTACCAGTTCCCTGGATTTCTCCCCTTACCCTTTCCCCTGCACTTTCTCATTGCACTTGCACGATATAAATGTCACAAGGCCTAGTAAAATCGCTGTCTTGTCATCCCTCGTTCCCCCCCTTTGTCTTGTGACTCCTAGAAACACTTGTGTAAATGAGAGGGATTTGACCATCCGCAACGGGGAGTGTTCGCTCACCTCAACTTCTTTTATTTTTTAGGAAATGGAATAATGGGAGATCAACCTCCGAAAATTTGTGGGGCTAATCCGCACACATTTTCTAATGTTTGCCGCACAACAAACACATAGTCGATTGTACTCTGGGGGACACAGCCTACAGGTGCAGTCCTCCCTATCCCATTTATTTGACAGGTGACAGCGAGAGGTGCATGAAAACATCCAGAGGAGAAGGGCAACACCTTCCTCCTCCCATGGCCAGCCCAATTAAATATCAAAGGTTCCATGGATCCTCCCTGTTCTATTGTCTAAGTTCTGTGTGGTGGCAGCGCATACTGATTAGAGTTAATTGATGAGGACCTGCGAATAGGCCTGGTCACAGAATTTAACAATGGCAGGAAACCTAACACCTCTTTGACATGCAATGTGTCTCCTTGAAGCTAGCTCCCACGCCTCTGTATGAAGGGCAATGAACGCCATGTCCGGGACAACTGTTTACAGTAGGCAAACCGCCTTTCAGAAGGAAGAAGTATGTGATTTGAGAGAGACTTAAGTCTGTTCTCACCACAAACTTCAAGGGAGACCTGCACTTTGATCAAGAGCCACAGAGGGCTCAGTTAACAAGAGCCTGCAAACACTCTCCTCAGCTTTGGGCCGTCCACCTTAAAGGACAACACAAGCCCTGCGAAGAAGCTAGGAGGAGTACCACACAAGCATCAACCAGCATCCATCTTTTAAGGACATTTTTGAGGCATTCGAGCCCTTGAAACGCGACCGCCTGCACCACTGACAGTTGTCACGCTGCAGTCACTAAAGCCGTCTGACACGCCTCGAACAGCGTTCCAGATCCGCCAACCAACACAGAGACAGCGATTCTTGACCGTGAGCCACCATGTAGGCCAGCCTGCAGCCGTCTGTCCAGCCTCGCTTGCTGAGCTGCCTGCCGCCTGATACCCGCAGCTGTCTCCCGTCTTGAACTCTGTCACAGGAACTGCAAAGAGTCCTGGAACCGACTCAACGCTGACGAGCATCAAGATCATCTCAAGCACCAGGTACATTGTGGTTCTGTCCCCATGGTTCTTCTCCAAAGGCTCCTAGTGACATTTACAACCCCTTGCTCCCTTGGTGCTGAAACCAAATAACCTTAAACAGTTAAGATTGATTGCTTTACTGACTACCCTGCTGTCAGTAACCAGAGTGTAGCCCTTTCCTTCGTGAAACTGCCTGTCCTCTGTGTTCCTTCACAGGGTGGGTTGTATTTTGTAGTGTGCTAGAACTGTCTGTTGTAACAATAATAAAGTAGATATTTTTATACAACTTTGACCCTTTTATCATAGGGTAATAATTGTATTTTCGCTGTGTTGCAACTAACTAACGATCCACGACCTTGCGGAGATAAGCCTACCGTTCCATCCACGTTATCAAAATTGGACAAGGAGGTTTATAATTTATTTCTGTTTCCAATTTGTTAGGATGCCTTCTGGTGTACTAGATGTGTGGGGTTGATTGATGGTTTAGAAACCGATATTTCTCCCTGGACCACTGGTGCCCCGGAAGTTGATTTGTCACATTGGTGGCAAGCGGTCAGATCAGTTGGGGTCTTGCGCACAGCTTGGTCACCCAACAATAAAAGTACTGTTGCAGGTAACGTTTAGTCACTGCTAGGTATAAGTAATAGTAATGGAGCTTCACATGGAGGCTGTAAATGGCATTACCAAGGATGCCCTGCGCGTCTTATGTCAAGAGAGGGGACTTCACCACAGCACCAATGTCAATAAACCTGAGTTGCTGACCAGCCTCCAAGCTTGGGTAGAAGTGAAGGCGGTTGGGGAGAAGACCCCAGGGGACAGGCTAGGCCCTATATCCCCGAACTGACAAGACACTCAGGAGGGAGAAAATAATGAGGATGACCGCATGAGCAGTGTTTCTCGCCAATCATCCCACCGGGGGCAAGTGGAGTCTCCCAACACTCGAGAGTGTCATTGATGACAGGAGCTAGTACGGCATCCCGCAGGTCCCAATCCTCACAATAGTCTCCAAGTGGCCCAGTAATTGTTGCGGTTGTTAATGAGGTAGCAGCTAGAAAGCTCCTGCTTGAGCAGAGGATACTAGCGCTAGAGGAACAGAAACAGCGGGACAAGGTCACTATAGGGCTGCACAAGCTGGTGCTCGAAGAGAAGAAGAAGGCCAATAGATCCACCTCTAGCAAATGCAACAATAGTGGCTCAAACCAGAGTGCCCGGTATAGGTCCCGGGGGCACATCCCAAAGACTTAGTGCAGGCCTTTGAAGTAGGGAAGGATATGACTGGTTTGAAGCACTGGAGTTGGCTTTCCAGCTACAGTAGGTTGATGAGGTACTATGGGGGACAGCCCTGATGAGTCACTTTCCGACACGAGGGACTGATGCAGTTCTTCAGTTAACTCCTGAGTAAAGGCCCATTTATGAGAGAATGAAGGCAGCCCTCCTCAGGAATTTCTGTAAAAACCCCAGAACAGTATCTCAAGAGCTTCAGAGAGTTCGTAAAGAAAGGTGGGCAGACATTTGAAGCATTCACACACTTGTCATTGAAATATCTGAGCGGGTGGGTGACTGGTAACAAAGTTGACACATATAAAGGGATGTACAATTTGATTTCGTGTGAGCATGTATTGAACAATTGTGAGGTTGACCTGCACCAACATCTTGTGGACAAGTCTATCACAGACCCTAGGAAGCTTGCAAAGGCTGCCGGCAGATTTGCGAGTACTCGAGCCCACAAAAAGGCTCAGGCGAACACACCCAAGCCAGAAGAGAAATCGACAGGCAAAATGTAAACGAGGATGGGAAGGACAAAGGTCCAGCCCAATCCTATTCAAAGTCAGTGAACCCATAGACCTAGAGCCCTTTAAGGCGACGTAGCAATACTTTGAGATAGATGGGTATGCAGAATTTACTCAAACATCAATAATCAAACCGACTCAGGAAGTTGGCAAAACATAGTCTGTTTTATTTTCAATTGTTTAAAACAGGGAGTTACAAAGGACATCAACGGCCGTTCTCTCGATTTCTCTCAGCACATATCATAAAAAACACAACTTTTATAGTCAAAACTTATAATAAGTGACATCACACTACGCGGCAAACTACAAAAACCTACTCTACCATTGGTTTGGCACACTTGAACCCTTCGGGAATATTCTACACGCTAGCAGCACGCAGGTGCAGGGAGGGTCGGCGTGATCATGCCGCCCCACCACCAGCATCTATCATCACTCTTGCAGTATGCCAGTCAATTAAGGCTTTGAACTTGGCCTTGTAGAAGCTCTCTGTGCCTGAGAATAAAATGGAGTATATTCTTGGTTTTGGTTTAGCTCGACCCAAAGTCTATTTTGATCTGATCATGTGACTTGGAGACCACATTTTCAAGCTCTTTGCAGCATTTAATTCTATTAAATGATTAACTTTTGACGTCTTCAGTGTTTTTCCATTCTACCTCAAACAGAAGTTTGTTTCTTTCTCACGTTTATGTAACCACTGGATGGACAACAAGGCTCGCGTTGGCCTCGTCTTGTTGGTGCTGGGCCAGCCAAGCCTTTCTTGTATTTCTCCATTGCTTTTAGTTATTTTCTAACTGTGCCACAGGAAAAACCCTTTCCAATCATGGGGTTTCAAGCCTTGCTTAAAGTGCACTGTGAAATATCCAGGTTCTATACATTCCTATATATTATACATTGGTGCATCGCTGCAACTATTCACTACGTAGCCAGCCTTAAGATCATTTTGTCTACTTGCGTTACTGCGACTATTCAAGTATAAATTGATTTACATTTTCTTCAGCATTTCTGTAGCATGAGCATCTTCATCGTGAGCCCAAAATTTTGTTCACCTTTACCACCTTTTCTTCAGATCTTATGCAACGTCTATGTTCTTTTGCCTTGTGCATCTTTTCGAGGTGTGTCAGCTCTGCTCTGCATGACGCCTCCAGTCTTCTCTTTCACTCACATTCACACTTCTTCCGGGACTTTGTCCAAAAGGCCATTATTTCCTCGTGAATACATATACGGTTTTCTCAATGAATACCTAGTTTCCATGATTTTCTGCGGTACAGCCTTGTCTGAAGAAATGCTTCTTTGGGACCCACATCTTTACAACTCCTTTCAGGCCCCCTAATGATTTCACATGCTCATCAACACTCCAGGTCATAAGCATGCACTGTCCACTGGGACTGCAGTAGATCCATCTCCCCACATGCTTCTTGTGGTTCTTGGGATACAGGAACTTCGTTCCCTCAGGTGCATGAATGCTGGCCTTTACATAGTCTCTGATTTCTTCATTTGTCAGTTCTTTAGGTTCGAATCCTGATTCGACATCAACCACAATCTTCATTCCTACTGCTTTATTTGCAGTCTTCTTGCATTGTGCGATTATTATCCTGATCACACAGAACCCAAACATGACCATCATCAACAGGGCTCCAAGTAACTTGAAAATGTTCACCATCCATTGTGGAACCCACGAAAATGTTGACCGAAACCAGCTTTCATCACAAATGTCTTCCACTTCTTCCTTCATCTTGACATGCAGGTTTGCCAGCAACATTATGGCCTCTGTCAAGGTGCCATTCTCGTCATCGTGAGAAGGTATGAATGTTGAACATGATTCTCTGATTCTGGAACAAACACCTCCTTTCATAGATGTAATCATGTCCAGGACATATCTATTCTGAAGATTCATCAATATTATGGCTCTCAGCTCCTCCTTGATAGCATTGAAACCCTTTATGGTGGTGTTAATCGTCTGCAAAATCTCCTATCTGCTTATTTATAACCATTTAGTATTTGCTGCCGTCTGGATCCTGGGCATGAAGATCGTCGTAAATATTGATGAAGTCTGACTGAACAATCTGTGTTCATATTGGATGGCATCAAAAACTTCTATTGACTTGGCTGAGAAATAATTCTCCCTCTTCATTCGATTCAGGATCTCAGTAGATCTCTTCTTCCTCAGGTGAGCCTCTGCTTTTGGAAATTCACCAATGTTCACATCTCTCTTCAGGATCACCAAAGCAGGAACATGGACAATCACTATAGAACATAGTCCTCCCCAATCTCTGGCCAGCTTCATGTAAGCTCTGGATCCACAGGCCCAGTAGTGATCCATTATCACTGCTGTCCCATCCTTCATTCCTGGCACACAAATGTGTCTGCATTGCTGATTCTCTCCAACTTTTCTCATGCCATTGTTTCTGAAACATAGCTCTGCACTAGCCAAAGGCACTATCTGCAATGGACCTCCTTTGTTTTCGACCCATGTCAACAATTTTGCAATCCTTGGCCATAGATGTTTGCACAATCATTCTGCATTCTCTACAGCTGATTAGTGTGCTCCTTTTGTTGCATGTGCTTTGCATATAACTACACCTTCTTCCCATCCATCTAGAGAAAGCACTTTTCCGCACATCTGCATCTGGCCTCTTTCTTTGCAGTTTCAAACCTCTTCATCAGTTCTGTTTATTTCCCATTTCATTCCTCCTCCCTTCATACCAGGCTGTTCATATATTATCACATGATTTCTAGTGTGTGCTCTTGCTCTTGTCTTTATATCTTGCACATAGTCATCTTCATCTGGTGCTGATCATTCTGTTACCCATATCAAAGATGCTGTTTGACTCTGGAATTGACCGTTTGTAAGGCAGAGTGCAAGCTGAGTAAGGCAATGAGCCATTTGAACATCTCTTTCAACAGCTATGAATATCTTAGACTTCCCCAGAGTATAAGGCAGGAGTGCAAATACATAGAAATCCTATTTCTGAAGATCTCTTTCCCAGCTCTTTCATGTGCTGATACCACATGTTGTTCCCCAAATGTGGTGTGCTGTCCAAATAATCGTTTAATTCATAGTCATTCTCTATTGCACTTCTCTTAGGTCTCTTTCTTTGTCTCGCTCTCAGAATCTGCATCTGGTGTTCAGTAAGAATATCTATAAGAGTCCTTCCTGCATAAAGATTTCTAGGGACTGTTGCTACAGGAGCAGGTATCTCCACATAAGCTACTGGAGTGGGGACAATCACATAAGACCTTGGCTGTCTCACAATGTCTAGTTCTACCATGGTAACTGGAGTAGGAAGAATCAAAAGGACCATTGCTTTCTTGGGACCAATTAAATATACAGTATGAATTAGCAGAATCAGAAAAACAATGATAAACGTAGAACAAGAATATATTATGCATCAGTATATGAGGCTACACCATCAATCCCTCTCCACTAGTCGTTGACTCTGCTCATTCTCTGGACCTGCAATATGCTCTATGAAAAACTTGTTTGCCTGTGATTACTTTTAAAGAAGGAAAAACTAGTTTTATTCAGGCAAACTCGTCAAATGCTCCGGTAGTTGTCGAACCTGTTCAACGATTTCCACAAGTAATTGGCTGATTGCTGGACAGTTTATAGGATCTCGCATGAACACAAAAGTGTTGGTGTTTCGCCAAACAAGGTAAGGATGAACTTGAAGCAAATATTAAAAGGTCATAACAAGTAGCTTGTGGGCATCATTATTAGACAGGACCAACTGTACCTCTAATAAGATACTCAGGTAATAGTCTGATCTGCTCCATTATTGCTGCCAATAGGTGTCTAATAGCCGGGCCATTCTTAGGATCCTGGAGAAAAGTATGTATGTTAGTGCTCCTCCCAATAAGAGCAGGGTAAGCTCTGAGTATAAATATGAAGACAGAAAGAAGTGATCTATGTACATCAGCATCGGTAACTACCATAGGCACCTCTAAAGAGAAATTCATTGAGAAATTAATCAGGGATCTGCTCCCTCTTCCAGTCGTCAAACACAAAATCTAGATCTGGTATGTTCTATTTTTCTTTCACATGCCACAGTCCTATGCCAGCAATGCTCCTGTGACTCAAGACCAAATGGCCTTTCACACCTTGCTTAGCAACTACAAAGAGTGTCTCAGGGAGCCACAGTCCAAATGTACACTTTTATCTGTCTACTGGACAGTCTCTGCGTCCTTCTTCCTCATCATCGATCGAGTCTGCATGTGCTGAACTGCTTCTCCTTGACTTGCTTCTGAATGGATTGAGAGTGGGGCGGCCTCTCCAGCGTAGACTTTCAAATCACCTTGGTAAATCCAAGCTCATCTTCGTAGGACTTTAACTGCTGATGGAGTAAGGTCCTCCACTAGGAAAGGGCCGCTGAAACTGGGCTTGTGTAACTTCCATGTAAAGTTTCTAATCAAAACTTGATCTCCAACAAAGATTTTAGGTACACATAGTTCTTTAACTCCAGTTGTTGTATGGTCTTCATCTGTTTTCTGACACGACACCCCGTCCGCTTGACTTGATCTGAAATGACAGAGATACTAGCCGTCATACATGTTAAGTACGCACGTAGCTCATCTCCTAAAAATTCTACAGTTGTCTTGGCATCACTCCTAGTACTCGATGGAGGAGTTAGATTTGTTCTCATTTGCCTCCCTGTAACTAATTTGTGGGATGTGAGGTGGGGGTCAGAGCCGGGTTGATTTCTTAATGCATATAATGTAAGGGGCAGGCAGTGCAGCCACCCCTTCTTCAGTGTCACTTTCAACTTGGCTATTCTCTCTTTGAGCAGACCATTGATTCTTTCACATATTCCATTCGCATAAGAAAACTTGTGTTTTATACCAAGCAATAAACGAATTTGCTTAAATGCCTCAATCACAAAATGGGGACCATGATCTGATCTCAACACCTCACATATTCCCCATCTAGGAAATATTTCTCGGACTAAAAACTTTGCAGTGCAAGTGGCGTCAGGGTGTGTGCATGGACCAGCCTCGATCCACCTTGAGAAGGGGCACACCACCACTATCATATACCTATAACCATTACAGACTTGCAGCATATCAACATAATCAATATGTAAATGCTGAAATGGACCATTTGGTCGAAGGAATTACTCCTCTGACTGTTCGCAGTATGTACCCAGTAGTAAACCTTTGACATACAATGAAATTTACTACATAAAAAGCAACGTGTTCTAGCAGGTTTGGTACGAACCAGTCCTCCGCAATGGTTGCTGCGAGGCTCCCCCTAGTGACATGCACAGGGTAGTGTAGATGTTCTAACGCCACCCTTAATAAGGCTACAGGTATCACCGGTTTACCAGTGCTGTCTTGTCACTACAGTGCCTCAGAAGGGGATAAATAACACCCCCTCCATGTCCACAGTTCTTTCTCTTCCTATGGGGCTTCACCCTGAAATTCCATCAATTATGTTTGTGATAAATGATTAAAACTTTCAACCACAATCGTCATCACAACCATTTTCTCTTTCACATCAGGTGTATCAAAACTCATTATGTCAGATGAATATGCAACCCTTTTTGCCTCTTCGTCTTTGGCTTGGTTTCCGCGTGAAAAAATCTGTTCTTTTTGTGTGCACTGCACACTTAACTGTTGTAATGGCTACTGGGAGTTGTAGTGCCTTAATAAGCCTATCCAATAAAGCAGCGTGTTGCACCAGAGTGCCGTCCACTATGAGGTAACTCCTCCTATTCCAACGTGCTAACCCTGCGTGCACGGTTGACATCACATAGGCAGAGTCACTGTACACTGTTACTTCCTGGTCTGCGTGATTCTGGAGCGTGACAAACAGCGCCACTAATTCTGCAGCCTGTGCTGAAAAGTGAGACGGCAGTCTTGCACTCGTTATTACTTCAAATTCCCCATTAGCCTTATGCTTCACTGAAGCGGCACCTGCATGCCTCTCTCCATCAGTTTGATCGATCCTTGAGGAACCGTCAATAAAGAGAATCTCCCCTGCTGCTAGATCATTTTCCTTCACTCTCGCGATCTCGTCATAGAACTCCTCATAATTTGAGCAATTGTGCACTTGTTCATCCTCTGCCAGTGGTTCAGCTACAAACGTGGCTGGGTTCAACATTTTACACCTGACTATTTTAATCGCTGGATTCGATATAACTACCTCATAAGCAGAAGCGCTTAGAGACATTAGTGTACCCTTAGGATTCTCCAAAACAGTGAACAAAGCATGCTCGGCAAATAACATCATAGAAAACCCCATTACTATGGTTGCAGACTTCTCAATAGCGAATGCAGCGGCTGCCAATGATTGTTTGCAAGGGAAGTGACCCCTCATTACTGGGTCCAAAATCCTGCTGTAATATGCCAAAGGCTTGTGTCCCAATGTAGTTCTCTGCGTGAGTACTGATGTCATCACTGTCCCATTTGTGTGCGAGAATAAAAAGAACTCCTCCGAATAATTGGAAATTCTTAAAACTGGAGCTGTGCATATTGCCTTTTTTAATACATCAAACCCCTCCTCCATTTCTTCAGTCCATTCAATTTCTTCCTGATTCACCTGTGCCTTTTTTAGGGCCTGCAACAATGACCTTGTGTATGAACTATAGTCAAATAGCCATGCTCTAACATAATTACACAGTCTTAAAAACGGTTACATTTGCTTTATAGTGTGTGGTTTTGCTTTTTTCAAAATTGCCTCAGCTCTTTCAGGCGTAACCTTCTTTCCTTCATGTGAGAATAAGTGACCTATGTTCAACACCTCTTCTTGGCAATACTGACATTTTTCTTTGTCCACTTTACATTCTTTCTCTGCTAAAACAATCATTAGCTGATTCGAGTCTCGTCTACACTCTTCTAAGGAGCTGCAGACCAAAATATCATCTACGTATTGCAGCACGAAACGTGGCAAATCAATATTGCTTAGGTCCATCTGGAGGATCCTATTGAAGATTGATTGAGACTCACAGTACCCCTGGGGCAACCTTGTACTTTTCAGCTTAGTCTGACGAAATGTAACTGACATAAGATCTTGGGAATCTGTATGCCACGGGATTGAGAAAAACACATTTTTCAAATCAATCACCATGAAATATCGCACCTCAACCGGGATACCACATAATATCGTTGCCAGATTTGGAACTAGAGGAAATTCTGCCTCTACGATCTGGTTAATCAGTCTCATGTCCTAAATTAAACGCCACAACTCCCCTTTTGATTTTTTGATAGGGTACACTGCGGTATTGCATGGTGACTCTGGTGCCACTAAGATGACTTGATCCATCATGGCTGATATAGTCTTGAAAATTCCCTCATCTACCTCCCGAGACATGGGATACTGCCTTGCTCGAGGTAAAATTGCTCCTGGTTTCAACTTAATCTTCAACTTAATCTTCACTTCTCCCATCCCCTTCAACAGTCCTATGTCATAAGGGCCCGTAGTCCATAAAGAAGTTAGCACCTTTTCCATATCCTCATAAAAAAATGCGGGCAGCTGCCGCACTATCATCATTTTCTGTGGGATCTCTCGTCTCTCTGTCCTGATCGAATACGTAATGCTCATCTCAAACACTACTTCGTCATCTGAAGGGTCGTCTCTAAACATATCCTCATCTGTGACATCAGTCAATCTGTATCCTTCCCCAATAGCAATCACTGTTCTCCATGGCCTACCTTGATCTCAACCTTCAAGCATGGCTAATTCTCCTCGCACTATGGCCGCCTGCAATTCCAAGGGAAAATCCCACCCCCCTCTTCATCCATGTTTATCATCATCAGATATTCTCATCATCTTTCCCACTGTACCAGGTAGCCACGTTAACAAAATGCGTACCCTATAGTGAAAAACACCTGGCTCTAACGGCGCTCCTCGCAAAGCTATTTGTCCTGTTAATGCCATGATAAATTCACCTACGTTTAAATAGTGTATTTCCTGGCATTGAACATACTATGCCTTCATCAGTGAATATTTAGCTTTGTCATTAAATCTCGGCCCGGTATATTAACCGGTGTCTGTCTTGAATACAACAATGGAACAGACATGTCACATTCTCCTATAGAGACTGCCAATTTCTAAATAACAGGAACTCTACTTGTAGCTCCTGAGAACCCTTGAGCATTCATGCCCTTACCCGACAATGAAAATGTTCCCTGTCATATACATGAGCAAGTTGCTCCAGTGTCTACTAAAAAAGAAAAGGATTTGCCTCCTATCGTAATGTCAACCCTCGGTTCTTCTTGAGGATTAGGCATCACAGATAGTACTGAACACATCAAGTCACCCAGTGAGCTGTCCTATTGTGGGTACATACTCATTCCTGTACCTGTGAAAGTATTCCCTCCCATGTCCATCTGGGGCCACTGGAAGTACTGCGGTCTGGCCCCTCCTTCTTCTAACAAGGGAAACTGCGAAATCCCAAAATCGCAATCGGCTTCCATCGTCTGCCTATCCACAGTAAGGACAATGGTTCCTGATCGCTGTCTTCCTGAAAATGACCTTGATCTGCTCACATATGGTGACGATTCCCCCCTTACACTATGAGATCGCCCTTTAGATTGTTTCGTGCATGCCATAGACTCTGTTGCTCTTTCTTTTGGTATTTCCAAATCTGACCATCTAACCTCTTGGTCTGTTTGAAAACATCCCTCAGAAACGCATGCACCAGCTCCCTCCTCCCCACGGAAGGTTTCCTTGGGCCTCATTATGAGAATGGCGCTTAAAAATCTCCCATTAATAACAAATCCGTGTAGGCTTGATCCCGCAAACAGCGGGTGATCACGAGTGAGTGAGCACCCGCACCCCTGCATGCTGGTAATGGCCATACCGGCATGCCGGTAATGACCCTCAAACCCCCAGATAGCGACAAAATCAAATGCGCATATAACACCTCCGCCATCGGCAACCCCCAAATAGCGGTACCGGTATTAACATAGTGGTAAGAAGGGGTCCGTTATTACCGACTCGGAAGTAACGCCATCGCACCGGAATGGGAAATGCTTCCGTGGCCATCTTGAAAATCACAATCCATTGCAATCCCATGGCTAGAGGCACTGAAATTCAAAACCGAGATCCCAGCCTGCCAGAAAATGACACAGTCCACCCACAAAGGCACACCTCGTCTGCGCAAACAACGTTTCTCTGATGAGGAGCTAATCATGCTGGCAGACACCCTGGCCCAGCATGCAGATGTGGTGTTCTGCACAGACCTGCGCAGTGCAACACAAATCAAGAAGAAACACATCTGGGAGGAGGTGGCCCAGAAGGTGTCTGCAGTGGGGACAACTACACGCAATGCAAAGGACTGCCGAAAAAAGGTGGGATGATCTGCGGCTGCGTGTCCACAACATACTGACTACCAACCATCAGCAGGCCCAGGCCACAGGAAGCAAACCATATTCGCCCATCAAGCTAGCACGGTAGGAGGAAACGTGCTGCTCCCTGATACACATGGAGCCCATAGAAGGGGGCAGGCGTGCTGAGACAGGAGTAACATCATCGGCTGACGAAGGTGAGTGAGTGTTGGCACTACACAAAAGTGAACACACACACACCAACCCAAATCCAATGGCTGAGTCCAAAGGGCAAGTTGATGACAGCAAGTACATTGCCCATCACCACCCACCTAATGTCTGCCCTAACAGAAATGCCACACCCCTGTCACGGACACACGCAACCAACCCCACTGACACAAACCACCAGAGTCCACAATTCCAAACCCAAGTACCATCAGCATGCAGACACACACATGCAGCACTGCAGAGAAGCAGCACCCCACCACTGTCAAATCCCACTGCATGGTGCAGACATCTCCACCACCTTGTGTACAACAGAGCCCTAGAGACACATCACATGGCACGCAGACCCTGAGTCATGTACACCGCACGCAATCCACGACACACCCGTAATCCACCAAACAAACTGCATGGCCAATATGGATGCGCTAGAAAGATGCACAGACACTTCACCCCACACCCAACACCTGTAAGCACCATGTCTGCCCCTCTAACATGCAGACAGCAATGCACAGGACCTGAAATGTACTTACATCATTATATGTTGGATGGCCCTACACTTATGACTCATGCCCTGCCTCTCCATCCCACACAGGCACAGTATCAGACAGCGATGACGGGCCCACCGCAGAAACCAAGCCAACAACAACACGCAGAAGCAGAGGGGATGATGATGGCACCAGGCCGTCCACGTCAAGGGCCGGGCGGATGAAAACCAGCACCCCCATGCCACAGTGGTCCGGTAAACAGGGGCCACAGGCCATAGGACCTGAGGAGCAGCCAGCCCCGACACATAGGAATGTGCACCAGCCTGGGAAATTGGGTGCCATCACTGCACACCTGCCACAAGGCACACCGGCCCCCAAGCCCACAGACAAAACAACTCCTGCCCCACTGCAGCCAGCTCATGTGGACGAGGAGGGTACACCAACGGCCAGCAATGGTGAGGCACCTCAGTCTCCGTCCACTACTGACCTAGGGGAGGTGGCCCAATCTTCATCAGATAGTGCATAGGATGATGTCCAACAGGACGAGGCTGACACGGCAGGCCAATGCATGTCAGAGGGCACTGAGGGAACACCATCCATGCGGCACACATCACAGCACTCCCTGGGACATGAGTCTTGTGGTGGTAGCTCCAGGGAGGAGACGGCTGGACCCGTATTCAGCCTTCAAAGCAGTCCAACTCCACCTCCCATGCGACCATCAGCAGTCAATGACATACGGGACTTAGAGGGCCACATCACCCGCATGGAGGAGTGTCAGCAGTCAATGGACGAGATGTTGCGACAATTCATCGCAGTAGGGGAAGCCAGGCCCACCATGACAGCACACAGGCACTCACCCGTGCTGTGAACTGCGTTGCCAGGCGGGTGCGCCAGGGCATGGAATCAGTGACCCAGGCGGTCACACATTTGGCTGCCACCATGGCACAACGTCCTGCAGCACCTGCCGAGTCACAACCCCCGCCATCCACAAGCAGTACCCCTGTAAACTTAACTCAGTCGAGCCCAGTGCGTAGGCCGCTATGCACCATGCGCCGGCCAGAGGAGACACAGCCTCCATATAAAAGGGGCCGAAAGTAGCCGGACAAACATGCAGGATGGAGGCTGTTAGAACTCATATTGTGTGCCATTACATGGGTGTGTGGGGGAGTTGAGGGATGGGGGGTGTTTGGTGGGCGTGTGTGGGGGGGAGAGGGATGAGTGGTGGAGGGTGGTGGGAGGGGTTGGGGGTGGGTGAGTAGACTCAGTTGCATCGTAGGTGGGCTGTACATGTATGTAAATAGTTTAATTGGTAATTACATCTCATTTGGAAACAAATAACATGACCGGACATTGCTCATTGAGTGTGTCACAATTTAATACCAAACAGTGTAGAGTGCCCAGAGTCACCTTATCCCAGTGCACAGCGAGAGGGAATTGATGCACCCTCTTCATCACAGTGCATCAAACATAAATGTCCATCACAGATTGGCGCACAGCACGTCCATCATGTGCATCAGCACATGGCTGATGTACTACTTCTAATCCTTCATCATCCCCATCTTCACTTGGTGGTTGCTGGTCAATGTCAGGTGGCAGGGGTAAGTTCCACCAGATGCACATGTTGTGCAGCATGGCACATACCATGATGATCTTGCCCACCTTCTCAGGCCTGTAAATGAGTGAGCCACCCGACCTGCTGATGCAGCGAAACCGTGCCTTCAATAGGCCAAAGGTCTGCTCAATGACCACACGCGTGCGTTTATGTGCACGATTGAAGTCCTCTGCGTGCCTGTACTGCGGATTCCTGACAGGGGTGAGGAACCACGCCTTCAGGGGATAGCCAGCATCACCTGCATGGGAGCAGAGGAAGGTATGTTTGAGGATACAGCTCTATTTCCATTTGTGCTCGGCCTCTACATTGTTCATGTTCACATGCAGTATTCCGTCAATGTCAGCTATTGACTTCACATCGGCATAACTATCAGCCTTGTACAGTACTTGCCACTCCATGGTGCTGGTCCTGGGTGATGTACATGACTTAGGGGCCTTGACATTGGTAACACCAGCCACCCAGATGGATTGAAAAGGTCCATGCTGTACACACATGTGAGGGCTGTGTGGCAGGGGATGACTACAATTGCATGTTGGGCAATGTTTGATGCATTAGGCTACTGTACTACATGATATTGCTTGTACAGACTATGATGCATATGGGTCATTGTAGACACCATGCACGTGACCCTCAACGTCTACACACTCGTCACATTAAATGGCACAATGTGAATGTTGGTAGTGTCTGCCAGTGTTGGGTAGAGTACCTTAGATGACGCATGGTGTCGATTTGCATGCTGGTACACATGTGCTGTGGGCAATTCGCACCTATGTAGGTGCTGCTCACTACTTGATGGGTTCAATTTGATGCATCCTTGTTACATGTGTACTGACAATTTTTAACATCTACACATGTTGCCATGGTGTAATGCAGAGTTGCTGTCGGGGAGGGGCAGAGACAGCGGAAATACCTGAGATGGAATTGGTGGCTGCCTGCGGGGAACAACTTCCTGCACTGGTGGGATTTGCTGGGCCGGTCTCACCCTCCTTCTCCTCATGCGTCTCCTCTGTGTTGCCTGTTGTACTGCCTGCTCAAGGAGTAGCAGTGCAGGCATGTCCTCCAGCCCCAGTATGGCAAGTGCAAGTGGTATCATTTTGGTGAGGGAAGGGGTGTGGTGTGTAGGTGTGCTCCTTTTGTGCTGGGCCTGACTCTATTGCCTCCACCTGTGATGATTGTGTGCACCGGTGGCAGTTGGTTACAGAGCAGATTGCTGTTAACATGTTATCCGCGATGCCGGTATTGCCGGCATCATGGTGGCCCTTCTTGTGCATGTCCGTGCAACTCCTGATGTCCTCTTCCTTGCGGCATGACGGTATTACGGGCATGGCGCCCACGCGCACGCCCGCATGCCGGTACGGTGGTGCACGGCCACAGCGGGTCCTTGCCGATGCCGGTAGGACCGTCGTCTAGGGTCGTAACACTACGGACCAGTAATGGATGCCAGTATTGCCTTACCGGCTCCGTTATTACCGGACCGCCAACCTCGTAATGAGGCCCCTTGTCTTCGTCTGACATGTCTTGTCCCCAACTGTGTTCGAAACTAAACAAGCTTCCCTTCTGTTCGCCTACAGGGAGGTGCCACAAGGCAGAGTAGGGTTTAGCCCCTTTGAGCTTCTGTTTGGACACCCAATATGAGGTCCCCTCAGTCTAGTGAAAGAGGGATGGTAAAGCAAACCCTCATCCCCTAAAAGAGACGTGGTGCGTCTAGAATGGCAAAGTACATGGAACTGTCAACCAAGCACCTAAAGTCCAGTCATGAGCTGATGAAGCACTGGCAAGACCAGAAGACTGCAGTGACAGTCTATCCTAGTGGGTGTGGATTATGGAGACTGCCAAATCCATTGCCTTTCAGGACAAGTGGACTGGGTCTTACTGTGTGCTGGAAAAGGTCAGTGAGGTGAATTACCTCATTGACGCAAAAGGATGTAATCAGATGTGCAGGGTCTTTCACGTCAACAGTCTAAAGCCCCATTATAGCCGGGATGACTTGGTCATGGCATTAGTGACTGATGGAGAGACAGAGGATGAGACCGATCCCCTCCCAGACCTCTTGCACACTGAAGCCACAGATGGGTTAGTTGAAGGTATCAACCTTGCAATGGACCTGTCAGAACAGCAACTGACATTTCCTGGGACAGTTTGCCAGTCTGTTTTAGCTGACTCCTGGTCATGCGGATTGGTACACCCATGATGCAGGCACTGGAGACAGTAAGCTGGTGAAGAGTAGGATTCACCGGATGTCCGATAAGGTCAGGGACACCATCAAGGAGGGTATTTCCAAGATGATGTGCCTTGGAGTGATAGAGCATTCCCGCAGCCCCTGGGCTATCCCAGTGGTTCTGTTCCCTAAAAATACCAGTGGTGGGAAGACTGAAGTTTGTTTCTGCGTAGACTACAGGGGGCTCAATTCTGTCAGGAAGACAGATGCTCATCCCATTCCTCAGGCAGATGAGCTCATTGACAAGCTTGGCGCTGCCAAGTACGTGAGTACCTTTGACATCACAGCCGGGTATTGGCAGGTTGGCTTGACAGATGGAGCAAGAGAGAGGTCAGCATTCTCCACCCCGGAAGGACATTATCAGTTCACTGTGATGCCCTTCAGATTGAAGAATGGCCCTGTGACTTTTCAGCGGATCATTAACCAGGTTTTGTCTGGTCTGGAAAACATCAGTGTTGCCTATTTAGATGACATTGCTGTGTTCAGCCACACCTGGGAGGATCATTTATCCCACCTGAAACAAGTGCTTCAGGTGCTGCAGAATGCAGGTCTGACTATCAAGATCATGACGTGCCAGATACTGTGACTTACTTAGGCCACCTGGTCGGTGGAGGTAAGAAACAACCTCTTGAAACAAAGGTACAGGCTGTGAAGGAGTGGGACATCCCCACCACACAGACGCAGGTGAGAGCCTTTCTAGATCTCACTGGGTACTACCAGTCGTTCATCAGAGGGTATGGAACTACTGCCATGTCCCTGAATGATGTAACATCCAAGAAGAAGCCAAAGAAGTTAACTTGGCCCACCGTCTGTCAGACCTCCTTTCAGGATTTAAATGATAGATTGTATAGGGCCCCAGTTCTGAAAGTGCCAGACTATGGTCAGGAGTTAATTATACAGACAGACGCCTGCGATTCTGGGATTGGAGCAGTGTTAGCACAGCTGAACTCTGAAGGGGTAAAGCAACCTGTCGCCTACATTAGCAGGCGATTGCCAAAAAGTGAAATGAACTGGGCTGTTATAGAAAAGTTGGCATATTATAGAAAAGTTGGCATATGCGATTGTGTGGGCTATAAAGAAGCTGAAACCCTTCATCTTTGAGTCTCACTTAATGATCCAGACAGACCACAGGCCAGGCTCTGAGCATGGAAAGGTAGATGGCCTCAGCCGGTACTTTTGGCTTGATGACGAACCAGACCCTCAGTAGGGTGGTGGTTCACATGTTGAGGCTCGGGCATGGGAGGGATTGGACCATCCGCACGGGGAGTGTGTGCTCACCTGGGCTTTTTTGATTTTTTAGGCAATGGAATGATGGGAGATCAACCTCCAAAAATGTGTGGGGCTAATCCGCACACATGTTCTAATGCTTGCCGCACAACAAACACATAGTCCAGTGTACTCTGGGGCACACAGCCTACAGGGCCAGTCCTCCCTGTCACATTTATTTGACAGGTGACAGGGAGGGGTGCATGAAAACATCCAGAGGAGAAGGGCAACACCTTCCTCCTCCCATGGCCAGCCTAATTAAATATCAAAGGCTCCATGGATCTGACCTGTTCTATTGTCTAGGTTCTGGGTAATGGTGGCGCATACTGATGAGAGTTAATAGAAGCAGACCTGCAAATAGGCCTGGTCACAGAACTTAACAATGGGCAGGAAAACTAACACCTCTTTGATATGCAATGTGTCACCTTGAAGCTTACGCCCACCCCTCTGAACGAAGGGCAGTGAATGTTATGTCTGGGACAACTGTTTACAGTAGGCAAACTCCCTTTCAGAGGGACGATGAATGTGATTTGGGGGAGACAGAAATCTGTTCTCACCACAAACTTCAAGGGAGACCTGTGCTTTGATCAAGAGCCACAGAGGGTTCAGTTAACCAGAGAAACACTTTGATCTACAACAGAAATGAAGATGGGTGGGATTTAGGAGTGCATGTTATCACCTCTTACCTTTCCTGTTGCAAAGCACTCTGGTCCTAACCCCCGATTAGTTCCTTAAGATAGGCTTAGCCTGCGCTAACCACTGGGGCCCATTTGGCTTTAAAAGAGGGCAGAGCCCCTCACTTACCAGATCAATCATATGAAGGCTTCATCCAGAAGCTGGAAAGAAGAACTCACCATTGGACACGGGCTGAAGGTACAGTCTACATTACAGCTTCCACCATTGAAGGAAGGCCAGGATTTCCAAGGAGGAAGCAATATCCCTCTCCTAAACTACTCCCAGGGAACAGAGGAAGATACCGGACTCAGAGGACCCATCCAGCAGCTCCAGAACCTGTGCCCAGCCAGCACACAGCATGCCCTGCTAAATTCTGCCAGCAAGCTTCCTAGGTGGGATATGCCAGAGAGTCTCTGAACAAAGGACAAGGCCATTGCCTGCAAACACTCTTCTCAGCTTTGGCCCGTCCGCCATAAAGGACAACACAAGCCCTGTGAAGAAGCTAGGAGGAGTGCCACACAGGAATCAACTAGCGTCCATCTTTTCAGGACATTTTTGAGGCAGTCAAGCTCTCGAACCACGAATGGCTGCACTACTGACTGTTTACAGGCTGCAGTCACTAAAGCTGTCCGAGATGCCTCGACCAGCGTTCCAGATCCGCCAACCAACAGAGACAGCGATTCTTGACTGTGAGCCGCCGTGCAGGTCAGCCTGCAACCGTCTGTCCAGTCTCGTTTGCCGAACTGCCTGCCGCCTCATACCAGCAGCTGTCTCCCGTCTTGAACTCTGTCGCAGGAGCAACGCGTCCTGGAAATGACTTGACGCGGTCAAGCATCAAGATCATCTTAAGCACCAGGTACATTGTGGTTCTGTCCCATGGTCCTTCTCCAAAGGCCCCTAGTGACATTTACGACCCCTTGCTCCCTTGGTGCTGAAACCAAATAACCTTGAACAGCTAAGATTGATTACTTTGCTGACTACCCTCCTGTCAGTAACCAGAGTACATCCCTTTCCTTTGTAAAACTGTCTGTCCTCTGTGTTCCTTTACAGGGTGGGTTGTATTTTGTAGTGTGCTAGAACTGTCTGTTGTAATAATAATAAAGTAGATATTTTAATACAGCTTTGACTGGACAGTCCCTTTTATCATTGGGTGATAATTGTATTTTAACTATGTTTTATCTAATCAAGGATCCACGTCCTTGCGGAGATAAGCCGCACGTGCTGTCTTACGTTACCAAAATTGGGCAAAGAGATTTATAATTTACTTGTGTTTCCAATCTGTTCGGATCCCTTCTGTATACTAGAGGTGTGGGGCTGATTGATGGTTTAGAAACCGATATTCATCCCTGAACCACTGGTGCCCCGAAAGTTGATTTGTCACAGTAAAGGCGGGTTATGAATACCAAATCATATCATATGTATCTTGTGTTTATATTGGAACAGCTTCCACAAGTTTAGTAACAGCCATTCATGAAGTCTCAGAAAAGGTTAGTGGAAACACTAATCTTTGACATTACTTTTACCTGATTGAAAGGGAAGAGAATACAGCTGCACTCTCCACTAGACCCCCACCTTCCACTGCTGGCTGAAATTGTGATCTAAATCAAATGACAGAAGAGAAGGATACCTGAGGGGAGGAAGAGGAAGCAGGCACAGTATGAGCCACATTTTCTTGGAGGAGTGGACACTAAATGCTGTCAATTATAAGCAAGAAAAAGTCACTAGCAGCCCAATGGTTTTTCATCAAAGACAAATTACAGGGCCTGTGGAAGCGGACTATATGTAGGTATGGTTAAGTTGCTCAACCCATAGGAAGAGCACGTTTTAGGTGGTTATAACGTTTCCCCCCTGCAAAATAGGTATATGGCCCCGTCAGATTCATTCTGTGAGGTTTAGTGAGGTTTCATCTAGGGGGGCCAGTTATAGGAGGGTCCCAAAATGTCTGTTTTTTGCATAGACGCAATGGAAGAAAATGTTGCTCAGTCTACAGCCCAAACCGCTGGAGGGATTTTCACCAAACTTGTGGCAAGAGCAGCGGCTTGGTCCCAAAAGTAGGTAACAAAAATGTGTGATATCTGGATTCCCTGTTCGGTCTGCAGATGGGCATCTGATTGGCCTAGAGGGCGATGTGAAGTCGGCATACATCGGACATGCCTACTGATTGGATGGTGATAAGCGCGAGGTGCGTCAGAATTTTGGAAACGCCCAACATGTTGGATTCGCGGACATCCACCGGTGTCCAAGAACATCGCAGTACAAACATATTAAAAAACACAACATTGCACTCGTCAAACTTATCAAACAATCACTGGGGAGCAGAGGGGTGCTGAGGATGGAATGGGATATGGCCGCAAAAAGCCAGAAAACTGATGTTTTTCATCCCCGAAATCCGCTAACAGTCCGGATGTTCGGGTACAGTCCTGTAATGTTCACGAAGACTTCAGATGTTCGGGGACATCCATGCCTATTTCTGCATTACAAGGTTGGTGAAAAGCAGTTTTTGGATGGCTTAAAACTTTTGTGCCACTCAATGAAACTGCATGAAAT
Source organism: Ambystoma mexicanum (assembly GCF_040938575.1). Taxonomy (NCBI): domain Eukaryota; kingdom Metazoa; phylum Chordata; class Amphibia; order Caudata; family Ambystomatidae; genus Ambystoma; species Ambystoma mexicanum. Next base: position 1,250,274,319 of record NC_090937.1, on the reverse strand, counting down.
TTAGGAATTATATTCTAGACCTGATTCTGAACAGTTTGGGAGCTGTTTTGTCAAGAGGGAACAAAATTATAGGGGGTCTCAAAATATTGTAAAGGCTTATAAATGTGGTGCCATTTGACGAATCTGCACAAAAGTTAGCAAAACGATTTTAAATCAACATATACATGTTTCTGCAAAGTTTGGTGGGATTCTGTCAAGAGGGGGCCAAATTAGAGGGGGTGTGCCAAAATATTGTAAAGGCTTATAAATGTGGAGCCATTTGACGAATCTACACAAAGTTTGCAAAAATATTTTAGATCTAGGAAAGTGTTTTTGTAAAGTTTGGTGTGATTTTGTCAAGAGGGGGCTAAATTAGAGGGGGGTCTCAACATTTTTAGATGACGTATAACTTTGTTGCTGTTTGACGAATGTGGACAAAAGATTTCAGAAAGATTATAGACCCAGCCTTGAATGTTTTTGTAAAGTCTGAATGGATTTTGTCAAGTGGGGGCTAAGTTATATGACTATTATACGTGCATACATTTTGACACTTTTGAAAAAATAAAACATGGGCGGATTTCCAGCAAACCCATGTAAGGTTGCATGGTTTTGCAAATGTGCCTGTGTTTTATTTTTTGACAAGTGTCATAATGTAGGTACAAAAAATAGTGATATACCTTTGGTAACTGAAGTATAGCCTTTGGCCATGGGCAGTGGCCAGATTGTCTGGATCATGGCATAAGGTCATGGCCCGGACAATCTGGCTACTGGCCACGACCACGAGGGACGACAAATTGGGTTAAAGGGGCCATGTCCAACTGGGACCAGCTATGTGGTAAAGTTATTTCAAACTGGGATAGCTTTGAAAGGGGAACAAAATGTGCTTGTGGTAATATGGGCATAGGGTTCTCTCTTCGTCTTCTGCAGGCTACCATGGAAAGGGAATAGTGGCTCTGTACGGAGCCCCACCTTCCATTTCCATGGTGGCCATCTTGGAAAAGGAAGAAAAATCTTTTTTTTTTAGTACCCCGGTTTCCCAGAACCCGGGGTGCTAATGGTCTTCATCCCCGATCACAGGGGCTGAAATGGGGGATAAGGTTCTGGAGCCCTCGGTATCCGCCCTCGCTTCGCTCGGGCCCATAACTTGAGCTGCCGGGCCGTTGTCCCCTGTTCCAATCCCTGGAGCGTGGGATGAACGCCACATTATTCCCATTAGCATAACACAAAATGCTAATGAAATGTTGGAAAATCTTAATGAATCTATGTACTTTACTGAGAAATGTAAAGTAGATGGATTCTATAAGATTATTTTTTAGCTCTAATTTTTAACTGTGAAAGGTCTTTTGTTGTTTTCTTGATGTGGTTTTTTTTGCAGGAGAGGTTAGAACGTAAGGTGGGGAGGGAAATGAGGGAAGAGGCACCAAGCACTAATATGTTGGGGCAGGTGGACAGGGGAAGACGTTGCGCGTGTGTTACTTCTATGGTAGGGGGCAGTGTTTCTCATGCTCCTTGATTACAGCTTCAAAAGTACTTCAAAATTGCTTCCCCCTGCAGACCGGTGTGTTGCAGTATATACAATGAAAATGCTACACCCCCAATATTTCATGTGTCTCTGGTTCAGGGACCGCTGTCAAGCTTCTCCTCCACCCATCTAGAGCCATCACCAGCACTGAGCACTACTACCAGAGGTTGTACCACTGCCCCCCTATCCAGTCCTGATATGCTGGCTCGTGCGCCGTCCACTACGGCTCTAACAGGCCCACAGCTGTCCTCCTCATCGGCGACCCTGTCAACACTAACGCAGCCCGACGCCACCTTGATAAATTCAGATCCCCCGACTGACACCGTTATAGAAGTAAATCTGCCGTCATCTGCATGGAAAGCCTCATGTATTCCACATTGCCAACACTACTTACCCTACGCCAAAAATGGACTATCTCGCATTGTGTATGGCTAATACTGTTATTCCCATGTCAAGTACTGCCTCATCTGATATGCCTGTGCCAGCTTTTGATAACCTGGAACTGCATTTGCCAAATATTGCCAAAGTTGATGCCGCTGTGCTAGTTGTTGTTAACCGTGACCGGTATGTGCCCTATACTGCCAATGATGATTCACATGCACCAGCTGCTGTTGAAGTGGATTTGCATTTGCCTAATATTACCCATGAGGGTTCTAATGGGGGCTCCAATGAGGGTTCCCCTGTGCCAAGTGTTGTTAACCTTGATGTGCATCTTCCCAACCGTTATATGCCTTTGCCTAATATTACCAATGAGAGTTCTAATGAGTGCTCCAATGAGGGTTCCCCTGTGCCAACTGTTGTTAACCTTGATGTGCATCTTCCCAACTGTTATATGCCTTTTCCTAATATTACCAATGAGAGTTCTAATGAGGGCTCCAATGAGGGTTCCCCTGTGCCAACTGTGATGTACATTTTCCCAACTGTGATGCGCATTTGCCTATTATTGCCAAGGAGGGTTTCTATGAGGGTTCCCCTGCTCCAACTGTTGTTAACCTTGACTTGCATTTGCCTAATATGACCAATAATGGTTCTAATGAAGGTTCCCTTGTGCCAACTGTTGTTAACCTTGATGTGCATTTGCCCAATCCTGATCTACATTTGCCCATTATTGCCAGTAAGGCTTGCCCTGTGCCAGTTGTTGGAACTTGTCTCTGGCGATGTGTGCATGTGTGTGTGTTTGGGTCTGACACTGACATGGTGAGGGATGGATGCATGTGTGGATGTGTGTCCATGCATGAGAGGATTCTGTGCTCACATATGGGGGGAACAGTACATTCACATAGCATCCTGTCATGTGTACACTCACCTCCATCCGAAGTGGTACCCACCCCTAGCTCCATGGTGCCTACTCATTCAATGGATTCCACAGCGATTAGGTTTCCACAGGTCTCCTCCCATTCTTTAAGTATGATGGGTGAACCAGCTCCACCTGCACTGGCGATTCGGTGGTTTTCAGCAAGGATGCCCCTCACCCGCAGTCTGAGGTCGTCCCACCTTTTCCTGCACTCACGCACAGTGCGGGTGCTGGTGCCCACTGCACTGACTTTCACTGCAACTTCTTCCCAGATGGCTTTTTTCTTAAGTAGTGTCGGCCGCCGCATGTCATTTGCAAAAACAACCTCAGCATTCTCAGCCAGGGTCTGGGTCAGCATGTTCAACTCCTCTGCTGTAAATTTTTCTTTGCGCTGCCTGTCAGTGCTTTTTTTCGAATGCCTTGGGCATCTTGAAGGTGTCCTGGATGATTTTCAACAGCTAACGACTCCAAACAGGTCCAGGGGGCAGAGGATGGCAATGGATTGTGTTTTTGAAGGTGGCAGCCGTGCTCTTTCCCGTTCCTGTGCGATGACGCTATTTCCGGTTTCGCAATTTAACGGTCACCGCTAATTGCGGTGACCGCTATTTGCATGCAGCAGGAGTGCGGAGGTGCAATCTGCACTTTCGTCGAGGACGGTAAGTGACTTTTTTGGGTCTTTACCGCCATGGCGGTAGGGGGTTTACCGGCATGGCGCTATGCTCGTGTCCGCGTACTCGTAATGGTACGCTATTAGTGCCCTCTTGCGAGGGCAGACGCGTTGATAGCGCCATGCCGGTATTTTGGGGTTTTTACTGCACAACGTGTAATGAGGCCCATAATATTAAAAGAGGATTCCCAAACTTCCCAAAGCAATTCTGGGGGCTGTCTCCAAAAAGGGGGGCCGGGTGCAGCCCAGAATCAGAAAAGGAGGAGCCGAAACTCCTTGAATCTCCAAGTGCAAACTTTTTCTTTCAGATTCCTAAACTCCTACACAGAATTATGCCCAAACTACCCCTGTGACGGAGTCCAAAATAAGGAAATTGACCACCCAGCTCACCCAAAATGCACGTTATCTTTGCCCCTTGATGAGAAGGAGGGTAGATTTTATGCACCGGTCCAAGTGCAGGGGCAATGTACATTTTCGGCACTGGTAGACACTGGATCCCAAGCCACTCTTCTGTCAAAAAGGATCTTTGATCAGATAAATTCAGGAAGGGGGAGAGATACCAGATCCCTCTCACCCCTCTTCCTGGACAAATCCAGAACTTCGATAGGAATGAAATTCCTGTCGAGGGGACTGCGGATTTTGAAATAAAAATTGGGCGGCATAAGGTGAAACACCCTGTCATAGTCGTGACTACAGAGGGCACACCCTCTCTACTAGGGAATGACATCCTGCAAAGGTTGCCCCCCTTAATAGACTGTGTGAAGAAGGTCCTCTGGACTCAGACTAACAGGCCAATAAAATTTAAACAGAGTGTCAACCTTGTTAGTTTAAATGGCACATGCCACATGGTTGAACAAAAACCTGATCATATTGAGTTCCATTTTCAGAACAATCAAATACCGGATGTGACAGTAATTGCTATAGGACAACAAACTGGTGATGGGAACTTCGCTACATTCCTGAAAATCAACCTTCCTTCCAGTTTCAAGTGGCATTCCACACTGGAAGGAAATACTTTGAAATTCTATACTGGTTTACAATCTGAAAAACCCAATTCCATAGTCAAAAGTGATGAGAAATCAGCTCAAAGTTTAGCTGACATTCAGAAAATTAGAAAACAGTTATTCATCCCTATTCAGTTAAATGAGGGGAAGGAATCTGTTCTCGTCCGAGTGTGCGCGAACAACAGTAAGAGCTTCATCAGCGAAGCCATGTTCCAACAGCTCCCAAAATATCCAGCCATTTCCACATTTACATTGATCGATAAGTGGGAAATGGGCCTGGAAACTCCCAATTCCAAACATCTCCTGCCTAGCAGGTGTATGCTCAATATCTCTATCAGAAACAAAAGCATAGTACATAATTGTTGGGTCATGCGAGATATCCCTGCTGCATTCTATTTTGGCGGTGACATTCTCAATCGTTTTGCCATTAACTTGGACCTGATAAATTACAAAGTCTGGTCCCGACTAGGGGGTAATCCCATGGACTTTGATGATTCAGAAAAAGCATTTTGGTCAGCCCAATTGCTGCCGTATACAGTTGAAGTTCAAATTGGAGAGAAGGTCACCATCCCAGGACGGACACAACTATTCTGACTTGAATTAAAAATTAAAAGAGGACAGAAACTGTAAAATCCTGACGCATATGTACACCTCAATGGCCATCTCCAACAGCAGGGGTTGGGGCTAAACCCAACACCAATCCAATATTGATGGATAACAGTGACATTGGGAGTATCACTCTGGGCGCAGGCACCATTATTGGAATGACGGTTGATGACCAACATTTTTCCATGGATATAGGTAATGAACTGATAGGACCAATCCCCAATGACGGTTTGGACAGTGATAGTGACAATGACTTACCACCAGACAGGATCTTCACCCGGCAAGTGGGGAATTTTCTGGTGCACACTACCTGCCCTTACGGTGAGGAATAGGTGACTTGTGACATCAGACAGGATGAGGTGATCTTCCAGGTCCCCAATGACAGCCTCGCCTACCTGAAACCCTGTGTCCAGGTCAACACTCTAACCAGGGACCTCCCCACCCAGATGTATGAGACCGCTGAGATAGCAAAACCGGAAGTCTTTCCAGGCTTCAGGCAAACGGTTGAAGAGCGAGTCAACCTAGCTGATGCCTGTGAGACTCCGAAGCAAAAGCAAAAGTTGAAACAGGTTTTCTCTTGCGGTGGACTCATATGACTGTGGTCGTACCGAAATCCATACAACAACAATTCCCACTGACCCTGGAATGACTCCAGGGTTTGTGAAGCAGTACCGCTTGCCTCTCACATCCATGCAGTCCCTGACGAAAATCATCAAAAACCTTGAGTCCTGTGGGATAATTCGTCCAGTCCACAGCACCTTTAATAATCTTGTGCTGGGGATTTTAAATCCGAACGGCTAGTGGAGACTCTGTGCTGACCTGAGGGAGCTGAATAAACGTGTCCATATGTCTCGATGGCCTCTCCCCTACATTGACCAGGGGCTGGCCCAGATCCAGGGGTCAAAGGTATACACTGCCATTGACCTGACCAATGGGTACTGGACCGTGGCTGTCAGTAGGGAGGGCCAATATAAGCTGGCTTTTACCTTCGGGGGCAGCAGTACACCTGGACCCAGGCTCCCTTCGGATATATCAGCTCTGGCAACTAATTCAACATCTTCCTACATAAGGCCATGCCCGACTTGGGTAAAAGGGGTAACCTGGCCTATGTGGATGATGTCCTGATCAAAAGCTCAACTGTCGAGGAACACATATCGGAAAGTTGAGGGTTTGCCGGAGCAAAACTATCCTTCCAAAAGGCACAGTGGTGCAGAAACCATGTCAACTTCCTGGGACATGAAATAACTCCTGAGGGTCTCTGTCCCCAGGAAAAGAAAGTGGAATCACTCCTTAAACTGAAGGACCCCACAACTCTGCGTGAGCTAAGAAGCCTCCTTGGACTGACTAATTACAGTAGGAAGTTCATTGAGGATTACGCAGAGATGACAAGACCCCTGATCCATCTGTTGAAGGGGGGGTCAAGTGGAAGTGGGGTCCAGAACAAGCCGAGGCAGTAAAGCAACTTAAAAGAAGCCTCTCACAAGCGCCTTGTCTAGCTTACCTTGTCAAAAACAAGGAGTTCTTCTTGGAGACAGGGTTCTCGAATACATGCTTGACAGCAGTATTATATCAAAAACATGACAAGGTCAATAAAGTCATCTCCTATGCAAGTAAAACTTTATCCTCTGTGGAGGAAAAATTCAACGACTCGGAGAAGGCACTCCTGGCTACGGTGTGGGCATTGAAAAATTACCGCCCGTTTATCCAGGGGGAACACTTTACTTTTGCTCACACGGGAAAAGCAGTCATTTTCTTTGCAAAAGTATCCAAAACTCAGCTGTTCAGAGAGAGGCTCCAACTAGCTGAGCCATGTCTGTTTCAATCTATCTGTGCTGCAGACCAACTCCAGCATTCAAGAGAATAACTATAGCTGCGAGACAGTGTGTGAATCTGCTGGAGATGAAAAGTTGAATTTAAGAAGGAAGGCCAGCTGCACCACGTGTAAAAAAATGGGCCTTTGCAAATAAAAGAAAAACAAATGCCTTTGTTTTGGAACAGTACACTGGTGAATGAAAGCATGCCAGTCTTTAGCAATATGAAGTGGTTTGTTGCTGGTGAGACTATATAACATGGGTTATTTTATGCAACAGGCTTGTTTTAATTCTGGACCTAAGATCAGAAATTAAAGGTTAAAACTATGGTGGCTAGAGTTGCAAGTTGAAAAACAGGTTTTCTGCTTGGAGGGGTGGCACCAAAAGGAGGGCTCTCTTTCAGCAGACACTGACAACCCCCTGATAATTACGGGGTTGAACAGACTTTCGTCTCTGCTGGGACCCTGACAATGAAGCTCCCAGCGAAGGAAGTCTGAAGTGTGAAGGGGCAATTAAACTTCAATCAAGGGAGAAACCCCCACCATGCTCTGAAGGAAATGACAGTTGGCAGCAGTTGAAGAAAAGAAAGAAAATGACCCAGGGACAAAGGGACTGCCATTTGTTCCCAAAGACTATTTCAGGAATAAACTTTAAAGACTTCTATCTCTGGAGCAAGACTTTGAACAATTGTAAACATTTTGCAGTTTAAAAGTGATTTTTTTGTGCTTTCTTTTGAGACATTGTAGAATTCACTGACACCTTGGGGACAGAAAGGGCGAAGTATTGAGGATAAATCAAGAAGTATCAATGTTGCAAACATACATTTTTGTACATACATCCTTTGGGATAATTCACATCTGTCACAGGTTTCCCCCCTTCTCACCTGTTTCTGTTCTTTCTTCGTTGGAGTCTTCCTGCGTACGGTACAGGTCTTATACAAGCCGCGCAAATGTCCTCGGCTTCCAGCGGTTGTTCCGCGATCCGAGTCCTGGATCGTTCAGAATGTCCTGGAATTCCTGGAAATAGCAAAGCTTACTCTCAGCAGAGTGTACGCAGAGATCCGGGATGAAAAGGAGGGCAAGGGAAAAGGAAGAAGGTGGAGGGTTCAATGGAGCCAGGAACCAGGAGCAAGAAGTTAACGAGAGCGAACTTCGGCAGCACACGTCAACCACAGTAAACAATAGCGTTTAGAAGCGCAGAGCCGCGGGGGTGTGGTCGCTATATAGAACGTGATGCATGCGACACGGAAACTGGTGTGCAGAGTTCCGTGGTCGGTGGCCATGGTGGATGTACTGCTGGTGTAGGCCTCTATGGGTCAGGGACCAGGAAGTCAAAAAAGGACGAGTCCGATGGTTCATGACAGCATGCCTCCTCCGAAGGCCTGTTCCTCCGGGTTTGCCCGGGTGTATAAGGTGGTACCTTTTGAGTAATCTGGGGGCATTAAGGTTTGTGAATGGTTCCCAGGTACGTTCACTGGGAGGGTATCCTTTCCATTCAACCAGATATTGCAGCTGACCACGTCTGTACCTGGAATCACATATTCTGGAGACTTCGTATTCCAGCTGGTCATTGACAATCACTGGTGTAGACTTTGGAGCAGTCCGGGAGGACTGGACGTATGGTTTCAGTAGAGATGTATGAAACACTGGGTGGACTCTCTTCCAGGAGTCTGGTAGTTTGAGTCGGAAGGCCACTGGGTTAATAATCTCCTTTATGGAGAAGGGACCATAGTACCGGGGGGCCAACTTAGTTGGTCGTAAATGTCGGGGCAGTAGTTTCGAGGATAGCCAGACCTTATCACCTACTGCATAGGAGGGCCCTGGTCTTCTTTTGGAGTCTGCATAGAGCTTGGTAGTAGCTCGGGCCGGTTCAAGGTGTTCCTTGACTTGTTTGTGCACGTTGATGAGGTTTTCAATCCAAGAGTCGAGTGTAGGGACTGGTGTAGGATGTGGAAGCAAGGATGGGAGAACCGAAGGATGGAACCCTTGGTTACAGAAAAAAGGGCTGGCTTTGACAGCCGAGTGATCCTTATTATTATAGGCAAATTCAGCCACAGGTATCAAAAGTTACCAATCGTCCTGGACCTTGGTGGTGAAACAACGAAGATATTGCTCCAGGGTTTGGTTCACACGTTCAGTAGCTCTATTGGTCTGAGGAGAGGGCCCGTTGGATTCCTAGTATACGGCATAGGTGTTTCCAAAATTGAGATATGTTTTGGGGTCCCCTGTCTGATATGATTTTGGAAGGGAGTCCGTGAAGTCGGAATATGTGTTCCAGGAAAATTCCAGAAAGTTCTGAGGAAGATGGTAGTTTGTATAAGGGCGTAAAGTGAGCCATGTGAGTGAACAAGTCAATGGTGACCATGATAGTTGTGTATCCCCTGGAAGGTGGCAACTCTACAATAAAATCCGTAGCAATGAATTCCCAGGGCCTTGTTGGTAGTGTTGGTTGGAGCAGGAGTCCCGCCGGTCTCTTGTTGTCATGCTTGTTTTGATTGCAGATTGCGCAGGTTTGGATATAGCGTTGGACATCGGCTCTCATTTTAGGCCACCAAAACTGTCTTTGTATCACAGAGAGAGTATTGAAGATGCCACGATGTCCTGAATGGAGGGTATCGTGGCAGAGGTTCATGATCCTTTGTTGCAGTTTTTGTGTGGGAATAACCAGGTCATTGCCTTTAAACAGATACCCATCCTTTGTTCTGAGATTCCATTGATTCTTTCCAGTAAATTCCTTCCAGACCTTGGAGGACTGGGTTTGAATTTGAATGTCTTCCAGGAGGCTGATTGCTTGGGCTACAAAAATTGTGTGAGGAAACATCTTGGGAATGGATCGATCTTCAAGAGTTTCATAGTCGGGACGTCGGGGCAAGGCATCAGCAATTATGTTGTGAGTCCCAGGAACATGTTGTATTTGGAACTGATACTGTGCGAAAAAGAAGGCCCAGCGGGCTGTCACAGAATTCCCCCTTTCTCACCTGAGAGCGATCCTTGCATGATTTCTTGGGCGGAGTCCTCTTACGCACGGATGGGGTTTTTTATAAGCCTGCGCAAGCCTCTTCTGACTCCAGCGTGCGTTCAGAATTCCGGGATCTCGGATACTCCAGGAGGTCCAGGAAACGAGGAAGTGTGCACGAGCACGACACACAAGTCCGGGAAGCAAGGAAGAAGGAAGAGGGGTAAGGGAACAGAATTAGAAGGTTTGGGTGTGGAAACAAAGAAATTGACATGAGGCCGGGAAGCCCAAAAGGAAACACACCAACACAGGTTACAAAGGACATACAAAGTGCTTTATTTCAAAGTTACAAAGTTACCAAAGTCAATTGACATGCGAATAGCTATTCGGCCCTCTGACTAACACACGAACCTTCAACGTTAGGTTCGCACTGAAAGTGGGAGAGAGCGATCATCGGGATGCTCGGGTTTTTATACATTTTGTACTGCATTGGCCAGCCCTCTTGTAAGTTAACCATTCTTGGAACAACGGCTAGGGTTCGTAGCCAGGTCGAACATGCAATTTCCATATATTAGATCGGGTCTGCTGATACAGTTACATATTTACACCTAGGTTAAACAGAGGACAGGGTCTTAGTTCATGACCCTAACAGGTAGCCTGCGGACATATTATTCATTCACGTGTGCGGAGGTCACCATAGCCGAAGTCTTACTCGAAATGTCATTCGGCCTCCATTTTGTGATTCGAGGTGACTTTCACACGGCAAGAGTACCTAAAATGGCGGCTAAATCCAAGATGGCAGCTTTCACGATACATTAAGGTCAAGACCTTGCCGCGGAACCTATGTTCATAATATTCTTTAGACAGCTTGGCGTAGGCCAACATACATTTAAACAATGCGATTGGGGTCACAATATTATCTCGATTTCCACAGACCCTCCTTTTGGCCTATGCCAAGTGCTAAAACATTATTTCCTAATACTCTTAAAAATACTTGAAGGCATTATCATTCATAGGTTCCGCATCATTGTCTGAAATGTCAATAGCCATAAAGTTGTTCATAAGAACTTCTTGCAACATGAATTCTTTAGATGCTGTCTTCGGGGTATATATTCTACGCCCTATTGTGCTCATAACTTGGGCACAACATCCCCCTATCATTCCGCATATACTCGGGAGGCATTGAAAACAGCAGCAAAGAAATAACAGAGTCCCTAAAATACCTAGAATAACAGAAAGCACCTTCCACCCCCAAGATCGTAGAGAATCCCAAAACCAAGTACTAAGGCTCCAGTCTCCTACAGGGATATGGACTTCAGAACTAAGAGTATGTAAATTCTGAATTGCTTTAAATATTGTTGATGAAGAATCTGGTACGAAAACACAGCAAGCGGACCCCACTAATTTACATACTCCACCTCGTTCAGCTAAAATGACATCTAATGCCATTCGATTTTGAAGTGCTACCAATCTTATCGCCTTTTGCTCTAAGGTCATATTGTAAAGTATGTCCGTGGTCCGGTTGATTGTTTTCTCCAACACCCTCGCTAATCCCCTGATGTTTTCTGAATTTGCTATTTGTCCCCAGAAGGGAACTACTGATTTGGCTATATCCCCGAACACTTGCCCAGGGGTATCTCCATCATTATCCCGTCGCGGGCGAGCCTTAGATACCTCTAAGGTACTGGCTATAAATATACCTGGTAACAATATCCCTAAATAACAAGTCCCCTGCCAATCCTTGGGCAGCCAGGGAAAAGCTAAACTACCACACACAAAATAAACCGGTCCCCCTACATACAAAGGCCTATTTTCCCCAGTCAAATTTACAATATTTATACAAGGCTCGAAATCTCCCATTGGCCTAGTGCCGTTTCTTTGTACACAGAAAGGGACAGAATCAGGACTATGATTTACAGAATAAGAAGGAGGCATGGCATCCTTATTGCCTATCGGAGCCATCTTGAAAGAAACTAGATTTTGAAAAGGAAAAGAAAGTTTATCAGACGGCCTAATAGAAGCGATATTAGGTCTACTCCTATTTGCGAAAAGCGAGCATCCCAGGGGAGTCAATTCACATTTTTCAAATTCATTCAAATTAGTCCCATCGAAGTTCCCTGAGATGCTATCATTCCATCGGCCAAAAAAGAGTGCTCTAAGAGAGGCATAGCAAGAGGTTGTTAGAGGTAAGGGATGTATATACCATCCCAGTCCCTTGTTCCCATGTTGTGGTAAGTGAGTGCAGACCCAACAATTACTTCTATTAAAAATAGCATGCGTAGCATTCATCACTATCATCAAAGTGTTATTATAATATTTTTGTCTATGCCGAGAGTCCCTAGGGGACAGAGTGTGAAGGTGTACAGAGGGAGTCGAAACAGTTGGTACAATTTTGGTCGGTAACAGAGGCTTCAAAGGATAAATTTCTTCAAAGTACCAAAGTCCCACAGCAGCAGTTGCAAAACTAACAATAATCAAAACGAGAACACAACAGTACGTTTTCGGGGCCCAGGCACATTGTCCATTGTTCGAATTGGTCACCTCCTTATCTAATAGTTCAATACGAGGAGCAACGGTGAAGGCGGCAGGCATCATGGTTATCCCGATCGACGACCCCAATGTTCGTTGCTGGCGGCACTTCGGCCGCGCGACTTCTTAGTCCTTCCCAACCCTGGCCAACAGAACCCCCCCTTTTTCTTTGTTCCAAAAAAAAGGGAAGACGATAGTATTTCAATCACTCCTTTTTCTTCCAGATGCACGATACTCGTGCGGCGATTTTATTTGCGTGGTCGAAGGTTGTACCGGATGGTACCCAAGTTTGTTAAATCCGAAAGCAAAGTATCGTCGCTCCCTGAGGGGAGCGTCGTATCAGTAGCGACGGAAGTCGCAGAGCTCGAAACAAGGTTTTCCGGAAGTGATTGATCAAGGGAGTGCGGAGACAAAATGGACGGCTCCCCAAGCTCCTCAGGCTCAGAGAACCTCTCCGACGCACTCACAACGCTGCCTGCTACTCCGAGATCAGAGAGTGTAGCATCAGCGAGGGGTTCTGTTTCTTCTGTAACGTGTGGCGCCGGGTGAGGGATCTTCTTGATATGTGTTGCGTGTATCCAGTTCTTCTTTCCTGCCACCCGCACTGCCGTCCTGGTGACCAATAAAACCTGGTAGGGTCCCCGCCAGCGAGGCGCGAGACAGGAAGACCTTTCGTAGGCCTTTACCAGGACCCAGCTGCCGGGCAATATATCGTGTCCTGGGCCCGTAAACCGTACAGGTAAGGCAGCGTTTACCTGGTGGTAAATGAAATACAGATTTTTAGTCAATTGATTACAATAGTCTATGAGCAATACATTCTCCACATCCCTTAGGGCTTTAGGTTTAGGGAGACCCCAAATATTAGCAGGCCTTCCCATTACTACCTCGAATGGAGAGAGCCCAGTTCTAGTCTGGGGTGTGGTGCGCATAGCTAACAACACAATAGGTAAAGCATCTGGCCATTTTAATTTAGTATCGGCACATGTTTTTGCAAGTTTGTTTTTCAAAATACCATTGTGTCTTTCTACCAACCCCGCACTTTGAGGGTGCCTAGCTGAATGAAAACGTTTCTCTATCCCTAAGGCAACACATATTTGCAACATTACGGCTGCGATGAAGTGGGGGCCGTTGTCCGACCAAATTATCCTCGGGAGCCCAAATCGAGGAAAGTAGTCTTTTACCAAGATCTTTGCGGTGGTCATGGCGGTAGCATCTTTGACGGGGAAAGCCTCGACCCATTTGCTAAAAGCACAAATGATAACAAGAACATATTTCAAGTTATTACATTGCTCCATTTCAATAAAATCAAGGTGAATGGTTTCAAAGGGGACAGAGGGGGGCCCGAAACTTCCCCTTGGAGTCACTGTCCCTTTACCCACATTGTGCTGCAGGCAAATCATGCAATTTTTAACGTGCCGTTTTGCAGTTTCCAAAATTTTTTCATTCACCCAAACCTGCTGTAATATCTTCGCAATTTGCTGGGCACACACATGTGTTGGACCGTGTGCCATCGTAACCATTGCTAATACATAAGAATCAGGAAGCAACCATTTCCCGTCAGATGCGTCCACCCAACACCCTTCGTCATCCAATTTCCCCATGCCTTCAGCCCATTTCCTAGATTCTTCAACAGAGGCATCAGTCTGAATATCTCGCACAGACCCAATGCCTTCATCTATTATACAACCATCTCTCACTTCCCTCGATGTGTACATGTCTGTGCTAAGGTCTGCAGCTGTTTGTCTAGCTATCGAATCTGCAAAAGCATTTCCTCTTCCCACATTGTCTATGACCTTGCGATGTGCTGCACATTTCATGATTGCTAATTGTTCAGGGAGTGAGAGTGCTAAAAGTAGTTGTACTATTAAGGGACCATGCTGAATCTTGGTCCCGTGTGAGGTCAGAAACCCTCTTTCCGACCACAGTTTTCCGAAATTGTGAGCCACCCCAAAGGCGTACTGACTATCCGTATAAATGTTAACTCTATGCCCTTGGGAGAGCTCACAAGCGCGGGTCAACGCTATAATCTCTGCGGCCTGCGCGGAGTTATGCGGAATCCTTTTAGTTTCTACGATCTTGTTCAAAGTAGTAACTGCATAAGCAGCTGTAGATGTGCCATTCGGAAGTTTAAAACAGGAGCCATCACAAAACAGCTCCCCTTCCGCATTCTCCAAAGGAGTATCTGAGAGGTCTATTCTGCCCTTTGTTTCTTGTTCGGTGGCATACAGGCAGTCATGTGATCCGTCATCGCCGCAAGCAGTAGTTTGCGGGAGAGGCAAAAGTTCAGCCGGATTGAGAACACAACACCTTTTAATTTGGATATGAGGAGCAAATAAAACTAATTCGTACCTGGTCAACCGGGCAGAAGTAAGGTGTTGTGTTTGAGTTTTATTCAATAGAATATCGACAGAGTGAGGTACCATCAAAATTAAATCGTGGCCTAGGACCATCCCCTCACTCTGTTTTACAGACGCAGCGGCAGCAGCAACAGCGCGCAGACATCGCGGCAAAGCGCATGCAACAGGATCGAGGGCGGAGGAATAATAGCCGCACGGCCTATTCTTCCCTCCATGTTCCTGTGTTAACACAGACAAAGCACATCCATTGCATTCATGCACAAACAACACAAAGGCCTTATCGTAATTTGGTGTACCCAGAACCGGTGCTGAACACAGCGCGGCTTTGAGAAGCTCAAATGATCGTTGATGTTCCGATTCCCATGGCAATGGCAGAGAAATGCCCTTCTTCGTCAAAGCCAACATCGGTTTTACCACTAGGGCAAAGTTCGGGATCCACAGTCTACAGTAGGACGCCATCCCTATCAGGGCTCTGACTTCCTTCTGTGTTTTTGGGACAGACAAGCCAGAAATGTGTTTTATTCGTTCAGGTGTCAATCTTCTCCCCTCCTTTGACAGGAGGTAGCCTAAATAGGCAACCTCCTGACAACAATATTGAAATTTCTTAAGTGAAGCTTTGTGACCATTTTCAGCTAGATGAACAAGCAACAATATAGTGCCTTCTTTACAAGCTTTCTCAGAGTCTGCAGCCAGGAGCAAATCGTCTACATATTGAAGCAGCGTGCAAGTAGGTGGTAATTCAAGGGTGTCGAGCTGCTCTTTTAAGGCTCTACTATAGATACTAGGACTTTCAGTATACCCTTGAGGTGCCCTTGTGAATGTAAACGAGCGTCCACCCAAGGTGAACGCAAACAAATACCTGCTCTCCTCATGTATCGGAATACTAAAGAAGGCGTTTTTTAAATCTACGACACTAAAGTGTGTAGCTGTAGCAGGGATCATTGTTAAGATCGTTGTTACATCAGGCACGATTGGAAATTGTGGGGCTACCACCCGGTTAATAGCACGAAGATCTATTATAAACCGGTACGGAATTGCATTGTCGCCTTTCTTATATACTGGCAAGATCGGGCTATTACATAAGCTACCTGTAATCTCTTTGATCACTCCACGATGTACAAAATCGGAGACAATGCATTTCAGAGCGCGCTCTCCTTCAATTGAAATTTTATATTGCGGAATGCGCGGTAGCTTAACCCCATGTTTCAATATTATCTTAACAGGTTCGATGTGCAATATCCCGACATCATTATCGTCTATTGCCCACAAACATTCTGGGACAATGTCGAATTCGGGAGGTAGAGGTCGGGTCAAGTATTGGGAGTTAAAGGGTTGCTGTGGTGAAACTGTTAATCTTATTCCGTCAGGGGAACAATGAATCACTGCATTCAGTTTCTTCAACAAATTCAACCCCAGCAAATTTTCTCCACAGTTTGAAGTAAGAAGAAAAGGGCACTGGTCTGTAAAAGGACCCAAAGAAACGGATACCGGCGCAGAAACCGGACAAACAGTTGGTATGCCAGAGAACCCTATAGAAACGTTTGTTTGCCCTGACAGTGGGATGTTTGGAACCCTCGAATGGTCGATGGAGCACTTTTGTGCTCCAGTGTCGATCAAGAACTGATGTTTTCTATTCCCCACCAATAATTCAACATAGGGGCCCTTCTGAATAATGGGAATAGGTAAAGGTTCCAAACGCTGCTTCGGGCAATCCTAGTAAGGCAAAACTTCATCAAAGGGAAGTTCTTCAGAAAGATAGGCGGCGGAAGGGTGATCAAATATATTTCTCGAGTCCATACTCGGAGTCTGATTTTCCCGTGAAAAAGGTTGCTGGGGATCTTGTAGAAGCTGACCCCTATCAGGGCCCCCTGCTCCGGGGCGGCCCCTTGGTCGCCTACCCATACCTCCAAATGTGCCTCCAGGCCTCTGACGAAGGGCAGGGCACTGCGCTCGCCAGTGACCTTCCTGGCGGCAATAAGCACACTGATTAATATTTATAGAATTTGGAGGGGTATTTCCTCTTGGAATGTACTGACCTCTAGTCTGTGTCGTACCTCCTCTGGGGTTCCTGACAATTTGCTGCAACAATACCTTAGTTTTTAGGTCACCCCTTCTTTTTTCGATTTTCTCTTTTTCATTATTAACCCGATTCTCGTAATACTGAGCCATATGCAAGACTTCTGACTGAGATTTTGCCTGCCAAGCGCTCTCTGAGGACATAATTTGTGACTGGATGTCGGGCAACAATCCACGCACAAATTTGTCCACAAACAACCTCTTCCCCGACTCTGTACCTAAATCCTGTCCACTGAAGTCGGAGAACACCTGTTCGAATCTATTAAAGAATTCAGTAGTACCTTCAGTTTTCCCTTGGACGCAGGCCGTAAGCTTGTCCCAAATAATCCTTTTTTCTGGGATTATAGTTTTTAATTTAGCAACTATTCTATCCGGTAAAGTGAGTATTACCTGGGGTGGTTTCTCACCAGCTGGTCGTTCCCCATCTATTCTAATTAAGTTTACCCATGTATCCCCTAACCCCGGCACATCATCTATTGTTCGTACCTGTTTCCATACATCAACAGGTAAAAGCACTGGAAACAATAAATCCATGTCACTTAAGGTGAACACAGAAGACTGCAAGACGGATTCTATTTCTTTATAAAACCCTGTCGGGTTTTTCCTAATATCAGGGACTGATTGTCTAATCGTGTTCACTTCTTGTCGGGAGAACGGGACGTGAACAAACTGCGATACGTAATGTGCAGGGATATCCACCGCAGCAGCACCAGTCGCCGCGTTGGCGGGGATTTCTAATTTTGGGACAAGGGTCGGAGGGACCTCTCTCATAGGCAACTGAGATATAGGGACCTCCGACCGCTTACTGAGCAATAAGGCCAGATCGAGCGCTAAAGCAGCTGTAGAAGTGTCGGGCGAAAAAGTTCTTTTACAAATACCCAATAACTCTATGGGGCAACCAACCTTCTTCCTTATACATTCCTCCTGTAAGTGCTGTACCATCACTTGGATTACCTTCCTTTGCATCTCTACCGTGTATTGACTATATGTGTTATACACCTCATCTGGCGGTATCGATGAATCCGAGATCCATCGAATCGCATCTCTAGTACAAATCCGTACTTCCTCAGGTGCTGATCTTCGGCACGAAAGGAACCGTTTCTGTGCATACATCCTGTCGTCCTCATCATCCTCGTTTTGTAACCTTTCAAAATCCCTCCTAAACTCAAACAATCTGTCAACATGTCCATATACTTTCTGCTCTGTATCCCTTGAAAGTGCCAAGGCATTCAGATCTCTCACCCCTTGTGGGAGATCCGAAGTCTGCAATCTACCCCACATTACACCTAAATGCATCCCCAGTCCTTCAATAAAAACGTTTTTCTCGGGAAAATCGTGCAAATTAGATAGTGTTGAAAGTACATCAGTTTGATCACCTTTTTCCATGCAATGTTTAGCCCAAGCAAACAGTTCCTGTTTCCTGCCCGCAGGAACAGTACTACGAGTCACAATTTTCGACCCTGCACCGGGATCTGATTTAGTGAACACGGGACTCCCCAGAATCGGAGGTGTAGGTGAACCTAACAAGGGTGCAGGGGAAAGAGGTAATGTAATAGACGAAACAGACAGAGGAGCGACAACCAAAGATCTAGGGGCAGTAGGCTGCGCAGGAGGAGTAGGAATAACGATAGGAGCAATAGCAGGAACGGGCAAGGTGCCCACAACGGGAGCATACGGAGGTGGCGCTGAAGAATCGGGCCTCCGTTCGTTTAATATTTTCTCAATAAACTCCTCGGAAACATGGAAATCTTTAGAGGGGTAAATTTTCTGGACCCCGAGCGAGAAAGCTCTATCCATCTTCTGGGTTTCATCTAATCGTTTTTCCTTGTCATACAACAATGCCTTTTCGGCATTCGTTTTATGACGTCGTGCATGTTTATCCCTACTTTTAAGCTGCTGTAATGCTTCCTTTTTCCAATTTTGTAACACATCAAAGGCTGCTGGCCTAGCCTTCTTTTTAAGCAAGATCGACTCTAAGTATTCAATACGGGGGATCTCAAAGCTACCATTGACTGGCCACTGAAATTCAGAGGCATTTCTGGTCTGTCTGTGCCAAATGTCATTAAATACAATACTACCAATGCCATACTTACAGTACATAGTACACGCCGGCGACCCCTCCTGTGGTGCCGGACGGCTAAATTCCAAAGATTGTCGATCGCTGCGGAACAGAACCCTAAAGCAGCTAGACAATTTCCCAGGCATTTCTCAAATAATTGGTGTTACCTGGTCCAATAATTGTGTCTGCAGATACAATACGCCAAATTCAAATTGTCAGGGTTAAATTAAGAGCCGGGTCACGACTGCACCTGACCAAACCTAAGGAGGACCGTACGGTTTACAAAGGACTTCAACTAACAAATTTTACCTGCGTTCGGTGGTTTCGGCAAATCTGCCCGCCTCGGAATTGGACCCTCGTCAAGATGCCGTGTCAGACCGCACGACTATCGCCCAAGGATCGGATCGTGCAGCGCTGCCGAGGTATCGCGTCTCGATCGGTCGGGCCCGCAGAATCACACCGTCCGATCCCGATTCGATAGTCTGCGTCAACCTTCAATGATCCGGCATCAATCTTGAGGGTCCCTATTCGGGCGCCAACTGTGGAAACAAAGAAATTGACATGAGGCCGGGAAGCCCAAAAGGAAACACACCAACACAGGTTACAAAGGACATACAAAGCGCTTTATTTCAAAGTTACAAAGTTACCAAAGTCAATTGACATGCGAATAGCTATTCGGCCCTCTGACTAACACACGAACCTTCAACGTTAGGTTCACACTGAAAGTGGGAGAGAGCGATCATCGGGATGCTCGGGTTTTTATACATTTTGTACTGCATTGGCCAGCCCTCTTGTAAGTTAACCATTCTTGGAACAACGGCTAGGGTTCGTAGCCAGGTCGAACATGCAATTTCCATATATTAGATCGGTTCCGCTGATACAGTTACATATTTACACCTAGGTTAAACAGAGGACAGGGTCTTAGTTCATGACCCTAACAGGTAGCCTGCGGACATATTATTCATTCACGTGTGCGGAGGTCACCATAGCCGAAGTCTTACTCGAAATGTCATTCGGCCTCCATTTTGTGATTCGAGGTGACTTTCACACGGCAAGAGTACCTAAAATGGCGGCTAAATCCAAGATGGCAGCTTTCACGATACATTAAGGTCAAGACCTTGCCGCAGAACCTATGTTCATAATATTCTTTAGACAGCTTGGCGTAGGCCAACATACATTTAAACAATGCGATTGGGGTCACAATATTATCTCGATTTCCACATGGGAACCAGGAACAGGATAACAGTTCAGCGAACTATGGAGCACAGGTCTAGTCACTATCAGCGATAGCATTGAGACGCACGGGGGTGCGGGGGTGGGGTTGACCCCGTTTATACCTGGAATCGCATATTCTGGATACTTCATATTCCAGTTGGTCGTCCACAACCATGGGAGTGGGCCTGCAGGATTCCCGGGAGGATCGGATGCAGGATTTCAATAAAGAAGTGTGAACAACTGGGTGAATTTTCTTCCATGAGTCTGGTAGCTTGAGCCGGAATGAGACTGGGTTTATGATTTCTTTTATGGAAAATGGGCCATAGTACCGGGGGGCCAATTTGTTTGGCCGTAAATGTCGGGGTAGTAGTTTCGAGGACAACCAGACTTGATCACCAACTGCATAAGAAGGCCCTGGTCTTCTTTTGGAATCTGCATACCGCTTAGTATGTGTTTGGGCCTTTTCTAAATGTTCTTTGGCTTCCTTGTGTATGTTGATGAAAGTTTAAATCCAGGAGTCGACGGTAGGTACTGGTGTGAGATGTGGAAGAACAGAAGGTAAAACTGACGGGTGGAATCCTTGACTGCAATAAAAGGGGCTGGTCTTAATTGCTGCGTGATCGGAATTGTTGTAGGCGAACTCAGCCACGGGTATAAGGAGCGACCAATCATCCTGTACCTTGGTGGTGAAACAGCGGAGGTATTGCTCCAGGGTCTGATTTACATGTTCCGTAGCTCTGTTGGTTTGTGGGTGATAACCTGACGAGAGAGCCCATTGAATTCCTAGAATGCGACAGAGATGTTTCCATAATTGAGAGACGTATTGAGGCCCTCGGTCTGATATGATCTTGGAAGGAAGTCCATGAAGGCGGAATATATGTTCCAGGAAAATTCCAGCGAGTTCTGATGAGGATGGTAGTTTATACATGGGTGTAAAGTGAGCCATATGAACAGGTCAATGGTGACCATGATAGTCGTGTATCCCCTGTAAGGTGGCAATTCCACAATGAAGTCTGTAGCGATGAATTCCCAGGGCCTTGTTGGTAGTGTTGGTTGCAATAGAAAACCTGCCGGTCTCTTGTTATCATATTTGTTTTGGCTACAGACAGAACAGGCTTGGATGTACCGGTGTACGTCAGTCTTCAATCTAGGCCACCAGAATGTCTTGTATTAGACGGAGGGTGTTGGTGATGCCACGATGTCCGGAGTGAAGGGTATCGTGGCAGAGGTATACTATCCTTTGTTGTAGTTTCTGTGTGGGGATGACTAGAGCATTATCCTTGAACAAATATCTGTCCTTGGTCCTCAGGTTCCATTGGTTCTTCCTTGAAACTTCCTTCCAGAGCTCAGAGGACTGGGTCTGTATGCGAACTTCTTCCAGGAGGCTGACTGCTTGGACTACAAAGATTGCATGGGGAAACATCTTAGGATAGGCCCGATCTTCATGAGTTTCGTAATCAGGCGTCAGCAATTATGTTGTTTGATCGAAGGACATGATGGATATGGAACTGGTATTGGGCAAAGAAGAAGACCCAACGGGCCTGACGACTGTTCCTACACTCCATGGAATGTAGAACTTGAAGATTTCGATGGTCAGTACAAACCTGGACTAGATGTCTAGCTCCCAGAAGCAGATGTTGCCATTCTGTGAAGGCTTGGCGGATGGCTAACAGCTCTTTTTCCAAGACAGAATAATGAGTCTCACTGGGAGTTAAGGTTCGTGAAAGGTAGGCAATGGGGTGCTCCAATTTGTCCTCAAGTTCCTGCTTTAGCACTGCTCCTGTAGCGTAGTTAGAGGCATCCGTCTCCACTAGAAATGGCCAGTTAATATCGGGTTGAGCTAAGATGGGGGCTTGAGTAAACTCAGTCTTTAACCGTTGGATTGCCTTGTCTTGAGCTATGGACCAGAGAAAGGGGGTATCTTTCTTTAACAGAGCTATAATTGGGTGAACAATTTCAGAAAAGGACGGTATAAACTTCCGGTAAAAATTGGCAAGCCCTAGGAAGGATTGAATATGTTTCACAGAAGTGGGAACCGGCTAAGATAGTATGGCCTTTACCTTTGAATGATCCATTCCAATTCCTTCTGGACTAAAGACGAATCCCAGGTAATGAACTGAAGTGATATTGAACAGGCATTTCTCGGGTTTAGCTAGGAGTTTGTGTTCACGTAATCATTGTAAGACTGCCTTTACATGCTCTTCATGCTTTAGAAGATCCTTGGAGTAGATCAAGATATCATCCAGGTAAACGATGACGAAGAGGAACAGCATGTCTGAGAAGACCCTATCCATGAAACGTTGAAAGACTGCAGGGGCATTAGCAAGTCCGAAAGGCATGACCAAATATTCAAAAGTGACCAAAGGGTGTTCTAAATGCTGTTTTACATTTGTCTCCTTCCCTGATACGGATCAGATGATAGGGACCCCTGAGATCCAGTTTCGTGAAGATTACAGCTCCTCTCACCGCTTCCAGGATATCCGAGATTAAGGGTAAGGGGTAGAGGTCCTTAAGGGTGCATTGATTTAATCCGCGATAATCGAGACAAGGTCTAAGTTCTTTGGTGTCCTTCTTGGGAACAAAAAACAACGAGGCTCCAGCTGGAGATTTAGATGCTCTTATGGTGCCATTTTCAAAGTTGGTATCCAAGTATTCTCGGAGGGCCCTTTTTTCAGGTTCAGATAGGATGAACATCCTCCCAAAGTGAATCACTGCTGAAGGTTCTGTGTCTATGGCGCAGTCTTCAGGTCAGTGAGGGGGTAGAGCCTGGACTATAGCAGTTGAAAACACATCAGCATAACTCTGATAGGCTTTTGGAACCTGTGTGATATTGGAAACCATGAGTGGTTCTTGCTGGTCCATTGGTGGTTTTTTGGCAGTTGTCAAAGAGGAATCCAACGATAGACAGTGAGACATGTAAAACTCAGAGCCAAGAAACAAGGATCCTGCTGCCCAGTTGATATAAGGATTATTTTTCTGTAACCAGGGTGCCGAGCAGGGGCTAGAGGACACTCTCTAACCAGGTGTTTATCCGAGGCACAATACATACATAACCCCGTATGAATCCTTCTCATCCTCTCTTGCGGGGATATGGGTCCACGGAAGGTTCCTATTTGGATGGGTTCTGGATCGTTGACTGATCCTGGAGTAGTGTCAGTGTTTGATGCAATCTCAAAAGACACCTTCGGGAGGGGTACCTTGGATCTTTTCTTCTCTACCTTCCTTTCCTGGATACGAAAGTCTATCTGCATGGCAAGGTCCATAAGAGCCTGGAATGAGTTTGGGCGAGCAACTCTGGCTAATTCATCTTTGATCTCCTCATTCAGTCCTCTTCTGAAAAGAGTAAAACTTGCTTCTGAAGACCAGTCCGCTTCCTTAGCCAGTTGCTTGAATCGAGTTACGTATGTAAGCATATCCTGGGATCCCTGCTGAAAGTCTAGTAGTCATTCCTGGGCGCTATAGACCTGTTCTGGGCGGTCAAACATGGTTTTAAGGGCCTGTATGAAACCGTCGTAGTCATCTAGAAGGGCATCGCCAGAATTGACTAAGAGCGTAGCCCAGGTTAGAGCATTTCCTGAGAGGTGTGAAATTATAAAGCCCACCTTAGCCCTGGGAGTCGAAAAGTAGTAGGGCTTAAAAGTAAAATGAAACAAGAATCAAGGAATCCAAAAAGGGTTTTTGCAGACCCATCGTATTTGTCAAGAATACCACCCAGCAATACACTTTCCTTTGTGGCAGAATCACGGGACAAAACCAATTGTTTGAGAGCGGCGTTTTCCACTTTTAAATTCTGCACCTCGGTTGTTAATTCTTGCATGCTACGCATGAGATCCTGAACGGCCGCTTCCATGTCAACTTCTACTTCGGTCGTTTGGTGTCTCAAACTGTCATGGAATTCCCCCTTTCTCACCTGAGAGCGATCCTTGCAGGATTTCTTGGGCAGAGTCCTCTTACGCACGGATCGGGTTTTGTATAAGCTCGCGCGAGCCTCTTCTGACTCCAGCGTGCGTTCAGAATTCCGGGATCTCGGATACTCCAGGAGGTCCAGGAAACGAGGAAGTGTGCACGAGCATGACAGACAAGTCCGGGAAGCAAGGAAGAAGGAAGAGGGGTAAGGGAACGGAATTTGAAGTTTTGGGAACCAGGAACAGGATAACAGTTCAGCGAACTAAGGAGCACATCAGCACTATCAGTGATAGTATTGAGACGCGTGGGGCCGTGGTCTATTTGTAGAATACGCTACGTCCGACGTGAAGGCCGTGGAAGGCGTTTCACGTTAGACGGCCATGTTGGAAGTACCAAGGAGTGCAAGCCCCGTCGTGATAAGGACCAGGAAGTCCAAAAGGGGCGCGTTCTATGGGTCATGACACGGGCTTGAAGACTATTCCTACATTCCAGGGATTGTAGCACTTGAAGATTCCGACGGTCCGTACGGACCCGAACAGGATGTTTTGCCCCCAAAAGTAGATGACGCCACTCTGTAAAGGATTGACAGATGGCTAACAGTTCCTTTTCTAGGACAGAATAATAAGTCTCGCTGGGAGTTAGAGTTTGTGAAAGATAAGCAATGGGGTGTTCTAATTTGTCCTCGAGTTCCTGCTTGAGAACTGCTCCGATGGCATAGTTAGAAGCATCTGTCTCCACTATGAAAGGTCGATCGATGTCTGGTTGAGCCAAGATGGGGGCTTGTGTAAACTCCGATTTTAGTCATTGGAAGGCTTTATCTTGGGCTGCTGACCAGAGAAAGGGAGTATCCTTCTTCAACAGTGTAATGATTGGCTGAACTATCTCTGAGAAGGACGGTATAAATTTCCGGTAAAAGTTGGCAAGCCCCAGGAAGGATTGAATCTGCTTCACGGTGGTTGGGACTGGCCAGGATAGTATGGCTTTTACCTTTGAATGGTCCATTCCGATTCCTTCAGGACTGAGGACGAATCCTAGATAATGAACAGTAGAGACATGGAAAAGGCATTTCTCGAGTTTAGCCAGGAGTTTATTTTCACATAACCTCTGTAGGACTGCCTTAACATGCTCTTCATGCTTGAGATGGTCCTTGGAGTATATTAGAATATCATCCAGGTAAACTATGACGAAGAGAAACAGCATATCGGAGAACACTTGGTCCATGAAACGTTGGAAGACCGCCGGGGCATTGGCGAGTCCGAAGGGCATAACCAGATATTCAAAATGTCCAAAGGGTGTTCTAAAGGCTGTTTTCCATTTGTCACCCTCCTTTATACGGATTAGATGATAGGCACCTCTGAGATCCAATTTCGTGAAGACTACCGCTCCTCTCACCGCTTCCAGGATGTCCGAGATTAAGGGTAACAGATAACGGTCCTTCAGGGTACATTGGTTTAGACCATGATAATCAAGACAGGGTCTAAGCTCCTTGGTATCTTTTTTGGGAACAAAAAGCAACGAAGCTCCTGCTGGCGACTTGGAGGGTCGTATGTTGCCATTTTCTAGGTTGGTATCCAAATATTCTCGTAGGGCCTTTTTCTCTGGCTCGGATAGTATGAACATCCTTCCAAAGGGGATTACTGCCGTAGGCTCAGTATCTATAGCACAGTCTTCAGGTCTGTGAGGGGGTAGAGACTGAACGATAGCAGTTGAAAACACATCCGCGTAATCCTGATAGGCCCGAGGAACCTGGATAATATTTGAGACTGTGAATGGGCCTTGCTGTTTTGTGGGTGCCTCTTCTGGCGAGGATGGCGAGGAATCCATCGATAGACAATGAGATATACAATGTTCAGAAACAAGAAACAAGCATCCCACTGCCCAATTGATGTATGGGTTGTGCTTCTGTAACCAGGGCATACCCAGTACCATTGGATAATGGGCAGACTTTATGATGTCAAATATAATATTCTCTCGATGATGGTTTATGGAGAGCTGGATCTCTTTGGTTTGTATGGTGATGGGTCCTGAAGAGAGGGGCCTTCCATCAGTAGCTTCTACAGGCTGCATGAGGCCCCGAGTTTCATATGGAATGTGGTGGGTAGTGACCCAATCTTCATCTATAAATATCCCCATGGCCCCACAATCCACCAATGCCAGAATAGGGTAGGTTTCTTTCTTGGAAGGCGATAGGAAGGCCTGTAAGATCACTAGATTGCTTTGTCCAGGAGAGTTCATGGATGGAATAGATGTGGAGCAAACATCTCTCTCCCAAAACTGCGCTCCATCTAGGATCGGGAGCCAAGGGACATTCTCTCACAAGATGTTTGTCTGAGGCACAATACATACACAACCCAGTGTGAATCCGTCGCATTCTTTCTTGCAGGGATATGGGTCCACGGAAGGCCCCCAATTGCATGGGTTCTGGGTCTTTAGAGGGGGCAGAAAATGGCTCAGGTTTAGAGGAAGGTTCTATGGAGCCTTTTTGGCAAGTCATCTTAGTCTTCTTCTTTTCCTCCTTCCTTTCCTGGATACGGAAGTCTATTTGTAAGGAGAGATCCATAAGAGCCTGGAAAGAACTTGGGCGAGCTACCCTTGCTAGCTCATCTTTGATTTCCTCATTCAATCCTCTTCGAAAAAGGGTAAAGCAGGCCTCAGGGGACCAATCTGCATCCTTGGCCAGTTCCTTAAAGCGTGTCACATAGGTAAGCATATCCTGGGAACCTTGTTGGAAGTCCAGCAGCCGCTCCTGGCACTGTAGACCTGTTCTGGGTGGTCAAACATGGCCTTTAAGGCTTGTACAAAGCCATCATAGTCATCCAGGAGGGGATCTCCAGAGTTAACCAAGGGTGTAGCCCAAGTTAGTGCATTCCCTGAAAGATGCAAAATCATAAAGCCCACTTTTGCTCTGGGTGTAGAGAAGTAATAGGGCTTAAAAGTAAAGCAAACTAAACACGAATCAAGGAATCCGCAAAGGTTTCTTGATGAGCCATCATATTTATCCACAATTCCGCCCAGCAGTACACTTTCTTTGGTCACGGAATCACTTGATAGGACTAACTGTTTTAATGCAGCATTCTCGGCCTTGAGATTCTGAACTTCTGTTGTTAACTTGTCATAATGCCTACCCCCGGGCATCTGAATAGAGTCCATAAGCCCCGGGAGCAGGCATCCATATACTTATTAAAACCACAACAGCCCCGGCTGGGGGCTGTTTGGATTCAGTCCTGGCGCCTTAGCCGCCAGGCTCATCATAGAAATCAGTCCTGGCGCCATATGCGCCAGACTCATAGACTTTACTTACCTTATGCAGACCATGCTGCAAATGAGTCCAAGCCAACATGAGTCCTGGATGGCACTATTTTATTACAGGGAGTATTTTTCCCTCGGGTGTGGTTCTGGGGAACTTCTTACCTGGGACTACTTTGCAGGCTATTTAAACCACGCCCGAACAGCAGCCCATGCTTCGTGTTATTCTGCAACCAGCAGCGTAACGCTCACTGTGTCTGCAAGTCAGCATCCAGTCTTCTGTCACGCCCGCCTCGAATCCGGAGCTCCTAGACAAAAGGAAAAGAAAGGAGAAGAGGTTCGATCACGGACATTATTTGATTCCTTACCTGATTCCGGACCCAGCACAGCTCCGAGCCTGGAAAGGACATTATTTCAGCACGCGTCACTTCGCCAGCAGCAGCGCCACGTTATACTCACCAGTCCACCGCATCTTTCGACTTGGCGCTGCCTCCATCATTTTCTTCGTCGAAACCCAGCACCTGGGGGGAAAACAAAAGGAATAACAATGTGAGCCGAGAAAACCGACAAAGACAATCTCTTGCCACCATAGGCTTACCTGCTTTACCACCGGAGGTATTATTCTTTAATTCGCTGCATCTTCCTATGCTGCACCTATAAAGGGAGAGAAAACAGCAAGTTAAACTCATGCAACTTTTACCGGACAGTGTTTGGTAATACAAACTCTTACCTGAACGCCATCAGCTGCCTCCAGGCAACATTCTTTTGGACCCAGCTGCAACCTAATGAGGGAATGGAACAAGAGTGAACATCGGACATATTGAACTCTTTGAACTTTATAGACACTGGATTCAATATTCCTCCGGAACTCCTCCAGCACCTTCAAACCAGTGAAATAACTGGTATCTACACGCCCCTGCATGCCATGCAGGATGGAGAGCTCATCATTTAAAAACATAAGGAGAATACTTCTACGAGTCCAGCAGACAAGATTAGGCGGGCCAGTCCAGATTGTCATCTATGCACTACGCATCACGTTGGTGGAGACCGCAGCTGTCCGAGTCCGATCGACGCCCCTGTGGGAACCAGGTGAGCGTAACAGAACACAAAGCCTATCTACAAATCCCCGCCCGGGTGTAATGGAGACCTCAGAAACCGACCAACTAGCCCAATTGTTATGGGAACTTAGGGCACAAGTGCACTCCGCGCGCCAAGACACCAACTCCCTCAGGAGAGAATTGATTGCAGTGCACTGATGATCTTGCCAGACAACTGCTGCAAAACCAAGCCGGGCAAACACCACTACCTGGACTTGGGGGGAATTCAACCCCTGTTTCATCGAGCAGCCCTGTGCAAGTGGTTCTACCAGGGAGCATTCCTTTAGCTCCACCCGAACGCTTTGCTGAGGACCCGAAAAGGTTTGCCGTGTTCATGAACCAATGCCGCTTGCACTTTTTATGCAGACCAGGAGCTTTTCCAAACGACCAAGCCAAAGAAGCCTTTGTACTGTCATACCTTAGTGGCAGCGCAGCGGATTGGTCAATTCCATTAGTCAACCAGGATGACCCTCTTCTTCGGGATTTTCAGGGTTTTCAATTGAGCATGGAAAGACTATTCGCCAGACATTCACAGGGACAGGCCCTGGATAACAAACTTCTATCCCTACGACAAGGAAATCAGGACCTGCTAACTTATATCGCAACCTTCAATAGGTTGGTGGTGGAAACCGGATGGCCAGAGGTAAAGCGAATTACATTATTTCATTGTGGCCTTCGGGGTGAACTCAAAGATGTTTTGTCCCAAGTTGTGAACCCACCTCAGGATTACGCAGAATATATAGACTTAGTGGTCCAGCTAGACCACCGACTTCAGAATAGAAAAGCCGATCGAGCTAAGTTCGAGAATCGGGTATTGGTTAAACCCAATGTTACTCCCAAAGGAACAGATGCATCAGAACCAATGCAGATCGGGGGGATTAAGGGACACTTAACTCAAAAAGAAAGAGATAGGAGACGACAGATGCAGTTGTGTCTGTACTGTGGGGCCTCAGGACATTTTATACGGGATTGCCCTATAAAACCATCCAAGAAAGTAGTCGGAGTTGCTGATAGAAATCAAACAGGGCCTGATTCGGGAAACGACCACGCCCGACAAGCGTAGAGGTCCGCTTGCCGAGCTTAAAGAAGGACACTCAGACCTCGCACCTAATCATACCAATGGTCCTTATTGATCCAAGGCAGCCATCACGTATGCACGCAGTTAGGGCATACATTGATAGCGGGGCCGTAGGAAACTATGTGGACCACGAATTGGCTTCTACAATGAATCTACCTCTCTGCAAAAGGACCACTTCGGATGTTATCACCACAGTCGATGGACCTGAAATTGCCTCTGGGCCTGTAACTCATTCCACCACAGAGATGACACTGTTGGGTCAAGATGGGCATCGAAAGACTATTGTGTTTGACTTAATCAAAGCCCTGCAGTTCCAAATAATAAGGGGGGTACCTTGGTTGGAAACACATAATCTTTGTATTGATTGGCGAGAGAAGAGAGTAGCCTTCCCGGAGTGTGCACACACCTGTTACCCGGAAAAAACCTTGAACAAAAGCCTGGCCACAGTCGCTAATCCAGTCATGCAGTTACCTCAGGAATATCAAGAATTCCAGGATGTTTTCCAAAAAGAACAGACAAACACCTTACCACCTCATAGATCATACGATTGTCAAATCGACCTCATACCCGGTGCACAACCTCCATGCAGTAGTATCTACGCCCTTACGGAACCCGAAAACCGTCACCTATGACAATACTTGGACCAACACCTTGCTAATGGCTTCATTCGTCCATCTAAGTCCCCCGCATCTTCAGCTTTATTCTTCGTGCCCAAAAAGGAAGGTGACCTCAGAACATGCATAGACTACCGTGCATTAAACCAGATCACGGTGAAGAACCGATATCCATTGCCTCTCATCCCCGAACTACTAGACCAAGTAAAAGATGCTTGCATCTACACTAAATTAGATCTCCGAGGGGTATATCATCTGGTACGTGTAAAGAAGGGCGACGAATGGAAGACCGCTTTTCGCACCAAGTACGGATTATTCGAATATCAGGTGATGCCCTTCGGGTTGTGCAATGCACCAGCAGCCTTCCAGTATTTTATGAACGATGTCCTTCGTGAACTCATTGGCGTCTGTGTTGTCGTATACATAGATGATATTCTAGTGTACTCCTCCTCAGAATCAGACCATGTTAAGCACGTTCGTGCATTCCTCAAGAAACTACGCCAGCACAAGTTATATGCAAAATTGGAAAAATGTGTTTTTCATGCTACAGAAGTTGAAATCCTTGGATTTATCCTGACTCCAAAAGGAGTCCGAATGGACTCTCGAAAGGTGGACGCAATTCTCAAGTGGCCATCACCCAGTTCAGTTAAAGGGGTGCAAAGCATGCTTGGATTTACTAATTTCTACCGCAGAGTTATTCCTGACTTCTCATATGTTGTACACCCCATCACAGCACTTTTGCGAAAAAACAAACGCTTCTTGTGGACCGAAGAGGCTGAAAAAGCCTTCCAAGAACTGAAATTGAAATTCACGTCGGCACCTGTCTTAAAGCATCCACGCCCCGAGCTCCCATACATAGTTGAAACCGATGCATCCAGTTTAGCCATGGGGGCTGTCCTGTCCCAGAAGGATCCGGAAACTGGTTAACTTCTTCCAGTAGCATATTGGTCCAGAAAATTCTCGACCCCCGAATTAAACTATGCGGTTACCGATAAAGAGTTGTTAGCCATCAAATCCGCCTTCAAGGCTTGGAGGCATTATCTTCTCGGTGCCATGCATACCATTACTGTAATCACCGATCACAGAAACTTGCAGTATTTAAAAACAGCCAAGGCCCAATCATCGCGTCAACTTCGATGGGCCTTATTCCTTGCCGAATTCGATTTCGTGATCTCTTATCGACCAGGTTGTAAGAATGGTAAGGCAGACGCTTTATCCCGAATTGGGATGGGAGAAGCATATTCGAACCCAGAACCGGTGCCTATAATTCCTGAACAAAGAATTCTTGGGATAACTACTCTACAGACCTTAGAAGATATTCATTTAAACATCCAACAACTTTTCAATTCAGCAGCCCTGCAGGACTGGGTTAAAAAGGGCCAAGATTATTCAGTTGTCAATGACCTACCTTACTATCAAGGGCGTCTATTTCTACCACACAAGGAACTACAAGAACAAGTCATCTCCAATTACCATGAAGCTCTGATGGAAGGGCACCCAGGTATTGCAAAAACTGAAGCTAAAATTAAAAGACAATTCTGGTGGCCCACCTGGCGAAAAGATGTAAAGTCATTTGTACTGTCTTGTGGCATCTGCGCCCAGAACAAAAGTCAAAAGAAGAAACCAGCTGGTCTTTTACAACCTTTAGATATTCCACCCACACCATGGCACACTTTGTCTTTAGACTTTATTACAGATCTACTGCCATGTAATGGATTCAACACCATTCTAGTTATTGTGGATCTTTTTTCCAAGATGGCCCACTTTATTCCTTTAAAAGGATTACCTTCTGCTTCAATCTTGGCCAAGGAATTCCTCAAAAATATTGTTCGAATACATGGATTTCCTTCCGAATTGATCTCTGACCGAGGTAGTCAGTTCATTTCGCAATTTTGGCAGAAGTGTTGTCAATTGGCACAAATCGACGTAAGGTTATCAACCAGTCACCATCCCCAAACCGATCGTCAGACGGAGAGAACCAACCAGACTCTTGAACAATACCTACGTTGTATGCTCCACCAAACCGAAAGTAATTGGAAGGACATTTTATGGATTTCTGAATACACATACAATAACTCTGTACATTCAGGAACCGGACAAAGCCCCTTTTATACCATATATGGACATTATCCTCGAACCTCAGAACTCGATTCGCCCCAGCATTTAGAAATGCCGGCAGTAACTCATCTGCATTCTACTATTACACAAGCTTTTAAAGAGGCAACAAAACATTTGAAACAAGCAAAAGAGAAATACAAGAAAAATGCTGATCAACATAGAAGTGAGACCCCACCATATCGAATCGGAGACCAAGTTTGGCTGGCTAAAAGACATATACCTCTGAAAGGAACTCTGACTTTTGATCCTAGATATTTGGGACCTTACACCACTAAGGCCATTATCAACCCGGTGGCCGTCAAATCAGAATTACCCTCTAATATGCGGATTCATCCTGTCTTTCATGTTTCACTTCTAAAGCCAGTTCAACCCGGGACAAGATTAAGCAAACCACCTGACCCCATCCTAATAGATGGAGAACCTGAATTCGAGGTAAAAAACATCCTGGACTCTAAAATGGTTAAATCAAGACTTTTTTATTTAATCGACTGGAAGGGTTACGGACCACAAGAAAGGTCATGGGAACCTAGTGACCACGTTCATGCTCCTCGATTGGTGAAAAAATTCCATCAGGACTTCCCAGACAAGCCAGGGCCAAGGGGAAGAACAACTTTAGGAGGGGCCTTGGGGGGGAGTGCTGTCATGATGCCTACCCCCGGACATCCGGATCGAGACCATCAGCCCCGGGAGCAGGCATCCAGATACTTATAAAACCCCAACAGACCCGGCTGGAGGCTGTTTGGATTCAGTCCTGGCGCCTTAGGCACCAGGCTCATCATAGAAATCAGTCCTGGCACCATAGGCGCCAGGCTCATAGACTTTACTTACCTTATGCAGACCATGCTGCAAATGAGTCCAAGCCAACATGAGGACTGAATATGACTATTTTATTACAGGGACTATTTTTCACTCGGGTGTGGTTCTGGGGAACTTCTTACCTGGGACTACTTTGCAGGCTATTTAAACCACGCCCGAACAGCAGCCCATGCTTCGTGTTATTCTGCATCCAGCAGCGTAACGCTCACTGTGTCTGCAAGTCAGCATCCAGTCTTCAGCCACGCCCGCCTCGAATCCGGAGCTCCTAGACAAAAGGAAAAGAAAGGAGAAGAGGTTAGATCACGGACATTATTTGATTCCTTACCTGATTCCGGACCCAGCACAGCTCCGAGCCTGGAAAGGACATTATTTCAACACGCGTCGCTTCGCTAGCAGCAACGCCACGTTATACTCACCAGTCCACCGCATCTTTCGACTTGGCGCTGCCTCCATCATTTTCTTCGTCGAAACCCAGCACCTGGGGGGAAAACAAAAGGAATAACAATGTGAGCCGAGAAAACCGACAAAGACAATCTCTTGCCACCATAGGCTTACCTGCTTTACCACCGGAGGTATTATCCTTTAATTCGCCGCATCTTCCTATGATGCCCCTATAAAGGGAGAGAAAACAGCAAGTTAAACTCATGCAACTTTTACCGGACAGTGTTTGGTAATACAGACTCTTACCTGAACGCCATCAGCTGCCTTCAGGCAATATTCTTTTGGACCCAGCTGCAACCTAACAAGGGAATGGAACAAGAGTGAACATCGGACATATTGAGCTCTTTGAACTTTATAGACACTGGAGTCAATATTCCTCCGGAACTCCTCCAGTACCTTAAAACCAGTGAAGTAACTGGTATCTACGCGCCCCTGAATGGCATGCAGGATGGAGAGCTCATCATTTAAAAACATAAGGAGAATACTTCAACGAGTCCAGCAGACAAGATTAGGCGGGCCAGTCCAGAATGTCATCTCTGCACTACGCATCACGTTGGTGGAGACCGCAGCTGTCCGGGTCCGATCGACGCCCCTGTGGGAACCAGGTGAGCGTAACATAACTCCTGCATGCCGCGCATGAGGTCTTGCACAGCCGCCTCCATGTCCGTATCACTGTCGGTTTGTTGGCGTCTCAATCTGTCACAGGTTTGCCCCCTTCTCACCTGTTTGTGTTCTTTCTTCGTTGGAGTCTTCCTGCGTACGGTACGGGTCTTATATAAGCCGCGCAAATGTCCTCGGCTTCCAGCGTGCGTTCTGCGATCCGAGTCCTGGATCGTTCAGAATGTCTGGGAATTCCTGGAAACAACGAAGCTTACACTCGGCAGAGTGTACGCGGAGATCCGGGATGAAAAGGACAGCAAGAGAAAAGGAGGAAGGTGGAGGGTTCAATGGAGCCAGGAACCAGGAACAAGAAGTTAACGAGAGCGAACTTCGGCAGCACACGTCAACCACAGTAAACAGTAGCGGTGAGATGCACAGAGCCGCGGGGGCTTTGCCACTATACAGAACGTGATGGGTGCGACATGGAAACTGGTGTGCAGCGTGCCGTGGGCGGTGACCATGTTGGATGTACTGCTGCGTGTAGCCCTCTATGGGTCAGGGACCAGGAAGTCCAAAAAGGATGAGTCCGATGGTTCATGACAACATCTGTATGTAAAGTTATGGAATTTTAGGCCAAATATTTCATGTTCAAAATTACCAAAATGTATCAGAAGGGCGAAACAAAGTCCCATAGACTGAAGGATTGGACTGATATGTGCTACACAAAATATGTAACCTGTATGAATAATTTGTTAACAGATTGCAATTGTATAAATGTATGTTTTTGGCAAAATCGGATTTTAAGTAAAGTAATTGTGGGAGTTTTTGGACATTGTAAAACTCACCTCATAAATCTGACATCATTCCCTTGGAAATCCAACCAGTTGAGAGCAAGGCGGAGACTAGCACCCCTGTCCAATCCAAGTAGTTTAGAGGCGTGCTTAGTTAACCCTGCCCAGCCTATATTTTGATGATCTCACTAGGCATTATAAATAAGGGTCCCTGACAAGACTCTAGACAGACACTCTTCCTGATTTCCTGCGCTGCATTCCTGTTCCCGTCATCTTCCAGATCCAGACTCCAACTACAAGGCCAAGCATTGCTGATTCTACTCCATGGCCCACTGCAAAATCCAAGCAGTGCTGGTCTCATTCCCAGCAACGCCTCAAATCTAAAACCCACTAAATTTTCCATTAACAAGGGGAAAGCTATGGTACCTCTTGCGTCCTGATCCAGCCTGGCTTGCTGCCACTAATTGCATGCTGCTGCCATCCTGCTATCCTGATGACCTGTAGTATCCAGTGACCGAATTGCCCGTGCAGTCCTTGCCAGCCAGTGACCAGAACCGCACAGCTGTTGCCAGGTGCCCTGTCATCTAGTGACCAGACCTGCTTGACTGTCCAAAATGCCCAAAACTAAAAAGTGGATTGTGAGTATTTCATCACCCCATAGATATCCCTAGTATACCTTGTCTTGCCTTGTCCTTATCCCATTCTATAAGTCATCCTATCCTTATCCTAATAACTTGTCCAACTGTCAGAATTCTCTGTACATTTTGTCATTAATCTCCATGCACCAGAGCTACCTTTCTCTTAATTTCAGTCTTGCATAGATCATATGTCATTAGCAATATTTTGATTAAATAAAGTAATTTTCCTTAAAGAAACGGGGTACACTGCATGAAGGGCTACATCTGAGAATTCACTGGTGGCATTCCTCTTTTCTTAGTCCTTAAATCTAGTTTACAGTAAAACTGTTTTTTTCCCAAACTGATTTCCTTTCCAATTTCACCCTTCATTTTACTCAAAGCGCTCCTCCTTCTATATTTCATAACTCTTTAAATTTACCAGGTAGATACTTACTTTCACTTCAAATCAGTGGATTTTACCCGTTTTTATTAAAAACCGTTTGGGTAATTTTAGGCGGGAATTACAAAAGTGTAAATTTTAAATGTGTTATTTGACTGCAATCTGTTTTAAACTTTCCACTCATTTCTCAACTGTATGCTTTTGGTAATCCATTCTTTGTGGTTGTTAGTATCTTTGCATTGTTGCTTCAGTAAAGAATCGCATTTGCTTCAAGGTTTTTAACACACATTCATTATTGATTTATCCATTTCCAAGTGTCATTTCACCACATTGCAAATGGTTTAAAATCTGTTTTCTCTCTTATTTGGGGAGGGAAGGTCAGAGTTAGATTTCGTTTTCAGTTTCATATTCCCGAGTACCTGCTGCTTCTTTGTATCCACTCAGATTTGATATTGGTGGGTTGAGGGGACATTGAAGGGGGAAATTCTAACTTGGGTGTTATCTCTCCTAAATCAAAAAGTGCTCATATTATGCTGTGCTGTGTATATGCTCCACTAAAAAGTCAAACCCAGTGCATTGCTCACATTCTCATTGTGACTACCACCCCATTGGTGATTGCTGCCCCATATTAAAAAGTGTGTGATTTCTTTTGAATTTTAAATAAATAAATACATATTGCATTTGACCAACAAGCCTGGTTTATGGTCCATTGTGACCCAGGGTATTTGAAAAGGGGGTATTATATGAGTGGTGTATCATCCCAAAATTGAATCCACATAAATAAGGAGAAAAGCATCTCAGTTAGACGCTACATAGCAGGCCGAGACCAAGGTGTGCGTGTCGCCTGATTGAAATCCTTAACAGTCCTTCACTGAAGTCCTGTTATATTTGTATTAAACATAAAGCATCAGGTTAACTTTACATATTCGTACAGGTGTTGTTAATAAAAAAAGCACATGAATGAATATTTTATATAATGTTCTCAGGTATTTCATTTTACAGTGCAATCATCATCATAAACATCAACTTTCAATGAAAAAACATATTTACCAAGAAAACAATGGCTAGCAAAAATGATCACTTTCACATATTAAAGAGGAATTTCGCTAAAAAATTGCATTGTCCCGATCGTTCGGGGATGTATTTTTAAGCATACTGTAATATATCTTAAAAATTGTTCCTATGCTTCGTACATTAGTTATCCTCACTTTACACATGCGAAAACAACGGGTTGGCCGTGGCCATCTTGTGCTAATGTTATCAGTTGATGTATCGCCCTAAGTTCAAATGTGCTTGCAGCACTAAATCATATCACCCGCCCCTCAAACTGACATCACTAGACGCTTACACCCCTTTTCACAACGCCAATGCAAGTCTCGTGTCATTGTTCTCTGTGCGCAAGCTATTGACGTGTCTCCATGGAAATGCCAGGACGCTTCTTTCCTTAATAAGTATAAACAGACCCTTTCTGATCAGACAACATTGGCGTTGCTGGTTCAATTTTTTCACTGTACTTAGTTTTGATCGCCCGTGACTCCTTTCTGCTCTGTTCAGCTATCTTCCGAGTACGAAGCCCCTGCGAACAGGTACTTACACTAGCAGAACTGATGTAATTTGTTACTTGCGTTTTATTTCAATATTTGTCATATAATGGCAACAATGCAGCCCTACCAGTACGAGCCTGAGTTTTCTGAAGAGGAACTAATGGAAAGAGGAAGAGAAAGAAGCGGAAACGATGGGGAATCGAACGATAGTTAGGAAGATGAATCACTGTAGCCTGAGCCTAGTGGAAGACGTTTCCACCTGGCGTGCCTACAATCATTACAAGGTCATGCCAACCGATGGGGAGAACTGCTGCTGCCAAGAAAACTCTGGATGCTTGGCCTACATAGGCGAAGAACACACACCACTGCTATGCGTTACCGAGCTGCATGACTTCAGGGAAGCCTGTCTGACAAAATCCATGTTGAGGATTATGATGGTGCTTATGCATGAACTTCGAGCAACAGTTTGCCATCGCAATCCAAATAACGAGTAAGTATACTCTAGATGTGATGTCATTTAGACCACTGAGACGACTAAAATGTCATGTTTTTCTCCCACATTGTCGTAACTTTGATCAATCACTGACAAATTAATGTAGTCTGTAAATTGAATACATTTCTCTCACTTATAGAAAATCAGAGTGTTCATCACTTGCGTGTCTTTCACTTTCAACTAAAAAACAATATTTCTCTATAGCCCACACCATTCTGGCTTGAATGGGTGTTCACTTTTGTAATGTGTCGATACTTCAAAGCCCAAGTACATTTTTCCAGAAACTTACTTTTCCTAGGGCAACAATGCCATAGAATTTAGGATGCAATTTCAAGTAAGGTGGTACAGTTATCAGGTTGACTGAATTAAAGTATATATGTTCCACCTTCACAGGTGGTACTTGCTAGTGGCCTACCGCTCGTTTACATGGTGGCTTTATGGGAGGCTTGCATTCCGCGTTCGATGAGTCGTTTGAGCCATTCTTGCCCAATTCCCCAGTGACAGTGAACAGTACAGGGGATTTTTTCACACACTGTGCTGCAACCTCAAGTATACAATTTGTAGTTTGTTTTTGGCATCAACATCACCAAATAAAATAAAATTCAAATTAGCATATACGAATAGTGGTTTGAATTTTTCAGTGAGTCAAGAACACGCTCAATCGTCTATGAGGCTCATGAAAGAATGGTAGGTGCCCTTTTGCGCTCACCTCGTCCCCATCCATCCCTCCTCCAGTATCCTCCCTCCGGTATTGGGTGGGTGGGAACAGCCAAGTTTCCAAACGCCATGTACAACACAAAGGCAGAGGCATAGACAGGGTAGGGCCTGAGCAGGCAAGGTCCAGCCTAAATCTGTAAATCCCCACACAGCAGCGCCATGTGAGCATTTACAGATGTTAATGTCGCTGTGGTTGGGCCCAACTACATAAGCTTAAGGCCAACACTTGGTAGACAATCATGGCTAAGCCTTTGCTCAAAGGGATCCTCCAGACTTCCCTTTTCAAGCTCCCGCCCCCAGCAATCAACATAACTTTGTGCCCCTTCAACAGTGTTCTGGGGCTTTTATGCTTGCCTCATGCCCATCCATCCCCCCTTCAGTATCAATGGCAGTTCACAGCTATGACTGTGCGCTCAAAAGGGGGCTGGGTGGGTGGCAACACTGAGTTGCCAAACACCATGTACACTTCAAACGGATCTTCTGCACAGGGACCATTGTTCACATGGCCTCCCCAGACCCAGTGTCTCCAGACTCCCTTCTGCAAGTCCATCCATCCCGCTCCATCCTTCCCCAGTATCGATGGCAGTTAGCACCTAAGACCATGCGCTCGAAAGGCAGCTTGGTGGGTGTGGACACTCAAGGGGCCACAAGCTGTTGAATAGCTAGCCTGTGTGTAGCATTGAAAATATACATTACTCATCATACAAAATTACACAGACTGTTTTTATGTTGTCAATAAAAGTCTATGGCTTTTATTAAACATACCAATAATAAACCAAACAAGATTACTATTGTCCTTATGTCCTCGGTCTCACTGAGACATGGTTTACGGCCGGCTCTGTCACCAGCTTTGACACGCTCCTACCCGATGGCTACAAGATCCTCTCCGCTCCCAGGCCCAACCGCTCTGGTGAGGGCATAGCCCTTATCTTCCCGGAGTGGATTCCTGCCTCTGTCATTCCTACGCAGGCCTACTCCTCTTTTGAATGCCTCGTCTGCAGGCTCTCTCTCTCGCCTAGCCCTTCCCTTAACGTGGCTACTATCTATCGGCCACCTGGTCAGGTCTCTTCCTTCCTCTCTTCACTCCTGGCCTCAACCACGCAACTCCTCTTCCTCAGAGACTTCAACATCCACCTGGATAACTCCCGTCCCCCCTCCGAACTCTTTCGCGAACTCCGCGACTCTCTCTCACTCACCATTCTCCCCTCTGGCCCGACTCATTCTGCAGGGCACACTCTCGATGTTCTGATCTCTTCAGACCTTCCCCTCTCTGTCCCTCTCTCCACTCCTATCTCCTGGAGTGACCACTTTCTCCTATCCTCCCACCTCACCCTCCCTACCCCGCAGGCCAAGCCATCTCCGTCACTGCCACCCACCTTCTCGGTCATCTGACCCATGAAGCGCGTGTCAGTTGAGGCTTTCGCCGCCACCTTCTTACCCCCTCCTCGCCCTCTGGCTGACTCTCACCCTGACACAGCCCTCTCCACACTCCACTCTTCTATTTCTGATACTCTGGATATCCTTGCCCCTGTCATGAGAATCCACCTGAAGCCCAAAGCCAAGTGTAACTCCTGGTATGATATGACTCTGACCTTGTCACCCTAAAACGCAAGTGTAGGGTTGCCGAGAGAAAATGGTGTACCTCAAGGTCATCCTCTGACAAACTGGCCTGCCGTCGGCTACAAAGGCAATACCGGCTCTCCATCCTCTCCAAGAAGAGAGCCCATATCCAAGTCTGCGTCTCTGCGGCATCTAACAACTCGGCTGAACTCTTTAAAATCTGCAAGGAACTGGCCAATCCTGCTGCAGTCTCTACCTCTCCTATCCCTTCCCAGGCCCTCTGCACAGCACTGGCTTCCCACTTCATCTCTAAAACTCAGGACATCCTGTCCTCACTCTCCTCCTCTTATCCCCCTCCCGCTATTCTCTGAACTTCCTCTGTCTCCTCTGCAACTACCCCTCCCCCTCCTTCTCTGCCTTTCCCCTTTTTTTCTCTCCAGACAAGGTTTCTAGACAAGTCTGATCAATGAAAGTCTCGTCGAAACAGGTTCTCTCCTGTTCCTCCAAAACCATCAAGGATCACATCGACTCCCTGGCTCCTGCCCTGGTGGAGTTCTGCAACCACTCCTTCGCCACTGGTGTCTTCCCTTCCCCCCTGAAGCTGTCTCTTGTGCACCCTCTTCTTAAGAAACCCTCTGCCAACCCCTCCTGCCTGGCTAACTATAGCCCAATCTCCATCACTCCCTTCCTGGGCAAGCTCCTGGAGAAACTGGCCATCTCCCAGCTCATTCTCCACACTGAATCTGTTGGTTGTCTTCATGACCATCAGTCTGGCTTCAGAGTTGCCAGAAGCACGGAAACCGCTCTCCTGAACATCCGTGAAGACCTGCTCTCCAACCTCGACTCTAACACCCCTTGCGTTTTTATCTTGCTTGATCTCACTTCTGCCTTTGACACTGTCAACCATGCCATCCTGCTCAACCGTCTCCGTGATAACCTGTGTATCACGGGCCAGGCTCTGGCGTGGCTGACTTCTTTCCTCTCCGACCGACCCTCCCAGGTCAAACTTGGGTCCTTCCTCTCCGACATCTTTTTCTCTACCTGCGGTGTCCCCCAGGGATCTAACCTCTCTCCCTGGCTGTTCAACCAATACCTGGCACTCCTTGCCCACTGCATCGCCGCTCTCTTTCCCAACTTTCAGTGCTATGCGGATGATACCCAGCTCATTTTCAGGCTACCCTCAGCCTCCTCCTCCTCTCCTTCTGTCATCTCTGACTGTCTGTCTGCCATCCAGGAATGGTGTGCCGCCAACAACCTCTGCCTTAATGCCAGTAAGACCGAGATTCTACTCATCGGCACACCCACTCCCTCCTTCCCTACAGCTCTCTGGCCGGCCTCTCTTGGCCCTCCTCCCACTCCCACCTGCAAGGCTAAAACCCTCGGGGTCATCTTCGACTCTGCTCTCTCCTTCTCCCCTCACATCTCTGATGTCTCTAAAAAGTCACATTACCAGCTGCACCTCCTCAGAGGTATTCTTCCTTTCCTCTGCTTCCCCCAGAAGCTCTCTGTCTCCAGAGCCCTGGTCCTATCTAAGCTGGACTACTGTAACAGCCTCTATCTAAATCTGCCTGCCTCCACTCTCCGCCCTCTACAACTTATCCAGAACAGGTCTGCGAGACTTGTCCTTGGCCTCAAGCCCATGGATCGTATCTCTCCAGGACTGAAATCTCTGTACTGGCTCCGAGTGGCTGCAAGGATTAAGTTCAAAACCCTCTGCATTGTACACAAGGCCTTTTGGGGTCTGGGCCGCAGTACCTTCAACTCTCTCTCCCTAAATATCTTCCTTCTCGAGCTCTTCACTCATCTGCCTCCAACTCCCTCAGGTTCAGTCGCTTCTCCAAGCAACGAGTTGGTGGCAGATCACTCTCTGCGGCAGGGGCCTGTCCCTGGAACAGCCTTACTGCCTCCCATCTCCGGTTCCGGAAACACCTAAAAACTTTTCTCTATGCTTCGGCTTTCTCCCCACCCCTCCCCTGCTGAATTCCTGACTGAAACTGCACTGGTTACCTGGCCACCCTTTCTGATCTCTGGCCCAAGCCCCGTCAATTGCCCACCTGCACTGCCTCCCTGGCAACCCCTGCACTTGGGGACCATTTTCAGTATCCCTTCAGTCCCCCTACCAGCACTTATGTCTGCACTTCCTTGCACTTGCCACTAGATGGCTGTTTTATTTGTCTTATTTATCCTATTTATGTCTATTTATTCTG
Source organism: Ambystoma mexicanum (assembly GCF_040938575.1). Classification (NCBI taxonomy): domain Eukaryota; kingdom Metazoa; phylum Chordata; class Amphibia; order Caudata; family Ambystomatidae; genus Ambystoma; species Ambystoma mexicanum. The sequence continues at coordinate 1,250,232,000 of NC_090937.1, read as the reverse complement.
CTTTCCCATGTACTGCACTTTCCCCTCTCCCTTCCCCCGCGCACTTCTCCTTCCCCCCACCCTTCCCATGCACCTGCGCTATCTGAATGACACCTGGCCTAGTAGGATCGTTGTCTGTCCTCCCTCTGTTCCCCCCCTTGCCACGTCGCGCCTTGAAACACTTGTGTATAGGCGCGTTATAAACGCCATATCATATCATATCATACTGTGTTTATGTCACAAATCAACAGGTGTGCAGCGTTATCATAGTTCTGTATTTGGGCACTTGGACGTGAAACAGGAACTGGCACTCCTTAGCTCACCGACTGTCCCCATTGTGGGCTCTTAGGTCTGTGTGTTGGGGACCTACATCTTGTCTGGTGAGCACTCTTGGGCTTGCTGGCAGCTTCCTTACAGGCCCATGTTGCCACACCTAGGTGGGTCCAGAACCACTCTGGTTCACCCAAAAGAGTCTTGCTCTCCGAAAGCTCTATTCACAACCCTGTGTTGCTAGGTTGTTTAAAATTCCTGTATGGAATAATTCCATCCCATTTTTGTGGAAACGCTCTGGGCCGAATAGAGTGCTCCCACCAGAATGTGATTCTGTTTTTAAATGGGAGTTTGTTTCTTGACACTTCAGTCCGCTTTCCTGTCCTACCCACAAAGTAATGTCCCACAATACATGCTGATTTGTAGGGTTTCTCTTATCTGATAAAAGATATTGCGTGCGTTAGCTCTGGTCTTACACATCTTGTAAAAATATGTGATTTCCAAGCTCCTATCTTGTTGACTACCTGTGTCCCCATGCCTCCACACCATCCTGATGTGGCTGCGACTATCCTCTGTGATATCCATTGTCCACATGGCCAGTCCAGATCCAGTGTCTCCTGACTCCACTCTTCAAGAACCCATCCCAGCAATCAACATGAGTTTGTGACCCTTCAGCAGTCTTCTGGGCCTTTCAGTTTAGTTTAGTTTATTTATTTATAGCGCGCACCTAACCCTGAGATAACTGGGCGCTTGACATTGTACATAGTTACAGATACAAACATAACATACAGAAAGCAGTTCTAGCCCACTGAAGTTACATGTTTAGTGGTCTGGCAAATCAAACAAGTAAGTGCACGGAATAGTCGCCGTTGGTTACAGGTTGGTCGACTATGCAAGAGACAAAGACAGATTGACTAGGTTATATCCGGTGCAGGTTAGGGATGAGAAACAGGCCTAGTAGTCTGTCCTATCAAAGAGCCAATTCTTAACTTTAGCTCTGAACGACCAGAAGGAGTTTTCAGCTCTGATCGTGGGTGGAAGTTCCAACATTTGGAGGCCAAGACTGGGAAGCTGGTCCCCCTAATGTTTTAAGTTTGTATCTTGGGATATTAAGGAAGTGAACGTAGACCGCTCTGGTTGGTCTGGCTGGTTCGTGTCTGGAGAATTTGTCAGAGAGGTATTTCGTGGCAGAATTTGACAAGCATTTATGCGTGATGACAAGAGTACAGAGCGCGATTCTGTCACGTACTGGGAGCCAATGGGCATCATGTCTGAAACTAGAGATATGGTTGTATCTAGGGATGTTTAATGCTGATCTTAAAGCGTTATTCTGTACACCTGTAATCTATTGAGATTCCGTGCTGTGGAACCTAAGAATAGTGTGTTACAGTAGTCTATCTTAGATCAAACAAGAGCCCTAGCTAATGTGATGCAGCTGTTAGGGGACAGATAGGATTTGCATGCATTGATCAGTTGATTAGAGTATGTGATTTCTTGCTGAGCATCACGGTTAGTATAAGCGCTGATCAGTTTGTTAGTATAAGCGCTGGAGGAGGCAGTGGCACTTACTTGTTTCTTAAGTGAGAGGGTGGCGTCTAAGTATATTCCTAGTGTTTTGAACTCCTTCGCAACTTTGATAGTGTTCCCATCAATGTTGAAAGTCATGTACCGTGGATCTAGTTTGTTTAGACGAGCTTGAGATCCATTGATTAGGAGCTCTGTCTTCTCATCATTGACGAACGAACTATGTGCCGCCATCCAGGACTGTATTTCCAGGAAGATGTCATTTATCAGGTTGGAATCCTTTTCATAGTCCCCCGAGAGTGTAATGAGGACCTGGGTGTCATCTGCGCAATTCGTGTAGGTGACACCCATGTTGTAAAAATGATCGAAGAGGAGCTTTGTGAATATGTTATAGAGCGTCGTTGAGACGCAGGAGCCTTGGGGTACTCCGCAGTATATGTGGATTGGCTCGACTGAGGCTGCAGGAGCGAAAACCCTAGTGGTTCGGTTGGAGAGGAAGGATTTGATCCAGTGGGAAGCATTTGTGGAGAAGGCAGCGGCTGTGAAGAGGTGTTCTGTGAGGATCTGGTGATAAACCAGATCGAATGCTGCCGAGAGGTCCAGCAGTAGAAGAATGGATAGCTTACCCTTATCTTTGGCTTCATCATTTGGATTTATAAATCTAGGAGGGTTGTTTCTGTGCCATGTCTTGGCCTGAAACCAGATTAGTGGAGACCTAGTCGATTATTGTCCTCCAGATGTTTTTGAATCTGGAGGTAGGCCACTCTGTCCAGTATTTTTAGCAGGAACGGGACAGTAGTGATGAGCCAATAATTGGTTGGGATGTTGGGGTCTAAGTTTTTTTTTTCTTCATAGGGGCATAACCCATGCCTACTTGAGGTTGTTGGGGACTGCACTGGCGATGAAGTAAGTGTTAATCACTTTAACAATGAATGGAGCCAGATCCTTCGCACCTTCCTTAATGATTGGGGCAGGACAAACATCTCCCTAGCCTCTAGACGGTTTTAGACTTAGGGTGATGCTTTCCACTTCATTCGGTGTGGCTGAAGAGAAGGAGAAAGGGGGGCAAGGTGGCGGGTCTCTCTGGGTATTGGCCTTGGAACTATTGTCCAGACTTGTTTGTTTTGTCTCTATTTTTGTTTGTAGCATGGAGATTTTGTCAGCGAGGGCTTTCTGAATTTTGGCACACCAGGCTGCCTCCTTGATGCATGTTTCAGATGGTGGAACTGGGGATTCTAGTTCCCACAGGATGCTGAAGAGTTCCAAGTTGCCATATTTGGCATTAAGGGTTCTGCTGTTGTAGGTCTCTTTTTGGTTTTGAGGATGGCAGATTTGTAAATTGTAGCTGCAGAAGCAAATGATGCCTTGTTAGGAGTTGAAGGTGTTTAGAGTTAGAGCTAGTATGTGCGTTCTTATGAACGGAGAAGGTGATGCAATGATGGTCTGGCCAAGCAGTAGGTTTGTTCTGGAGGATGGTGGTAGAGCAGTTGATGTCTGCAGGCCAGTCCATGCACATCCATCCCCCCTCCAGAATCAATGGCAGTTGGCACCTATGAACAGGGTCATATTGAGCCATAGGTTTGTCTCGTGCACCAATGAAGATGCGACACACAGTTTTAAGTCGCTATTCATTCCTTTTCGGACACTGTTTGAATATTACCCAAAGGTGAGTATTTTGATGTAATGGTGATGCAAATTGTGCATTTCACAAAAAATATATTCAGCAACAGTGTTCACTACTACTAGCCACATATTGAAGTAACTCATCCAGCTGGCACACATGGCCCATAAAAGTTGCCCACTTTTATAAAAAAGAATGACCCACACAAGCGTTTTTCCTTTGTGGTTCAACCCAGGCCCTATTGCCCTATAGGCAGTACGAGCAGGCCCATGCCTGTGCGCTCACAGTGGGGCTGGGTGGGTGCATATGGCAGATGTAAAACACTGACAACGAAAGTAGGTGGGTGTCAATGAACACGGCATACATTCACATACACACCCACTTTTCTAAGCCTTTATAAACACCTTGACATTTACCGGGAGAACATATCTGCAATCTACAAGGTATATCGTCATCGGGTTGCCTTTTCTCCGGATACCTGTTCCACGGCTACTTGTTCCCTGGCTCATTTGTTTGTGCAAGTAAGGGTAGGTCACCTATTTGCTTCTCTGTGTTCATCGATCGCTGCTTTGAAAGTTTTCCACCTAATGTACCCAGTATGCTAATGTTCATTTATCTCAAAAACTTCACCATTATGGAATGTTTGATGTATTTTGATCTCGGTAAATAGCACATTGCATCACTGTGCATTGTAATAGAATCAAATTTGTCATGATCCATATTTGAAAGCATGTTTTCTTTTGATGTTTGAAAGTTCATTCAATTGACGAGTAATAAGTTACAATTTGTGGTGGAACAATCCATTCTGTAAAAAAGTTATCACTGTGTCCATTAGACCAGGTTACACAGGTTTTCATTCTTTCTATAAAACAAGAATTTACAGACAAAGCTGTGTAATACTTGCTTTATTCACATTCATACAGTATTACTTGCAATAATTAATTAGATTTTTTTATACAGATCTTTCAAGAATGATTTCATGTATGGTTATCGGTTGCCCTTCTGTGAGCCATGTCAAAACTCAGGGCATAGTCCTGCATGTATTCCTAAAGGATAGTGATTTAATAAGAAGATGGATTACAAATTGCGGTTTTCCAGTGGACGAGATTGAAAGTATAGCCCAGGATGTCATGGGAGATGTGAAGCCCAGTCGATTCTGTGTCTGCAGCCTGCACTTTACCGACGATATGTACGAACAATCAAAGTACACAAAAAAGCTTCGACCCCGTATTCTTCATAAATGTTTCTGGTATGTTTCCTGGTATGTAGGACAGTGGTCTGTATACATATGTATTCTATATCATCTCTCAATTTATTTAAAATAGTATATCGAAAAGGCAAGTTCATGAATGGTGTAGATTTTTCAGTGTTTATTTCCATCAATGGTGTATTACTCAAGTTTCCATAGTTACCAGAATCACCCGAATTTTAAAATGTTTCACTTTAGTATACTTTATCCCTGCTTTCGGGACCCTCTAATAAATCAGTGAAATGTGACCCTTATTAATAACTTCCAGAGTGCCCTTTAAATGTTTGCTAATATTTTAAAAATATGTTGGTTGGCATGTCCTTCTTTACTTAGAGCACACTGATGGAAGCACAGACCCTCACCAGTGATGAAACCACTGACACGTCTAGTATCCCAACGGTGAGCCCTACCGACTTGCACAAAGTGATATTTTAGAGCATTGGATGTGGCCACATTGCTAATACTAATTTACCTTTTCCATTGTACTCCTTTCTGACAATGTACTGAAAATGAAGGAGCAAGATTCTGCATCAATTAATTTTACGGAGTCAACATCAACCTCACTCGCCTATCAAACAATTATATTGTACTAGTCCTTTATATACAAATGAACTATACATGCATGTGTTATGCTTGGAATTTCAACATATTGAAAATGATTATGTATAGTATTGGTTATTTACACAAAGTGGCATGTATGGGTGTCCCTCAGTATGTACCATTGTCTGCATATCATTTTTGCAGTTTAATTTGGCTTTTTCATCCATATTAAAAGAAGTACTATGTTATAGGGGGATGCTGAAAGTTCGACTACAATCACTTACTCCTTTGCAACAGGTCCAGATATTGAAGTATGCATACTACAGTTTACGTGCTAGAATGAAAGTAAATATTTCAAAGTATCTACTTTGAGACTGAAAAGCATGTAACCTTGCACTGTTTCAAACTTTTCTGATTTTGATTCTAACATTATACTTCCTCCCTAATGCAGAATTTTGCATGGTGATCTCAGATCAAGTCCATGTGTCTTCTCAGAAAGTTATCAGGTGAAATCTGAAATGTATATTATGACCAAATCACGTACACAGTTCTGAATGTTCTATTGTGTTGCAACAAAAAACATTATAGTATAAGGTCTGAAATCATTTTAAGCTACTTTGTGAGGAAGTGCTCAGTGCGATTAAAGATTTTACATTTCAGGTCGATTGACATTTAACTTTTTTTATGATTCTTCTATCCAAGGAATCTACTCAAGATGTCGAATTCAAAGAGGCACATGGACCAAAGGTATAAATAACCAAATATGAAATACAATTGCGCATCACATTGTATTGGGAATACATTTTTATATATAGTAATGTTTTGAAGTCTGTCAAGTTGGTTCTGTTTGTAGAATTGTACATGTGCCTGAATTGACAAGAAATTTGCTTGATTTAAACCATATAAAAATGCTCTTTTTTCAGCCTGATGTTGCAGTCAGCAAAGCGAAGGTCACAGTTTGGAAGAGATTTAAGAAAACAAAGGTAAAGAACTAACCAGTTTCTTTTGTATATGTTTTAAGCACATGTTTTAGTCATATTATGTTTTTAGTTGGAAAATCGTATCTTCAGTATGTGTGCTATACATTGAGCATGTTTTTCTATAACACTGTTAGAAACCCATTAGGAAGAGGAGTATAAAGACTCAGACAACAACTGAAATGAAAGATGTTGCTTGCCAAACATATTTCACAATGGAGCAACAGCTTTTTGAGGCACAGCATGGTCCAGTCAATATTCACACTCATGATGCATTTGTTCAGTGGCCAGAAAATGAATGGAATCTCACTAGCGAACCGTACAAAGTTACCATGGACCATTGCTACTTTGTGCAAAATCGAAGAGACTAAACTGAAGACAATGAAAATGCATTGCAATTGCTCGCAGACCCTTTGACACAATCTACACCCTCTAAAAATGTTCCACCCAACACACATGCATTATTACCTGTTTCTCCAATTCATGTGTAAAAATCACAGCTTGAACTAAAAGAGGCTGAAGTTTCAACGCTATTGACTGAGGAATTTGCTCAAGATATCGATTTCAGTTTGCCTAGTTTGGGGGAATTATCCACCAGCATCGAGTCGCAAAACACAGTACTGCAGGACGATTGGCTATTAAAGGAGCAAAAATACATTCTACACGACTACTGCTTGCTAGAGATTGTACAAATGATTAAACGTGATCATAAATTGAGAGGGAACGTATGCGGGGAGTCATTGGTGAATTTCTCTCATGTATTACAAGACGCAAACATGAAAATTCAGGCCAGCTGTGTCCACCTCCATAACACATTTTCATGGTTTGCTCAACCAATGCTCGGCAAAGTGTCTGCTGGAAATGTACTTTGTTCAGCAGCTTTACTGTTCAGCAGATCGACTTTCAGTAAGGTTTCTAGTTTCTGTCAATTTGTGGGACTTGAGTTTCTTGCTAAAACCTAGTACTACAAATATTAGAGGAAATTCTTATTCCCAGCTATTAGTCATGCCTGCAAACTCAAACAGATGTCAATGGACAGTACGTTCTCTGGCAAACATGTCAGGCTAGCTGGTGACAGACAGTGTGACAGTTCAGGATTTTCCGCTAATTACTGCACTTGCCACTTTCAAAACATGGAAAGTAAACAAATTGTAAGTTTGGTCATCGTGCAGGTGTCTGAATGTATGTTGTCTGTGGCCATGGAGAAACATGGTTTCATTAAATCCATCGAACATCTGGAATCCAGGGGAATGCAAATAGACCTGATAGCCACTGACAGGCACGTTTCAATGGCCAAGGCCATGCGAGAGCAGTTTCCACACATTCTGCATCAATTTGATGTATGGCACATTGCCAAATCAATCAAAAAAATTATAGCTGCTGGTAAAAGAAAAGGTTTGGAAAACCTTTTAAAGTGGTGTCAGTCTATCAGCAACCACCTTAGGTGGAGCTCCAAAACTTGTGATGGATCTTTAGAAATTCTACTATAAAAATGGCGTTCATTGATGCACCATTGTTCCAACGTACACTCATGGACAGAAAACCAACATTTTCGTGAATGTGCACATGGACCTTTATCGAAGGAGCGGGAACACAAGAAGAAGTGGTTAGTGCCATGTTCCCCTCCACACAAAGCACTTGAGAAGATCGTGTATGATAAAATGTGTTCTAGAGAGCTGAAGGGACTCACCGAATTCTGGCACACTGGAAATTTGGAGGTGTTCCATAATATGAGACTAACGCACAAGCCGAAAAGATTGCATTTCGGCATAGACGGTATGGGGGCCAGAACAAGACTAGCTGTACTTGCACACAACAAGAACATTGGGAGGCAACAAGCGATAACTGCAGGAACATTCGATATGCTTCGTTACCTCATGGCATTTACAAAACGAAGCAAACAATGGGTGGCCAAGCCAATATAGCAGGAAATGGATTTTGAATTTATGAAAGATCTGACATTGACTGTGTTGGCCATGCATACTCATGGAATGGATCCTGATTTTGTTCCGAGGGCACATACAATGCCACAAAACATTGCAAACGATCCTTGTCCACCAAAATCGGAACTTGTTGAAAGGTTGACTTCCAGACTTAAATGATTTGTAGCGGTCTTCAAAACCTGCTCAACATAACAATTTTGATATTTTCCCCAATGTTTGGACATCGTACAGAAATATTCTAATGGTATTACATTTGCAATTTCAATGCTAAATAATGCATAACAATGTATTTATTTGCGCCGAAATTATTGGGTTTATGATGCATTAATGAATATTCTTAACCTTTCCTTCATTTATATTGCTTATCATCTGTCTAGAAGACAAGTGTCTGGGGTTGTTATTGGTACTATTGTTCAGAAGAGAATTGCCCTAGGACTTCGGTGATGGACTGCCCATTTGGGTGGGAGAAAGACTGATATGTAAATGGAGATTATCCTATCTGTGAAAGGCACACTGAGGTCTGGTGCCTGTCAAATTCTCTGCTAGACCCAAACCCCATGCACAAATGCAATCCATGGCACTTGCACTGAAAGCCCCTGTTAGGTAATATTTTCATAGTTATGATAAATCATCCTGACCTGTGTCAACCCGAGAACTTTTAGCGTTACTGGTGGTTAATTCATAAAGTGTAACATTCCTAAAATGTAACACTGGGTTTTGCTTTCCCTGGTCTGTTGTAGACAGATACAAAAAGAGTCTTAGGTTATACCTGCCTTTCAGTTGCCTATAGTGTCAGTTTTACTTACCCTGAGTGTAACTGTGTTATCCGAAAATAAGTTAGAGTTATTGCTTTCCTTAGTCTGTGAACTGAAAAGCAACAATAATTGAATATTACACCCCAAGGTCCAACTCCCCCAGAATAACTGTCTTATCCTGAATCAGAGTTATAGGTTTATACTGTGCCTAGTATCTGAGTTTCGCTAGATCTAAAAAAATATATTGTCCAGTTGATTAGAGTATGTGATTTCTTGCTGAGCATCACGGTACAACTGATAAGGTCTACTACCCTGGTATTACTGAAAATGATCTAAAAGTAACTATTGTTTTTTTCTAGGGGGGCGTGGCTAAGGAGCCATGCTGTAGAACACTTCTCCGGAGGGCTCCTGCTGATCTGTGATAATCCTGAATTAATAGCTGTGGTTGCAGCGAGAGACAAAGCCTTTCATATGGCTGTCTGAATATGTGGAGGGATTGTGCAGATGAACAAGCGACCCGTGGGCCATTGTGAGCAAGACAGTTTGGTTACGAGTGTCATGACGCACACGCCATGGAAGCTGTGGAGGCAATGGAAGAGGGGCTGACTTGGTTCCGCAGTCAGCAGTCTAGTCTTTTTGTGCATGCACGGAGAGACGCGTACAAGTAAGCGTCAGTCAGTACCAACGGTGCGTTGCAACCCTGCTACCTCTACGGGTTAATACGCTGTGATTTTCCCTTCTCCGGTTTCCCTAATTGGAGAGTAATCTATCCGCTACTGCTTTTTCCTTTCCCTTATTTTGCCTACCCTTCTCCCGCTCTGTTGTCTTTGTGTCTCCCGTTTCTTCCGAGCATCGTTTCTTTCGGCTCGGGAGCCTCCACTCTGAGCCTTCCTTCCTGTTGTCCAGAGCTTCCGCCCGCCTTATGCTTAGGGGCGCCCAGTCCTCTGTCTGCTTCCCTACACGGATCCTGTCTTCCTTATGGTCCCTTGCTCCGGCTGCTTCCAGTCTGCTTCGCATCCTAATTCCTCTTGGTTCAACTAACTCTGGATACCTGTGGTGCATTCTGGGAGTTGAAGTTCACTCTGCAAACAACACCTTCTTGCCTTACCTCCAAGACACCAACAGTGCTGACGACTTCCCAGTACTCCAGGGTTTTTTTGCTACATTTTTCCCTGGTTTTGGGGGCAGGCTCTCTGAGGGTCCTTTTGCCTGGCAGTTTAGCTGGCTGGCACGGTGGCCTCCAGTGGAGCCCGTCCTAAACTCACAAAAAAAAGACAGGACACCTGGAGAGAAGGAAGAGCCATATCCACGGAGACATCCACTGAAGAATCAAGTACAGGTGAGGAGGAGGAGGGGGCAATTGAGGGCATTGATCAAGTCAGGACTTCATCAGTTCAGGAGAACGAGCTACAAGAAGCAGTCGCCCATAGAAGTTCAGCAGAAACAAGAGGGCGGAGGCGACTAAAGAAAGGACCGAACAGAAGCTGCCTATGGAAATGAGACGTCACTACAGGTGAACACCGTAGACCACTGCAAAATTGCCCTGCCTGCGTGACCGAGAAAAGAGAGGACATACTAAGGCGTGCAGATGGACTGAAACGGGTGCAGGAGGACTCCACGTGGAATCGGTGAAAGCAGAATAGCGGATGCAGCCGCTGGAATAAAGGCGACGGAGCAGCTGCGGAAACACTAAGAGAAAATATTTCAGAAGAGATTGGGGCAGCGGTACTGGTCCACGCTGCGAGTCTACAAAGAATGAGCCAGCCACAAGCTTATCGATGGCTGTGATACAACGGCGAAAGCAACAAGAATGTGCAAACATTGTATACGGAACGGCTCCCACTGTGGTACGGCTCATGCAGTCTGGGAGTTGCTGAGCAGATAAAGTTAGCCGGGCGCGGTTCTCCCTCTGGTACAGACCAAGAACGTGAATGCAGCCGTCTGAGGTAGTGTAATGTGGCAAACCGCTATATTGTTTTCTTTTTGATCCAGCCCTTGAGGAAGAGCAGAGACATCTGACCCCAACCCCTCTCCCCCAACCGGGGAGGGCTGTTGAAACAAAGGATAATCACAGTGCGGAAGGTGGCAAGCGCTTCCCGGCTGTGGGGTACAGGCAGACCAAGGGGGAGCAGGCTCTCATAGAGTAAATGGGGCGGACAATAGGAGGAGCTGTGCCTTGCTCTGCAAAGTGAACGAGGGCTGGAAATTGCTCCATCTGTGAGGATTGAGTAATTGCAGTCTGGCCTTTAATGCCTCTCTGGACATAATACAGAGGGCAGACATTGAACAGAAGCAGTAGTCAAAGCCGGCTGTGAGCCGTGACAAAACAAGCAGCCAGTATAACCCACACCAATTACACGCTGCACTGAGGTGGGTGATGTTGCACGCCCTAGGAGAAGACCAGGACTGGCTTGCTGCAATATAGCCCCAAGTAATCTAATGTAGCCGGACTAAGCGAGACAGAGCTCAATTCAGCCGCAACCAACCAAGAACCTCATGGATGGAGTAGCAGTGCTGCTACAACCCTGAGGCAAATTCCGCCGCAACCCTGAAGAATGCAGCAGGCGAGGAGGGGCACACACAAAGGATAATAACCTATGCGGCGCCCACTGTGGTCCGCCCAGTCCGGTAGACTGCTGCATACAAAGTCAGGCGCAAGTCACGAATGCCCGCCTATTAATCAGGCCGGCAGGCGTCAAGCATAACAGAGTACAACTGAAGAGGAGACGCAAGGTGCACCCAAGATAGGTAGATGATAGTCATGGCACCAGCCCCAGCCCTGGCACTGGAACTATAAAAAGCGCACCAACACTAAACGACTGTGTAACACTGCTGGAAGGTTTAAATCACCCAATAAGGCCGATAGACGCAAGACTCAGGGCGGCTAATAGGAACAACACAAGAGACAGATGTGGGATGTTTTAACCTATTCTGCTCTACCCTGTGGCATCACTGTGTGCTGGTGGCACCAGAATCAGCAAAATGGCCGCGAAAACCCCATGCGTGCCAAAACCTAAGGAAATTGCGCTCTACCAAGCACAAAAAGATGGCTGCCAAATCTACCTTGCCTGTGTCAGTGGTGGAACAGAGACCTCACTGCTGAAACATGCCACTGGGCTGCCCACCAAGTAAAAATGGAAACTGCATGAAAGGCAGTGCTTTACTGAAGAAAACCCAGAAATTGTTCTTAAATCCCTTTTTCTTGGTTGCTGAAAATACAAAATACCGGTCCAAAACGACACAAAACATCCAATATCCTTGCTGGGTGTTACCTATCACCTCGTTTAAGAAATCATTATGAACCTGCAATGTCATGGAAAGCGGAATCTGTCATCAAAATATCCACAGTAAAAAGTGTGCCTGCCTGTGGAAATCTGTCAAAATATGGGCGCAGTACCAACGGCCGCCTGTATGACAGCTGTCATTAGTTTGCATCAGAAGTTTAAACTTGTGCAATTTAAATCAAATGTCTGGAAATTAAGAGACCTGTTATTAAGAGGAACCTAGGTTGTAACTATTTAATGTCCATGATTTAGAAGCTGGAATAAGAGTTCTAGCTGCTTGTGTGAAAATTGCAAATTTTGTTTTAAACCAGGAAAAATGTAAGAAATTGACATTGAATTTAAGCTGAATCAAAGCCACCCAACAAGTTCCACAGCCTCCCCCCAACAAAAGGCATCTCTCTCCTGCTTCCCACCAAGGCCAGGAAGTCATACCTTTGTGAGAATTAAATCAGGGGAGGAGTCTTGGGCTGCACCAGAAAGAGACAATGGACCTTCCTTGGCTGAAAGGATATGCAGATTGTGAAGTGTCAAGAGTGGACTCTCCCAGAAGGAAGGGGGCGGATTGCTTCAGACCTGCCAGGAGGAAAGGAGGCGGGGACAGACAACCACTTGTGGATTCACAAAGCACAGAAAGCATATTTCTGAAAAAGACTGATAAAGGACTGTGCAATAGCATTGTTAATGTGATTTTTGGGTGCAGATTTTAAAAGATGCCAGAACTCTATGCGATGTTCTGGGAAGGCTCAGTGAACATTCTGGTTTTGCAGCAAATGTATTTATGTCAGAAGCATGAAACTTCACACACTTATGCCCATAGACAATGCGCACATATGTACCAATTTTTGGACAAATTAGATATTGTGTCCCAGACAAAAAGTGCTAAAGTCTGTCAAATCCAGATCCAAGATCCCACAGCAATGGGGCTTGGAAGAATATTTGCTCCACAAAATATGTGATCTGTGTATATTATTGGTATAATGATGGCACACATGCGAATAGGTATTGTACCAAAAGTAGATTTCATGTTCAAAAGGCAAAGGGGAGGATGTTTTGCCTCATAAAACCGCATCATCATGGTGACACACTGTTTTCTCCTCCAATCAAGGGAGAGAGCGGATTCCAGCCAATAGCCTACCTAGGGGGTGCGCTTAGGATAATTCAGCATACACGCCCCTTTACTAAATGCATAAATAGAGACAGCTGAGGGCTTACAGACACACACACACACACCCACACACACACACACACATTTACCCACCAACCGATTGCTGGTGGAGCACCCTGCCAGAGGACCTGACATCTCCCTTGCTCCAGACTCCAGAAACTTGGCAAGCAGAAAGGCCCATTTCCAGAGCTGAACCGTTCTCAGCTTGGCCTTGAAAATTCCAGAAACTTGAATTTACCCCAGACCTCTAAGGGGAAACAAAGAACAGCCTGGCTGTGCTGTAACTGTTTCCTGCTAAGAATTATTGCCAGAATCCAAAGACCCAACCCAGTAGTGCTGTGACCAATAGCTGTGACCAGATAGCTGTGAACCAGAGCCATTGCAGATCCAGTCCAGTCCTACTGGACGGTAACCAGAGCGCCTTGCTGATTGCAGACCAGAGTGCCTTGCTGTCCAGTCCAGTGTGCCCAGCAGAATTCCTGTCCAGAAATCTTGAATGACCCGAATCCCTGATGGTTCTGTCCAAACATATAGTGAGTATCCTTAGTATAGAACTGTCACTAGCCTCTGTACTGTCCATAGTCATCCCTATCCAAACCCATCCTCTCTTATATCCAGAACTGCATTGTTAGAATATTTTTGAACTGCCTGAACTCTCTATCTCATCCCTATTATCTTCTGTACTAGTAGTGTTAAACCGATCTTTGCGCTGATATATATTTCATCTGAAGAAGGCGAGCGTCTCGGCAGGCAAAAACCATCCAGATACGTCCCGGGCTGGTGGCTGTGCTGTCGTGTAGTTTGTTTCTTCATAGTCCATCCCTAGTGTAAAGAAACCTTGTTTGTATTTTAAAAGTGCATCCTTATTTTACAATTTGCCTCTATCTGAAAAAAACGACCTCCGCGAAAACGCCCATAACTTCTTCAATTTACATGCTAGAAACGAAATATAAGTGTCTGCTGGTAGCTAACATCCTAAGCTTTCCAGAGAACCCATATTACCGAATGGGGAAAAGTTTGCTGCGAATATTGTCTCAGGAGATTTCTACAAAGTGTAAAATAGCTTTTCATTGCACCCGACCTCAAAATTAAGTTTTCAGATTGCTTTTTGCTATCAAATCATTGCTAGTGTTTGTCTACAACCAGATAAAGCGGCTCCCATTAGAATTTCAACAATTTCTGTGATTTAGCCCATTTTTAGTGTGTTACCTCTTCCATTCGAAGCCAACTTTAAAACCATTTTGACAGTTTGCCAATTAGTTCTGTTTCTCTCTGGTGTTTGCTCGGGGGAAATTGGGATTGGTATATTTGCTTGATTTCTGCATTCCTGAAACCTGTTCTCTCTCCTCCTATATCTCTACATTGCATATTGGGGGTTGAGGGGTGTGCAGGGGGAAAGAGTAACCACATTGCCATTTGATTCGCACAAACCCACAAAAGTATCATTTCTGTGTTGCATTATTTTTGCTCATTGTTACTCCGTATGATTAAAGAGATTATTTAGTGTGACATCACCCCATTGGTGATTACTGTATACCCATTAAGAATAGTGTGGTATATTGTGAAAATATCTAAATAAATATTTTAACTTTGCAAACCAGCATGATTCCTGGTTCAGTGTGACCGGAGGGGTTAAAAGAGAGGGGCATGATATGAGTGGTACATCATTCAAAATAAAAGAACTTATGGACACAAATAAATAATAAAGTGTTTCAGTTGTGCATCCCGCGCTAGGCATTGATTTAGGTGAAGGGCCAGATTGAAATCACTTACACAGAGGAGAAACACCGGATATAAGCCAGAGCTATATACGGATTAAACAAGTCGAGTGTCACCCAACACAACCTTGCTCTATGCACACAGAGGAGTGGACACTGCAAGTTTCCCCTGGTGCGATTGAGCACAAATTGCCAGCGCTATGGCTGCCAACATCTGGCTCCCCATACAGATTACCAGGCAACAACAAAGGGCCCTAAGCAGCCATAAGCCCTGTGGGAACCGAAGGGAGTCTCGTAACGGCAGCTGGAGTTCAGCACGAACGCCACCAGAACAAACAAGATGGTGAACTTGGCTGTCACCTGGAGACTGGCGGTATAAAGACATGTAGCAAAGAAGAACGTAACACCAGAGGATCAAGGCCCACTGGTCATCGAGCAGCCAGCACATAGTGGAACCTGGGCAGAGAGTCATAGAAAAGACCTGGGTACTGTAGAAGTAGAGAAGCCATGGCTTCCAAACCCCAGAAAAGCAAGGCCAAGCAGCTAACAATGGATACTTTCACCAACCCCACCTCGACAGCCGAAATCACTGGCGCAAAGTCACCCTGTGCAGAGTCGGCGCCCGCAAGAGAAGACCTACAGATCCTAGAGGACATAGCATCCTTGAAGGAGTCTCTCGAAGTGAAAATCTATGCTATCAGTATAGACGTGAACTTGCTGAGGCAAGATGTGAGGGCATTGGCCGAACGCTCAGGTACCCTGGGAAAGACAGTTGCATAAAATACGAACAACCTTACAGTCACTGCTCAAGATGTCAATGTGCTGCAACAACAAGTGCGTAACGCGGAAGACTGGATTGAGGATGCAGAAGGCAGGGCTCAGCACAACAGCGTGCACATTTTTGGGCTTCCAGAGGGAGAAGGAGGAAACCTGACGGAATACATTGTATCCTTGATACAGCAAGAAATCGACCTGGCACCCTCACGCAGGAATTCACAGTGGGAAGAGCACATCGTTCATTAGCGAGGAAGCCACCACCAGGAGCTCTACTGAGGCCAATAATAGCCCGGATACTGAACTATCACGGTAGAGAGAAGATCCTAGAGAACTTCCGCAAAGGAGGAACAATCCAACGAGCGTCAGCCACGACCACAGCTTATCCGGACTACACCCTCCTAGTGCAGAAACTACAGATGAACTATAGAGGGGCTAAAAAGAAATTGCGGGCGTTGAACATGAAATACATGTTGCTGTATCCGGCCAAATTTAAGGTGCTCCACAAAGACCGAACCATTTTCTTTGAGAACCCTGAAGAAGCGCACAAATGGATGGACACACAGAATCTGCTAAATGGAACAGAGGCGGGCCCGAGCCGCGACGAGTAGATTGCGCTGTGGACATTGGAAGAGTAAGAGTCTGCAACATGCAATGACAATAAGAGAAACCCGTTCAAACGGAAGCTACAGAGGATGTGATAATAAATGCAGGAGCCCAAGATGTGGTACTTATTAAGGGAGCACCATGCAGAAGCACCTACCCCCAAACAGAGTTTTATTAGGATACAAAAGGTTATGTATCCACCTGCTGCGCTCACATACCTGACATTTCCCTGTAGCACTGGTATTAAGCTGGGGAACAGTTGGGAGGGGGAGGGTTAGGGGAGTTGGGGTAGTTAGTTAGGGGTTAGCCTATGTAACCACGCTATATTTGGACCAAGCTGTTGAAGTATATTAGAAATCTCAAATGTGATGCAGTAACTTAGAGTTATGTCCTGGAATGTCAGAGACCCATAACTAAAGAGGAGTTGGACCATACCATTAGAGGGTCGCCGACGGGCAAGGCTACAGGAGCGGACGGACTGCCCAATGAGTTCTATAAAGAATTTGAGGCAGAAATCACAACCCCATTGTTAGCAAAGTTGAATGAATCCTTGGAGGAGGGCATTTTGCCACAGTCATTGCGGGAGTCCATTATAGTTCCACTGCTGAAGCCTAACAAACCTGAGACTGAGTGTGGCTCTTACAGACCCCTCTCGCTGCTTAATCAGGATGGGAAAATACTGACAGCTTTAATGGCTAATAGGTTGAAACCTAAAATACATAAACTAGTGCACTCAGACCAGTCGGGATATGCCCCACAAAGAAATATCACATGCAACCTACGATGATTACATTATGTAATCGACCAGACCCAGGACAGCGCCCAACCTATGGTGGTCGCCTCTCTAGATGCAGTTAAAGCTTTTGATTCGGTTAGATGGCCATGGTTATTGGCAGTTTTGAGAAGCTTCGGCATGGGCCCTACTTATATTAGGTGGGTCAAGTTATTGTATAGCAACCCGGTAGCTAGTGTGAAGATGGGCACTACGATATCGGAACATTGGGAGTTAAGTAAGGGAACCAGAAAGGGCTGCCCCTGGTCCCCGATGTTGTTTATATTGGCCCTGGAGCTGCTGGCAGTATACCTATGGAAAGAATACCATGAGGCCGACATTAATATACAGGGCAACACACACCTGATTTCCCTATATGCGGACGACATGCTCCTCTATCTACGACAACCAGAAACCAATTTACTTGATGTGCTAGATGTGATGGCGCCGTACGCAGAAGTGTCAGGGACCACGATTAATCCACAGAAGTCCAGTTTATTCCCCCTAGCAGGGCACAGTAGAAGTCCCCGGGAAGTGCTACCGATGTTACAGATTAAATGGGAAACACTAACATTTAGATACCTGGGAGTGGATATTTTCCATAACCCAACAGCAGAACACGAGCAGAATACAGTGAAGGCAGTTGACAAAATAGAGAACTGTATGAAATTTTGGGGCAAACTGCCACTCTCAATGATGGGGAGGGCCGCATTGTTGAAAATGGTGGTACACCCAAGGCTGCTGCATTATTTTACGAATGTCCCATACAACATAACGAAAGCCTTTTTCGGGAAGCTGAATACAGTTTGCCGAAGCTACCTATGGAACAATTTAAGGTGTAGGCTAGCACTAGAAAGACTGCAGAGGCCGTACGAGCAGGGGGGATAAAAGCACCAGACTTCAAAGGACACCTTGTGGCATGCCAGCTGCAGTTTGCCACATACTGGCTATCCGATGAACAGTCCCAGGATACAGAGTTACTACACATAGCATGTACCCCGTTCTTCCTGAGGGAGATGGTGTGGAACAAAGTTCCACGGGATCCTAGGCCTCCTCTACTGCTGAAACTAGGCATTGTGATGTGGCAAAGGGCCTGCCGCTTCATGGGCAAAGTCACACCTTATTCGCCCCAAATACCACTGGTGACGCTCAAGAGTGAAGATGCTCAGCTTAGTCTGCAATTGCGGAAATACTGGGAGCCGAAAGGGATAGTCAAGTTGGGAGATATACTGATGGAAGAGAGACCGAAGACCTTTAGCGAGATAGCGGCGGAATCAGAAATTGATTAATATATAGCCCATTCCTCACTTCTACATGGGATAAAGCTGAAATGGCCGGCAGCGGGGGGAGTCCAGGTCGAAGACCAAACAATAGAAACACTATACGATATTTCTGAAGGGGGACACGCAGTGTCAAGATTATATGAGACTCTGATGTTAAAGCCGGATGGCCAACTGACACTGATCAAACAACGGTGGGAAGCAGACTTAGGGGAGCAATTGTCAGACGAAGCTTGGCGTAGGATTATGGGGTATCATAACAGAGTGTCCAGGAATGCAAAATTAAAATTGATCCAATTATATGTTACCCACAGAGCATATTTGATGCCAGGAAGAACTGTGAAATTCAGCACTGTGAAGACACAAACTTGCCCAAAATGTGGCTTGGTCAATGCAGCCTGATACATATGTTTTGGGCCTGTGCTGAAGTGCGTTCATTTTGGGAAGAAATATCCCAAACATTAATCAAGATCAACCTATCGGCAGATTTGGTCACCCCCAAAGCGTGCCTTCTAGGTATTTTCCCAAGACCCAAACAGACGAGACATGTCAGAAAACTGCAGGATTTAGTGTATATCTTGGCGAAACGGAGGATTGCAATGGGATGGAAGACATGCAAGGGCCCGGCCACAAACACATGGATAAGAGAGCTTCTGAAATGGGCACAGGCAGAAACGGCAGTATGGCAAGAGGCATCACGAAAAGGCCAGGAAGGACAAAACATGAATCTGATGGCTTGGAAACATATAATACATGAACTAGAATCCTCTGCACAGGAAGACACACAGACACAAATACATGCACTATCACCAATAACGACATGAGAGCTGGGTGGAGCATCCAAGCAGATTAATTTGGATTACGGGAGAACATAACAGGTGTAATAGCCTAGGGGGAAAGGGGGGGGTTGGGAAAGTAGTATAGCTACATAATTTGATGTGTCAATGGATAATGGTTATTAAGTTTGTATGTTATGGTGGGTACAAATTAATAAAACTATTGGTTTTGACTAACCGAGAAAGCCTGTTAGGTGTTTCAAATAAGGCTATATGCTTTGGTCTGTGTACCTTCCAGCATAATGTTGTGTTTCTATAAATGTGGTTATATATAATCTGATAGTACTTATTTCCCCCAAGATTTATCCAGGCCTACTTGTATTTAAATAAACCATTTATTTTTCTAATACATAGTGTTTCAGTGTTTCTTTGGACCGTTTGTATTACTATTTCATTTTTACTAATTCTGCAGCGCTCTCTCCCACCTAAGTCAACCCTGGCTTCTCTCTATACGCTACCCTGAACTCAGGTGGTATGATAGGATATTGCTAGTCCTAGTGACATTGAGATCACACAAGTGCAGGGCAGAGGGGAGGGGAAAAGTACAAGGGGGCGGGGAGGATGGGCAAGTGCCGGACATGGAATCAAAACAACAAGTAGTGCAGCCAACAGGTGGCAGTGCGAGTGAAAGAGCAGACAACAGGTGTCTAATAAGTGCAGGTAAGGGGACTGTAGGGCTGCAGATACAGACCACAAGTGCAGGGGTTGCCAGGAGGCAGTGCAGGAGTGCAAATGGGCGGGTAGGGACCTGGGCCGAATTCAGAGAGTAACCAAGTGACCAGTGCAGTGTCAGACAGATTTGCAGGGGAGGGTAAGGGAGAAGGCGGAAGCAAAGGGAATGGTCTTGAGGTACTTCCGGAACCAGAGATGGTTCTGCTCAAGTTTCAGAGAGGCAGGGAGGCTGTTCCAGAGGGAGGCGCCAGTCGAGGAAAGAGATCTGCCCCCAACTTGTTGCTTGGAGAAGCGACTGACCCTCAAGGTGTTGGAGGTGGAGGAGCGAAGAGCTTGAGTAGGAAGATATTTTTGAAGAGAGAGTTGGCGATATTTCGGTCCTACGCCCCAAAGGCCTTGTGGACAATGCACAGGGTCTTGAACTTGATCCTTGCACCCAACGGAAGCCAGGATTTCAGGGCTGGAGATATACGATCCCTGGGCTTGAGGCCAAGGACAAGCCTTGCAGTCCTGTTCTGGATGAGTTGTAAAGGACAGAGAGTAGAGGCAGGTAGATTTAAAAAGAGGCTGTTGCAGTAGTCCAGCCTAGAGAGAACCAGAGCTCTGGAGACAGTGAGCTTCTGGGGGAAGGTGAGGAATGGAAGAATACCTCTGAGGAGGTGCATCTGGTTGTTTGACTTCTTAGAGACGTCAGCGATGTGAGCAGAGAAGGAGAATGTGGAGTCGAAGATGACCCTGAGGTTCTTAGCCTCACAAGTGGGAGCAGGAAGAGGGCCAAGAGTGGCCGGCCAGAGAGAGTGACACAGAGGTGGTACAGCATTATACTAAGATTGTAGTATTGGACCACCTCAGTTGAATGCTTTTCCTAAGCCCTTATTTGGACTTGGGCTTCAGAAAAACTGTCCTAAAAGCCTCCCCGTAGCAGACGCAATACGTTGTTACAATAAGGTATATGTTTTATATAGGTATGAAGTGGAGGTACGTCTCGTCGACAATATGTTAGATGAAAGGGTAATGGAAAGGGATAAATAAGATGTCATGGCAGACTAAAATCGATCCCATGGCTCCAGTTGGCTACATGGATCAAGCCCTTGCATCACTTGATGGTTTCCAACCGGCACAACCAATACCTTTTATGCTCAAATATTCCATAAAGCTATTCGATGTTGGCTGGGTTAGCCTGCACGCCCCAGCTATTCTCACCTTTTGAAAACTAACCTGATGCCTTGCAAAACTTGATGGTTTCCAACCGGCACAACCAATACCTTTTATGCACAAATATCCCATAAAGGTATTCGATGTTGGCTGGGTTAGCCTGCACTCCCCAGCTATTCTCACCTTTTGAAAACTAACCTGATGCGAAGGGCACATCCTACTCGAATAGTGGGAACCACTTCTTGATCGCCTCAGGCCCCTTCTTGAATTGCTACAGCCTTCCCAAGAAGAACTGCTTTTTGCTTCACCAGCGCAATCGTGTGCTACATATTGTATACATGCTGTATAGTGGAGTATTGTGTATAGTAACTTCTTTCTTATAACTAAAGTATACTTGTATCTATTGGTCCTGTTGACAATAAATGTGTAGATATCTTTCATATACACTTGTTTAAGAGTAATTTGTGGATCGTTGCTGTGTGTGCTCATTGTGGGCTTGCGATCACTATCACCCCTCCTGAGACTTAGTCTTGACCGTCTGCCAAGCTACCTAGATTGGTCTGGCTTGTCCAGAAAGTTCCCCAGTTTCACTAAACTGATGGTGGCCTCCTAAACTGTGGCACATCAGGTAAAAGTTTAGAAATGAATCATAACACTCTCCTCCAGCACTTGTACACCCATACGGTCCTCCTTCCTTACCCTATGCACTATCATGGCCGATTGGCACAAGGCCTAGTCGGAGCATGAATGTAACTTATTTAGTATGGGCATGTAATGTCACCTGTCTCGCACAAAGGTAGAGAGGGCTGCCTCAGGTGCACAAGGCAGTATGAATGGACATGACATGCATGAATTATAGTAAGCGCTGTGCAATTGAAGGCTGTCCCCTGTTACGCTCACACCAGAATGAACACAACTTTCTAGGGAAAGAAGCCAAGAGATAGCTTGCAAGGATAACAAGGTTTAATTGTACAGAATTAAAAAAATATCAGCAAAGGACTCTGCTGCTTCTCAGCCGCCTGTTGATTCCAACGTGGGTCGGCTGGGCTCATCTCTCCATGGAGTGAAGGTCAGTTCCCTCATAAGTTATATTGTGAAAAGTACGATAATATGCTAAGCCTACTACATCCCTGTGGAATGCACCTGGGAGACTCGTAGGCTGGTGCCAGAGGGAAGGGAGGAAGAAATTCAGTCACACTGACCCACACATTCTGCGCTTTGTGCCATGAAACAGCACTGGACGAGCGAAAGGTGGGGTTTTGATTGAATTTGCTTACAGAGATTATATATCCCCAGAGGTAGCAGCAACACAGACCTTTTTGGATTGTTCCTACGTTCCTGTCGGGAAACATATTTTACATAGCTGATTGTAACTGTCCTTGTTTTTCTGAACCACTTCCCCGACACAGCATCTTGTCCAGGCTTTTTTTTTGGCATTCTTTCACAAAATCGAAACATACCTGTCTCTGGCTTCAATCACTGGCTGCTACTGTTATTTGGCCTTTAGCAAAAGTCAGTAACTGTTCGAAGGACACAATGTGTCGAAAACCCAGAAAAAATGATAACATTTACTATATTGAAAGTGTATATACGAAAAATTTTGTTTCCATTTCTGCGATCGATTATTCGGAGCGGTTACCCAGCGTGACAATGAGAGAATGGAACTTCCTGCAATTATGTAAGCTCAACTATAGATAATCTTTGGTGCAATTAAAAATGACATGTTTTCTGTATGCATAATGACTAATACAGCGATGTGCAAATGTTCGATTTGATCAAACGAATTGACACAGTATGTTATGTTGAATGATATTTATATCACGCACTATAAAAAACCGAGTGCGTAGCTCACGGTTGGTTTATCTGTCTAGTAATGATTCTTATTTGTGTATAGTTCAAAGAGGAGTGAACAGAGGTTTGATTTTTTGGGACGTATTGCTAACTGGCCTTGTTATGGGTTGTTAGCTGAGCATATTCATCGAAAACCCGGAACCACAACCTGTATGCAGGCTAATGATATCTAAATTGCTTTGTCCCATGGAATATCCTGGTGTGCTGTCAGCGTTGCATCCTTGTGCACCAAAAAGTGGGGGTTGGGAGAGGCGCGGGGTCTGAACATTTTCCGTGGGCACTTGGTTCTCTTTTCGATCACTAATCCTACCAGTTTTGTAGTAATGACATCTGTCTGTGGTTGAACATAAAACTTTACTATCTCTGTCCTTATTTTCTGGTAGGGCCCGTAATGACAAGCGGGTGCATCTGGTTCTCCATCCCATTGGGAGATATACCTACTTCACAGCTCTAACCTTCCATGCATGTCATGGTCTGAAATACTCCACCATGTTGTCATGTGTGTGTTCATTATGTGTGGTTTGTGTTTATGATTAGGTTTCATCCGGTTCTGAATTATACGATAACTTGTTATATTCAATTACAGAACGGCTACTAAAATATATTCTTTTATTTTGTGATCTACACAGATATATTGTACCGTTCTGCGTATGCCATAGTTTCCAGCTACTGTCGGATGGATTCTTCAATCAACATTGGTGGATAACCATAAACAGTGCTTATTGTATAACCGTGATGTGGGACGACCGACAGGGACCAATGTGGCCTTTGGCGGTACCAGTAATAAGGAACAACCTGTCAGCGTTTAGGATATGAATACCTGCTGAAGCGAAAGCGTTGCGCTTGACAGAGCAAAGTATCCATATCTTCTCACGAACGGAACACCATGTGCGTCATTAGAAAGTTTTACAGGTGTAACATAAGGACACACAAGAATTTGAGTACAGGGTCTGATTGATCGCAGTCCGCGTAGCATGAGGGACTTTTAAACATCATTCGAAGCATGCGATGTTCGCTAGCTATAACTTGTATGGCAACAAAATATCATTCATTTCATAGACTTAATATTCTCTTGTGAGCGTTCTTTGATTAATAAAAGCACTTGTTAAATTGCAGACTATTGATGTTTTCTTCAAAAATAATGTTTTCATATCCTATTTGAGACAAGAAAGAAAAGTAACGTACTGTGAGAGGATGTGTGTGTTTATCTTCCTGGTTCTGGGTTAAGTAACGTTATGGCTTGGGTGATGATGGGGCACGTCTGGCTACGCTGGACACGAATGTCATGAAAATAGGTGGAGCATATTGTTTTGACTAGTGATGTCAGTTTGAGAGGCAGGTGATATGATTTAGTGCCGCAAGCGCACTTGAACTTAGGGTGATGCATCAACGGATAAGATTAGCACAAGATGGCCACACCCAACCCGTTGTTTTCGCAAGTGTAAATGTGAAGAAAACTAAGGTAAGATGCATAGGAAGTTTTTATAAGATCGGTTACAGTATGCTTAAAAATACATGCCCGAACGATCAGGACAATAACATTTTGGAGCGAACTTCCCCTTTAACTGATGATGACAATTTTGATCAAAAGGGACTTTATAATCAAAGCAAATTAACATTTTTATTAGGCTTTGTGAGAAAGAATTATATCAAAACATGCTTATATTCGATTGAAAACCTAAAATGAAAGTCATGTTGCCTCAATGTATCTTTTCAGAATGAAAGGGGCTCCTATTCAGAGCACATGAATAGAAATTGTAAAAAGGTTTGGTTTTTCAAGTTGTTAAAACTAAGCATTGGCAAAGCCAACCATTTTGGCTTG